>NC_069500.1:466404997-467067497 GCF_027579735.1 Bombina bombina | reverse complement strand
TGTCTTTCCTATATTGTAGGGATTGTGTATATTTGATTTCTATTGGCGTAATCTCCAGGCAGCCATTTAAACAGAGATTTGGATTTTATACAAGAATAAAATAGAGCTTTTCATTAGATATTTTCAGTTAACTTATTTAATATGATTAGGGAAGGTAATCTGATTGAAGAAAATAAAACAAGTGGTTTTGTTTTTCTATTTTGCTTTGTCATTTGCTGCAGTTATTATTAGTTTATAAAATGGTGTCCAGCCACACTGAAATGATATTAAAATTGTGATTTTACCTCACAAACGTGTTCATATTGGTGAATACTTACAGACTAATGTGAATGTATGCTTATTAAATCTATGTTACAGTTTCCTTAGAGTAGCAATACCAATAAATGCAAGAGCAATTGAGGTTTTAAAAGGTTTTACAATTCAGTAAAATATTTATTTACATATTGATGTGAACATTATATTCAGTAGGGCTAATGCTAATAAAATGTGTGGCACGGACACTCAGTGCTCTGTGAGACAGTTGTCACTCAAATCAAGTCCCAAAAGCCATCTTATTTTTACTGCCAGGGCCTAAAATGACATTGCAGAAACAAAAAAATATAACAAAAAAACAAAGAAAACATTTTTTTTCTTTGCTGCTACTAAAAGATGAAAAAAATAATTACAGTTTTCTTTTTTTTTCTTTAAAAATAAATAAATTTTGTTCTTATGGTGATTGTTGTATTGTTTTTGGGGCGTGCCACTGGGTGCCATTGTAGCTTTAGGGTTTCTGTAGTGGATCTCCTATCTGTCAGTCAGCAATCTGTCCATTGTGATAAGTTGTACATTAACCTATGTTTCCTGTTAACATCCATTTAAAAACTTTAACTTATTTTCATATATTACATTTTTGTAAACATATATTAAATGCCACTTATCATAGTTATGTTAGACTTTTTTTGAGTTTGATGTTCCTTTTAGTCAAAAAGTACTGAGGCTACGGCATCATTAGCACAACATTATCAAGTTATCTCTGCTTTTATCATACAAATAATTATGTTGTATTTATTATTTATATATATAAAAAAAGATATAAAATATTATTGAAGGTTAAATTGAAGGAAGTTGGGAACATTTTTAGCAATATTTTCAAGATATTTTGTTCTGATGAACATAGATGAAATTTCCACAGGAATTTAAAATCTACATGACAGTCTACTGCACACCAGTGGATGAAAAAGACACTGGTGTTATTTTTTTGTAAGATAATTTAATGTAGATAAGCAATAAGGTAGGGCAGTATGAAAGGCCAATTGGATGGTTGGTTTTGTAGGTATTTACTAGAGCAGTGATGAAGGAAATACATACATTAGATAGGATAGTAAAATTATGAAAGTTGTAAAAAAACTTATTACATATATACTGTGTATATTTTTAATAATATTTTTTCTCATAGAAGAGTGAGGAGAAAGGGGGGGTGTTATGAAATCCCTTTATATATTTTCGATTATACTAACATTTCATAGTAAAAGTCACACTTTGAGTTTCTTTCTATTCAGGCTTGAAACAATTTACATGATGAAACGTTTATGAATATTTTTCATAAAGACAAGAATATCACAACTACATGATCTGTATTTTGTGGGCTACAAGTTCACAAGTAATTGAAACAAAAAGTACTTTATTTTTAACATAAAGTCAAGCAAAAACCACAGAAATGTCAGGAGCAAATTTAGTAAAAAATAAAATAAAGACTGACAAAAGTATAATATCTCCTAAGCATTATTTAAAGGGACATAAAAGTGCAAAAAGAAAATAACTCCTTTGCTGGAGTGCATTAATAAAGAGCAAACACATAGTAAAAATCAGCACATCTACTGAGGCATATGTGTGTAGCTACTAATCCATATCAAGCTCCCAGTAATGCATTGCTTTTTTCTGAGCTTACCTAGGTAAGCATTTTAAGTAATGATACCTTGAGAATGAAGTAAAGTTGTAATGTCTGTCAGAACCATGAAAATCTATTTTTTTACTAGCATGTCCCTTTAAGCCTACATTTTATGGTTATGAGCTGTATGAGCTGAAAACACTTCTGAATCTTATCTGCAAAATATCTATGGAAATATAACTATGTAAAGTATTAAACAAACGCAGTTTAATTCATGCTTAAAGAGTCAATTAAAATTGAACTTTAATGTAGTTTCATTTTGAGTCATATGTTCCTTTTTACTATTTTTATGCCAGCAGTAACTTGTTCAAGGGGACATTAAACTCAAAATGTAATTTTAAATAATTAATTAATTAATTAATTAATTAATTAAATGTAGGAACATTTATATAAACATCCATATTTTAGCTCACTTTTGCTGTAATACATGAATATAAGTTAAAGTTTTTAAATTGATGTGGAATTTAACAGGAAACATAGGTTTATGAACAACTAGTATAAGAGATCCCCTAAAGAATGCCTAAAGCTATAATTAAATTAGGGCTTATCTGAGTCAAATTCTGTAATTAATAATTGTGCAAATTTCTTGACATACTTCATAACACAGTGATTGCTTAGAGCAGTGCACAAACTCATTTACAGGTAGCTCTAGCTTTTCTATCTCAATGGGGATAAGATAAAGATACTTACACAGGTTTTAAAATAGTTTATTCTTGTGCAAAACCCTAAGGGAGTGACAGTTATGCTTTTGAAACATTGTTGCAAATTAGTGCTTAATTGCTAATATAAATTATGCATGTATAAAAATGTCCCTTTAATATATGAATCAAAATGACGCTGAGGCCATATATGATCTAACAAGGCACATGCAATGTAGAGCAGTGACAGATTTTCAAAATATTTGGAGGCAAATAATTAGTTACATACATGGTTCAGCTATTGTAGTTGAGATACATAACAAGGCAGACTAGTAGTCCTGTTTTTTTTGTGAAAGTCATGTTTTTCAATGAGCTGTCCCAATGCCCCAATAATCCTATATACATTTTATTGCTTTATTATTTCATAATTAAAATATAATTAGAAGTAGCAATTAAATAAAACACCAAAGCTATAATTTTTCTAATAATTCTCTATGGTTTGGAGTAGAAAGTACACAATAATAACGCACAATCTGGTATTGCAAGTCAAATGTAATTAATATGGTTGAAATGTCTTTAGCGGGCCCCATATGTTTAATTGATAGTGCAGGTAGCACTTTTCGGGTGATCCTTTCGCTTGTATTTCAAGTAGTGAGTAAAGTGTTACGCTCAAGTGTAATCCAAATTACTGTTTTACTGCATTCAAGACTTAAAATAAACCACTAAATAGTATAGCACAGAACTAAATGAAGAGCTCTGCAACTTGCGCATCATCGGATTAGTGATGCCATGAATTTAACTGCACTCATTAGTGCACCTGTGCTACCTGACACGCAGATGTTAGTGATAAAAAAGAATGGCGGACTTGTAATATGTAATATGACAGCAGAAACAGAAGCGCTATTGATTGCTATTGTGCAATGCTAATGCACAATAATGCTAATATTTTTGCTGTTCACTTGAAAACTAGGCCTTATTGTTTTATAAGCCTTTTCCTTACAAAACAAATTCATAGACTATTATAATTTAAAACGGTTTGCTTCCCTATGGATGTGCTTGGTCAGTAGGGTCATGTACATCTTTTTGTATGAATTGTACGATGTATAGGTGGAATCTTTACGTGCACATCAGCCCCTTGAAGGACGCATACTATTTTTCACAAAATGTGAACATTTGATATATGTAGTTTAATGAATACTGTATATTTCCAGTGCGGAATCATTACTGAATTGAAATAAATGTAGCTTTTTGTATTGAAATGCTAAGGAAACCACACTAACTATTTTTTGTTTTGTTTTAGGAACATACCATAAATAATGGCTTCTGACCATCAAACTCCTGCCACTAAACAACAGCAACCAAGCTCAAAGGTACGTAGAGCATATGAATGCAGGAATGATAATCAACACGTAAGAAATAAAGGGACCAAAAAGCTTTAACATTGCCAAAATAAAACAATTGGGGAAAAACAAGTGAAAGAATGGTAATGTCAAAGATAAATCTTAAAATGGCACCATGATTAGCAAAATATATATATATTTTTTTAAAGCTGTATGCAACATAGGAAAACATCAGTGCCAGTCACATAGAATGTGTAAGCCCACGGAAAATTATACATGATTCTGCAATTAGTTTTTGTTTTTAATATTTATAAAATGTCTTCTGCTTTCTTAATTTAATGTATGCCAGTGTGGCATTGCTGTATTTTTTTGTTTTAATAAATTCTTCCATTCAGAAAAAAAATTATGATCAAAATTACCATGGTGCAGGGTAGAATTTCTCATTTTTCAATGTAGGCAATTGCCCGGCTGAATAAGCAAAACTGTTTTTAAACAACAAACTATAATCTTGAAATCTGTTTTCTAGTTATTACAGTATAGCCAATGAGAATCTTCACAAGACTAGGTATATGGTCTTCCTAAGCCAATGTTCTTGTGTTCTAGTAACAGGGAGCGGCACAGGGTGTCTAACTGACCTTTGCTAAGGACACTGAAGTGTAAGCCCAGCCCTTATGCTGCACATAAGTCATGACTTTTGAACATCCTTATTATCTGTTTATAGAAAAAAATACATTTCATTAGTATGTGAAGTTAGATAGGAGAGGGAGAGGACTGTAGCACAAGACAGGCAGTAGTAGATGGGGGTGCTGTGCAACCCTATTTATTACTGTAGCACCCAAAACCAAAATGACATTCTCTTACAGGTCTAGAGCTTTGTCGTTTAAAAAATTTACATAAATATAATAATTGAAAATAAAAGCAGGAGCAATTAACAGTATACAGGAATGCATGTAGTAAAAAATAATAACTTTCTATGTAATTTTAAATATGTGATTATAATCTAGTTGTATTTTAAAGTGTTATCTTTAAAATGTAATGTAGCCCCTTGCCAATCCTATCATTAGTGCCCAGCCCTCCATACAAAAAAGTGGTTATGCGGTGACAACGCTCCGTTAATTACATTGTTATATATATATATTTAATCTCTCAGGTGCCATTTCTATTTGCATGATGAATATCATTTTCTGTGACTTAGAAAAATGGAACAGGAAAAAATATTTGTTTCTAATAATAAAAAACAGTATTGTTGCTGAAGAGAGTTATATGTATTATACATTTACTCTGAATTTCTCAAACACAATGCTAAAAATCCAAACTAAATATCTGAATTAACTTTATTTATTGCATGCAATAGTCACAGAGTTCTGCAACAGTAAAACTATGAAAGGAAAATCGTTTTTGCAGAAGCTCACAGTTGCACAAACACACAGATGGCGCAGCTGGGCTCTGATAAGAACCCAGGAAGTGATAAAGCAAAAATGCCTACTGTAGCTTAATGGCTTGTAAAGGAAACAGGAAGCTTGAGCTGTGGTTAAGATGCAGACCATGTAGATTATATATGAATATAGTTTTCCAACTGAATTCATTTGGATACTACTTTGACCATTTAGTATTATCATATCATTTTTTGTCAATCATAATTGATTGGAGTTATATATAGCTGTTTTAAATAAATAAACAGCACAACTTTATTAGCAATGTTTCATGGTAAATAACATCAATATTGACATTTTCAGTTTTTAAATTATATAAAAAATAAAGATAAAAACAATAACATATTATACAGACATTACCTTGGTAGCTATGGCTCATAAATAATTTTTGCTAAGTCCAAAAGTACTTTTTAACTAAGTAATACAATTCATTAACACCTTAACTACAGTAAAGTACAGGGTAAGTTGTCTGTCATGAAGCCCTCAAGGAGGGTTCCCTGGGCAGTGAGGCTGTGCAGAAATAGCCCTATAGAGGTCACCCCAGGCAAATATGACTGTTACTGTATATACAATCACTGTGACTTTTAATAAAGTGTATTTTTTTTAATATTTTTTTTTAATAAAGTATATTTGTATCCCTAAGTTTTATTCTCTGCCTTTGGTGATAAAAGGGTTAAAGGGATATGAGAATTTAAGATTTTCTTTTATGATTCAGACAGAGCATACAATTTTTAAAACATTTCCTGTTAAGGGGACATTATACACTCATTTTTTCTTTGCATAAATGTTTTGTAGATGATCTATTTATATAGCCCATAAAGCTTTTTGTTTTTTTAAAAATGTATTGTTCTGCTTATTGTTAAATAACATTGCTCTGATTTTCAGACTCCTAACCAAGCCCCAAAGTTTTATGAGAATACTGATGTATACCTACTCCAGCTTGCGCCTGTTTGTGTAAAGGGTCTTTTCATATGCAAAAGAAGGGGGAGGGGGGAGTGTCTTATTTCCCACTTGCAGTGGGCTTTCCAGCTACCTTTTAAACAGAGCTAAACTGAGAGCTTCTAAGTAAGTTTTTAAACAGTTTTATACTGGATTTTTATATCAGTATCTGTGCATCTTATTCTTTATAGTAGTGTCTATTACATGCAGCTATATGAAAATGAGTGTATACTGTCCCTTTAACTTTTATTATCAAATTTGCTTAGTTTTAATGTTATTCTTTGTTGAATAGATGTGTAGGTAAGGGTCTGGAGCAGTATATGGTATGAAATACTGCTGCCATCTAGTACTCTAGCTAATGTATAACATTCTTGCAAAACTGCTGTGAAATTGTGCACCAGACAAATGCACGCTCTTGAGCTTCCATCCCTGCATTTCAACAAAAGATACCAAGAGAACAAATAAAATTTGATAACAGAATGAAAATTAGAAAGTTGTTTAAAACTGCCTAAATCATGAAAGTAAAATTTTGCGTTTTATGTGCCTTTAATTAAAATATGTTAATAGTCCTCTAGGTAAATACCCTGGGGAGTCTAGATTCTCCAAATATACACTTTTGTGTAGTGGTTTTGGATTGGAATGACCAACAATTCCATCCTTATAGTATTTGCTATCAATCAATTAGAAACATAGACACAGGAGGTACTCCTAAGATCAGAAAAAAAAGAATGAATCTATTTTGATTTTATTTTTTATTAACTGTACTATTTTTTGTATTTTTTATTTTCTGTATTAAATTCCTATGTATTGTTATTTCATGTACCCATATAGGCTATCACAAGAAATGTCTGACTATTACAAAATGGTATATGATATGTATGGGTGCAGATAAATATGGTGAAACCGTCATTTAAATGAATATAACACCCAATAATTTTCTTTTGGGATTCAGACAGAGAATATCATTTTTAAAAAGTTTCCAATTTATTTACTTCTGCTATCAAATATGCTTCGTTCCCATGATATTCTTTGTTGAATAGATACCTAAGTAGGTGCCTCGATCACTATGTGGCAGGAAGTAGTGCTGCTATCTAGTGCTCTTGCAAATGTATAGCATTCTTGCAAAACTGCTGCCATATATTGTTCCAGATGCGTGCATGCTCCTGAGCTGATGTCCCTGCTTAAAAAAAAAAAAAGATACCAACAAATGGAAGAAAATTTCATAATAGAATTAAATTAGAAAGTTGTTTAAAATCACATACTCTATCATGAAAGAAAGAAAAAATTGGGTTTCTTGTAGCATTACAACTGTGAAAAACCTTTGTCCTTAAGGAATTCAATTGATTTATAATTATCATTATTATTAAAAAACAAACTTAAAAATATTTGCATACAAAAACAAACTATTAAAACATTTGATTTTTTACATAGAAAGTTAACTTAAAGTATTGAGATTATTACCCACCTCCCTCTAGTGATAGGTGCCACAATGTTGAAATCTAGCTTTCACTGCATTCCAGTGCCGATGTGTTTCAACATGTGCAGCAAATCTCCTTCAGATATCTGCAGTGTAACCTAGGTTCCAAAATGGTGGCACCCATGATTAGTGGAAAGAGCATAAATGTATTTAGTGTTTAATGTCCTTTTAAAGTTGCTTATTTTGTTCTTTAAACAGTAAATGTATGTACATATTTGTGCACAACTTGTCTCTGGGATAGATTGACTAAAGGACAACTCTTGGTAGACAGGGGCATAAAACAGATGTGTGTATATATATATATATACTGTGTATATATTGATAGATAGATATCAAAATAACAAGAGTATTGCATTGAGCAATGGTGCTTTCGGAAGAATGTCTTCCTTTTTCAATTCTGAAGCAAAGGGTATTGCTTCAGACTTGAAAAAGGAAGACATTCTTCCGAAAGCTTGTCATCTTATAAATGTATAGTTAGTCCAATAAAAAAGTATCAATGCTCAATGCAATACTCTTTTTATTTTGATATCTAAATCTCTAGACTAACACGGCTACTCCAATCAATGTGTGTATATATATATATATGTCCCTTTAAGCATAAAACAGATAGATGGATATATATATATATATATAGATGGATATATGTCCCTTTAAGCATAAAACAGATAGATGGATATATATATATATAGATGGATATATGTCCCTTTAAGCATAAAACAGATAGATGGATATATATATATATAGATAAATAGATAGCGACATAAAGATGGCAGATAGATAGGGATATTTTTCTTTTTAGCACAGGGGCATGTATTATTTCAATGTCCTATTGAAATAGTTAAATAAATAAAAAGTAGTAAAAAAATTAAATCTTCTTAGACATTAATGACATTTTTTGTTGCAACATTTTTTTAAGTTTGTATCTGAAATATGATCCTAATATAGAGGGGTTTTCAAAACTGTCCTTGGGTCTCTCTAATAGGCCAGGTTTTTAGTATTACCTTGGGTGAGAGCAGTTTAATAACATGAGATAAAACATACTATTTTAAACAACATTCCAATTTACTTATAATGTCAAATTAGCCTTATTCTCTTTGTACCCTTTGTTGAAGGAGCAACAATGAAATACTGGGAGCTAGCTGAACACTTTGAGTGAGACAATGACAAGAGGAAAAGCTATGCAGCTAGAATCATTAGCTAGCTCCCAGCATTACATTGCTGCTCCTAAACCTACCTAGGAATGCTTTAAAAAAAAAAAAAAAAAAAAAAAAAGAATACAAAGGGAATTCAACAAATTTGATGAATTAAAGGGACAGTCAACACCAGAATTTTTGTTGTTTAAAAAGATAGATAATCCCTTTATTACCCATTCCCCAGTTTTGCAAAACCAATACTGTTATATTAATACACTTTTTACTGCTGTGACTAACTTGTATCTAAGCATCTTCTGACCGCCCCTAATCACATGACTTTCAGTTATTATCTATTGACTTGCATTTTAGCCAATCAGTGCAGTGTCTGCCACTAGCCACGGGCGTGATTACAATGCTATCTATATGGCCTACATGAGCTTGCTCTTCCCTGCTGTGAAAAGCAAATTAAAAAGAGGCGGCCTTCAAGGGCTTAGAAATTATCATATGAGCTTTCCTAGGTTTGCTTTCAACTAGAATACCAAGAGAATAAAGCAAAATTGTTGATAAAAGTAAATTGGGGAGTTGTTTAAAATTACATGCCCTATTTGAAAAATGAAAGTTTTTTTTGGACTTGACTGTCACTATAAGTAAAAAGGAAAGTTGTTTTAAATTGAATGCTCTATATCTGAATCACAAGAGTTTCATTTTTCACAACAACATATTTAGTTATACTATGGCAGTGCATGGGGGAACAATAAGTTAATGAGCCAAATTTATATCTAGGGCTATTTTTTCATGTCAGTTGCACTGGTCTTGTATTTTCTAGCCATATCCATAAAGAGGAAGCTAACACAGAATGCCTGCATTGTCTTTGTTTTTTAACAAAATAAATTAAATAATAAAAATAAATGAGGATTTTTTTTAATCACACGCTCTATTTGATCATGAAAGAAAGGCCTCATAGTCAAAATTGGAATCTGTATGAGTGCATTTTGATTTTGAGTGAAAGCATTTTTTCCCCCGGGAAAAGTTATTAGTGCTTCAGCAGTAGATGCCAACCGCCCCAGATCCTGTAGGATAGTCACAGTTTGCCCCAGATCCTGTAGGATAGTCACAGTTTGCCCTAGATCCTGTAGGATAGTCACAGTTTGCCCCAGATCCTGTAGGATAGTCACAGTTTGCCCAGATCCTGTAGGATAGTCACAGTCTGCCCCAGATCCTGTAGGATAGTCACAGTTTGCCCCAGATCCTGTAGGATAGTCACAGTTTGCCCCAGATCCTGTAGGATAGTCACAGTTTGCCCTAGATCCTGTAGGATAGTCACAGTTTGCCCCAGATCCTGTAGGATAGTCACAGTTTGCCCCAGATCCTGTAGGATAGTCACAGTCTGCCCCAGATCCTGTAGGATAGTACAGTTTGCCCCAGATCCTGTAGGATAGTCACAGTTTGCCCTAGATCCTGTAGGATAGTCACAGTTTGCCCCAGATCCTGTAGGATAGTCACAGTATGCCCCAGATCCTGTAGGATAGTCACAGTTTGCCCTAGATCCTGTAGGATAGTCACAGTTTGCCCCAGATCCTGTAGGATAGTCACAGTTTGCCCTAGATCCTGTAGGATAGTCACAGTTTGCCCCAGATCCTGTAGGATAGTCACAGTTTGCCCCAGATCCTGTAGAATAGTCACAGTTTGCCCCAGATCCTGTAGGATAGTCACAGTCTGCCCCAGATCCTGTAGGATAGTACAGTTTGCCCCAGATCCTGTAGGATAGTCACAGTTTGGGAGGTCTGACCTTATTCCTGCCTGCAGCTTCTAGGCATCCCAGTTTTAAGGGACTTCCCCAGCTCCGCCCACCCAGTGCCAAAAGATGAGGTGTATGAAGAGTCATTGTTGGCACAATACAAGCCTGAAACTCTAATCAGGGAACACAGAGTAATGAAAGTAAGATGCTTCTTTTCAAAACTAAAATTCACTCATGTATATTCCACTTTTGGTTATTATTTTACTTTAAGCGGATGTCAATGGATGGACATTTAGCTTTTATTCTTTTTACTGTATAAAGTCTATCATAACCTTTTTTTTAAAGGTACAATGGGAAATATATAAAATAGACTAAAATCTAAAGTAGAGGTTGACTCTAATATATTTAATCTTCTTCGGGATTGTAGATTGTCATCTTTGAGCAAGAAAATTTCCAAGGCCGCTGCCATGAACTGAATGGGCCTTGTACTAATCTGAAGGAGGCTGGTATGGAGAAAGTGGGTTCTATCCTTGTGCACACTGGACCGTAAGTATCCACAAAGATAATGTAATTGGTTAAATCGTTTAAAAGACTTTTGAGACATGATGTGTTTCAAGTATAGGAATGATGTTTATTTCAAGTACATACAGAGTCTATTTCAAGAAAAAATCCTTATAAAAGCCATGGGGGGGGGGGGGTCTGTGAGGTTTTTATTTTATTGTGATCAAGCCTTTTATAATAAATGCTAAGAAGTATTTTTTTTTACAAAATAGAATATACTTTATATTTAGAAGGGACATTGAAAGAGCCCCCCCCCAAATTTGGTATTTTATTGTCAGTTCATACATACTTGATATTATAAAATCAATGCACAGGCAACAAACTGTAGCTGCAGGTCTGAGCTTAGAGGCACATTATAGGGATTTTGTATTCAGCAGCTATAGAAAGAATAGGAATTCACACAACATGTATATACTTTTAAAGTAAAATGTACTTTAAAATTGAATTGTGTATAAGTTGTGGAAGGGATGGCCATTAAATTATATTTGCTCACATTAAAGTATGCTGTCCTGTCCACTAGGCAATGGGACTGCATTGACAATTGGATCACATATTTTAATTAGCATACGGCTAGATTTAGAGTTTTGTCGGTAAGGACCCGCGTAGCTAACGCTGGCTTTTTTCTGGCCGCTCCTTTAAAATAACTATGGTATTGAGAGTCCATATAATGTCAGCGTTAGGCTCCAAAAAAGTAGCGTAGAGCATATTTAACGCAAATGCAACTCTCGATACCAGAGTTGCTTACGGACGCGGCCAGCCTCAAAAACGTGCTCGTGCACGATTCCCCCATAGGAAACAATGGGGCTGTTTGAGCTGAAAAAAAACCTAACACCTGCAAAAAAGCCGCGTTCAGCTCCTAACGCAGCCCCATTGTTTACAATGGGGAAACACTTCCTACGTCTGCACCTAACACTCTAACATGTACCCCGAGTCTAAACACCCCTAACCTTACACTTATTAACCCCTAATCTGCCGCCCCCGCTATCGCTGACCCCTGCATATTATTTTTAACCCCTAATCTGCCGCTCCGTAAACCGCCGCTACTTACATTATCCCTATGTACCCCTAATCTGCTGCCCCTAACACCGCCGACCCCTATATTATATTTATTAACCCCTAATCTGCCCCCCACAACGTCGCCTCCACCTGCCTACACTTATTAACCCCTAATCTGCCGAGCGGACCGCACCGCTATTATTATAAAGTTATTAACCCCTAATCCGCCTCACTAACCCTATAATAAATAGTATTAACCCCTAATCTGCCCTTCCTAACATCGCCGACACCTAACTTCAATTATTAACCCCTAATCTGCCGACTGGAGCTCACCGCTATTCTAATAAATGTATTAACCCCTAAAGCTAAGTCTAGCCCTAACACTAACACCCCCCTAAATTAAATATAATTTTAATCTAACGAAATTAATTAACTCTTATTAAATAAATTATTCCTATTTAAAGCTAAATACTTACCTGTAAAATAAATCCTAATATAGCTACAATATAAATTATAATTATATTATAGCTATTTTAGGATTAATATTTATTTTACAGGTAACTTTGTAATTATTTTAACCAGGTACAATAGCTATTAAATAGTTAAGAACTATTTAATAGCTAAAATAGTTAAAATAATTACAAATTTAGCTGTAAAATAAATCCTAACCTAAGTTATAATTAAACCTAACATTACACTATTAATAAATTAATTAAATAAAATACCTATAATTATCTACAATTAAACCTAACACTACACTATCAATAAATAAATTAAATACAATTCCTACAAATAAATACAATGAAATAAACTAACTAAAGTACAAAAAATAAAAAAGAACTAAGTTAAAAAAAATAAAAAAATATTTACAAACATTAGAAATATATTACAACAATTTTAAACTAATTACACCTACGCTAAGCCCCCTAATAAAATAACAAAGCCCCCCAAAATAAAAAAATGCCCTACCCTATTCTAAATTACTAAAGTTCAAAGCTCTTTTAACTTACCAGCCCTGAACAGGGCCCTTTGCGGGGCATGCCCCAAGAAGTTCAGCTCTTTTGCCTGAAAAAAAAACATACAATACCCCCCCCCCCAACATTACAACCCACCACCCACATACCCCTAATCTAACCCAAACCCCCCTTAAATAAACCTAACACTAAGCCCCTGAAGATCTCCCTACCTTGAGTCGTCTTCACCCAGCCGAGCCAAATTCTTCATCCAAGCGGAGCAAGAAGAGGTCCTCCATCCGGTAGAAGTCTTCATCCAAGTGGGGCAGAAGAGGTCTTCCATCCGATTGAAGTCTTCATCCAAGAGGCATCTTCTATCGTCATCCATCCGGAGCGGAGCGGCAGCATCCTGAAGACCTCCGACGCTGAACATCCATCCTGGCCGACGACTGAACGACGAATGACGGTTCCTTTAAATGACGTCATCCAAGATGGCGTCCCTCGAATTCCGATTGGCTGATAGGATTCTATCAGCCAATTGGAATTAAGGTAGGAATATTCTGATTGGCTGATGGAATCAGCCAATCAGAATCAAGTTCAATCCGATTGGCTGATCCAATCAGCCAATCAGATTGAGCTCGCATTCTATTGGCTGTTCTGATCAGCTAATAGAATGCGAGCTCAATCTGATTGACTGATTCAATCAGCCAATCAAATTTTTCCTACCTTAATTCCGATTGGCTGATAGAATCCTATCAGCCAATCGGAATTTGAGGGACGCCATCTTGGATGACGTCATTTAAAGGAACCGTCATTCGTCGGCCAGGATGGATGTTCCGCGTCGGAGGTCTTCAGGATGCTGCCGCTCCGCTCCGGATGGATGACGATAGAAGATGCCTCTTGGATGAAGACTTCAATCGGATGGAAGACCTCTTCTGCCCCGCTTGGATGAAGACTTCTACCGGATGGAGGACCTCTTCTTGCTCCGCTTGGATGAAGAATTTGGCTCGGCTGGGTGAAGACGACTCAAGGTAGGGAGATCTTCAGGGGCTTAGTGTTAGGTTTATTTAAGAGGGGTTTGGGTTAGATTAGGGGTATGTGGGTGGTGGGTTGTAATGTTGGGGGGGGGCTGAACTTCTTGGGGCATGCCCCGCAAAGGGCCCTGTTCAGGGCTGGTAAGGTAAAAGAGCTTTGAACTTTAGTAATTTAGAATAGGGTAGGGCATTTTTTTTATTTTGGGGGGCTTTGTTATTTTATTAGGGGGCTTAGAGTAGGTGTAATTAGTTTAAAATTGTTGTAATATATTTCTAATGTTTGTAAATATTTTTTTATTTTTTGTAACTTAGTTCTTTTTTATTTTTTGTACTTTAGTTAGTTTATTTCATTGTATTTATTTGTAGGAATTGTATTTAATTTATTTATTGATAGTGTAGTGTTAGGTTTAATTGTAGATAATTATAGGTATTTTATTTAATTAATTTATTAATAGTGTAGTGTTAGGTTTAATTATAACTTAGGTTAGGATTTATTTTACAGGTAAATTTGTAATTATTTTAACTATTTTAGCTATTAAATAGTTCTTAACTATTTAATAGCTATTGTACCTGGTTAAAATAATTACAAAGTTACCTGTAAAATAAATTTTAATCCTAAAATAGCTATAATATAATTATAATTTATATTGTAGCTATATTAGGATTTATTTTACAGGTAAGTATTTAGCTTTAAATAGGAATAATTTATTTAATAAGAGTTAATTAATTTCATTAGATTAAAATTATATTTAATTTAGGGGGGTGTTAGTGTTAGGGTTAGACTTAGCTTTAGGGGTTAATACATTTATTAGAATAGCGGCGAGATTTGGTCGGCAGATTAGGGGTTAATAAGTGTAGGCAGGTGGAGGCGACGTTGAGGGGGGCAGATTAGGGGTTAATAAATATAATATAGGGGTCGGCGGTGTTAGGGGCAGCAGATTAGGGGTACATAGCTATAATGTAGGTGGCGGCGCTTTGCGGTCGGCAGATTAGGGGTTAATTATTGTAGGTAGCTGGCTGCGACGTTGTGGGGGGCAGGTTAGGGGTTAATAAATATAATATAGGGGTCGGCGGTGTTAGGGGTAGCAGATTAGGGGTACATAAGTATAACGTAGGTGGCGGTCGGCAGATTAGGGGTTAAAAAAATGTAATCGAGTGGCGGCGATGTGGGGGGACCTCGGTTTAGGGGTACATAGGTAGTTTATGGGTGCTAGTGTACTTTAGAGTACAGTAGTTAAGAGCTTTATGAACCGGCGTTAGCCCAGAAAGCTCTTAACTACTGACTTTTTTCTGCGGCTGGAGTTTTGTCGTTAGATTTCTAACGCTCACTTCAGACACGACTCTAAATACCGGAGTTAGAAAAATCCCATTGAAAAGATAGGATACGCAATTGATGTAAGGGTATCTGCGGTATGGAAAAGTCGCGGCTGAAAAGTGAGCGTTAGACCCTTTTTTGACTGACTCCAAATAGCGGCGGTAGCCTAAAACCAGCGTTAGGAGCCTCTAACGCTGGTTTTCACGGCTACCGCCAAACTCCAAATCTAGGCCCAAGTGCACACATTTGATTGTGTTTGGCACACAAGAGTGTGTTTGCTGAGCACTCACATGCAACCAGCAGTCTTCTAGTCTGGAATAACAAGTTACACTTGCACATAAGCGATAAATTCCATGCACAAATATATTGTGAGCATGCACATTCATATTCTCACGTTCACTATTAGGTAAACAGAATTATTATTGTATAACAAATATTCTGGGGTGTGTGATAACAGATTTATAGGGACAGTCTACTTGAAAATTGTTATTGTTTATAAAGATAAATAATTCCTTAATAATTTCCTAGTTTTTCATAACCAACCTTTTTATATTAATGTAATTTTACCTCTATAATTACCTTATCTAAGTCACTGCAGACTGTCCATTATCTCAGTGCATTTTACAATTTTGCATTTTAGCCAATCAGTGATGTTTCTTGCATAACCATTATCATTCTCCACAGAAGTGAGCACACTGTTATATATATGGTGCACATGAACTAGCACTGTCTAGCTGCTGTGCAAAATTTAAATAAGCACTGAGATAAGGGGCAGTCTGCTGGGGCTTAGAAACAGGCAAGGTTAGAGGTTATAAATTATATTAATATAACAATGTTGGTTCTGCAAAGCTGGAGAATGGGTTTTAAAGGTGTTATCTATACTTTTTAAACAATAAAAAACAAGTAGACTGTCCTTTTAAATATAATGCTAGTATTTCAAACAGTAAAGTTAGTTTAATGAAAGAAAAAGTGGTAAGGCTTTTATTTATTGAAAGTTATTTTCAGGGTTCCTTACAGGAGTAATTTTCTACCCCTCTTTAGGAGAAATATTAATGTGATTATTTCTCTGGTGATATACTGTCATGAGATGCAGGACACAGTATAGAAGGTTCAACACTATTTTATTGCAGAGCATAGAAGTATACAGCTTGCACAACACATCTAACTTGGTAACTGCCTCTCAGACAACAACGGACCCAAACCACGCCCCCATCCGGTGACTTCACTTCCCACTCTCATCACATCTTCCCCCTTTTCAAAGGACAAAGCATACATTTTTTTTATCTAAATACATCAAATAACAAGGTATACAAGAAGCATACAAAATAGTTTTGTTTAGTATACAACAAATAACAAGTTAAAGAGAATCTGTATAAACAACATGAATTACATCCTGACTTGAACATCGGGGTAGACTACCCTAGTCCACAGTGACCATGGGATTATTCTGGAAGTGACCTGTGGGTTAAATAGGAGTCGCCCTATAGGACAAGAGGGCTAGGTACGGCTCAGATTGCTTCAAAATGAACTTTGTTGTTTGAACTGCCCTTTCAGCCATTCCATTGGCCTGCGGGTAATGTGGACTTGACGTAGAATGGACAAAATCATATTTACTGCTAAAAGAACTGAACTACGTGGAAGCAAACTGCATTCCGTTATCACTCACTAACTCCATTGGTATGCCCCACCGGGCAAACAAGCTCTTGAGACGAGTGATAACGGCTTGACTTGTGATCTCATTCAAGGGTGCAATCTCCAAATACCTGGAATAGTAGTCAATCACAACTAGGTACTTTTTCCCATGCAGTTCGCACAAATCAGCAGCTATTTTCTGCAACGGGCCTGCAGTCAGCAGAGTAGAAATCAAGGGCTCCCTTCTCTGAGTAGGCCAGCGTTCCCGGCAAAAGGCACATTTTGACACATGGCTTGCAATGTTGGAAATAATCCCAGGCCACCAAACTGCCATAGCTGCCCTTTCTCTGCAGTTTGTAATGCCCAAGTGGCTATCATGAATCCTGCTTAACATCTCCTGCCCCATGCTAACAGGAATAACAATGCGGTCCTGGAACAGCACCAACCCATCCAGCTCCGTGAGCTGCGACCTTTCTGACTGGTAAGAACTTAGAGACATCCAGGCTGTCCGGCTCTCGGGCCAACCTTCTTTTATGTACTTAATAATTTCTTGAAGATCTGTATCTGAATATGTCTCATTTCTTATTTGTTCTAGCTTCCCTGAAGAAATGGATTTGGAGGCCAGAACTGAATCTACATACATTTTCACATCTGATTTCGTTGAATATTCTTCAGCAGCAGCCAGAGGGAACCTGGAAAGTGTATCTGCCACTACCAGTTGTTTCCCTGGTACATGCACTGCCTGAACGTTGAACCTGAGCAGCCTCATCAGAAGTCTCTGGCATCTTAGAGGTGTTTTGTCAATATCATAGGAGTTGATTAAAGGAACCAGCGGTTTATGGTCAGTCTCCAGACTAAATTTCTCTAAACCCACTAGGTAATGCTGGAAGCGCTCACAGACCCAAACTGTAGCCAGGCACTCTTTCTCAATTTGGGCGTATTTCGACTCAGCAGCCCTCAGTGTATGGGAACAGTAGGCGATGGGCTGTAGTTTGTTCTCATTCAACTGCAGGAGGGCGACACCTAACCCATAACTGCCCGCATCGGCACTCACCACAGTCTTTTTAGAAGGGTCATAGAACCCCAACTCTGGGGCAGACCCCAGTAGTGCCTTGACCTGCACAGAAGATTCTTCCTGTGAAGGTCCCTAGACCAGGCAACATCTTTCTTTAGCAACTCTGTGATAGGGTGTAGTATTGTGGATAAATCTGTAAGGAACCTGCCCACATAATTTACAAGGTCCAATATTTGTTTCAGCTCATGTACATCAGAAAGACTATTCATCTGTTCAATAGCAAGGATTTTATCAGGGTCCGGCTTGATGCCATCACCATTGATGATATGCCCAAAGTAACATAACTCAGCCTTCCTAAAATGGCATTTCTCCTTATTCAATTTCAGCCTGGACTCTCTAATGGTCTGCAGCACACAGCTCAATCGCTGATCATGTTCTTCCAATGTAGACCCATACACCAAGATGTTGTCCATAACGACTGCCGTGCCCTTGTGGTCCCTTAGAAGAGAACTCATCTCTCTTTGAAAGAAATCCCGAAGGGGATTCTGCAGAAGCAAAACCGACCTACCGGTGTAATGAAGGTAGTCAGTTTGCGGCAGTTTGGATCTAGAGGTATCTGCCAGAAGCTGCTGGAAGCATCGAGTGTGGAAAAGAACTTCACCCCAGCCAATTTCGGTGCTATGTTTTTAAGTGTCGGCAGCACATATCTCTCTCTCTTCACCTCCTCATTCTGCCTTTTCAAGTCTACGCAGATGCGTACCTTCCCGTGTTTCTTCGCAACAGGCACAATGGGGGCACGCCAGTCAGTTGCTTCAACAACCTCTTCAATAACTCCCATATTCTTCATGCGCAGAAGTTCCTTCTCCACTTGAGGCATGAGCGGGAACAGAATTCTACGAGGACTGGAAATGCTGTATGGGACTGCGTCACCTTTATGTGATATTCAGACTAGGTTGCAATTCAGTAGGCCCAATTCACCAAACATGTCTTCTGAAATCTCATTCACTCTGGCGACCAGGCCCAAACCACAGGCTGCTTTACTGCTCAATAGGTTGTTAGCACACTGACCTCTAATCACATGTACCCACATGGTGAATTTCCTCAGCTTGTACTCTCAGTTGGCAAGAAATTTTCCCGCACAATCGATGCGGCCACCAGGACTATGAACTTTAGTTGTAACTTTCGTCAGCTGAGGCTGTCGAGGCAGTTTTATGAACGCTGCAAGGGACATAACAGTGATATCAGCTCCTGTGTCAATCTTAAAGGCAACTTTGACTCCCATTACAGTTAGGGTAACCCGCCAATCTTCATCCGAACCAGGCCGTTCGACAACGGACCCCACAAAGGATACTTCTTGACCCTCCTGGTCACTATATTTACCTGCATCTCCTTAATGTATTCAGTTTTACACACCACTTCAAAATGGCCCATTCGGTTACATTTTATACATCTTTTGTCTTTAGCAGGGCATACAACACTCTTATCATTGGTAAATTACACCGCATGCAGCAAGCATGCTGCGCCCATCCGCTTCTGGGCCTATCTGTTGCCCTTGGTCTACCGCTCACACTGTGCCTTTCACTAGCAGCTCTCCTGAACTGCTGCACTTCATTCACAATACTCTCAGACCTCAGATCAGCACTTTGCTTTTTCACCAGTTCACTCTGGCGGGCCATCCTAATAGCCCCATCTAACGTTAATTCAGCCTCCAACTGTAACTTCAGTGAGACTTCAGCATCTGCAATTCCTATGACTATTCTGTCTCTGATTTTCTCCTCTTTAGCAACACCAAACTCATAGAATTCAGCTAGTTCATACAGGCTGCGCACAAATGACTCTACAGATTCTCCCACACGCTGGGCACGTTTGTGAAAACAAGCCCTCTAATGAATCACATTTCTTTTGGGCACAAAGTGGGCACTGAGTTTATTCATAACTATTTCAAAGTCAAATTCTTCCCCTTCTTGGAAAGTAAAGGCATTGAACACTGGCTCCACATCTTTACCCATAGAATATAAAAGAGAATTAACTTGTACTTCACCACTCTCCTTGTCCAGCTTGGAAGCAATCCTGAAGCGTTGAAACAGCTGATGCCATGTGGACTAAGCTGCAGGCTGAGAGAAATCAAAAGGCTCAGGTGGGGTAAACTTCAACATCATCATTAATAAGGAAACAGAAGCACAGGCAAGTACTCCTGACACCATGTCATGAGATGCAGGACACAGTATCGAAGGTACAACGCTATTTTATTGCAGAGCATAGAAGTATACAGCTTGCACAACACATCTAAGTTGGTAACTGCCACACAGACAACAATGGACCCAAATCACACCCCCATCCAGTGACGTCACTTCCCGCTCTCATCACATGTACTATGTGCATGTCATGTAGTATGTTATTTTATGTTACCAAGTACAACGTCAATAATACAAAATAGTCGGTATGGATTTTTCTTGTATGTATACAAAATCCTAGCTGTTATCCTAAGATAATACTCATCAATAAGAAGAAGGCCAGAAAAGGATGACTAACAGAACATAAAAGAGACTGGTGAAAATGATCAAGGTATTAAAGCCAAGAAATTTAAAGAAATATGAGTCTAGATCAAAGCAATGCAGAATATATATGTGAATGAAGAAAAGAATATAGACAAAAAAGCACTGCACAATTACTGATTTAATATGAATCAATAATATCCAAATATTCCTCTTTAAACATCCTGGCTGCTGGCTGCATGACATTTAACTGGTAGTGAGAAATCTAGTAAGTGTCTGGCCACCTGACAGTTCAGATGGTGATGGTTTGGCTTTCTTTGCAAAATAGATTGAAACAGTCCTTGTAGCATAATCTGTGAGCCCTTTAGGAACATGGCATATCTTGAGCTGATAGGCCCTGCCAAAACGTTGTGCAGTCCAAGCTGATGATTGTTTTGGCAAGAGAAAGACTTTTTTTATTTTTTTATTTATTATGTTTTCATTTTACATAAAGTAACAGGCAATCATTGTACATTATACATTTCTGAGCCTATGTCTAGTTACATTGTTCAGCGAGATTTCAAAACCTACTAAACTACTAACCAACTAACTAACTTAGTGTTCCATAACTATTTCATACCACATATAGACACTATTACCTTAAACTTCAAGGTCAATCAACATTATCTGTAGGTCCGTAATAATCTATCTCACCTAATATCATCAAACATTATCTGGATCATCCTGGGTCTCCGGGCCAGGGGAAGAGCAGCCTCCATCCTTGCTGATAAACCTTGCACCTATGGGGTTCATGAATTTGTATTTATGTGTTAAGATGATAGGTGTATGTTTTCCCACAGGAATTTAGCATCTAAAAAGAAAGGGAGCTTGTTCCGTTTTAAAAACTCATACTCCTCTAGACTAATGAGTTCTGTCGTCCTTTCAATCCACATCTCTTTTGTTGGTGATGATGGTGTTTTCCATGCCCTAGCTATCAAGGAACAAGCTCCATTAAGCCCTATCTGTACTATAAGGGATCTCAGCTTACATGTGATGTGGTTGGTATCATTTAAAAGTGCTATTCTGGGAGTAAGCGTAAATGTGTCTCCCGCTAGTCTCTGTAGGTGAGCTTCTACCTCTTTCCACAAATTCTTTATTAAAGGACAGTCCCACCACATATGTATTAGGCTGCCCTGCTCTCTGCAACCCTTCCAACACATTCACAAAGAATCGGGATATATAGTATTCAATCTAGTCGGTGTTAAGTACCAACGTGATAGAATTTTGCAGTTCAATTCAAGTATTTGTGGGGAAGTGGAGGATTTTTTTGTTCTTTGGAATATATTGCACCAGGCTTCGTTATCAATATCAGTGTGAAGGTCATGTACCCATTTTGTTGTGTAGTTTGGTAAGATAGTGTTTTGGGGTTCTATTAAAAGTCTGTGTGACATTGAGAGGGGACTTTGGACAGCTGTCTCTCTATCACATAGTCGTTCAATGGGAGTCATTGAGCGGAGGAACTCCTTTCTATGGGGAGAGGTTTGTAAAAAATGCTGGAGTTGTGCATATTTAAGCCAATGTGTAAATCGTCCGTCTGCAATAGTCTCCAGTCTGATTCTGTCCTTTAATTTCCCCTCCTCTAAAAATCTACATAATGGAATTGTGTATCCCCACTCCGTGAGTCTTCTGAATCCTTTGTCTAAACCCCCCACCATCTCAGTGTTAAGAACTATTGGGAATAATGGAGATCTAATAGACGAGATATGAGGATATCAAATCTTTATCTTTTCCCATTCTTTAAAAAAATGTTTGTATATGTCTAAATGTCCACATTGTGTTTGCCTCAAGTCCGGGGAAACCCAGCATAACGCTCTCACAAACGGAACTTGTAGAATGTGAGAATCTATAGATACCCAAGCTTTGTGTGTTGTTGAACCGTGCCAATCTAAAATTCTCTGAAGAGTCACTGCATGGTAGTATTCCTCTATCTTTGGTAATCCTATGCCTCCCATGACAGTGGACCTGTAGAGAGTGTTCCTGTTTACCCTAGGTCTACTCTTACCCCACACATAGGCGTTTAATTGGCCCTATAAACATGTTAGGAACCAAGAGGGAAGGTGGATTGGCAGGGCCTGTAGGATATATAGAATTTTGGGTAATATCGTCATTTTAATGGAATGTACCCTACTCCACCACAAGAGTGTTTTAGTTGCCCAAGTGTTGAGGTCCTTTAATACGGTATATAGCAGTGACACGTAATTTTTCTTAAAAAGGGTGGAGTAATTTGGGGAGAGGTGAATACCCAGATACCTAATTGTCTGCAAGCGTAGTGGACATATCTGTGAAAGGTTGTGAAACTCCATTGTGCTAAGCGATATGTTCAAGACTTCTGATTTAGTTTGGTTTACTAAGAAATTTGAGAATTTACCAAAGCTCTCAATCTCACATAGTATCTCTGGGATGGTGCTATATGGAGAGGATACCGAGAAAAGGACATCATCCACGTACATAGCTATTTTAAATTCGTTGGGACCTATGGTAATGCCTTGTATCTCTTTATTGGCACGGATGTGTGCTGCAAATACCTTCATTGACAGGATAAACAGGATAGGAGAGAGAGGACATCCCTGCTGCGTACTGTTTTGAATAGAAAAAGGATCCAAGAGCATGCCATTTACTCTAAATCTGGCGCTTGGGTGTGTATAAAGTCTACAGACTGTATTTATCATTTTGGCTCCGAATCCAAATGTCTCTAATGTTTTTTTAAGAAAGTGCAAATTTGTTCTATCAAACTCTTTTTCTGCGTCCGTCGTCATTACAACCGCTGGTATGTTATGAAATTTTGCATATGTCGATAGCGTCAGCGCTCTTATTGTGTTATCCCATGCTTCTCGACGTGGAGTAAAGCCTACCTGATCTGTATGTATAATTTCATTTAATACTGTGTTTATTCGATTAGCTATAATTTTGCTAAATATCTTTATGTCCAAATTAAGTAAAGAGATAGGTCTGTAGCTGCCCGGTTGTTCTTGTGGTTTGTCCGGCTTTAATATGACCGAAATGTGCGCAGTCAACATGTCAGGTGAGAACTTTAAGTTATTATCTATGGCCTGGAACAAGGTCAAAAGGTGAGGGGCCAAAAGATGCTTAAAAGATTTGTAGTATGAGTTAGTAAAACCGTCTGGGCCCGGACTTTTGCCTACTGGGAGATGAGAGATTACATTCAAGATTTCTTTTATAGAAATTGGCATGTCCAGATCCCTCCTTTGAGCTGGTGTTAAAGAATCTAAACTAGCTGCCTGGATATATTGTTGCATTTCCTCAAAATGGGCCTGGGAATCTACTTGATCTAAATTGTAAAGGTGTGCATAGAAGTCTTTAAAACTGTCTGCAATTCCCTTGCTATCCTGTGTATCTGTACCATTCTGTTTTTGTAGTTTATGTACATGAGTCTGGCCGGTTCTAGTCTTTAAAGCTCTTGCTAACAGTGACCCCACTCTATTTCCCTCGAAGAAGAAGGTTTTCCTTAATTTTAAGGCTATCCTCTGAGCCTCCCTCGTGAGTATGTTGTTAAGATCCGTCCTTGTCTTAGTGATTGAAGATAGGAGATTTGTGTCTTTCGGCCTTTGCTTATGTTCTAACTCTAATTTATGCAATTTGGCGAGCAGAGAGTCAACCGCTATATTATGTGTTTTTTTGATGTATGCTGTATGCTTAATGCACTCTCCTCGTATGACCGCTTTATGTGCCTCCCATAAATTAAGTGGTGATGTGTCTGCGCTAATGTTGAACTTAAAGTATTCAGTAATTGATGTAGTCAAAAATTGATAGGTTGGTGGATGGCGAAGGAGATATTCATCTAGTCTCCAGATGTATGGATTGATGGGGGCATCTGGCCATTTTAAGGAAATAGAGAATACCGAATGATCGGTCCATGTCGTTGGCTGGATGTCTGAGTCTAATATAAGGGATAAACTCGATTGATCTATGTATAGATAATCTAACCGTGAATATGAAGCCCAGGGATGTGAATAAAATGTATAGTTCCTTTGTTGGGGATGTTGTATCCTCCAAACGTCTATTAAGCCTAACTGTCTAAAACATTTATATACTAGATCCGGAGGTCTATGAGTTGCGTTAGTATTTGGAGAGGTTGTATCAAACTGGGGGTCCATAGTTACATTAAGGTCACCTCCCAGAATCAATATGCCTTTCCTGTTTTCCAAAACTAAAGAAAGTAATCTTTTGAAAAAGGGCGTCCTACTAGAATTGGGCGCATATATATTGACCAGAGTCACAGGTCTATTGAACAACAGACCCGTCACTATGAGTATTCTACCCTCTTTGTCCCCTATAGTTTTGATTAGCTGAAAGGGTGTGTTGCGGTGTATTAGGATACCCACCCCATTTTTCTTTTTTACATTAGAGTTAAAGTACCCTGTCGGAAAGTCTCTTGAAGAGAATTTGGGTTCTGATTTTTTAGGGAAATGAGTTTCTTGTATAAATATGACAAAACTGTTTTGTCTTGCGAACCATCACAATGCTATGGATATCTTAGAAGGGGAGTTGAGCCCTTTAGTATTCTGGGTTATTACACGTAGGGTTCTATGCATTAGGTCTAAGTGAGTGTGTGCATGTAGTCTTACCTTGATGTATAGAGCAGCTTCCCGGAGGCATCTGTGTTCCCCCCCAGCCCAGAGGACCAGGAAAGACCCCTTGTGGCAGCAAGAATAAACCACTACCGCTGTTAAATTGTTTCTGTGAATGAACCAATAGGAACACGTGAACACAAATTAACTTTTTAACAATTAGCATAACAATCTCATCTAACTTATCGTTAAACATCATTTCTAAATTAGGCCCTATCGTGGCCATTCTCATTCAGCTAAGGGTGGGAGGAAGCAGCAATCCAACTGCTGCTGCTGTTCCTGCCAACTTTAATATAAATATGTCCAGAGATTATGGAATAGTTACTACTTTCTTAGCTAAGTGCCTGTTAAGGAAAAAAAAAAAATCAGTTATACAAGTTAAGAAGTCTCCTTGCAAAAAGAGGAACCCCCGGCCCTCTCCCAGGTAATCTCAACTGTACACTTTATTGGTCAAATGGAACAATACTCGTACAGAGTACTTGACAAGACTGACTCTTTCCATGAAATTTGGTTCCCATGGCTTACAAAATTCCCAAACTGGTCATCAAACCTCTAGACCCCACCTCAGATCCACTCACCACCCTCTCCCTCCTCTTTTCCTCCTTCCTCCTCCCCCCCCTTTTTTTTTTTTTGTTTCTTCCCTTTATCCCCCCTCACACCTATCGCGCTCACTTTTCATGAGCCTTGTCGCTCTATAATCTAACAAAAGAGGAGCACCAACACCATCATACTCAAAACCACAGACACAGTACCCAAACGCATACCCACAATAGATCACTTTCAGAAAAGAGACCCTATTTATGCCTGTGTTTGTTTTCACCCTTGTTTTTATTTTTCATTGTCTACATACATATACAAATGTTTGGTTTATACAATACTCAAATCTGTATTCCAGCTATACGTTTTTACGACCTCAGTTTTTTGTATCCGAAGGCACTGTTGTTACACATAATTTTGTCTCAATAAAAAATTTTTGTTTAAAAAAAAAAGAAGTCTTCTTGCTATTTAGCGAGCCATGGGGACATTTTATACCAGGCTCTTGCCTGCTATTATGGCAGGATCTAGGTTAACATAAGGAAAGTCTTGCCCTGATAACCTTTTGTTTCTTCATGGTGGTGCTGTACCATTGGGCTCCTTTTGTGGGTGCCTCAAAGCTGACGGTTTAGATTTCCTCTGGACTGTTGCCCATTTCTGCCTTTGTGCTTTTGATGGTTGGCGCTGTGTCGAATCTCCATCTTGATCTTTCCCAGACTTTGTGGGTATCTTTGGTTTAGGGATATTTAGTTGCATGCAGAAGGTATCCAGATCTTCCATGTCCCTATAGATGGCTTCCTTATTATCTTTTAATGCCCTCAGGGAGAAGGGGAAGCCCCAGCGGTACGGTATTCCCAGGCCTTTCAAGTGTGTTGTCAGGAATCCCACTTCTCAACATTTAGTTAAGGTAAGGGGGCTTAAATCTGCATATATTTGAAGGGGGGTGTCTAAGTATCGAACTGGAGACTTCTTCCTCACCGCCATTAAGATGTTCTCTTTATCTTGGAAGTAGTGGCATTTCAAGATAATATCCCTAGGTGGTGCAGAGGGCTGTGGTTTTGGCCTCAACACTCTGTGGACTTTGTCTAACAGAATATCCGTATCAGGATCTGTGTTCAGCAAAAAGCGGAATAAGTTCTGCAGGTATTGTTGCAGAGCCGCAGGTAAAATGGTTTCAGGAACTCCCTGCGGCCCCTGTTGTCTAGGTCCTCTATCTGATTTTGCAGCTGAATAATCTCCATGGTTTGGTGTTGAAGCTGTAATGTTGTTAAATTTGTAGTTTCCGAAATTTCATCGGCATGGTCTTCGAGTTGTACCACTCTGTTACCTAATTCAGTAATGTCTTTTTTAACATCGGCCAGACCATCCCTAATTAGCTGACTGACCTGCTGCATAAAGGTTGAGAAATCCTCCTTAGAGGGCAATGTCTTCAGGTCTGCTCTGGTAAGTGGAAACTCTTCTTCTTGAGGATTATCTTCCGAACAGACCCTTTCCTCCTCCATATCTGAGGTAGGTGAACTTGGTGTTGTTATGCTAGGCGCCGCTACAGCTTTAAAAAAAGAGTTCATTTTAGAACCTGAGGAGTTTACTGTCTTTTGAATTTTATCAGGCTTCTGCTGTCTCTAGATGCCATACTGAAAATGATTTATAAGATGAACTTCGGCCCAGAGCCAAACTAGGGCCTACCTTATGGTATGTTAGTTATTGATCAGGCAGACTCACTGTTCATTACCAACAGGTCATTCCTTTTGGAGGTGTATTACTAGTGAGTCAGGGACTCTACAGCTCCTGTACTGTTTGTGAATAATGGCAGATTATGGTTCCTATGTGTGTAGAGAGCCTCTACTCTTTTCCCTGTAAGGCTGCAGAATTGTGTCTTGTGCTGCACAACAGGCTTTCTATACTGTGTAGTATAAACAGCAATCTGTCTCAGATCATGTTGCTTAATTAAGGTTGTACATTTGCTGCAGCCCTGTATCTGTCTCCTTTAAGCCCCCATGTGTTTCTTGGTGTGTGCTTTTTATTTATGCAGACCTCCGATTTCCCCCTCACATAGTTCTCATATAATTTGGGTGTAGCATGGTTTGTATAACCGTTTACTGTTAGGAGGGGCCCACCACTCTCACCTCTCTTTACCTCCTTGGTGTTATGCTTGTTCTCTATAACGGGTAAGCCACCGCCCTGTACTTGCACCGCTGGGCTGTTTTGTCTGATAGACTTACTTAGGTGGAAACGGACCTGCTCCTCTCACTCTCCGCTCCTCTCTGTCACTGCAAATGGCGGTTTGCGCCGCCGAGATTATGTCAGTGGGCCTCAGCAGTGCCGGATTAGGAACAGTGTCTGCGCCTCCGGTTATTTAACGGATCCTCACATGATAGGGTGGTGTGCCTCAGGATTTCATAGGGTGATTGCACATAAGAGCCATGCAATTTAGCCCTCTGGACTGTCTTTAAATGTAGCAGCAGGAATCAGCTACTCGTAGCACTAATCTTTTGCGGCCATGCTGGTCCGTGGCCGGCTCCGCTCCCAAGAGAAATACTTTTTTACATTGTCCTTGGTGAATTACAAATTGCAGTTTTCGTGCAATCTGCTGTTTTTAAAGCAGACATCTGACAACCTCTAGCCTAGACAATGGCTTACAATTTATTGTTTTCTTATCTTGACAGTAAGATTGTAGAACTTTTTCTTTAAGGTGTAAAAATCTGAAGTAACTTTGGGAAAGAAATTTTGAACGGTATGTAACACCTCTTTGTTTTTATGAAAACCAAGTATGGTTACTTCACAGAATCTCTTCTTGCAGAAGTAATCACAACTGCATACATAGATAGTATAAGAAACCATGAAGAAATTGAGATTTTAAAGCATGCTTCCAACAAAACATAAAGAACCATTAACAACCATGAGTAGATCCCAATGAGGTGTAACATATCTCGTCAAATGCTGGATGTGAACCAATGCTTGAAAAATATATGTTCAGAGCTTCTTGTGTCTATTTAAGGCAACAATAGATAAATTACAATAGAATACTGGAAGGAAGCACTGAAAAGCTCTAAAAGATTTCTGATGTCTGAAGTGGGGCATTAAATCATCTAGGTTTAAATGAGTGCAAGATATTGTAGTACACTGAAAAGTTTCAATAACTTGGGCAAATTAAATCTCGACTAAGCCATAGACAGTCTGCAAATATTAACTTAAGTGGGATGATAAACAGTCTTCTTATTCTTTGGCGATTGTTTTTCCAGCTGTCTGATAAGTTGGCCACGACTGAAGTATTGTAATAAATGATGTGTGTTAGAGAAAAAAACTAACTACAGCATCTGTGAAAAAACATTCACTCCTATTGACTGATGGAGAGGAAACCAGCTGAATAACTGATGTATCCGATGGCTGTTAATGTTTGCTATAAAATCCAAATCTTGATAACCCCATAGTTCCGTTATCCTATTGAATAGTTGTTTTATGGTTCTGTTATTCTGGTTGATAGATTGGAATCCTGCTCAAATACTTTCACTTTGTAGTTCAGATCTACATGAAAAAGCAGTGCTGTTAAGTTCTCCACATATCTGAGACTAAATAAATAATGGAATAACTTTTTTAGGCCTTAATGGCTCTTTGAAATTCCTTGAAAATGTATGTAAAACATTGCTGTCCTGTTATCTGTAAAAATCCTCCTTAATTTCTCTTTCAATGAACGTTCAAAATGTTGCAATTCTAAAATTATTTTTCTGGGCTCCATCCTCCCTTTACAAACTGGCTCTGACACGCTGATTGTGAAATGGAATATAGTATACAGAGCCAGATGAAAATGGCACACAGGCTAACTTAAAATAAACAATCACCTAACATGATTGTATGAAAGAGACTGGTAAGGAGCGCCTAAATGGCTTAAGTGTGCAAAAAATGTGTAAAAAGTTAGAGTTTAATAAAACAATAATTAGTAAAAAATAGTAAATACACAGAAAAGCATACAATAATATTAAAACAGAGTGTTAGTATAAATACTGTGAGGTACATATGTATAATAAACCTCAAAAAAGTATCCAGGAAAAAGAAATTGAACAACAAAAAAAACGGGACGTGAAGAGTGAAGTCTTAATGAAGTATTGAAAAAGATGTTCTGAAAAAAAGGTGTTCTGAAAAAAGATAAAGTCAAAAGGATAGACTAATGTTCATAAAATAAATGTTCAATGATCCAAAAGTGTAGATAAGGAAATCCAAATGTGTAGGTAAAAAACGATAAAACGATAAAGGTGTTATTGCTTGTTCCTAGTGTTTCTTCTGAAGCTACAATACTGAGATAACCTGAAAGGGAAACAAGAAAAAAAAATAGGTGCGATATCTAAGGAGATAGACCTGCCAAATAGAAAATAGGCTTACCGGTCTTCTTCCAAAAAGGAAACGCGAGCTGATAGTCTAATGTAGTCGTCGACGCATTTCGGCCTTAAACAAGACCTTTTTCAAGACTTTTTTCAAGACTTGTAATGACTTGTAATGTACTTTACCCGATAACCGGATATGGCGCTATTAATGGAGGTGAACCGGAAGTATCACAACCAGAAGTGACAACACTAGATACCGGAAGTGATGTCATATTTTTTGGCAGCTAGCGTTTTTTTTACTTTTTTTCCATGACCTTGAAGGCCGGCTCTAATCTGAATGCATTTTAACAGTTTTTTCACCACTAGAGAGTGTTAGTTCATGTGTGCCATATAGATAACATTGAGCTCACTCCTGTGGAGTTACCTAGGAGTTAGCACTGATTGACTAAAATATAAGTCTGTCAAAAGAACTGAAATAAGGGGACAGTTTGCAGAGGCTTAGATACAAGGCTAATTACAGAGGTAAAACTTGTATTATTATAACTGTGTTGGTTATGCAAAACTGGGGAATGGGTAATAAAGGGATTATCTATCTTTTTAAGCAAAAAAATTTCTGGTGTTGACTGTCCCTTTTATATGTTTTTAATGTATTTTTTTTTAACCATTACACTTTACTTCAGGTCTCAAGTTGCGCAAAATATTTTAGCTTAGTTTTGTCTTTCATGCAAGTGCAAACTATAATTTTCAACTTGTTATACCAGCGCTATTTAGCGCAGTTACAATATCCATTGAAAGTTTAGGTTGTGCTTGAGTAATGTCTGCAGCATGTTAACCCATCTTAGGTAAATCGAATTTACCATGGACTTGTAATATCAAGTTGAGGGCTAATGTTAGCACTGTACAGCGATACTGCTAATCACAACTAGCGCTGTCATTAGCCACTTTTAATCTGGCCCCATATCAGTAACATTTTTGCACTCCACTTCTAATCTTATATTAATATCTTAATGTGCTATTAGTTTTCACTTAAAATAATATAATGAACATTAATGAATATTAAAAAAAAAGCTCTATAATATTCCATTTAGCCCAGTGTGGGTTACAATTCTGTTGTTTAGGTTTTGTTTTTGTGTCCTTATAGTTTCTTTAATTTGTTAAGCGTCCTCAGCATTTGCTACAGAAATTACCTAGCCACTTGAGTCAGCCTGCAGTACTATATTAATCAGAAACAGCAATTCATCACTCGTATCTGTTTTATGATTATTTTTTTTTTTTTGCATTTGCAGAAATAAATCCTGTAAATAATTAGAGAGAAACACGAGTGTAGATTTAGTGATACACCTTAAAGGTAGAGTCTTACTACACTACATAGTGAATGCATTATTTGGAGTAGATGATTTATAGAATACCTTAGGGTCTCTAAAATCCTGATTTAAATTCCTTATCTTAACAAAGAAAAAGATGATGTAACACAGCTGCCACCTCCAAATACTTTCTTAACAGTATCCTCCTTTCAATTGTTGTTATAAGCTTGTCTGCAATCTCATTACCAGTTTCATGTTACAATACATCTCTTCTGCTACCTTTACTCAATGGGTTTTCATGCTTGCTCTGTGACTCAGCTTCAGAAATGTCAAGTGCTCCTTGAAAACCCACCATTTTAGAGATGCTTTTTATTTAGCAATATCTGTCTCCAGCTTTAAACAAGGTCTCATCATCAACACCATTACTTACTGGTTCAGCCAAATGACAATTTTCAACTAGTAATCTGTTCACTGTATCCTGTTATACCCATTAGATTAGAAGGTCTCATAAAAATGTTCTTTATCCTCTTCTATATCCCATTAAGACTTATTGCTATAATATGTGTGTCTGTCTATCTATCTATCTATCTATCTATCTATCTATCTATCTATCTATCTATCTATCTATCTATCTATCTATCTATCTATCTATTTGTCAGCTCTGTCTGTCTTTCTAATATTTTTAATTTATAATGTAATAAATATATTTGTAGCATACTATTCAAACTTGCTCTTCCTGAAATATTTGAGATTATGCGTTGATTTGGAAAAACTGGAACAGCTGTCAGTCAATACCTTAGATAGATTTCTGGCTAAAGTCAGAATTCATGGATACGATTGCTTGTGTTAAAATGGTCAGTTTCTAATTGTTTAATGTAAGTTCAATTGGCTGCTTGTTTAGTGTAAATCAGGTAGGATCTGTATAGGTTGAATTCAATGGGCTTCTGTTTTCTTTCAACGTCATCTACTATGTTACTATGGTATTATATATATATATGTGTGTGTGTGTGTGTGTGTGTGTGTGTGTGTGTGTGTCTGTAAAGTTTGAGTAGAAATTAGTGCACACCAAATGCATTATAATATTAATAATCTCTTTTTTTTGCCTAGTTGTATAATCGCTATACATACTAGATCCTTCAGGTTAACTGTACACTGTTTATCAGTTGGCAGACTCATAAATGTCAGAATATTTATTTCTATACAGATTTTTTTTAAATACTGATTTATTTGATACAATTTTACATTGGTAAAGTTAATTATTTTATGCCCCTGTTATTAAATACAATAAAAAAAAATTAGAACTAATTTGTAGCAAAAGGCTGGCACATAACATTACACAAACCTAGATCTAATATGGCAGCTCCTGTACTTGCATATATAATTACACTGGCACAGTAAGCTAAATGGCCAAATACTGTTGCCATCTGTTGTAATACTTCCTCCTACTCTTGGCCAGATTATAAAAAACTCTGACATGCAAAGGCTGGGGATATGTAACACATGGACTCACCATATGGCAAAACTTACAAGGCAGTTTCTCTCCTTTGTCCAGCTTGCTCCAAATCTATATATTTTTCCTTTACAGTACTACATTGTGCATCTTCCTATTTATGATCACACATATTATTTCCCTGTCCTTTAATTGGTTTATGTACTATATTTATCCCATTATAGCTCTTCTGTTACATCTTTAGCCTTTTACCTGCTCTCCCACTTTTTCATTCTCGTTACCTCTATCCCCTTTTCTCAATTTCTCCAACTTAACCGCTTTTCATTCAGCTTGATCTTGTTTTCACTATTCCCTCTCTCTTCATCCATGCCCTCTCTCTTCATGTATGCCCTCTCTCAATGCATGTCCTCTCTCTTCATTCATGTCCTCTCTCTTCATGTATGCATTCTCACAATGCATATCCTCTCTCTTCATGAATTCCCTCTCTCTTCATACATGCCCTCTCTCTTCATACAAGCCCTCTTTTTTCATGCATGCCCTCTATCTTCATGCATGCCCTCTCTCTTCATGAATACCCTCTCTCTACATACATGCCCTCTCTCTTCATGCATGCCCTCTCTCTTCATGCATGCCCTCTCTTGTCATGTATGCCCTCACTTTTCATGCATGCCAATTCTAGTCATGCATATCCTCTCTCTTGATGCATGTCCTCTTTCTTCATGCAGACCTTCTCTCTCTTTATGTATACGGTATACCCTTGCTTGTCATGCATGCCCTCACTCTTCATGCAAGTCCTCTCTCTTAATGCATGCCCTCTCTCTACATGTATGCCCTCTCTCTTCATGCATGCCTGCTCTCTTCATGCATACCCTCTCTCTTGATGCAAGACCTCTCTCTTCATGCATACCCTCTCTCTTGATGCAAGCCCTCTCTCTTCATGCATAGTCTCTCTCTTCATACATGCCCTCTCTCTTCATGCATGCCTGCTCTCTTCATGCATACCCTCTCTCTTGATGCAAGACCTCTCTCTTCATGCATACCCTCTCTCTTCAAGCATGCCCTCTCTATTCATGAATGTCCGCTTTCTTCATGCATACCCTCTCTCGTGATGCAAGCCCTCTCTCTGCATGCATGCCCTCTCTCTTCCTGCATACCCTCTCTCTTCATGCATGTCCTTTCTTATCAGGCATGCCCTCTTTCTTCATGCATACCTTCTCTCTTCATGCATACCCTCTCTTTTCCTGCATGCTCTCCCTCTTCATGCATGTCCTCTCTCTTCATGCATGCCCTCTCTCTTCATGCATACCATCTCTCTTGATGCATGCCCCCTCTCTTCATGCATACACTATCGCTTCATGCATACCCTCTCTCTTCATGCATGCACTTTCTCTTCATGCACGCTCTCTCTATAACTCCTCAGGTGGTCTCTGCAACTGTATTTTACAAATAAATTGCAACCTCTTTAGGGCACCTATTTTGAGATTTTTGTTAACTATTATGTTCTTAAATCGATTTCTCCTTGATCCTTAACATTTTCTCTTTATGATTCATCACAGCTGGGTAGGATATGAGCAACAAAACTGCAAAGGGGAGCAGTTTGTCTTTGAGAAGGGAGAGTACCCACGCTGGGATTCCTGGACGAACAGTCGAAGAACTGAAAGCATCTCCTCCCTAAGGCCAATCAAAGTGGTAAGGCATTGTTATTGAGGCAAGCTAACATAATATAACAGTGGGAAATATACAGTGAGAAAAATAGGAATATTACTAAATATAATGAGATCTCGTAATAAATCCACAGGGAAACAGAGTTCACACAAATTATATAACTTACTCATATAAAATGTTCTTAAAAAGTACAATGCATGCATTGCAGGAAAACAAATTGAAATAACTGAATGACTCAATGTAATCATTTCTTCCAGTGAATCAGATTATGAATTTGGATGGCCTTATTTAAACTTTGAGTAGGTCACCTATTATTTCATTAAATACTGAAGAATGTAGTTTTACTAAAATAAAACCTGGTCATAATGTCCTTATATTTTTATTAATCAAAAGGTCATTTTCTTTATTTATGGTGCCACAGCAGGCAAATGTCTGGAGTTTCCTCTTGCAATTGCTGTACAGAGAATGGACTTGCTGCTAGCAACCAAATTGTTTATGTATGGTACAAACCTAATAAATTGTTATTATAGAACCAACATCCAGCATGTAATGTCTAATAGAAAAACTTACAAAGCACTTTTTTGTGTAATTTGGTTTTTAACCAATTATTCTGTTTCAAATCCAAACGATTTAAATGGTAATTTAAAGGGACAGTCAAGTCCAAAAAAAACTTTCATGATTTAAATAGGGCATGTAATTTTAAACAACTTTCCAATTTACTTTTATCACCAATTTTGCTTTGTTCTATTGGTATTCTTAGTTGAAAGCTAAACCTAGGAGGTTCATATGCTAATTTCTTAGACCTTGAAGACTGCCTCTAATCTGAATGCATTTTGACCAATAGAGGGCATTAGTTCATGTATTTCATATAGATAAAATTGAGCTCATGCACGTGAAGTGACCTAGGAGTCAGCACTGATTAGCTAAAATGCAAGTCTGTCAAAAGAACTGAAATAAGTGGGCAGTCAGCAGAAACTTAGATACAAGGCAATTACAGAGGTAAAATGTGTATTATTATAACTGTGTTGGTTATGCAAAACTGGGGAATGGGTAATAAAGGGATTATCTTTCTTTTTAAACAAAAAAAAGTCTGGTGTTGACTGTCCCTTTAACATTTTATTTTATTTCTGAAGTGTGCTGTTAAATTAAATTGTTTATTACTCATAATTGTTTTCTAGAGTTTATTTGTACCTGATAAGGACATTACTAAATTTGATTAATATGAATACATAAACACTTCAGGGTTCTACATGCACATGTGAAAGCTTTCTCATGACAAATTGCACAGCTGATTAAAGGGGAAGAAAACTCATTTTTTCTGTCATGAATAAGACAGAGCATGTTGTTTTAAACAACTTTCCAATTTGCTTCTGTTATCTAATTAGCTTCATTATCTTGTTATTCTTAGTTAAAAAGTATACCTAGGTAGGCTCAGGAGCAGAAATGTATTTATGGGAGATAGCTGCTGATTTATGGCTACACATACATGTCTCTTGTCATGGGTTCACCAGATGTGTTCAGCTAGCTCTCAGTAGTGCATGGCAGCTCCATTAACAAAGGATATTGAAGCAAATTTGATAAAGGAAGTAAAGTGTAAAGTTGCTACAATCACATGCTCTATCTGAATCATGAACACATAATTTAAGGTTTCATGTCCCTTTAAAATGATTGAATATGTTGAACATAGTATAAAAATGTATAAAAAATGTGCTCAAAAGTTATAAACGTTTGAATTTGAGCTACAATAGTGTAGTAATCATTTCTATAAATAAATCTAACTAGCTTTGAATTAGATATAATAAAATTATGTTTTCATAGATAAAACAGTAGAAGCAAATAGTTTACAGTTTCCCCTGTTGGTTAATAACAGTTCATTACACATATTGAAATAGTGAAACTGCAGTACAGATAATTAGATTGCTATGATATCTCCTGGGGAAAGTACAATCAAATATGGCATCATATTTTGATATTGAGATGGGAGTATATAGTCCCACATTGCAGCAAATAGCCTTTCCAACAGGTCAGGTCCAGCAGTAAATTATTGCCTACGTAATAATATCTTATTATATTATAACTTATTGTTAGACGGTTTAGCAATAAGTTCAGTTAATTACTCCAAAGAACATAGGGGTCGATTACAGTCCTTTAGAAAAATGTATCTAATCATTTTCTATAGAAACCCACCATTATTTTTGTAAATAAATCATTAGACTGTTTTTGTAAAGGATTATTATGCATCCCATAGTTTGGCTGATTACCCATTTTGGGCTAGATTACTTTCAGGTACAGCGCATATTATAAATTGAAAGAAAAAAGTTTTTACTTGTGAGCTAACCTGGCACGCGCAAAAAGCCGAAGTTAGAATATCACGACCACGTTAACGTATTCCCCCATAGACTTCAATGGAGTGTGAAAAGTGGTAAAAAAATAAACACCCATACTCGCGCGCAAACCCAATAGCAGTTTCTCAAGTGCGCTAAACCGACATGAAAATATTAATATTTCACATTCCAATGTTCTTCACATAGCAGAATATGTTCTATTTATTCATAAATACATCCAGTATTTCTACATATTTCTGATGGTATTTTGGTACGATATATATCTATACATATATATATATGTATAGATATATACAGATGTATATAAAAATATCTATTTATAAATACTTAGAACATATTTCTCTATGTGAAGAACATTGTAATGTGAAATATTTAAATACATAGTTAAACACTGAATTAAATATAAATATTACATAAATATGATTGTATATGTTTTCAACTAGCTGACTGCAAAGGTCTCCAAACGCACTTATCCAATGTCTATATATGTATACATATGTATTTATGTATTTATGTGTTTATATGTGTATATATGTCTGTTAATACATGTATACACATATAAATACATCTGTACACACATGTATACAGATATATATATGGGTTGGTGGGAGCTGTCCCACGTCTTTGGAGATGGTAATCCCTACAAGCATTTGATTTGCTTTTACGTTAGTTTTGTTGATGATTTGTTACTTGTATGGAAAGGGAATGAATCACAGTTTACATCTTTCATTGGGTATTTGAATTCCAATAATATTGGAATCAGATTTACTTATGAATTAAGCAAATGTGAGGTTAACTTTTTGGATATCACCATCAAAGGTACAGATAATGGAAAGGTCCTGACTGAGATTTACAGGAAGCCTATAGCTGGGAACACTCTGCTCCATGCGAGCAGCTGTCACCCTAAGCATGTACCCTATGCTGTGGAAAAAGGACAGTTTATTAGGGTTAAACGCAACTGTACACTACCTGATAAATATGTTGAACAATCTCAGGACTTAACTAATAAACTAAAAAGCAGGGGCTACAGCTTTAATGTGATCAAAAAAGCCAGAAATCAGGTTGATGCGCTGGATAGGGTACAAATTTTGGATACAACTAAAAGCACAAATAATAAATCTGAGAGTCAACACAAAGGAGTGACCTTTGTCACAGAATATAGTCAGGAATATACTGAAATTTGTAAAATAGTGAAAAGGCATTTTTCTTTCCTTGCTGTGGATGACAAATTAGAAGATTGCATTTCCCAAGGACTACGGTGCTCCTATAGGAAAACAAGCACTCTAGGTAACTTATTGTCTCCGTCAGTTTTACCAAAAACAAGTACACGACAGAGCTCTTGGCTTACACATAGAGACATCTTCAAATGCCTCAATAAATGTAGGGTATGTGAATTTGTCCTCCCTTCGGACAGTATTATATCTGAGGTGACAGGTGAAAGATTCCCTATCCAAACTTGTCTCAAGTGCACCTCCACATATGTTGTTTATGTTTTGAGTTGCACCCTTTGTCATTTACAGTACGTAGGGCTCACTACTACTGAGGTAAAAGTCCGAATTCGTAATCACTTGTCTACGATACAAGCTGGCACGGCATCTACACCACTTTGCTAAAAATCATCATAGCAGTGTTAATTCATTGAGATGGCAGGCCATTGAACGGGTTACTTGCCCTCCAAGAGGAGGGGATAGGGATAGGCTGCTGCAGAAGAGGGAAATGTTCTGGATCTTCAGGCTTCAGACTCGTGTACCTACAGGTCTGAACTCAGAATATGATCTGATTAATTTTTGGCAATGAAACATTGTGTATTAGGACATTGTTCCCTCTTCTGCGGCGGCTGCCTCTTTATCCCTCCTCTCATCCATTTTATCTATCATGTCCATCGGTTTATACATACATACAGGGTTTTTTCTATTTCGATCTTCATGCTCATTTTTTTATTCACCACTAGGGTGGGTATGGTGTTTACAAGATGATACAGCCCTTCTCTATACAGAGTTAGATACATTTGTGTACATGTATATCCAATTTAGTTTAGAATGGAACAATTACACTGTCCTGACATTCTGAACACTCATTTTTATATGGGAATATGTAGCCACAGTACACCTTAGTGTTATGAGCAGTATTTGTATATAGTTAGGTTTCCTCTCTTTAAATTTAAATTTCTCTGCAGATGAAAAGGAAATGAAGGAGAAATAACATAAATTATAGGTCTAGGTACAGTAACCAGTAGTACATCTGTTATTATTAATTTTTGACTTTTTTTCAATCGAGCGTACAGATGTAATGTACTCTATCATATTTGTGTATTGTATTATCAGTCTGTTCTGATCTGCACATTATTAGACCGCATAATATTTATATTATATTATATTTATTTTCTTTCTTTTTCTCCTGATGCTAGCTACCGTTTTCGTATAACGTTTAAGCTAATATAGCTAACATGTATCTATATACTATCTATATACTATTCTAGTATTTGTTGATTCTGCAGTGTTAGCTTTGGTAACAGGCGCTTTGTAATTTAAATTTCTAATTGAATTGCACTATTTCTCTGTTTAGGTACTCATAGAGTTAAAATGTATCACAATGTGCACTTTTGTTTTTACCCAATCAGGGTGATCCTGGCGCTTTTTAAGGTGCACAGGTGCATAGTCCAGTAGCTATGATTACGGCCCCAGGCCGAAACATGTTAGCGGACTTCATGTTGTGATCGTACCTGTGACGTTTTCCTGGAGTGTTTTTATCCTTGATTCAAATAAAGACTTTTTGCTTTTAAAAATAGCTGCTAGCAACTCTTTCTTACCTTATAATTACAATACTGGGCGGCAGCAGCTGTTTTGGGACACTGAGCTCCGAAGCCGGTTCATGGGACACTCTGTTTGTGGCATTGACAGCGGATTGGCTGAAAAGTTTCTACACGCTGAAGAACGTCTGCCACTCCCCCTCCTGCATAGTAGGACGCCTTTGGAGAACGCTGAGGACATCATCGAGTACACACGTGTGAATCCCGGAGGTTCCGTCTAAGGCAGAGAGAGCCGTTTGGGGTTTGCGGTCCGGAGGTGCGGTGAGTAAAGGCGGTCATACCGTCTGGGAGCACTGTTTATTCCTGGTCTACTCTCTTTATGTATGAGAGTAGACGATACCGCACACTCTGTTTACATACCGCTCATGTTACCCCACTACCTCCGGTTTTCTGAAGCACACTCTACTATGGACACATGTTCAGATTGTCATTTATGGCGTATATAGGGGGCATTACTAAGTTATTGGAGCGATATTAGTCTTTTATATTATACTACAGAACTACAGAGTTTGCACCCTTACCGGACTTTGTCTACGTTTATATCAGTTTATACTGAACCTAATACATTTATAAGGACAGCGACAGTTATTCTTAAGTTTTGGTTTATATAAATATATGCATACACATCTTTAGACATGCGTATGCATGTGTCTCTATGTTAAAGCCCTTTGCAGAGCTTTTTGTCTAACACCTGAGACCTCATATCTTTGAGCCCTTTTTATTAAAAAATTAAAAAATATTTTTTATTTGATAGTGTTATTATGAGTGTAACTATAATTTTAAATGTATCGTTGATGTGTTTTGTGACACATTTTATTCGAGCGTAAGTTAACCAGAGCTCAGAATTCATTGCACTCAAGCGATCATATTTAGTTTCAACCTGTGCAAACAGCCACGATAAACCCCATATCGCTCACATTCAACTATTAGTGCGCCACTCGTAATTTGGCCCTTAGGCTGTATCACAGTTAGCCAAGATCTCAATTAACATTTGGGGGTATATTTATCAAAGTGCGAGCGGACATGATACACTGTCGGCATTTATCATTGCACAATCAGTTCACCAGAACTGCTTGTGCAATACTGACCCTGCAGATTTGCGATCATATTAGATCGGGTTGATTTCTGTCTGCCGCCTCAGAGCAGGCGGACAAGTTATGGGGCAGCGCCCTTAGGGCTCGCCGGAAACAAGGGGCATCAAGCTCCATTCGGAAGCTTGATAATTCGGCCCCCTAGGGCTCCATGTATTAAGCCGTCAATTCATCCGTCATTGTAGCCGCGGGCGAAATGGTGTCCGCTGTCGCTATGTACTAATAATCCCCCAATAAATAGACACATCTAGCCCGCCGCGAGCAGTGGCAGAATATTGATAAATTTTATGCCTCGCTCGCCGCGACTAAGCTGATGTACTTAACTTTCAGTTGAATTGTCTGGCCAATTATTAACACGTGACATGCAAGGTGTCACGAACATCATAGTAGTTGCGGGAATAGAATTTTGCTCCTATAAAAGTTCAACTTATCTAAACAACTTTATTATTGTTCAAAATTTTTTGAAGAGTGATTACAGAGCGTTATTTTTGTAATATTTATTTACAATTTGGATATGGATTCATCTTGATCTGAAACCAAAATCCAAGAATCCTCACTTTTCGCATCAGCAATTATCCCCCTGGTAGTTCAGTGAGCTTCATTGAAACGTACTTGACTGGTCTGTGGTTTGTTATAGGGAGTCAACAGACATTCTGTACATGAGTAGCCTCCATCTACTAATAGAAGATATACAAATTTAAAATATAGATTACTCTTTAATTACAGTCGACAAATTGGGCGCAATTTATGTACATGGAAATGAGAGACAAATTTGACGCCAGTTATGCTGTAAGTACAATGCTGATATTACTGCCTTTTAAATATGTCTAGACTGGCGTCTAGAGTGACTTTCCTATTGTTTCCTATTGTTTTTTACCTTGCCCGCCACCTAAAATGTGGCGAGGCAAAAATAACGAGGTGGGAGCGGAAATTGTCGCGAGCGGACAAATAAATTTTTAGTACATTCGTTTTTGGCGAGTTGGTGGTCAAATGTGTCTAATTACAGTGAAAAATGGAGAGGTAGCGAGGTTTGGCGGATAAGTACGCTTGCAATTTTAAAGATGCGAGTTTGAACATAATTGACGACTTTGTGCATATCAGTTTGCGAGTTTTGAAGCAAGATTTGTTGCGGGTAGCTCGCTGACTGCTTAGTACATGGAGCACTATGTGCAGAATTATATAACATTATTTTTAAGGTTTACTGTCCCTTTAAATGGGAAATGCAGGAAATTGTGATTATTGTTTTTGTTTTGTTTTTTTTAAATGATTTTACTAGTGGGGTACTCCAAGAATACTTGCTGATGCCTGTTTTGGGAGCTAAAGTGTAATATATATAATGTTTCCAATGGTACAAAAATCTGCAAAAGAAACAGTCCTGGAGGATTTCATAAAATTAGTGGTAATATTATAAAAATAAAACTCACCATCATTATATCTTTAGTGTTTATAATCTTACTTTATTCAGCTTTGTCCAAATAGTAAACCACAGATTACCACTAGAACTGAAAGTGCTCACATAGTTTAGACTGTTGTTTTATGTCCTTGCTTCCTTGATAAAATGTTCACAAGTTAAAAACAGAGACATAGATGTGGTTTACCATAATATACTACTCCCTATCCATTCATGCCATCAAACAAAAACTTATAGTATCTATACGCACAAACAGGTAGACACCAGTTAAATAATGTCTGGGCACCCTACACTATAAAATACAATTATCCTGATTTATAATTGGCTCGTTTACAATTGTCGCGCTAATTTATTGTGCACCCATAAACGGGCAAACCCGTTTACGGGCACACAATAAATAACCAGCCATTACAAGTGGCTGGTTATTGCTACTTGCGAACTCGCAGTAGCAATTAGCACTCCGAAAATAAACCAGATGTATTCATATACATATATATTTCAATTTGCTGCCCATCGCTGCACGACTTATCCCCTTCAATGCGCTAGGTTCGCATGCCATGTCTCACAGCATGAGAACGAGGCTTCCATTGGAGCCTATGGAAGCACGCTCTATTGAGCGTAAAGCTTCCATTCAAATCGAACGCAAGCTTTACTTCAAATACCAGCGCACATTTGCGCTAAGAAATAAAAATGTTTTAATGGTATCAGAAGTATTTTTGTTATTAGATTGTAGAGTTCATTTGTTTTTAAAGGGACAATAAAGTCATAGATGCCGAATTATCATTGTGCGAGCGGACATGATACGATATTGTGGATCATGTACGCTGCACATCAATAAATGCCGACAGCATATCCTCTCGGCATTTATCATTGCACCAGCAGTTCTTGTGAACTGCTGGTGCAATTCTGGTCACTGCAGATTCGCGGCCGCTAGCAGGGGGTGTCAATCAACCCAATCGTATTCGATCGGGTTGATTTCTGGCGATGTCTGTCCGTCACCTCGGAGCAGACAGGCAGGTTATGGAGCAGCGGTCTTTAGACCGCTGCTTCATAACTTGTGTTTCCGGTGAGCCTGAAGGCTCGCCAGAAACAGGGGGCATCAAGCTCCATACAGAGCTTTATAAATATGCCCCATAATCTTAAGTGGATTGGAAAGGGCATGTCATTTTAAACATTTTTCAATTTACTTCTGTTATCATTTTCACATAGTTCTCTTGGTATCCTTTGTTAAAGAGTAATCCTAGGTGAGATCAGGAGTCTACACATATCTTTAGCCAAAAAGCAGCAGTGTCTGCAACAATGTTTAAAGCAATGTTATACATAGCTGCAAATACTGCTGTCATAAAATGCAAAAAGTCATGTGCATGCTCTTAAGCTTCTATCAGCCTACTTAGCTTTAGTCTTCAACAAAGGATAACAAGACAACAATGCAAATTTTATACTAGAAGTAAATTGGAAAGTTGTTATTAATTGGATGCTCTATCTGAATCACAAACATTTATTTTTTCTTTACTGTCCCTTTAATTTATTTTTTGTTTGTCATTAAAAACAAACATTTTTTTATTGATAACTCTCACAACCTTATATATTTTGTAGCTTGTTGTACTCTCTCTGATTGACTGTTTCTCCATCTTACATTGCTTTAATCTGTAGGATAGCCAGGAGCATAAGATCGTCCTATATGAAAACCCAAGTTTCACTGGGAAAAAGATTGAGATCATAGATGATGATGTACCCAGTTTCCATGCTCATGGCTACCAAGAGAAGGTATCTTCTGTGCGAGTACAAAGTGGAACGTAAGTATCCCAACATATTATAATAATACAATAAAATCTTTGCATCCACAGTGACTGTGTGGCAGGAGGTTGGATGGTTATTTAAGCACAATCTTAAAGTGTTTAACAGCCCTTTAAATTAAACTACTTGATCAGAAGCCTCTGACAACAGATATGAAACATGTCCCATAAAACTTGCCTGTGACCTAATGATAATATTAAAAAAACGCAAATTATTCACTTCTTCAGTATCCAAATGATAGATTGAGTCTGCCATTAATCATTAATCAAGAACAGATTGAAATGGGTTTATATCTAGAACAGATAATACAATACCAAAGAATGACATTTCATATGGAAATGGTTTAATAATTAGATAATCTATCCTTAAATACTGTAATTCAAAATCTACAGTTTTAAAATACATGAGGCCTATTTCGTATTGACAAATATTTCTAAATAAGTTTCAGCTCAATTACTGTCTCTGCATGAAAGTTTTTTTGATTAATGCCATATAATAGTGTTGATTTCTACTGTATATTGGTGTTGAAGCGCCTACTGTAATTAGTGACACCTATTTATTTTGGAATTACATTTTCCCTGTAATTCCTGGATAAATATGAAACACATTAAACGAGTATAGATTTGCAATGCGAATAATTAAAGGATGTCAGTATGTCCAGACAAAGGTTTTCTGTCTTTTCTGTACACAGTTGCTGCCTTTTTTTATCTGGTTGCTGGTAGTAAAATTGAGAGCACATGGTACAATTTTTTGACATTATATTTTATTTTTTATCATAGGTGGGTTGGCTATCAGTACCCAGGTTATAGAGGTTACCAGTACCTGTTTGAGAAGGGGGATTACAAGGACAGCTCAGATTTTGGCGCCCAACACCCCCAGATCCAGTCTGTGAGGCGCATCCGTGATATGCAGTGGCATCAGAGAGGGGCTTTCCACCCAACCAATTAAGAAATGCACCATCTCTCCCTATTGCAACTGCAGAAGAACAGATACCAAAAAGCTTTTATGTGATCTGCTGTTGTTTTTCCCATGGCATGGTTATCCCGAAAGCCACTGTGTGACTAAACCTTCTGAAGCAATTTAATAAATGCTTTGAGTTTCAAACTCCTTATGATATCATGTTTCCATAATTCCAGTATCTGATGATGTCTTTCTAAATTTGCTGTTTGTTATTTTATGCTTAAAGGGAGACTCAAGACAAAATTAAACTTTCATGATTCAGATAGAGCAGCGATTTTAAACAACGTTCCAATTTCCTCCCATTAATAAAATGAGCACAGTCTTTTTTAGATTTACATTTTTTGGGTCACCAGCTCCAACTGAGCATGTGCAAGAATTCACAGAATAAACAATATGCATTTGTGATTGGCTGTGATTGGCTGTTGGCTGTCACATAGTACAGGAGGAGTGGAAAAAGACATAACTTTGAAATTTGTCAGAACAAAAACTAGTACTCATTTGAAGTTCAGACTATGGAGCAGATTTATCAAGTGTCTGGTGGACATGATCTGCTGTAGCAAATCATGTTTGCCAAACATTGATAAATGCCGACAGCAAATGCTGTAGGCATTTATCAGTGCACAAGCAATTCTGGTGAACTGCTTGTGCAATGCCGGCCCCTGCAGATTCGCGGCCAATCGGCCACTAGCAGGGGTGTCAATCATCCTGATCGTATGAAATGGGGCAGATTGATGTCCGCCGCCTCAGAAGAGACGGACGAGTTAAGGAGCAGTGGTCTTAAGACCGCTGCTTCTTAACTCCTGTTTCCGGTGAGCCTGAAGGCTTGCGCGGAAACAGGGGTATACGGCCCCTTAGTGCTATTATATTCTTATCATGTATTTGTTCATTATGCAAATCTAGTTTATTTACTGGTCCTTTAATGTGTCTGATGCTCGTATGCACAATTGTGTAAGTTCACCATATAACACCAGGGGGTGTATAGGGCTTTTGCTACACAAATCATATGGCAGCAGAGCTTAAAGGGACATTAAACACTTTGAGATGGTAATATAAAATGATTAATCGCATTTATTAAAAAACTCTGCAATATACTTTCATTATTTTTTTGTCCCCTTTTCCTGTAATTCCATTCTGAAATTGTTTTTTTTAGTTCCTATTAGAAATGGAAGTACAGAACAATGTTATATGCCACACAGTCATTGGCCTCTATTTAACAAAGTCTGGCGGACCTGATCCGACAGTGCGGTTCAGGTCCGCCAGACCTCGCTGAATACGGAGAGCAATACGCTCTCCGTATTCAGCATTGCACCAGCAGCTCACAAGAGCTGCTGGTGCAACGCCGCCCCCTGCAGAATCGTGGCCTATCGGCCGCCAGCAGGGAGGTGTCAATCAACCCGATCGTACTCGATCGGGTTGAATTGCAGCAATGTCTGTCTGCCTGCTCAGAGCAGGCGGACAGGTTATGGAGCAGCAGTCTTTAGACCGTTGCTTCATAACTGGTGTTTCTGGCGAGTCTGCAGGCTTGCCAGAAACACGGGGCCTCAAGCTCTATCCGGAGCTTGATAGATAGGCCCCATTGGCTGCACACTCTAGTGACTTATTTATAACTGTCACTAATTGGCCACAGCAGAGAAGGTAACCTAAGTTACAACATGGCAGCTCCCATTTTTATATAGACACTAACAAGTTACACTTAGTTTGTCAATTTTTAAACAGCTAATGAAAATTTAAAAAATGCATCTAAAAATGCATTCTAAGACTAATCTTTTCTTTGAATGATTCGTTCTATCCAGAATTTGGTTAATGTTTAATGTCCCTTTAAGTTGTGCAATGGTAGCTCTCTTATCTAGCTGCAGGCAGTGGCTACTATGAGAAGCAGGAAAACAAGTAAGTTGTTTGCAGTTTTAAACAAAATCTGTTTCTTTTTATGTTTACTTTGATTTAACATATTTTGTACTAAAGGAACACTGTTTAATTTCCCTTTAAGGACTTGGGTCATGCCATAATAAAAATATACCCATCCTTATACTATAGATCTTAAAGTAATTTTAAACAGTAAATACAAGCTATACATAATAATGTATTCAAAGCAAAGATTAGCTATAGAATAATATGTAAATGTATTTTTACCATTATATTAGTTGTTCAAATATTAAAGACTAGTCCTAAAGCCCGTGTACATGGGCCATTTTTTGCAATACAGCAGTTCCACCTCTTGCTCTCTCTCTATCCCACCTCTATTTTGCTCTCTCCCCCTCTCTTTTGCTCTCTCCCCCTCTCTTCTGCTCTCTCTCTCCCCCCCTCTTTTGCTCTCTCTCTCACCCCCTCTCTTTTGCTCTCTCTCTCCCCCCTCTCTTTTGCTCTCTCTCTCTCTCTCTCTCTCTCTCTCTCTCTCTCTCTTGCTCTCTCTCCCCCTCTCTTTTGCTCTCTCTATCCCCCCTCTTTTGCTCTCTCTACTCCCCCTCTTTTGCTCTCTCTATCCCCCCTCTTTTGCTCTCTCTATCCCCCTTCTTTTGCTCTCTCTACCCCCCTCTTTTGCTCTATCTCTCCCTTCTCTTTTGCTGTCTCTCTCCCCCGCTCTTTTGCTCTCTCTCTCCCCCCTCACTTTTACTCTCCCTCTCTCCCCCTCTTTCCCTGCTCCATTTTGTGCTCTCTCTCTCTCTCTGTCTCTCACTCCCCTCTCTTTTGCGCTCTCCTCCTCTCTTTTGTTCTCTCTCTCCCTCTCTTTTGCTCTCTCTCCCCCTCTCTTATGCTCTCTCTCTCCCCCTCTCTCTTTTGCTCTCTCTCTCCATCTCTCTCTTTTGCTCGCTCTCTCCCCTCTCTTTTGCTCTCTCTCCCCCCTCTCTTTTGCTCTCTCTCTCTCCCCCTCTCTTCTGCTCTCTCTCCCCCCTCTTTTGCTCTCTCTCTCCCCCTCTCTTTTGCTCTTTCTCTCTCTCTCTCTCTCTCTCTCTCTCTCTCTCTCTCTCTCTCTCTCTCTCTCTCTTTTGGTCTCTCTCTCCCCCCTCTCTTTTGCTCTCTCTATCCCCCTCTTTTGCTCTCTCTACCCCCCTCTTTTGCTTTCTTTCTCCCCTCTCTTTTGCTCGCTCACTCCCCCGATCTTTTGCTCTCTCTCTCCCCCTCACTTTTTTCTCTCTCTCTCTCCCTCTTTCCCCCCCACTCTTTTGTGCTCTATCTCTCTCTGTCTCTCACTCCCCTCTCTATTGCGCTCTCCTCTCTTTTGTTCTCTCTCTCCCTTTCTTTTGCTCTCTTTCTCCCCCTCTCTTATGCTCTCTCTCTCTCTCTCTTTTGCTCTCTCTCCCCTCTTTTTTGCTCTCTCTCCCCTCTCTTTTACTCTCTCTCTTCCCTCTCTTTTGCTCTCTCTCTTACTCCCCCCTCTCTTTCCCCATTATATTAGTTGTTCAAATATTAAAGACTAGTCCTAAAGCCCGTGTACACGGGCCATTTTTTGCAATACAGCTGTTCCACCCCTTGCTCTCTCTCTATCCCCCCTCTCTTTTGCTCTCTCCCTCTCTCTTTTGCTCTCTCTCTCCCCCTCTCATCTCCTCTCTCTCTCGCCCCTCTCTTTTGCTCTCTCTCTCACCCCCTCTCTTTTGCTCTCTCTCTCCCCCTCTCTTTTGCTCTCTCTCTCCCCCTCTCTTTTGCTCTCTCTCTCCCTCATCTCTCTCTTTTGTTCTCTCTCTCTCCCCCTCTCTTTTGCTCTCTCTATCCCCCCTCTTTTTCTCTCTCTACCCCCCTCTTTTGCTCTCTCTAACCCCCTCTTTTGCTCTATCTCTCCCTTCTCTTTTGCTCTCTCCCCCGCTCTTTTGCTCTCTCTCCCCCCCATTAATTTTGATCTCCCTCTCTCCCCCTCTCTCCTCCTCTCTTTTGTTCTCTCTCTCCTTCTTTTTTGCTCTCTCTCCCCCCTCTCTTTTGCTCTCTCTCTCCCCTCTCTTTTGCTCTCTCTCTCTTACTCCCCCCTCTCTTCTCTTCCGCCTCTCTCTTTTGCGCTCTATCTCCCCTCTCTTTTGCTCTCTCCCCCCTCCCTTTTGTTTTAAAAAAATATTTTTTATTGAGGTTGTAAAAAATAAAATAAAGACAGTACAAAATTGTCGTATATACAGCCAACGTAAAACAGATGTTAGTAATCAACAAGGTCATTGTAATACATAATATTGCGAGATGTATGGTTAAAGGGCATGTATTATAATACTAACTAACAATTAAATATAACAGTTATATAAGAAAGGAAGAGAAGAAAAAAATATATATTCATACTGTAATACTACATTTGTAGTAAAGTAGTACTCAAAATTGACCTCAGTTTTTCTTTATATGAACGAGAAAGTATCACCTTCCTTGGTACTGATAAAGTATAGAATATAAACTCCCTTAATTATAAATAGACTCTGTAGCAAAGCCTTCAAACTGGCACATTGGGACACTTATGGGCCCTATCTTGATCCTAGTAGCTTTAAAGAAGGCAACTGAGAAATGTTTAAAGATTATAGACTCAGCTGGCAAATAATGTTGATCAGTCCTGCTGATCTAAGTAGGGTAGGTAGAGTCAACACTATGGTATTATGCAATAATAAATACTAAGGGAGTAGTTGAGATTGCGGTTTGGACGAGAGAAACCGCATATGTGGCCTTCCTAATGTAGGAGGTTCATTTTATGGGGAGTGGGGAGGTAGTGGTTTAAGAACGGTGAATTGCAGGAGCTAAAAAAAAAATTGTACTCTTATAGATCTGGAGTAGAGAGGATTTACTAGAGAGAATTTCCATTTGATTAACCCATGCCAATAGATATAGATACCATTAGACTTTGGAGTAACAAAGTTATTGTGGGACAGAATTAAAGGTAAGTTTAAATAATGCCAGAAATTTTAATTCCGGGAGTTTGTCTTATTAAACATATAATGAAAAATTAGTCTTAGTGAGGAAGCTAGAAGGTTGCATAAGTCATTCTTACACCATAAGATAGTGCTTGAGGGTGAAAAGATAGCATTACATACTGTACATGTAATAATTTGTGGAGCATAGGTAACAAAAAATGATATTGCAAACATACAGACAGATCTGTTACATCACAAATACATTTTTGTAGGCATAAAATAAAGTAAACCTAATTTTTACTTTAAGTTTAAGAGATGGGAAGGTTCTCCTTTAATCTTAGAGGTATCCTTTGGACCCCAACTTGCTAGTAATGAGTTATATAAATAGAAGAACCCAACTAATATTTTCAGCAATTATCCTAAAAATTATAAAGCATATGGAGAGATATGTTCAACATAGGCATGAATACAAATAAATATACAGGTGACCTCCATTCCATATGTACAAAGAAAGCAAGAATAGGTTGCGGTCAGCCAGGAAGGAACCTCTAGGTAAGTCGTGAGGCTAAAACTGCTTCTGAGTTAATAGGATGTATTGTGGCGTTAAAACATAGGTATATATCCTGTCCCCTGGGCATGGACCCTATACCCAACGACAGGAAAATACTAAAAAGATGTGCATAATAGCCAACTATTTTAAGGGGCACAATTCAGTGATCCCTATTTAACATGGTAGAGCCAGATATAATATTAAGGAGGTATATAATAGCAGCTTATGGTTACCTAGTAGTAGTCAGCCTGGATGTTTAACCATTCTATCAGGGTGAGTTATAAGGTACAGTAAAGTTAAAGAGGGTACAACAACACAAATTAGGGGCAGTTGTAATGTGGTTGTTGATCTGTATAACAAACTTATATTTGAACCTAGATATAAGACACAACAGAACAGAGTACTACACACCACATGCTAACATGGAGATGAACTCCAATGTATACTGAGCGTGCCCAAGGCTCGATTCCAAGACCCTGCATCAACATCAGTGCATATAAACAAGCAACATACAATAGCATATAATCAAGTGTGCAAATCTGTATACAGCAAACTTAATGAATACCTATTAAGATCTATTCTGGTTGCAATAAATCTACAACTAAATGATTGAGGCAAGGATCATGCTAAATATAATCCTGTTGCAGGTCTCCGCGCATTTATCAGCGGGTGGGCACCGTTTAAGTTAATGTAGTATAGGTAGAATTAATAACTAATGAAATGGGCATATAAACACCTTAGATAATATAACTTACATGTATTCAGTGAGCTAACAAATTATGACAGATCAAAGCAGCTAGATAATAAAAGAGTCTCCAGGGCCTTCTTGTGTTTACTGGGCACACTAACTGTAGGCCAAGCAAAATGTAATCCCACTTGCAATCATTTAGAACAGTTGTAGGTCAATAATATTATCTAATACATAGAAAAATATAAGATCACACTGAAAAGAAACAAAACAAGAAAGCAATGAGGATTGACATAAACCACATTAACTTTAAGTAACTGGATATTAAAAAAAAAAATGTTTTTTGAGTCTACACCACACCATTTGGAGATATGTACAGTGTGATATATGGGTGCTCTCATAGCAAGGAAGTTTTCAGCCTACACCGGACTTATGAGAAAGAAAAATATAGAGCCCCCCTGCAAGGCGTCCAACTATTTCCCTGAGGATCCTCCATGTTGCTTGCCATTCTGATGGGAGATCTAGAACTAGCAACTGTGATTGACATGGCAAGAGGCTTTGATCATCTGTTGTAATTGCGAAGTGCAGGAGGACCGGGCATCACCATGACCCTCTAGGACCTTTTAAAATTCGGACGGCATTTGGATATTTCCCCCTCTCAGGAGTAAATTGTAGCTCCCTTGCGGCCATGTTTTCCGGATCAGCAGGAGTCCGGGATGCGCAACTAGCCTTAACCACTTCTGTTCGAGAGACAGTGAGATAAAGTGAAAACTTAAATTCAAACATGGCCATGCCCATTATTTTACAGAAACTTAGTGGAATTTAGAAAACCATCAATTTTCAGAGTTAAAGGAAAAGGGACAAAATAAATAATGAAATATATTGCAAAGTTATTTTAATTACACATATTTAAGCATTTTATATTACAAGCTCACACTGTTTAATATCCCTTTAAGTAATTTACTATAGAGCCTTATGTTGCTTCTATTTTTCTAGCTACACTGAAAACAAAATCCAGTCTATTTTCCTATTCAATTTACCTATCATATATGTCTTTGAAGATCAAACCATATGCCCATTCCAAATATGTTTGATCTTTTTCTGCTCTATTAACAGTTCTATAAACACTGGCGGAAACATTATTCAATCAATTTATCACACATTCAACAAACTAGAAATGAGTCATTTTACGTCCAAGCCCTTTGGTCTCCTAGTTTCAAAGTGTGACCTCCATAGGCAAAGGTCAAGTAATTACTGTTTTGTCTAGAGAAGGACGTTTTGCAGGATTTGTTTAAAACAATTAAGGTTGATCATATTTCTTTGTTTGAATCCTTGGCTAAGCCTAACATAACATTCAGCAGCTAAATTTGACCATTTATCCATTTGATTGTTACCGGGATATAAATGGTTAGTAGTGTGCATTGCAAAGTGTCTTACTATACTTTAATAATTAATTCCAGTGTTCTGAATGGTTTAAGGATAATAAAACAATGCCATCAACATTCTACTATAATATTTAATTTTCTTATGGACAAAATAAGCTGTAAAATAGTTATGCACAAAATATGACCATACCTATTATAGCAGGATGCAGATGAGATTTTTTTACATTAAACGATTCAAAACGTTTACGTAGAATCCTAATTCTGAGATTTAACCATTTTTTAAAAAAATGAAACTGAAAAATAAAATAAAAAATGTAGCATTGAATTTAGGATAACATTTAAATTAGCAAAATGTAACATTTGATTCTAGATGAACTCTTCAATGAAGCAAAAGTTATACTTGACAAAACCTTTTCAAGGTGCATATCTGTCAAAAATGTATGTGTTTAATTTTTTAGACAAGAATCATTTTTTAAATACACATGCATTAGCAAAATAGTTTTTAGCTAACACCATTACTATTCTTGTAGCAGATTTTACTGTGCATACACACAACATATCTGTGTGTATGCACAGTAAAACAATGTATTAATTAAAATCCCAGGTGGGCTTTGCTCCATGACAAAAACAATAAAATAATAAAATAAATATCACATACATTCATTGCAGCAGCATAAATTATTCTCAACCAATCTGATCAATAACACTGATCAATAACACTGGTCAATAACAAAGGCTAAATTACATTTCTGACATGAAATATAAGCAGAATGGCAATATCTGAAATTAGATCACACAACTTGTTGCCCATAATAATATATTTTATAGTATATAGATAATGAATTAAAAGATTTTCTGATAATTAAACGAAGACACCCTGCAAAAGTACTACTTTTATCCACTATTATAGATATCCGACAGAGGAGCCTATCCACGTGTATATGGTGTTTTCAGTATCCCTTTGCTATGCTTGAAGCAACACTTTTCTGCTTTTAATAACTAGGGCAGCAGAATGAAATACACATTGCTGGTTAATAGAGATGAACTAATGATTTTGTTTGATGCCAGCATAGTTTCATTTTACTCTGAACCCTACAGTGTTGTGGTCTGTACAAATATCAAACCATTGCTCAGTCTAAATCAAAAGTACCCAAAATGTAGATCATGATCTGACACAACATGTTTAATAGGAGACTCCCACATCACAAGATTGTTGTGGGGCATCTCATTTCCTTTTAGCTAGAAGTACAATTTCATTTCAAAAGACTTTGAGTAAAACGCAGCTATTTTCCATGGTTGAGATGAAAGTGAGTACTAGAATATTTGAAAACTTGATGTTCTTATGGACGAAATTCAGGCTTTCTTATAGTCAGTCACAAGTAGCTCATAGTGACAAATATTACAGACATAGAGATCCTATTTCATTAATCTGAACGCATTATATATAAATTTATCAAGTGATCTGAGTCACATTGAGGCAGGAAATAGGCACACAGAATATAAGTTTTTGCTTTCATTGTGCCTGGGCTAGTAAAATATCTATTTTGCCAATACCTATATTCTGTACCTATGTGGGTGACCCCAAACTGGGGTATAAACATGCTCCAGATCAGCAATACACAGCTGACCCTTAGCTGACCACAGCCAGTATTAGTGGCTAAGCACATATGCCACCGCGATTAGCTCAGTGGCCATATTCAGCTCCGAACCAGTGGTATATAGCCAGACTGAAAATTAATATATGTTAAACCCCTTTGCTGGGGTTAATGGCATATCTAAAGGCAAAGCAAAGCTGTAAGGGGTATGCTTCTAATCTGGGTTCATGATATTTTGGACAAATATATGTAAAAGATGGTGTGCAGGAGGTATATGTCTGAAGTTGTACATAGCATAACAGGCCTGGAAGGGTTATACATCAAGTTTGATTTTGCTGGCACATACAACGTTGATGGTCTACAGAAGGTAAGAATTGGATATGGGTTTTATATTTATTTATTACCGTATATATGGCCTATAGGGGATATATGGTTTGCATATGCACCTAATTCAGGCCCTGGAATTTTGGTCTCTTTGGCCCCGATATTCAATACATTGACATACCGCCGAGAAACTGCCTATATGTCAATATATATTGAAAAAGTGGGCTTAGCCGCACTGTGCTGATGAGCGGTGGTGTCTCCCATAGGAAATAATAGGTATTGCGGCTTCAGAAAAATTCCACCCACATCACCACTCATCTGAAAAATCAACGGAGGGGGGCTGTATTTGAAGTGTTCCTACACAGTACCGACAGTGCGTTCACTGAAACAAAAAAGGTTTCTGTGTAGGAACACTTAAAATAATGCACCAGTAACCTTACTTCCTCAGACAGGACTACTGGTACAGAAACATGGAATCTCAACCCTTATAAATGTGTAGTTTTTCTTTGTCATTGCTGTAAAGGTGCTTGTCAAATTGTAGTTACTATGAATATCTATGAATATTAGAGTGAACCAAAACAGCACTGGAGCCTTCTATTAAATTGTTTTTTCAATTATTTAAACGTGCCATTGGACATAAAATATATGTCCAGGGTATTATCTGTTCTACCATTCAAATGTCACCCTAGTTGTAGCAGAAGGAACACATTTGTGACATGTAATGACTATAATGCGTTTTGTCCCAAATGCTCTTTACCTCATATGCTGTTTTTTAAATTACATTCGGCTAGATTTAGAGTTTGGCGTTAGCCGTCAAAAGCAGCGTTAAGGGGTCCTAACGCTGCTTTTTACCGCCAGCTGGTATTTAGGTCAGGCAGGAAAGGGTGTACCGCTCACTTTCTTTCCGCGACTCCAGGCTACCGCAGATCCCCTTACGTCAATTGCGTATCTTATATTTTCAATGGGATTTGCCTAACGCTGGTATTTGGAGTCTTGGAAGAAGTGAGCGGTACAGCCTCTACCGACAAGACTCCTACCGTCAAAAAAAGTCAGTAGTTAAGAGCATCATGGGCTAACGCCGGAACATACAGCTCTTAACTACTGTGCTATAAAGTGCACTAACACCCATAAACTACCTATGTACCCTTAAACCGAGGCCCCCCCATATCGCATACCCTCTAATAAAAATTTTTTAACCCCTAATCTGCCGACCGGACCCCGCCGCCACCTACATTATAGCTATGAACCCCTAATCTGCTGCCCCTAACATCGCCGACACCTACATTATATTATTAACCCCTAATCTGCCGCTCCGTACACCGCCGCCACCTACATTATAGCTATGAACCCCTAATCTGCTGCCCCTAACATCGCCGACACCTACATTATATTTATTAACCCCTAATCTGCCCCCCCCCAATGTCGCCGCTACCTAACTACACTTATTAACCCCTAATCTACTGACTGGACATCGCCGCCACTATAATAAATGTATTAACCCCTAAATCGCCACCCTCCCGCCTCGCAAACACTATAATAAATGTTATTAACCCCTAATCTGCCCTCCCTAACATCGCCGCCACGGTAGCGGTAAGCTGGAAAAATGTGCTCGTGCACGATATCCCTATAGGAAACAATGGGGCTGAGCTGGCTGAAAAAAAACCTAACACCTGCAAAAAAGCAGCATTCAGCTCCTAACGCAGCCCCATTGTTTTCTATGGGGAAACACTCTCTAAGTCTACACCTAAAACCATAACATGAACCCCAAGTCTAAACACCCCTAACCTTACACTTATTAACCCCTAATCTGCTGCCCCCGCTATCGCTGACACCTACATTATATTATTAACCCCTAATCTGCCGCTCCGTACACCGCCTCCACCTACATTATAGCTATGAACCCCTAATCTACTGCCCCTAACATCGCCAACACCTACACTATATTTATTAACCCCTAATCTGCCCCCCCAATGTCGCCGCTACCTAACTACACTTATTAACCCCTAATCTGCTGACCGGACATCGCCGCCACTATAATAAATGTATTAACCCCCAAACCGCCGCACTCCCGCCTCGCAAACAATATAATAAATGTTATTAACCCCTAATCTGCCCTCCCTAACATCGCCGCCACCTACCTACAATTCTTAACCCCAATCCCCTGCCTGCAATGTTTAGTCCAGTATTTTAGTTTGCATGTTTCTATATCTGCAAAAAAATAGACTTCTGCTGACAAATACAGTCTGCTTAAAATCACACTTTCTAAACGTTGAGAAATAAGGTCCTAACAACTTTACCTTATATTTAAAAGGATTTTAAACTGTCATGTATGCTTTGAAGAAAATTAGATGCAGCCATAATAATTGGGTAATAATCCTTATCAAAATATATTATTGTAAGACAGGGAGGGGGCGTCTCTGAAATGTGCCAACTACCTGGGTGCAATTATGGCATAAATAGAAAAATAAATCTCAGGATTTATGATAAAGTGGAAGTAAAATTTTATGCTATTTTATGGTTCCCACTATGCCTTTTTCATCATCAGAGCGATTACAATTCAATCAATACCACAATTTCCTATGAGGAAGAGTATAGTGACTTTTTGAAATTTCAGCTATTATCCTTTTTTTACTTTTTTTTACTTTCTTTGACTTCACTCTTTTTCTTTTTTGTGGGAACCCTAACACCAGGGAATGAAATTAGGGTGGTGGAAAGCATTGCTTGGCAAAAGAAAAAAAGAATTAATTGGACGATGACATTTAATGTAATAATGAATAGGACGACTATAAAAAGTGTAACATATTTTTATTTAACCCCTGCAATCTCACAGAAAAAAAGACAACAATCCAATAAGATGAATTGTGAAAATTATGTTATAGGTATACAATATATTTATTCCACAGTCATGTGTTTTTAACTTTAACAGGGATGCTGGCATTACAAATTGCTGCTAATTTTATTTAGATCAAAGTAAAAGTAAAGTAAAGCTTGCAAACCAAGCAAACAACAGGGACAACCCTTTTTGATGGAGATAGATTTGTGCCATCATCCTCAATATGTATAGGGTAATTTCAAAACAGCAAGACTGGGAGTTAGTGCACGTGAAGACGGGGATTCTGCCAAATTCCCTCAATCACAATGTAGCATAAAAAATGTCCACAGCACTGTATTCCTTCTTAACTCATTTTATTATCTGTTAAGGTACAGACATTAAAACAGCGACGTTTCAAGTGTATTCACTCTTAATCATGCTAGTTACATTGTATCATGTTACACACTTAACATGATACAATGTAACTAGCATGATTAAGAGTGAATACACTCAAAACATCGCTGTTTTAATGTCTGTACCTTAACAGATAATAAAGTGAGTTAAGAAGGAATACAGTGCTTTGGACATTTTTTATGCTACATCCTCAATATGTAAACGTAAAAACAATGTACACCTATCTGTAAATCATTTCATAAAAAATGAGTGCCACTCTATCCATTTGCTACACATAAGCACTTCATAAAATTAATTAACTGTAAAAGGAAGCACACCTATAGGGGCCATGTTGCATGTTGTCAATATGTTTCTGATTGGCTATGGAGGTGATAGAGATTAAGGTAAGGAAAGTACAAATACACCATTTTAGATTTGCGTGGTTGTTTTATTTGGTGTATTGATTCCAGTGTTTACCGACAGCCGTTATTATTTGTTAAAGGGACATAAAACCCCAAATTTTTCTTTCATGACTCAGATGGAGCATTCAATTTTAAACAACTTTTCAATATACTTCTATTATCAAATTTGATTCATTCTCTTGGTATCCTTTGCTGAAGAAGCAGCAATGCACTACTGTGAGCTAGTATCACCAATCACCAATCACCAGCTAGCACCCAGTAGTGTAGGAGAGGTACATATTTTTCAACAAAGAATACCAAGAGAAAAAAGTACGTTTGAAAATAGATTTTAGTTTAAAAGTGTCTTGAAATAACATCCTCGATCCAAATTATGCAGTTTTAATTCAGACTTTCCTATCCCTTTAAAGGGACATTAATCTGCTTGGTACAGCTACAGTGAAAGTGAAAGATTAAAATGTGCCTTTATGACCTTTGCTCTACGACAATAAAATCTCAATTTACTAATTTACAGTGCACCTGATGCAACTTTTACTTATTAGCTTAAAAAAGACCTTATTATTAAATTGATGGTAAACGCAAAATAAAAATCACCACCAAATTGTTAATTATGTAACTGCTAAAAATAATATGCCCACAATATTACTTCCATCATATATTTTTTTTACTTTTTCTGTAAGTTACCTCTGTGATTTTCTGTTTCCCCCAGATAGACTGGGGTAGACCCTGTCCCTACAACATTCTACACAATGATTGCTTTATCAGTGTAAAGCACAGGTATCCAATGGGTTATGCAAATTGTTCTATCAAAATGACAGTTATAAAAGCTTTAGAACATTTATTTTGTACTCACTATGTTTATATATTATAAATATGCACAGTTTTAATGTCTTTATAAATTTCTGAAATTATTCAATTACCAGTTCCTGTCTGGCAGAGTCATCCTCATCCACCCCCAGTGGTTCCATTATCTGATGAAGTATATCAATAGAGTGTATTATCTATAAAAAAAGATAAGTCACTTTTAACGTTCTTGTTGATAATCCCCTATCACATACAATGTACAAAGCATAAATAGTTTTACAGGGCAAAGGGGTGGCAACTATACAGGATTTGATGCCAGGTTGTTGTGGTACTGCAGAGCAAGACACTTAATCTCATGTTATTTGCATTATTGGTTAGAGAAGAGTTGGCACTAACCTAAAGGACTTCATTAATGACTCCATTACATCCTATGAAGTATTAATAACAATGCTGTGAATAATTGGCAAATAACAGTATAAAGTCATTATCATTTATTTGCTGCATTCAAAACAGGGCATTTAAAAAAAAAAAATGACAGTTATTTTTAAGAGTGCTCTTTTCCACCAATATAGCTTTGTGTGTTGTCTTTTTTTGCCAATAAGTAATCTATCAAAATGTTTTTCTGAAATATGTACTTCCGCTCTCAAAATCTTTTGTCATAGAATTTTTTTTTTAAATATGTCATTTGCAAGAAATAAATGGTTGCACATAATGTCCATTTAAATCTACTAAGGCAAAATGTCTACTCTGTCCAATGGCAGCTAATTAATAGATATTTTACATTGCAAAAACAAAACAGGAATATACATTCATTTATAAGGAAGGCTTTGCATACAATAAAATACATTGAGATGATACCACTCATTATATTCTGAACATAAAGGGCTAGATTACAAGTGGAGCTCTAACTTAAAGTGCGCCCATAAACGGGTCTATTCCGCAGCGCTAACATGCCTTTACATTGCGGTCTATGGGGCCTGTGTTAAAACTGTTAATATATATGTATATGCTTATATACATATATATGTATGTATTAACACAGCAAGGATAGGACATGGTGTAGAAGGCGCAGCACAGTCTGGCTTACGCGTTTCGGATGAAATCCGTAGTCATAGCCTACTGTGCTGTGCTCTACACCTGTTTAAAACTAGTTAAAACAAGTGTGATTGGTGCACACATAAAGACACGCCTTCAAGTTGTAACCAATGCCTGCAATGTATAAAATTAACCCACTGGTGTCTGGACCGCACCTCATAATACATAACAATAGCTTATACAATCGTAATATAAACACGGCAACAAATATGTGCAAAACCAATATTGTAGTATACTACTATACACAAGATGTCAAATCTTGGGGATTAATTAATAATAAATTCTAAATTATAGATTATAGATTATATATTATTGATTATATTGCCCTAATCCTGCGCATACAGGACTCCATTGGTAAAATTCTCAATATGAAAGAGTCAAATTATCCTTCCTGTCTTATCTAATGCGCTGGTGGGCAACAAAATCCAAGTGGTATACATAGTAGAAAAAATAATATACTAAGAAAATATACTACAATGAATGGATATCGTGTGACAAGTGAATGAATATATTAACAAACTAATGAACATACAGTAAATAAGAATGTCATAGGGGGAGGGACCTGATGAATATAGGTGAAATAAAGATATCTATGCAAACTGACATCATAATGACATCAGATGGGAAACCCCAAACAATCAAATGGTGCCTCCCCATGTGTAATTTGTAATATTATACCGGTTAAGCACACCTGACCACCCGATGTGTCTAGCACTATTGTTAACAAGGGAGATCTGTTTGTTAATCGATGAAAGTTACCCTACTAATTCATTCCCACAGGTTCATTACATCATATCTAGAATTTAAACCTTCTGGCACCCGAGTGCCCAAGGTGAATATCCAAAAAGCCTTGCGTCTAGCGAGCAATTGGTCCAAATTGCCACCCCTAGCAGGCCTGGAAACTTTCTCAATCGCACACCATGTAAAACCCTTAAGGTTATTGTCATGGTAGACTCCAAAATGTTGTACTATTGGAGTCGTGGATCTCTTTGTCGAGAAAGAGGAGAGATGTTCCCTAATCCTAGAATTCAGGTCTCTAGAGGTGAGTCCCACATATTGAATCTGGCACATTGTGCATTCAATCATATAGACTACCGATTCCGTTTTGCAATTCATGCACAAATTGATCTTATAGCTTTTCTTTGTTTTTACACTCATAAATTCTTTGGTCACCCTGGCAAAATCACAGGGCTTGCATTTTCTGTGACCGCATCTATACATCCCAGTATGTTTCAGCCAAGATCCCTTCTCATCTTTCTCAGTTCTTAACAAGGTTGGCGAAAGAATGGAGCCCAAAGTGGGGCTTTTTCTGTACGCACATCTGAGTCCTTGTCGGACTGTATCAACCAATTTGTCCTCAGCCTTCAATATTGGAAAATGTTTCCTAATTATCTCACATACCTGTGGATATTGGGTACTATGTGTTGTGACAAAAGTAATTCCCTGTTTGGTTGTACTGTGCTTATCTTTTGTTTTTAATAAGCTCTCTCTTGGTATTACTTGTACAGATTCTTTTGCCCTTTTAATCACTTTTTTGGGGTACTTTCTTTCCTTTAATCTCATCTCCAATTTTTTTGCCTCATTATGAAAATCCTCATTGGAGGTGCAATTCCTTTTGATTCGTGTATATTCACCTTTTGCAATAGCAAAGGGAACATGTCTTGGATGGCAACTTGTTCCTAAGAGTAAGGAATTACCTGAAATGGATTTTCTGAAAATCCTGGAAAGTATTCTGCCATTGGGACTACCCTCCAGGGTGATGTCCAAATAATTGATTGAACTCTGACTCGCTTCAAAAGTGAAGCTAAGTCCAATTTCATTTTGATTCAGATAGTCAATGAATCCTTGTATGTCAGATAAATTACCTGACCAAATGAAGAGAAGATCATCTATGTATCTCTTATAAAAAGAGATACATTTCCTATAGGGGTTTCTATCTCCAAAGATGTGGCAAAACTCCCACCAGCCAAGAAAGAGATTAGCAAAGGAGGGAGCAAATTTGGCCCCCATGGCGGTACCACATCTTTGGAGATAGAAAACATCCTCAAATTTGAAAAAATTGTGCGACAAAAGAAAAAGAGTGACCTTCAAAATGTATTTAATGAAATCATCAGAGTAATCAGTATTATGTTCCAGAAAAAAGGCAATGGCTTCTATCCCTTTGGAGTGTGGGATACTAGAATAGAGCGACACTGCATCCACCGTAAGCCACGTAGACTGTGGTGTCCATCTTGTTTCTTCCATAACATTAAGGATATGTTTAGTATCCCTAATGTAAGAATGGAGAGTGACAACAAGGGGTTGAAGGATCGAGTCCAACCACTCAGACAAATTACCTAGAAGGGACTCCACACCACTCACTATCGGCCGTCCCTGGACATTGTCCAAGGATTTGTGTGTCTTAGGTAAATGATGGAACAGCGGTATTTTAGGACAATCAACTAGAAAAAATAGTTCATTGTTGCCTGATCCACAAACCCTTGTTCTAATCCATCATCTAGAAGATGTGCTAGTTTAGAACGAAAGTGAGTGGTGGGATCCCTTTGTAAAACTAGGTAATTGTTTTCATTACATAATTGTCTGTGGCCTTCATCTATATACTGTTGTCGTTCCATGATGACAACCATTCCCCCTTTATCAGAATTTTTAATCACCAGGCTGTTATCCTCTTTAAGAGAGGCCAAAGCACTCTTCTCAGCAAGTGACAAATTGAATTTACTTGGGGGTTGATGGGCCTTTAGTTGTAAAAGATCCTTTTCAACCCTGTTGTAGAAAGTTTCAATGACTGATCCCCTGTTTTGAATAGGGTAAAATTTGGATTTCTCTTTAAATTTGGGACCCATGTTGCGGCCACCCGAGTTACCCTTTGATTCAATCTGCAGCTGTTGCAGTGTGACAGTGTCACAATTGTGTTCAAAATCAATAGGGTCCCTAGTGGTAGTATCAACATGGGTAACTGACACATCGGTATGATCAAGTGTACTCCAACCATGAAAATGTTTCTTTAAAGTCAAATTGCGTGTTAATTTATTAACATCCATGATAGTTCTAAAAACATCGAAATCTATAGTAGGAGCAAAATTTAAACCTTTATTCAAAACACTATATTGTGCAATGCTAAGCTGTTTGGAAGATAAATTAATAACGTTGCCTACAATCTTGGAATTGATTATTTGTACTTGGTCTGTGGACGGGGTTCCCTCAATTGATACTTGTCCTGGTTCTTTGTGTAATGTGCTTGTTGTCACTCTCCATTCTTACATTAGGGATACTAAACATATCCTTAATGTTATGGAAGAAACAAGATGGACACCACAGTCTACGTGGCTTACGGTGGATGCAGTGTCGCTCTATTCTAGTATCCCACACTCCAAAGGGATAGAAGCCATTCCCTTTTTTCTGGAACATAATACTGATTACTCTGATGATTTCATTAAATACATTTTGAAGGTCACTCTTTTTCTTTTGTCGCACAATTTTTTCAAATTTGAGGATGTTTTCTATCTCCAAAGATGTGGTACCGCCATGGGGGCCAAATTTGCTCCCTCCTTTGCTAATCTCTTTCTTGGCTGGTGGGAGTTTTACCACATCTTTGGAGATAGAAACCCCTATAGGAAATGTATCTCTTTTTATAAGAGATACATAGATGATCTTCTCTTCATTTGGTCAGGTAATTTATCTGACATACAAGGATTCATTGACTATCTGAATCAAAATGAAATTGGACTTAGCTTCACTTTTGAAGCGAGTCAGAGTTCAATCAATTATTTGGACATCACCCTGGAGGGTAGTCCCAATGGCAGAATACTTTCCAGGATTTTCAGAAAATCCATTTCAGGTAATTCCTTACTCTTAGGAACAAGTTGCCATCCAAGGCATGTTCCCTTTGCTATTGCAAAAGGTGAATATACACGAATCAAAAGGAATTGCACCTCCAATGAGGATTTTCATAATGAGGCAAAAAAATTGGAGATGAGATTAAAGGAAAGAAAGTACCCCAAAAAAGTGATTAAAAGGGTAAAAGAATCTGTACAAGTAATACCAAGAGAGAGCTTATTAAAAACAAAAGATAAGCACAGTACAACCAAACAGGGAATTACTTTTGTCACAACACATAGTACCCAATATCCACAGGTATGTGAGATAATTAGGAAACATTTTCCAATATTGAAGGCTGAGGACAAATTGGTTGATACAGTCCGACAAGGACTCAGATGTGCGTACAGAAAAAGCCCCACTTTGGGCTCCATTCTTTCGCCAACCTTGTTAAGAACTGAGAAAGATGAGAAGGGATCTTGGCTGAAACATACTGGGATGTATAGATGCGGTCACAGAAAATGCAAGCCCTGTGATTTTGCCAGGGTGACCAAAGAATTTATGAGTGTAAAAACAAAGAAAAGCTATAAAATCAATTCGTGCATGAATTGCAAAACGGAATCGGTAGTCTATATGATTGAATGCACATTGTGCCAGATTCAATATGTGGGACTCACCTCTAGAGACCTGAATTCTAGGATTAGGGAACATCTCTCCTCTTTCTCGACAAAGAGATCCACGACTCCAATAGTACAACATTTTGGAGTCTACCATGACAATAACCTTAAGGGTTTTATATGGTGTGCGATTGAGAAAGTTTCCAGGCCTGCTAGGGGTGGCAATTTGGACCAATTGCTCGCTAGACGCGAGGCTTTTTGGATATTCACCTTGGGCACTCGGGTGCCAGAAGGTTTAAATTCTAGATATGATGTAATGAACCTGTGGGAATGAATTAGTAGGGTAACTTTCATCGATTAACAAACAGATCTCCCTTGTTAACAATAGTGCTAGACACATCGGGTGGTCAGGTGTGCTTAACCGGTATAATATTACAAATTACACATGGGGAGGCACCATTTGATTGTTTGGGGTTTCCCATCTGATGTCATTATGATGTCAGTTTGCATAGATATCTTTATTTCACCTATATTCATCAGGTCCCTCCCCCTATGACATTTTTATTTACTGTATGTTCATTAGTTTGTTAATATATTCATTCACTTGTCACACGATATCCATTCATTGTAGTATATTTTCTTAGTATATTATTTTTTCTACTATGTATACCACTTGGATTTTGTTGCCCACCAGCGCATTAGATAAGACAGGAAGGATAATTTGACTCTTTCATATTGAGAATTTTACCAATGGAGTCCTGTATGCGCAGGATTAGGGCAATATAATCAATAATATATAATCTATAATCTATAATTTAGAATTTATTATTAATTAATCCCCAAGATTTGACATCTTGTGTATAGTAGTATACTACAATATTGGTTTTGCACATATTTGTTGCCGTGTTTATATTACGATTGTATAAGCTATTGTTATGTATTATGAGGTGCGGTCCAGACACCAGTGGGTTAATTTTATACATTGCAGGCATTGGTTACAACTTGAAGGCGTGTCTTTATGTGTGCACCAATCACACTTGTTTTAACTAGTTTTAAACAGGTGTAGAGCACAGCACAGTAGGCTATGACTACGGATTTCATCCGAAACGCGTAAGCCAGACTGTGCTGCGCCTTCTACACCATGTCCTATCCTTGCTGTGTTTTGCCGTTTTTAAACTAAATCAATAAAGGAATTGTTTTATGGAAGCAGCCTCCACTTTCTCTTATTGAAGCTGTCATTGTCCGGAGTTTGGCTGTTTCCTGCTGTGCATTACAAGTGTGTGTACTTCGCAAAAAGGAGTGCATTGTGTGCTGTCCTACTTCCAGCAGTTCACTATTGCTAACAGGAACTGTTTTCTGCTACGTCACTGGCGGAGGGATACTGGTTTTACCGGAGGAACAAGTGTCTGGAATAAGTTGAGGCGGAGCAAGGGATCTCTGCCTCGTTCCGGAGTGTGTTTCATTGGCCAGGATTGGGCCGTGCCCCCATAGAGGTGTCCGGACAGAACCTACAGCCGCGAACGGCGATACCCGCCTTCCCCATCGGATTGGGTGAGTGAGAGCTCCACTATCTGCATAGGAGCGAGTGAATGAGTGGTACATTAAGGAACATTGTAGTTCATGCTTTAGCACTTTGCACTTTAGGAGATATCTCTCTTTTTTGCTGACTATATATTACGTACTGCCGACCATATTCTGGGTTTCCTTTCTCTTGCATTATACACATATAAACACATAAATATATATGTATATATTCATATTGTCAGTATATTTATGAAAATCTTAGTAGTGCTATCCAAATAATATATCAGCTTATGGCAGGGTTGGAATCACAATACAAATAATAATTTTCCTTAAAATAGAAACCCTTAATCAACATGCACCTACTAGACCATACAATTAATATAAATATCTGAATTCTTTTATTTAGTTAATATCCATAAACATATTGAAATATATTTGCAATAAAAGGAAATGAAATAATATTATATGCACTTGAAAACTATTTAAATATGTTATGCAAAGTTCATACACGCTTATCTTTAAAACCAACCTTATTTACAAATCTTTTAACATCCAAGCAATACAATTCTAAACTGTGCTCTTAAACAATAGGATAATACATATTCTGCTATTTAACTGCAATTTATCCTAATACATAATTAACTTACAATATCAGAACTTGCACAGATGAGTTACTTAACAAATCAGATACAGATTTAAACAATATATAGGCTGTGAAATGCTAACTTGAAAAACACACTGCTTCTTTAAATCTTTTAACTGTACTTTAAACTGTAGTGACTTAGAATTTAACTAATAGTCTTGCCAATAACCTTGAATACATTACCAGGGTAAAGAGCAGTTGATATCCAATATTCCTCAATAGGAATTGTTTCACCTCAGAAATTTCAAAATTGGGGATAATGCATATGGAGTCCAATAGTAGGTGTGTGCTTTAATAATAACTGCAGCAGTTATTCCTTCTGGATCAGTCAACACAACAACCTTCTTCTTAGTCTCTATGCTGGGGTTTAAATCATCTGATTTCACCCCTCCCCGTTTTTGATTTTTATCAGTCATTGGTGAATATTGGGAACGCCCACGGAGCCTTGTCCCTTGTCATTGGATAATTGGAATATCTTATCTTTAACAGCCAAAAGGCTTTCTGGCTGTAGTTCTCTCATGGCAACACCGGGTGGCAGCATTATAAACAGACATAGCAATACCATTTCTGAACATTTTTAAACAACTTAATTATTTTTTTATAAAATGATTATTTAATCAGATTACACTCTCTGCATTAATCATATATAACCCCAATTACAGATGGTTAATATCAGGTAATTTTTCTGATTATTCTGATACCAAATATGTTATATTATTAACATTTTATTATATTAAGGCAATTTAATGCTGCTAATTATTAGCTTAAAATGCATTACAATTTTATCGGTATCCTGGCATTTATATGTGAATAATAGCTTATTTTTAATTCAGTATTGTACTGTATTCCAACAAGAATATGCCATATTTTATGTTTCTAATAAGCCCAGGATGTATGAATCTTCTTCATGCAGATCTGAGATTATGTGTCTGAAAAATATAAACAATACAGAGGTTATTAAACATTCTTGACCTCCCAAGCTTAGCAAATACCCATGTAATGATAGAGAATTAGACAATTTCCCAATTTCTATATTTAATACATTCTGGGGCATGCATTCAAATATAGCATGTTACATTTCTGTGTATTTCTTTCTGAATACATGAATCCTGTCTATGTAGATCTGAAATAAAAATAAATGTTAATAATCACTTCTCTTCAGGTCCATAAACATCTATTCATGTTCTTAAACACACAGAGGCTAAGATATTCATGCTTTCAAAATATGCATGTCTTGTATTTATTTTCCTAGTATATTTTATTTGAAATCTAACTACAGTTGTTGGAAGCATGTAAGTCATGTGTTTTCTCTGTGTTATCTTAACCCAGACGCAATGTCTGTGTCGCCACATCTTGTATATTCCAGGGCTAGTAACCACACAGCATGAGCCACTCAAACAAATCTGTGCTAATTACCAGTCCCTTTTGAAAAACATTGGTTCCCAGGCAATCATGCAGAGGGTTTCTGAAACTGTTTAATTTTCAGTTCCTTGCTAAATTATACAATTGCATAATTTAGCATATTGAGTGTGTGAGATCTCCCAGAAATAATCCTTTGTTCTACAAACAGTGTGCACATCCACAGACTTACCAAATAAAGACAAATATACTTCTATATATTATTTAATAATATTTCAAATACCTTGACAATATATATTTACACTTTGCTGCCCATCGATGTGTGACTTATCTACTTCGCTGCGCTAGGTTCTCTGCCATGAGAATCTGGTAACTACATGCCAGTAATATTAAAGGGACAGTTTACTCAAAAAATTTCTCCCCTTTAATTTGTTCCCAATGATCCACTTTACCTGCTGGAGTGTATTAAATTGTTTACAAGTAGCTCCTTTACCCTTATATTGGCAATTGAAATTGTTAATTTAGCATGTGGTATCCCCACCTATTCCGAAAGTTTGTGGCCGCGCGTACCAGCTATAGATAAGCTTTGTAAACACAGCCAGCAGAAGAAATTACACTCCCAGTGTGATAAAGCAGAGATAAGGTAATACAATGTTGATTTTCCATTGTTCTCTCAAAGTATTGGTGATTGTTTTAAGGACAGATATAAGATAAAGAAGCAGGTATATGGGCACAATGTGATACAGTAATGAGATCTGATTATACCTACAAGCTCAACCTATTTTATTAGGCTGTGACTTCAAAACACAAAATCAGAGCTTTAATATACAGAAATAAATCTTAAAAAGCTAATTTTCATAAATTTTTTACTCTGCAGTTGGCAAAAAAAGCAATTGTAAACACATTAAGGGAAAAACTATTTTAGAGTATACTGTCCCTTTAACTTCAGTAGTAGGGAAATTAATGGAAAGTCCCCTAAAAGAAAGATTTATGACTTACATAAAGACAAACAATTTAGAGGACCAAAATCAGCATGGTTTTACTTTATGGAGATTATTTCAGACTAATCTAATTGACTTCTTTGATTATGTAACAAAAGTATTAGACCAAGGTGGAGCAGTTGATGTAGCATATCTAGATTTTAGCAAAGTATTTGACACCGTCCCACACAACAAACTAATTCACAAACTGTCTCTCCTTGGTCTAGACTCAAAAATTGTGCACTGGGCAGTATGCTGGCTTAAGGACTGAAAACAAAGTGTCTTAGTAAATGGAGTACATTCAGCAGAGGGGGCTGTTACTAGTGGTGTTTCACATGGGTCAGTTCTGGGGCCTGTTTTGTGTAACATATTTATCAGAGAGATCAGCAAAGGGCTACAGGGGAAAGTATGTCTGCAGATGATACAAAAATGTATAATAGAGTAGATGTTCCAAGGGGGGTAGACAAAATGAGAAGGATTGGACAAATGACTGGGATCTAAAGTTTAACACAGCAAAGTGTAAAATTATGCATTTAGGAGGAAAATATAAAACGTTAATTACAGACTCAATTACTTTACTTTAATTTATTTTGTAAGCAATCTAGTACTCAGTGGCGTCACTAGGGGGGTGCGGGGGTGGAGACCACTCCCGGGTGACACCCTACAGGGGGGTGACACCACCAGTCAGGAACTCTACTTGGAAACTTACTCTACTTGAGTGATCCTTCAGGCTGCACACAGATCAGAAGTGTAGTGACACTTTCTCTGTGCGGAGCGATAAGAGCAGCCTGAATCAGCAGGAGGGAGGGGGGGTACTTACACAAATTCAGTCAGGAAAGCAGCAGCCTACAGGGACAGTTTCAATAGTGATGTCATCAAACTGGAAGTCCTTTGAGCTGACTGATAGCTGCCCTGGAAAATTAGCAACAGAGGAGCAGTTAACCACACCCACTGCAAGACAGGATGGGACTACAGCCTCTGTACCACGGAGCCTCACAGAACAGACAGGTTAGAAGTTTGATCCATGACTGTTCTGTAACTTCCTGACAGGCTGTGTAGCTGCAGCTCTGAGGGAACTGTCCCCTTCACAGAAGCTGTGAGTAACTTAGTAATACCTGCAGTGGTTATTTATAATTCTCAAAAACTAAATAGGTATCAGCCCTTTTTCAGATTTCCTAGCTAAAAAATATGAAAAAATCAGTATTTCTATCTGTTTGTCTGTATCTGTCTGTCTGTTTCTATCTATCTATCTATCTATCTATCTATCTATCTATCATCTATCAATCAATCAATCTATCTATCTATCTATCTATCTATCTATCTATCTATCTTCTATCTTTCTTTATTTCTCTTTATCTGTCTGTCTATCTGTCTGTCTATCTATCTATTTGTCTGTCTGCCATCTGTCTCTCAATGTTGCTATCTATCTGTCTGTCTACATCTATCTGTGTCTATGTTGCAATCTATCTGCCTGTATCTGCCTGTCTATCTGTTTATGTTGCAATCTATCTGTCTATCTGTCTGTCTTTCTGTCTATCTATCTATCTATCTATATGTCTGTCTGTATCAGCCTGTCTATATGCCTTTCTGTCTGTCTGCCTGTATCAGCCTGTCTATCGATCTATCTGCCTGTATCTGTCTATCTATCTACAGTATCTATCTATAGTATCTATCTATCTATCTATCTATCTATCTATCTATCTATCTATCTATCTATCTATCTATCTATCTATCTATCGATCTATCTATCAGTCTCTCTATATTTTTGCCTGCCTATCTACATCTATCTATCTATCCATCCATCAATCTATCTGCATGTCCATCTATCTGTCTTTCTGTCTGTCCATGTTGCTGTCTATCTATCTGTCATATCTGTCTGGTAATTAGGGTGGCCGGTATTTATTTCGTACAAAGGAAGAAATTCTAGTGGGGAGGGGGTGACACCATGAGTTACCGCACCGGGTGACACCAACCCTAGTGACGCAACTGGTAGTACTGTAGCGGTTAAGGCCAGCAGAATGCTTGGATATATTGGTAGATAGAGGTATTTGCAGCAGAAATAGTAAGGTTTTTATGCCACTTTATTGATCATTAGTTAGGCCTCATCTTGAGTATTGTGTGCAGTTCTGAAGGCCATAGCTGCAGAAGGATATAAAAAAACTTTAATCTGTGCAAAGGATGGCTTCCAAAATGGTACATGGTCTAAAAAATGAAACTTACCATGAGAGGCTCAATTACCTAAATATGTATAGCTTAGAGGAGAAGGGAAAGAGGTGATATGATAGCAACTGTCAAGTATATTAAAGGGTTTAGGAAAACTTAGCCAGTGAGTATTTTAAATAAAATGGAAAATTCAAGGACATGGGTCATGATGTGAAGCTGATGGTAGTAATTTGAGGAAGCACCTCTTTACAGAAAGGGTGGTTGATCCATGAAATAAACTTCCACAAGAGGTAGTAATGACAAACACTGTGGGGGACTGTGGAAAAGCCCCTTTTCTAATATTGGGTCAGTGACTAAAATCAGTGGCCTAGATTTAGAGTTGGGCGGTAGCCGTCAAAACCAGCGTTAGAGGCTCCTAACGCTGGTTTTTACCGCCCTCTGGTATTTGGAGCCAGTCATTAAAGGGTCTAACGCTCACTTTTCAGCCGCGACTTTTCCATACCGCAGATCCCCTTACGTCAATTGCGTAGCCTATCTTTCAATGGGATCTTTCTAACGTCGGTATTTAGAGTCGTGGCTGAAGTGAGCGTTAGAAATCTAACGACAAAACTCCAGCCGCAGAAAAAAGTCAGTAGTTAAGAGCTTTCTGGGCTAACGCCGGTTTATAAAGCTCTTAACTACTGTGCTCTAAAGTACACTAACACTCATAAACTACCTATGTACCCCTAAACCGAGGTCCCCCCACATCGCCGCCACTCTATTAAAATGTTTTAACCCCTAATCTGCCGATCCGTACATCGCCGCCAGCTATGTTATCCCTATGTACCCCTAATCTGCTGCCCCTAACATCGCTGACCCCTATATTATATTTATTAACCCCTAATCTGCCCCCCTCAACGTCGCCTCCACCTGCCTACACTTATTAACCCCTAATCTGCCGAGCGGACCGCACCGCTACTATAATAAAGTTATTAACCCCTTATCCGCCTCACTCCCGCCTCAATAACCCTATAATAAATAGTATTAACCCCTAATCTGCGCTCCCTAACATCGCCGACACCTATCTTCAAGTATTAACCCCTAATCTGCCGATCGGAGCTCACCACTACTCTAATAAATTTTTTAACCCCTAAAGCTAATTCTAACCCTAACCCTAACACCCCCCTAAATTAAATATAATTTTATTCTAACGAAATAAATTAACTCTTATTAAATAAATTATTCCTTGTTTAAAGCTAAATACTTACCTGTAAAATAAACCCTAATATAGCTACAATATAAATAATAATTATATTGTAGCTATTTTAGGATTAATATTTATTTTACAGGTAACTTTGTATTTATTTTAACCAGGTACAATAGCTATTAAATAGTTAAGAACTATTTAATAGTTACCTAGTTAAAATAATTACAAATTACCTGTAAAATAAATCCTAAAACAATTAAACCTGACACTACACTATCAATAAATTAATTAAATAAACTACCTACAATTATCTACAATTAAACCTAACACTACACTATCAATAAATTAATTAAATAAAATACCTACAAATAACTACAATTAAATAAACCAACTAAAGTACAAAAAATAAAAAAGAACTAAGTTACAAAAAATAAAAAAATATTTACAAACATTAGAAAAATATTACAACAATTTTAAACTAATTACACCTACTCTAAGCCCCCTAATAAAATAACAAAGCCCCCCAAAATAAAAAAAATGCCCTACCCTATTCTAAATTAAAAAAGTTCAAAGCTCTTTTACCTTACCAGCCCTGAAAAGGGCCCTTTGCGGGGCATGCCCCAAAGAATTCAGCTCTTTTGCCTGTAAAAAAAACATACAATACCCCCCCCAACATTACAACCCACCACCCACATACCCCTAATCTAACCCAAACCCCCCTTAAATAAACCTAACACTAAGCCCCTGAAGATCTCCCTACCTTGTCTTCACCTCACCGGGTTCACCGATCGGTCCAGAAGAGGGTCCGAAGTGTTGATCCAAGTGGCGGCTGAAGAAATCCATCATCGGGCTGAAGTCTGGATCCAAGCGGCGGCTGAAGAAGTCCATCATCGGGATGAAGTCTTCTATGAAGCAGCATCTTCAATCTTCTTTCTTCCGGAGCCATCATCTTCCAGCCGACGCGGAGCCATCCTTCTTCAATCAGATTCAAGTTCAATCCGATTGGCTGATCCAATCAGCCAATCAGATTGAGCTTGCATTCTATTGGCTGTTCCGATCAGCCAATAGAATGCGATCTCAATCTGATTGGCTGATTGGATCAGCCAATCGGATTGAACTTGAATCTGATTGGCTGATTCCATCAGCCAATCAGAATTTTCCTACCTTAATTCCGATTGGCTGATAGAATCCTATCAGCCAATCGGAATTCGAGGGACGCCATCTTGGATGACGTCCCTTAAAGGAACCTTCATTCATCGTTAGTCCGTCGGTGAAGAAGGATGGCTCCGCGTCGGCTGGAAGATGATGCTTCATAGAAGACTTCATCCCGATGATGGACTTCTTCAGCCGCGACTTGGATTCAGACTTCAGCCCGATGATGGATTTCTTCAGTCGCCGCTTGGATCCAGACTTCAGCTCGAGGATGGACGTCACTCTTCAGCCCCCCGCTTGGGCTTGGATCAACACTTCGGACCCTCTTCTGGACCGATCGGGGAACACGGTGAGGTGAAGACAAGGTAGGGAAATCTTCAGGGGCTTAGTGTTAGGTTTATTTAAGGGGGGTTTGGGTTAGATTAGGGGTATGTGGGTGGTGGGTTGTAATGTTGGGGGGGGGTATTGTATGTGGTTTTTTTACAGGCAAAAGAGCTGAATTCTTTGGGGCATGCCCCGCAAAGGGCCCTTTTCAGGGCTGGTAAGGTAAAAGAGCTTTGAACTTTTTAAATTTAGAATAGGGTAGGGCATTTTTTTATTTTGGGGGGCTTTGTTATTTTATTAGGGGGCTTAGAGTAGGTGTAATTAGTTTAAAATTGTTGTAATATTTTTCTAATGTTGGTAAATATTTTTTTATTTTTTGTAACTTAGTTCTTTTTTATTTTTTGTACTTTAGTTAGTTTATTTCATTGTAGTTAATTGTAGGTAGTTTATTTAATTAATTTATTGATAGTGTAGTGTTAGGTTTAATTGTAACTTAGGTTAGGATTTATTTTACAGGTAATTTTGTAATTATTTTAACTATTTTAGCTATTAAATAGTTATTAACTATTTAATAGCTATTGTACCTGGTTAAAATAATTACAAAGTTGCCTGTAAAATAAATATTAATCCTAAAATAGCTACAATATAATTATAATTTATATTGTAGCTATATTAGGGTTTATTTTACAGGTAAGTATTTAGTTTTAAATAGGAATAATTTATTTAATAAGAGTTAATTTATTTCGTTAGAATAAAATTATATTTAACTTAGGGGGGTGTTAGTGTTAGGGTTAGACTTAGCTTTAGGGGTTAATCCATTTATTACAGTAGAGGCGAGATTCGGTCGGCAGATTAGGGGTTAATCATTGAAGTTAGGTGTCGGTGATGTTAGGGAGGGCAGATTAGGGGTTAATACTATTTCTTATAGGGTTATTGAGGCAGGAGTGAGGCGGATTAGGGGTTAATAACTTTATTATAGTAGCGGTGCGGTCCGCTCGGCAGATTAGGGGTTAATAAGTGTAGGCAGGTGGAGGCGACGTTGTGGGGGGCAGATTAGGGGTTAATAAATATAATATAGGGGTCGGCGGTGTTAGGGGCAGCATATTAGGGGTACACAGGGATAATGTAGGTAGCGGCGGTTTACGGAGCGGCAGATTAGGGGTTAAAAAAAATATGCAGGTGTCAGCGACAGTGGGGGCGGCAGAATAGGGGTTAATAAGTGTAAGGTTAGGGGTGTTTAGACTCAGGGTACATGTTAGAGTCTTAGGTGCAGACGTAGGAAGTGTTTCCCCATAGAAAACAATGGGGCTGCGTTAGGAGCTGAACGCTGCTTTTTTGCAGGTGTTAGGTTTTTTTTCAGCTCAAATGGCCCCATTGTTTTCTATGGGGGAATCGTGCACGAGCACGTTTTTGAAGCTGGCCGCGTCCGTAAGCACCGCTGGTATTGAGAGTTGCATTGGCGTTAACTTATGCTCTACGCTCCCTTTTTGGAGCCTAACGCACTGAAAACCCAGCCATTCTGTGAACTCTAAATACCAGCGGTATTTAAAAGGTGCGGCCAGAAAAAAGCACGCGTAGCTAACGCACCCCTTTGGCCACAAAACTCTAAATCTAGGCCAGTGTCAGGCTTTTCCTTATAATACATTTGCCTTATTTAAAGAATGATACTTACACCAGTCTTATAAAAAGGGATACATTTATTAAATGACAAATCTATACATGAGTGGTGAGAGAAGCGTCTAACGTACAAGGCTCTATTCTTCTAGTCTATCTACACTATAAACTAGTGCTTGTGGGTGGGTGCATGTGAAGAGAGTTGAAGTCTGTCTATTACCTGCTGGTGTTATGTGTCCTTCCTACCTGTCTGTTCTTTCCACAGCATATTTAAAGAAATATAGCCACACCTTGAAGAATGTCTTAGCCAATCAAATGCTTAAATGTCCAGTTGATAATTGCTTAAATGTCCAGTTGATAAGTCCCTGCAAAAGTAGCCAGCTACCTGTAGGTTTCACCGTTGTCCAAGAAATGACATTTGACAGGACTCCAGGGCATAAGCTGTTATTGCTTAAATGTCCAGTTGATAAGTCCCAGCAAAATTAGCCAGCTACCTGTAGGTGTCACCGTTGTCCAAGAAATGACATTTGACAGGACTCCAGGGCATAAGCTGTTAACCTCCTTTGATGTTGGACAACACACTTGACAGGACTCTAGGGCGTACACTGTTTGATGTTGGACAATGCTGTTTATGATCCTTTGAAGTTCCAGGAATGATACGCAGTTACCCACCCAAGGACTCCATAAGCCTTTATCTCTGTGGTGATTGTGAAAAGGACATCATTTGAATTTCTGTTCAAAGATACAATCTGTTGTATTTCAGTCTAGTACATATTTGCAATGAGATACCACTCTTGAGAAACAGGTTTCATCCTTTGAAACTCTGTTCAGAGATATCCATCTCTAGTTAGTTTAATTTGTACCTAGAAACTGGTTTAGATATTAAGTCTGAATTCAACAAGAAATTGTAATCCAAATTATACTTCTTACAGGGACTTTAAGAATTCCTGGGATAAGCATAAGGCTATATTACAAACTAGATGAGTTTATACTTTTAGGAAATATTGGGCATACTTGCTGGGCCTATGGCTGTTATCTGCCGTCAATATCTATGTTTCTATGACTATCGGCATGACAACGAGGCTTCCATTGGAGCCGATGGAAGCACACTCTTGTGAGCGCAAAGCTTCCATGCAATGCGAATGCGAGGTTGCATTCACATTGCGCTCAACTTGTAATACCAGCGCACATTTGCATGAGCTGGTATTACTGAGTGGGGCACAAATATTGCGCTCACCAATGTACAAATTACGATCCAATCGTAATCTAGCCCAAAGTATGAATTTACTCAATGATTGTGTAAATCTCTAGTGTTGTCCGATGGCTAGATTATTGTGTGTTATTATGACTGATCCTTTCCTGATCCCTAACACTCAGACAGTGCTAATTTGTAGCTTTCTTTTAAATTATTTTATGTAGTGTTTAGTTAAAGTTATGTTTTAATATAACTTCCCTTCATCGATCCACCTATAAGTGTGTGCCCGGATTTATATGTCTTCTCTTTATTTAACTATACAGGGAGTGCAGAATTATTAGGCAAGTTGTATTTTTGAGGATTAATTTTATTATTGAACAACAACCATGTTCTCAATGAACCCAAAAAACTCATTAATATCAAAGCTGAATAGTTTTGGAAGTAGTTTTTAGTTTGTTTTTAGTTATAGCTATTTTAGGGGGATATCTGTGTGTGCAGGTGACTATTACTGTGCATAATTATTAGGCAACTTAACAAAAAACAAATATATACCCATTTCAATTATTTATTTTTACAAGTGAAACCAATATAACATCTCAACATTCACAAATATACATTTCTGACATTCAAAAACAAAACAAAAACAAATCAGTGACCATTATAGCCACCTTTCTTTGCAAGGACACTCAAAAGCCTGCCATCCATGGATTCTGTCAGTGTTTTGATCTGTTCACCATCAACATTGCGTGCAGCAGCAACCACAGCCTCCCAGACACTGTTCAGAGAGGTGTACTGTTTTCCCTCCTTGTAAATCTCACATTTGATGATGGACCACAGGTTCTCAATGGGGTTCAGATCAGGTGAACAAGGAGGCCATGTCATTAGATTTTCTTCTTTTATACCCTTTCTTGCCAGACACGCTGTGGAGTACTTGGACGCGTGTGATGGAGCATTGTCCTGCATGAAAATCATGTTTTTCTTGAAGGATGCAGACTTCTTCCTGTACCACTGGTTGAAGAAGGTGTCTTCCAGAAACTGGCAGTAGGACTGGGAGTTGAGCTTGACTCCATCCTCAACCTGAAAAGGCCCCACAAGCTCATCTTTGATGATACCAGCCCAAACCAGTACTCCACCTCCACCTTGCTGGCGTCTGAGTCGGACTGGAGCTCTCTGCCCTTTACCAATCCAGCCACGGGCCCATCCATCTGGCCCATCAACACTCACTCTCATTTCATCAGTCCATAAAACCTTAGAAAAATCAGTCTTGAGATATTTCTTGGCCCAGTCTTGACGTTTCAGCTTGTGTGTCTTGTTCAGTGGTGGTCGTCTTTCAGCCTTTCTTACCTTGGCCATGTCTCTGAGTATTGCACACCAGTGATGTTGCAGCTCTGAAATATGGCCAAACTGGTGGCAAGTGGCATCTTGGCAGCTGCACGCTTGACTTTTCTCAGTTCATGGACAGTTATTAAGCGCCTTGGTTTTTCCACACGCTTCTTGCGACCCTGTTGACTATTTTGAATGAAACGCTTGATTGTTCGATGATCACGCTTCAGAAGCTTTGCAATTTTAAGAGTGCTGCATCCCTCTGCAAGATATCTCACTATTTTTGACTTTTCTGAGCCTGTCAAGTCCTTCTTTTGACCCATTTTGCCAAAGGAAAGGAAGTTGCCTAATAATTATGCACACCTGATATAGGGTGTTGATGTCATTAGACCACACCCCTTCTCATTACAGAGATGCACATCACCTAATATGCTTAATTGCTAGTAGGCTTTCGAGCCTATACAGCTTGGAGTAAGACAACATGCATAAAGAGGATGATGTGGTCAAAATACTCATTTGCCTAATAATTCTGCACTCCCTGTATATATATATATATATATATATATATATATATATATATATATATGAATATTTATTTAATAATAAAAATTACATTTTTTTTCTATATGAAGAACGGAATGTGAAATATGTGTAATGCGCATTGGAGTTCATGCTTTAGATCTAAGGCGGAGTCAGGTTAGTGTACATAAAGAATTACTAACTTCAATGCACATTATTAAAATATTAAATATTAAAACATTCTTAATACCATTTATTAAAAATGATTATAAATACTGTAAGTAATCTAAATAATCCATATAATATATATATATATATATATATATATATATATATATATATATATATATATATATATATATATATATATATATATATACTGTATATATATATAGTCCAAAAAGAGGAAGGCACTCACCGGATTTGACGAAGGGAATTCATTTATTCCTTTAACATAACATAACGTTTTGGGGTGTTACCCCCGTTTTCAAACATACAACCAGCCCAACACCAAAACAGTGTCTTAAATACCCTCTTACCACAATCACCCTGTGCAGGTGTTGCTCGGCATGGAGCGCGCATCATCACGCTGCGCCCGTATCCTAGCAACCACTAGTAAATAAACATCTACGTGATAAGCATATACTAAAAACAGTATTACTGACTGAGTCACTAAATTCAGGGTTAGCACTGTCACCTATGTGACCTACCAAATCCACCCATCTTCAATGTTATGTTATACTCTCAATAACGATAATGATATGCGGGAGCCATCCCCTACAGGGCTTACCAGAGATTAACTACTCTCATTGGATACTCATAAGCAATACTCTACAGGCAATGCTACAGCTCTCGGTTCTCCCGGTACATTTTTAAACAAAAAACGGAATCTGCCTGATAACATTAAATCTTTACTATCACTTAGCTTACAATAGGGTAAAGATATTCCATGACTATACTTCCGGCTATATTCAAGCCAAGGCAACCCATTCAGAGACTTCATAAAGCAACAAATTACAGGTGATAGTCCTACCTTATAAACACAATCAGCAAACGTCATAAAGTAAAAAATAATAATAAATACAATACATGGGAAGATAATGCTAAAAGACAACTAAGCGAGATGCAACAAAGTTTCATTGAACGTGGCTATAAAAAGAAAGTCCACAAGGAGCAGATGGAAATAATTCACATGAAAGATAAGGAGAAGGAAGTGAAAAACTCTGAAAAAAGGCTAACCTTTACTACTACTTCTATTGCCAATAAAAATGAATTTAATTGGATTATGAGACACAATTGGGAAATTCTTCAAAGCAATGAGACACTCCCTTTCAAGGATATGGCGGCACCACGGATAGGGTATAAGAAAGGGAAATCCCTTAAAGACAATCTACAGATGACTGATCCGACACATTGTTATTCCAAGAACTGGCTCAATAGGCAGTCATTAAAACCAGGGTGCTATAAGTGCAGTGGCTGCACTACTTGTAATGGAATGTCGGCAGGTAAATACTTCAACCATCCGAGGTATATTAAGAAATACTTCCTTAAGCACAGAGTAACTTGTGCGACTCCATATATTGTCTATCTATTACACTGTCCGTGTAGCCTATTCTGTGTTGGCAAGACCTGTGATAACCTGAGGATAAGGATGGCTAACCACAGGAGTGCCATTAGACAGGCCATTAAGAAGGGAGAGTCGAATCAACCAGTGGCCAGACACTTCCAGGAACAGAGACACAATGTGGCGGATCTTCGCTACATGATCATCGACCATATACCAGAGATGAAAAGAGGAGGTGACAGGAATAGGTTGCTACTTCAAAGAGAAACGAGATGGACTTGGAGTTGGAGACTATTATCCCAAAAGGACTAAATACTTGAGTGGCATAGCTTCCTATAATCCTATAATCCCGGTCCTCTGCTATGACAATAACGTTCAGCATACTGATGTTTGTGATGTTTGTTATGTTTTGTTTATGTATTTATTTTTTAATTTTAATTTTTATCTTTAATTTTAATTGTTGGTATGTAATTATTTTGTGGTTTTGTGGTTTTGTTCTCTCTTTATCCTTTTTTTTGTCCTTTTTTACTTTTTGTTGTCTAGCTGCTTGTTGTTTGTTGTGTGTAATTGGTAGTTTGTTTTTATGTTTTGTTTATTGTGTTTAGTTTTTTGCTTTGTTTGTTTGTTGTTTTGTGTTTTTGTTCTCTCTTTTTTGTTTTTATTTTTTATTTTAATTTTTTATTTATTTATTTTTTATTTTTATTTTTTTATTTCTCATCTTGCTTATTTTTCATCTTTCTTACTTGTTTTATTTTAGTTTATTGCATTTACTTGTTTATTAGTAGTTTTTTAATATTTATTATTATTTTTTTACTTTATGATGTTTGCTGATTGTGTGTATAAGGTAGGATCTATCACCTGTAATTTGGTACTTTATGAAGTCTCTGAATGGCTTGCCTTGGCTTGAATATAGCCGGAAGTATAGTCATGGAATATCTTTACCCTATTGTAAGTTAAGTAATAGTAACGATTTAATGTTAGCAGACAGATTCCGTTTTTTGTTTAAAAATGTACCGGGAGAACCGAGAGCTGTAGCATTGCCTGTAGAGTATTGCTTATGAGTTTCCAATGAGAGTAGTTAATCTCCGGTAAGCCCTGTAGGGGATGGCTCCGGCATATCATTATCGTTATTGAGAGTATAACATAACATTGAAGATGGGTGGATTTGGTAGGTCACATAGGTGACAGTGCTAACCCTGAATTCAGTGACTCTGTCAGTAATACTGTTTTTAGTATATGCTTGTCACGTAGATGTTTATTTACTAGTGGTTGCTAGGATACGGGCGCAGCATGATGATGCGCGCTGCGTGCCGAACAACACCTGCACAGGGTGATTGTAATAAGAGGGTATTTAAGAAACTGTTTTGGTGTTGGGCTGGTTGTCTGTTTGAAAACGGGGGGTAACACCCCGAAACGTTACGTTATGTTAAAGGAATAAATTAATTCCCTTCGTCAAATCCGGTGAGTGCCTTCCTCTTTTTGGACTGTTGGTTGTTTCTGAAGTGCACCCCGGTACTGTCTGGATTCCGTGAGTGCTAGGCCATATTACAGAAGTTATATATATATTTATGAGTACAAAAAAGAGGCCTGGATGGCGCTTATATACAAATATAAGTATAAATTAGCAAATGGTGCAGGTAATGATAAAGATTTTGTAAAAATCAATCCTGAATTATATATGCATGACTTGGAATTTATGTATTAAAACAATTGAAATACACAGTTTATATATATTGTAACAGACGAAAAAGTTCATATAAAATGTAATATATAAAAATATAAGATGATGTAGACAGGTGTGGGATCTTCTCCTATATATCCCCCACTCAGATGTGCACTTACTTCAAAAACCCTCAATCATATGAGGTAAGGATGATTCGTGTCAGCAAAAAAATGGCACCTCCTGGAGTATGGAAACTGGATCACCGGAGCTGTATCTCCTCCTGATGTCAGTAGTAAAGAACTCTGTATTAGCACCTGGTTGTCAGTCTTGCTTCACAGCTTGTGTGCAGATTCAAATGAAAACTTTCCTTTGTAAGCCATGTTGACTTTGATGAAATCACGTCGCCTTCAAAAGCAACTATTAATGTAGTAACAGGAGATGCTGCTGATCACCTCAAGCTGCAGAAAGCAATGGAGAAATCTATCCACCCAGTGAGTGTAAAGTCAGTGAATCCCTCCCTCTGTGATGGTCACTTCAGAAAAAACCAACAGTCCAAAAAGAGGAAGGCACTCACCGGATTTGACGAAGGGAATTAATTTATTCCTTTAACATAACGTAACGTTTCGGGGTGTTACCCCCGTTTTCAAACATACAACCAGCCCAACACCAAAACAGTTTCTTAAATACCCTCTTACCACATACATAAATTCCAAGTCATGCATATATAATTCAGGATTGATTTTAACAAAATCTTTATCATTACCTGCACCATTTGCTAATTTATACTTATATTTGTATATAAGCGCCATCCAGGCCTCTTTTTTGTACTCATCTTTTGAAAATAAGCCTGAGGGACTTATTTGTGTTTTATTATCTGGATAGGCAGCTATATACAAATATTATTATACTACTTTTCAGAGAAATATCTGTAATTTAAAGGTAGTTTGTGGTTGACTTTTTACGATAGCGCTGGTAAGTCTTTCAGTTGATATTTTTCTCTGATTGACTGTGAATACTCCTTTCTGTTAGTATCTATAAAAATTTCATGAGTTTATTTTACAAGTTTATTTTAATATTTATTTTTACCATTTGTGGATATGATTTGGCATTTTTTATACTATATACCGTAACAGATTCTTATATTATTAAGAATATTACTTGCTCACTTTGTTGAAGTCTTTAGCATCTTTTTCTGTGGACAGTATATCCTTTTATATTGCCCAGACAGTAAAAACAATGGTAGAAAGTAGGGAAGTGCATTTATAACGAAACAAATGCATATCCCTACTTTCTACGAAAACGAATATCCAAATGAATGCACCAGCAAAATTTAAAGAAAATGAAAAAATACTGACAAAATTAGTCAGTGTTCATTTGTTTTCTTTAAATTACTTTTTAGGGGTACAATACGCACCCTAACACACTCTGGAGAGCACTCTATCCCGATCCTCTTCTTACCAGAGCATCAGCCACGCTGTATCGTGTTAGCATGCGCTTCAGAGCATATTGGGGTAAGTATATTTTGCTCCCTTGTCATGTATTTTAGCTACAGGTGAACTTTTTATATTTTCTAAAACAATACACTTTGAATTTTGCATTTTAAGTACAATTTTCTAGGGTGAATTTGATTTAAATCATATCAATTTAAATCACTATTCAGTAAGATCCAATTTAAATCATGGTTTTCTACATAAACGTTTCATTTTTAGAATAATAACTTTTCAGGTTATTTCTCCAGTTATATAAGAAAATGACTGATTTAGTTATAAATACATAGATAATCATGACATTACAGGGAGGTGAACAATCTCCAATCATTCATATAAGATCAACTTTTCAGTTGTATTTTATTGGAATTATTATTACTTTAAATTTATTTAAATATTTTTATATTTAACTAAAGTAAAATAATAATTACTTTAATAATAATAATAATAATTAATTAGTTTTACTTAAATAAAACAATAACATTATAGGTTCACTTTTATTTTTACTGCTTGCCCCTAACTCCTCACTCTTAGGTCCTTATGCAGATCTAGGCCTCGATCCGATATACAGCGTCGCCCGCAGAAGTCGGCGACGCCAAAATTTGCGCGGGTTTTGTATCCTATATACGGCGTAACCTAGAAGTTACGCTCGTATATTTCTGCCTTCGCCCGTAGTTTTTTGGGCCATAGGCAGGTATACCAAACCCGCGCAGTTTGGTATCCAATATACAGCGTAAGGACTTACGTGGCGAAAATGGAGAAATCTTACTCTATTTTCACCTTGCCACAAAATGCAGCCGTAGTAAGCCTTACGCTGTCTATTTGAGCCCTGTAACTCCCTAAACTACCTGCCAAATAAAACCTAACACCTAACGCATGCGCAATGTCTATCTACCTGTCAACCGCGATCTGCTAAATAAAACCTAACACCTAACGCATGCGCAATGTCTATCTACCTGTCAACCGCGATCTGCTAAATAAAACCTAACACCTAACGCATGCGCAATGTCTATCTACCTGTCAACCGCGATCCCCCGCCGCAATCCCTAATAAAGTATTTAACCCCTAAACCGCCACTCCTGGACCCCGCCACCAGCTACATTAAAAGTATAACCCCCTAATGTGATCCCCCTACACCGTCGCCAGCTACATTACATACCCCCTAATGTGAGCTCCTACCCCTCTGCCAGCTATATTAAACTACCCCCTAATGTGAGCCCCTTACACCGCCACCAGCTACATTAAACTACCCCCTAATGTGAGCTCCTACCCCGCCGCCAGCTATATTAATTGTATTAACCCCTAATATAATCCCCCTACACAGCCGCCAACTATATTAAATTAATTAACCCCTAATCTAATCCCCCTACACTGCCGCCAGCTATATTAAATGAATTAACCCCTTATCTAATCCCCCTACACCGCCGCCAGCTATATTAAATGAATTAACCCCTTATCTAATCCCCCTACACCGCCGCTAGCTATATTAAATACATTAACCCCTAATCTAATCCCCCTAAAGTAATCACCTCTATTACCAGCCCTTAAAAGGGCCTTTTGCATGACATTGCTCAAAAGTAACAGCTCTATTGCCAGCCCTTAAAAGGGCTTTTTGCGGGGCATGCCCCAAAGAAATCAGCTCTTTTGCCTATAATCTAAATCCCCCTACACCGCCGCCACCTATATTAAATGTATTAACCCCTAATCTAATCCCCCTACACCACCGCCACCTATATTAAATAGATTAAACCCCTAATCTAATCCTCCTACACCGCCTCGACCGATATTAACTATATTAACCCTAATTATATTAGGGTTAATATAGTTAATATAGTTATTATATTATATATATTAACTAACGCCTAGATTAAGAGTTCTGCGTTAGCCGTCAAAACCAGTGTTTGGGGGTTCTAACGCTGGTTTTGGTCTACCGCTGGTATTTATTTATTTATTTTTATTATTTTTTTTTTATTATTTTTATTGAGGACAGTATAAGAAAACATCATTACAACATAATTGTCATAACATCAAGTATTCAAGTCAATCTTGGTGGTTTATAGCTGACACAATGAGAGTCCTCATTTTTTCCATCCCTTCTAATCTAAGAGGTCACTCTTGGACCTGTGATGTTATATATGTCCATAAATAGGGATTATTAATAACCATAATAAACAAAACAGTAACATAGAAAGGAATGGTTAAGAACAAAAACAAATTAAGATGTGATGAGCCATAGCTGAGTGAACATAACAGTGACATAAAAGAAAAAATAGTTAAGAACAGAAACAACTTGAGATGTGATGAGCCATAGCTGCGGACAACATTGTTATCTAGGACAGTGCTTGTACAGTCCCAGCAATCTATCAAACTTGTGTGATTTCTAAGTGGGAGCTTATAGTTTACCAGGGGTATAAGTAGTTTGGTGTGTGCGCTTTAATGAGGGGGCTTAGCTATACTGCATTGGGGATGTATAACAAAAATATTTGAGGGGAAAGGGGGATAAGGGGTTCAAATTTCTAAATGGTATTGGTTCTAAGTATTATATCCATTCCAGTGAGGTAAAAACTGCGTTGTTATGCTCCTGCCAGAGATCTCATAATCAGTACTATGTGGAACTGTCGCCTTTATGTGGTTGCCGGCTAAGTTAGGTAGCGGGAAGCTTATAGTAGCATAACAATTAGGGGATTGCTTATGGGTAAACTGGTTCTCAAAAGAGATTGCTTTATTATAGCCCATTCTGCTCTCTGGTAACCCTTGCCGTGGGTCACTTATCAGATTAACCTTCTGTGTCCTATTTGCTTTCTGGGATGCAATAAACCCGAGATATATTAATTAAAGGATATATCAATCCCTTCAATACCCCAAAACACAATAAGATGTCATAAATAGAACATAAGTATAATTCACCATAATCTGTAATATCACATATGTCTTGCTAAACATATACACTCACTGAAAGTACCTAGCTGAATATGTAAGCTATAGGAAACTGCAGGCACCACAAAGCATAAATAAATAGTAATAGACTCAGTCCACTGATTTTTACCGCACTTAACTCTAGCAGGGAGTCCAATCATACTCAGTCCCCGGATTTTCCCCTTTAGGCAAAGTCTGATGGGGAGGTTGTGTGTAAAAATGATTGCTATTTAAATGGAAAAAAAAAGAAAAAAAATATATGGCTGACATCACATTAAAACATGTCCTAACAATATCATTGCCACTACTGCCAAGCGCATAGCGACAGCAACAGGGACCTATTTAACAGCGCTTCAGCATTATGTTGCTTGAAAAAGACGCCTTCATATTACCCCTCTCCTGTCTTGGGGATATGTCCCTCATTGTGAAGGTGTAGGGTGTCTTGCCGAGAGGTAGCATACGTTGTAGGTAATGTGTTGCCGTGTCTGCGAGATCCATCACTGATAGGTTTGCAGTTAAGAGGCTTGCCCGGCATTTGGTATCGCTTTTCCGGGGGGGGGGGCCCCTCCAGACCTTTGCATTGAGATAGCTTGTGCCGGTGTTGTCTGCTGATCGGCCCTAATATTTTCTAGTATGCGGTACCTTGTTTTTGCGCTCCATTTGTTAGGTTCTTCCTCCGCTATTACAGGCATTTCAGGCAGCTCCGAGGTCTTTCCCTTTACCGATGGCCGGTTCTTTGAGGCTGCGAATGCAGCTCTTTACTGTGAGAGCCTTTGTATGTATTGGAGGGTTGTTGATCACTCATTGAGCTGTGCGGCTCCCTTGGAATGGGTTTGTATTTAGCACCAGTATGTTCGTTGCAGGGTTTTACCGCCAGTGGGTCTATCATATGTGCGGTCTCTCCCTCCAGGTTTAGGCGCTTCAGTAAATAATCATACGGAGCTCTCTCAATTAACCTGTGCATGAGGATGTCAAGTTTTGTAAAAAAAATCTTCAGGTTGCGACAGGCAGCTCTCTTCCGCCATGCTTGTCAAGTGTCGCTGAATAAAGTTTTCCATTCCTCGTTGTAAGGAACTTAAGGCTGCTTGATAGTGGAGAACAGTAGATTAGTTTGAGGACTTCTTAGTAAGGTTTTGAAGAGGTTCAGTAAGTCAGTGTTCCTGATGGCACTGATGACCCGGCTCTTCCCGGGGGGGAGGTGAATACCTAGTAGTAGGCCGCCGCCTTAGGCCTTAATGTTCCAATCTGAGGTCCCAGTATCTTACAGCAGCCGGGAGAATAACAAATGTGGGCACAGTTAGCAGGACTGCGATACCCTTATAAAATATATGCTTAATATTGCTGCTGAGAGTTAATAATCGGCGGATTATCAAAGATTGCTCTGGAGCACTCAGAATATGCATCCTATCCAGTACGCTGCATGGACACGCCCCCCTACTGCTGGTATTTAGAGTCTTGTAGGTAAGGGTCTAACGCTCACTTTCCAGCCGCGACTTTTCCATACCGCAGATCCCCCTACGCCAATTGCGTATCCTATCTTTTCAATGGGATCTTTCTAACTCCGGTATTTAGAGTCTTGGCTGAAGTGAGCGTTAGAAATCTAATGACAAGACTCCAGCCGCAGAGAAAAGCCAGGAGTTAAGAGCTTTCTGGGCTAACGCCGGTTCATAAAGCTCTTAACTACTGTGCTCTAAAGTACACTAACACCCATAAACTACCTATGTACCCCTAAACCAAGGTCCCCCCACATCGCCGCCACTCTATTACATTTTTTAACCCCTAATCTGCCGACCCCACACCGCCGCAACCTACATAATCCCTATGTACCCCTAATCTGCTGCCCCTAACACCGCCGACACCTACATAATATTTATTAACCCCTAATCTGCCCCCCCAACGTCGCCGCTACCTACCTACAATTATTAACCCCTAATCTGCCGACCGGACCTCACCGCTACTCTAATAAATGTATTAACCCCTAAAGCTAAGTCTAACCCTAACCCTAACACCCCCCTAAGTTAAATATAATTTTATTCTAACGAAATAAAATAATTCTTATTAAATAAATTATTCCTATTTAAAGCTAAATACTTACCTGTAAAATAAACCCTAATATAGCTACAATATAAATAATAATTATATTGTAGCTATTTTAGGATTAATATTTATTTTACAGGCAACTTTGTATTTATTTTAACCAGGTACAATAGCTATTAAATTGTTAATAACTATTTAATAGCTACCTAGTTAAAATAATTACAAAAGTACCTCTAAAATAAATCCTAACCTAAGTTACAATTAAACCTAACACTACACTATCAATAAATTAATTAAATAAACTACCTACAATTATCTACAATTAAACCTAACACTACACTATCAATAAATAAATCAAATACAAATACCTACAAATAAATACAAATAAATACACTAACTAAAGTACAAAAAATAAAAAAAGAACTAAGTTACAAAAAATAAAAAAATAATTTACAAACATTATAAAAATATTACAACAATTTTAAGCTAATTACACCTACTCTAAGCCCCCTAATAAAATAACAAAGCCCCCCAAAATAAAAAAATGCCCTACCCTATTCTAAAATAAAAATTGAAAAGCTCTTTTACCTTACCAGCCCTTAAAAGGGCCTTTTGCGGGGCATGCCCCAAAGAATTTTGCTCTTTTGCCTGTAAAAAAAACATACAATACCCCCCCCAACATTACAACCCACCACCCACATACCCCTAATCTAACCCAAACCCCCCTTAAATAAACCTAACACTAAGCCCCTGAAGATCTCCCTACCTTGTCTTCACCACGCCGGGTATCACCAATCCGTCCAGAAGAGGGTCCGAAGTCTTCATCCAATCCGGGCGATGTCTTCATCCAAGCAGGGGCTGTAGAGGTCCATCATCCGGCTGAAGTCTTCATCCAAGCGGGGGCTGAAGAGGTTCATCATCCGGCTGAAGTCTTCTATCAAGCGGCATCTTCAATCTTCTTTCTTCCGGATCCATCTTCATCCCGCCGACGCGGAACATCCTTCTTCCCCGACGGACTAATGGCGAATGAAGGTTCCTTTAAGGGACGTCATCCTAGGATTCTATCAGCCAATCGGAATTAAGTTAGGAATGATCTGATTGGCTGATGGAATCAGCCAATCAGATTGAAGTTCAATCCGATTGGCTGATCCAATCAGCCAATCAGATTGAGTTCGCATTCTATTGGCTGTTCCAATAGAACAGCCAAGGATGTTCGTCGTTGGCGGGATGAAGATGGATCCGGAAGAAAGAAGATTGAAGATGCCGCTTGATAGAAGACTTCAGCCGGATGATGGACCTCTTCAGCCCCCGCTTGGATGAAGACTTCAGCCGGATGATGGACCTCTTCAGCCCCTGCTTGGATGAAGACATTGCCCGGATTGGATGAAGACTTCGGACCCTCTTCTGGATGGATCGGTGATACCCGGCGTGGTGAAGACAAGGTAGGGAGATCTTCAGGGGCTTAGTTATTTAAGGGGGTTTGGGTTAGATTAGGGGTATGTGGGTGGTGGGTTGTAATGTTGGGGGGGGGGGTATTGTATGTTTTTTTTACAGGCAAAAGAGCAGAATTCTTTGGAGCATGCCCCGCAAAAGGCCCTTTTAAGGGCTGGTAAGGTAAAAGAGCTTTTCAATTTTTATTTTAGAATAGGGTAGGGCATTTTTTTATTTTGGGGGGCTTTGTTATTTTATTAGGGGGCTTAGAGTAGGTGTAATTAGCTTAAAATTGTTGTAATATTTTTATAATGTTTGTAAATTATTTTTTTATTTTTTGTAACTTAGTTCTTTTTTTATTTTTTGTAACTTAGTTCTTCTTTTATTTTTTGTACTTTAGTTAGTGTATTTATTTGTATTTATTTGTAGGTATTTGTATTTAATTTATTTATTGATAGTGTAGTGTTAGGTTTCATTGTAGATAATTGTAGGTAGTTTATTTAATTAATTTATTGATAGTGTAGTGTTAGGTTTAATTGTAACTTAGGTTAGGATTTATTTTACAGGTACTTTTTAATTATTTTAACTGGGTAGCTATTAAATAGTTATTAACTATTTAATAGCTATTGTACCTGGTTAAAATAAATACAAAGTTGCCTGTAAAATAAATATTAATCCTAAAATAGCTACAATATAATTATTATTTATATTGTAGCTATATTAGGGTTTATTTTACAGGTAAGTATTTAGCTTTAAATAGGAATAATTTATTTAATAAGAATTATTTTATTTCGTTAGATAAAAATTATATTTAACTTAGGGGGGTGTTAGGGTTAGGGTTAGACTTAGCTTTAGGGGTTAATACATTTATTAGAGTAGCGGTGAGGTCTGGTCGGCAGATTAGGGGTTAATAATTGTAGGTAGGTAGCGGCGACGTTGGGGGGGGCAGATTAGGGGGTAATAAATATAATATAGGGGTCGGCGGGGGTTAGGGGCAGCAGATTAGGGGTTCGTAGGGATAACGTAGGTTGCGGCGGTGAACGGAGCGGCAGATTAGGGGTTAATAATAATATGCAGGGGTCAGCGATAGCGGGGGCGGCAGACTAGAGGTTAATAAGTGTAAGATTAGGGGTGTTTAGACTCGGGGTTCATGTTGGGGTGTTAGGTGCAGACATAGGAAGTGTTTCCCCATAGGAAACAACGGGGCTGCGTTAGGAGCTGAACGCTGCTTTTTTTTCAGCTCAAACGGCCCCATTGTTTCCTATGGGGGAATCGTGCACAAGCACGTTTTTGAAGCTGGCCGCGTCCGTAAGCACCGCTGGTATTGAGAGTTGCAGTGGCGGTAAATTATGCTATACGCTCCCTTTTTGGAGCCTAACGCAGCCCTTCTGTGAACTCTAAATATCAGCGTTGTTTAAAAGGTGCGGGGGGGAAAAAGCATGCGTAGCTAACGCACCCCTAAATCTAGCCGTATATTAACCCTAATTATGTTAGGGTTAATATAGTTAATATTGTTATTATATTATACAGTGGGGAAAAAAAGTATTTAGTCAGTCACCAATTGTGCAAGTTCTCCCACTTAAGAAGATGAGAGAGGCCTGTAAGTTTCATCATAGGTATACCTCAACTATGAGAGACAAAATGTGGAAACAAATCCAGACAATCACATTGTCTGAGTTGGAAAGAATTTATTTGCAAATTATGGTGGAAAATAAGTATTTGGTCACCTACAAACAAGCAAGATTTCTGGCTCTCACATACCTGTATCTTCTTCTTTAAGAGGCTTCTCTGTCCTCCACTCATTACCTGTATTAATGGCACCTGTTTGAACTTGTTATCAATATAAAAGACACCTGTCCACAACCTCAAACAGTCACACTCCAAACTCCACTATTGTGAAGACCAAAGAGCTGTCGAAGGACACCAGAAACAAAATTGTAGACCTGCACCAGGCTGGGAAGACTGAATCTGCAATAGGCAAGCAGCTTGGTGTGAAGAAATCAACTGTGGGAGCAATAATTAGAAAATGGAAGTCATGCAAGACCACTGATAATCTCCCTCGATCTGGGGCTCCACGCAAGATCTCACCCTGTGGGATGAAAATGATCACAAGAACGGTGAGCAAACATCCCAGAACCACACGGGGGGACCTAGTGAATGACCTGCAGAGAGCTGGACCAACGTAACAAAGGCTACCATCAGTAACACACTACGCTGCCAGTCAGATCCTGCAGTGCCAGACGTGTCCCCCTGCTTAAGCCAGTACATGTCCGGGCCCGTCTGAAGTATGCTAGAGAGAATTTGGATGATCCAGAAGCGGATTGGGAGAATGTCATATGGTCAGATGAAACCAAAGTAGAACTGTTTGGTAGAAACACAACTTGTCGTGTTTGGAGGAGAGAGAACACCATACCTACTGTGAAGCATGGGGGTGGCAACATCATGGTTTTGGGCTGTTTCTCTGCAAGGGGAACAGGACGACTGATCCATGTACATGAAAGAATGAATGGGGCCATGTATCGTGAGATTTTGCGTGCAAACCTCCTTCCATCAGCAAGGGCATTGAAGATGAAATGTGGCTAGGTCTGTCAGCATGACAATGATCCCAAACACACCGCCCGGGCAACGAAGGAGTGGCTTTGTAAGAAGCATTTCAAGGTCCTGGAGTGGCCTAGCCAGTCTCCAGATCTCAACCCCATAGAAAACCTTTGGAGGGAGTTGAAAGTCTGTGTTGCCCAGCAACAGCCCCAAAACATCACTGCTCTAGAGGAGATCTGCATGCAGGAATGGGCCTACATACCAGCAACAGTGTGTGAAAACCTTGTAAAGACTTACAGAAAATGTTTGAACTCTGTCATTGCCAACAAAGGATATATAACAAAGTATTGAGATGAAATTTTGATATTGACCAAATACTTATTTTCCACCATAATTTGCAAATAAAGTATTTCCAAATCAAACAATGTGATTGTCTGGATTTGTTTCCACATTTTGTCTCTCATAGTTGAGGTATACCTATGATGAAAATTACAGGCCTCTCTCATCTTCTTAAGTGGGAGAACTTGCACAATTGGTGGCTGACTAAATACTTTTTTTCCCCACTGTATATTTATTAAAGGGACAGTCTACACCAGAATTTTTATTGTTTTAAAAGATAGATAATCCCTTTATTACTCATTTCCCAGTTTTGCATAACCAACACAGTTATAATAATATACTTTTAACCTCTGTGATTATCTTGTATCTAAGCCTCTGCAAACTGCCATTTTTTCAGTTCTTTTGACAGACTTGCAGTCTAGCCAATCAGTGCCTGCTCCCAGATAACTTCTCGTGCACAAGCACAGTGTTATCTATATGAAATACGTGAACTAACACCCTCTAGTGGTGAAAAACTGTTAAAATGCAATCTGAAAGAGGTGGGCTTCAAGGTCTAAGAAATTAGCATATGAACCTCCTAGGTTAAGCTTTCAACTAAGAATACCAAGAGAACAAAGCAAAATTTGTGATAAAAGTAAATTGGAAAATTGTTTAAAATTACATGCTCTATCTGAATCATGAAAGTTTATTTTGGCCTAGACTGTCCCTTTAAGTATAATAACCCTATCTAACTCTAACATCCCTAACTAAATTCTTATTAAAATAAATCTAATTAATATTAATATTATTAATTAAAATATTCCTAATTAAATCTAAATACTTAACTATAAAATAAACCCTACGATAGCTACAATGTAATTAATAATTACATTGTAGCTATTTTAGGGTTTATATTTATTTTACAGGTAACTTGGTATTTATTTTAACTAGGTACAATAGCTATTAAATAGTTAATAACTATTTAATAGCTACCTAGTTAAAATAATTTCCAATTTAAAATCCTAACCTAAGTTACAAATACACCTACACTATCAATAAATTAAATAAACTACAAATATCTAAACTAAATTACAATTAAATACACTAAACTAAATTACCAAAAACAAACACTAAATTACAAAAAATAAAAAAAAGATTACAAGAATTTTAAGCTAATTACACCTATTCTAAGCCCCCTAATAAAATAACAAAGCCCCCCAAAATAAAAAAAATTCCCTACCCTAATCTAAATTACAAAAGTTAACAGCTCTATTACCAGCCCTTAAAAGGGCCTTTTGTGGGACATGCCCCAAAGAATTCAGCTCTTTTGCCTGTAAAAACAAACAAACCCCCCCCATTACAACCCACCACCCACATACCCCTATTCTAAGCCACCCAATCCCCCCTTGGGTGGCTTAGAATAGGGGTAATTAGCTTAAAATTCTTGTAATCTTTTTTTATTTTTTGTAATTTAGTGGTTTTTTTTTTGTAATTTAGTTTAGTATATTTAATTGTAGTTTAGTTTAGATATTTGTAGTTTATTTAATTTATTGATAGTGTAGGTGTATTTGTAACTTAGGTTAGGATTTATTTTACAGGTAAATTGGTAATTATTTTAACTAGATAGCTATTAAATAGTTATTAACTATTTAATAGCTTTAGACAAAGAGAGACGCAACCTCTAGTAGATAAAAGTAAAACTTCTTTATTCGTAACAGGTAAAATTCCAGCAGCTGGAAAACATGAGACAAGGTGCAGGGTCTGACTAGTTTCGGCTTGTGGCCGTAATTGTAAACCTAACACACCATAAAACAAAATTGGTTTAAAAAGGATTCACTACTCTCTAATTGGTTAATTGACATAAGGGGTTGGAATTCAAGTTTACAAAATTTAACACTTGGAGTACTATGAATAATCACCTTAAACAAAATAGCACATGCTTTTATACTCAAACAAGACATCAAACTTACATGTGAATAGTCATTGGAGAAAGCAGTGCTGTGCATATAATTTCAAAGGTTTCAACAAAATACAAAATATAAATGAACAACCTCCCCACTAAACAGAATCTGTCCTTAAAAATATTTCAAAAAATTGCTTACCAAGAAAAGGAAGGGATATAATAGTACTATTCCCTTTTTATAATTCCTAATAATATATGGTAGCAATATATATATATATATTTAATTAGAACAATACATTCTGTATACAAAGGGGGGATAAGAGAAAAATTCCTCTCTTATATATACATACATATAAAACTTTCCCTAACTCATGGACATTTAAATATCTTATATTGCTGTGTGACTCTGTGATGTGATTATACATGTAGATGGCTGTGTATCAAGCTGCCAAGTTAATAGTGTATACTCTAGATAAGGAAATGTTAATACCTGACTATAATTGTAAAATACATAGATGTATACTCAAACAAGACATCAAACTTACATGTGAATAGTCATTGGAGAAAGCAGTGCTGTGCATATAATTTCAAAGGTTTCAACAAAATACAAAATATAAATGAACAACCTCCCCACTAAACAGAATCTGTCCTTAAAAATATTTCAAAAAATTGCTTACCAAGAAAAGGAAGGGATATAATAGTACTATTCCCTTTTTATAATTCCTAATAATATATGGTAGCAATATATATATATATATTTAATTAGAACAATACATTCTGTATACAAAGGGGGGATAAGAGAAAAATTCCTCTCTTATATATACATACATATAAAACTTTCCCTAACTCATGGACATTTAAATATCTTATATTGCTGTGTGACTCTGTGATGTGATTATACATGTAGATGGCTGTGTATCAAGCTGCCAAGTTAATAGTGTATACTCTAGATAAGGAAATGTTAATACCTGACTATAATTGTAAAATACATAGATGTCCCTTCATATATAGTTGTCTCACTTCCAGTAGATGTATAGAATGAGAGTAGATGTATAGAGACACGATTAGATAGAACATATATGCATAATGTAACTAATTCAATAGATAGAAGGCTTATGAATTTGCACAGTAAATTAACAATAGCCTATATCAACATTAAGGGGTATCGGCCGCAGGTGGACAATGAAACATGTAAAGGGCATCAAGTAGGCCAAGGGTGGCAGAGGGTCCCAGACACAGAAACACCGAAACCAAGGAGTATAAAAATATATATATTTAGAAACACTTCAGCCAATTTTTCAGAGGCCTGTGATGTAACCACATTGGAGGAATTATACATGGAATCTAATGATACCAGTCCATCCATATCTAGCCCCACATTCCCCAGGTTTAAGGAAACCACTCAATTTTATCCCATCCAGAGTAGGGGCCAAGCACTGGAATTATTCCATAAGCGTGTCGTTGAGGATCTTACGGCACTACATCATACAAACAAGACTACTACACATAATCTATCCCTTAGGGAGAAAGAGGCCCTTAGCAAACTTAAAAACAACAAGTCAATAACAATTAAAAATTCAGACAAAGGGGGAAGTGTTGTAGTCTTGAACAAAAATGATTACATTGCCGAGGCACTAAGGCAACTTGAAGACACTAATACATATTTGACACTAACATATGATCCGGTCAGAAGATTCCAAAAGGAACTGTATGACTTGTTGGACGATGGTGTGAATTGGGGGTTTATGGATAGAGAAACCATGCAATATCTTTATGTAAGCAATCCGGTTACCCCCATTTTTCACCATCTACCCAAAGTCCATAAGGGATTGACTGACATAAAAGGTAGACCTATAGTGTCCGGCATAGGGTCCCTTCTGGAGCCTTTGTCAGAATGGCTCGATGCCATTCTGCAGCCCATTGTAGAAACACTGTATAGTCACATAAAGGATACAACCCATCTTTTACAAATAATAGAGGATACCACATGGTCTCATAACTCTAGGTGGCTAACCATTGATGTGGTGGCCCTTTATTCTAGTATTCCTCAGGATATGGGAATTAATGCCATCAAATATTTTTTAGAACCAATCTATGGTATAGATAGTGATGCTACACTATACATCCTAAGAGTTACTAAATACCTACTCGAACACAATTATTTCATGTTTGAGGGGGTTTACTATCTGCAGAGACAGGGAACAGCCATGGGGGCGAAGTTCGCCCCCTCCTACGCTAACATCTTTATGGGGTGGCTTGAGAGAGTCTTTGTCTATGCGGATAGTAACCCCTTCAAGAAACATATCTCCCTTTATAAACGGTTCATAGATGACCTATTAATAATATGGTCATCGGATAGAGAGGATGCATACCATTTCTTACAGTATTTGAATGATTGTGACAATGGAGTTCACTTTACCAGTGAATGGAATAAAGTATCTATCAATTTTTTGGATGTAACATTGATGGGTAATCCTAAAACAGGTGTGATTACCTCCAAACTATATAGGAAACCAATATCAGGCAACACACTTTTACATAATAAGAGTTCACACCCCAGGCATGTCTTCAAAGGAATAACTAAAGGGCAACTATTACGCACAAAATGGATATGTAGTTCTGAAAGTGACTACATTGATGAAAGCAAAGGAATGGTCAATAGACTAATCGAAAGGGGGTACCGGCCGGAGATGGTAAAGAACGTGGCTAAGGAAGTGGCTAAGGTTGGGAGGCGGGAGGCCCTGGAACACAGACCAAGAAAAACTATGGATGATAGAACTATGTTTATCACGAAATATTCAACTGAATATTATGAAATTTGTGCTATCCTAAAAAAATACTTTCCAATACTTTATGGAGACAGGACATTAAAAGATGTGATAGATAAGGGTTTCAAATGCGTGTATTCCAAAAACTTAACCCTAGGGAACATTCTATCTCCAACACAATTGCCAACAAAAAAACGCCGTAGTTCTTGGTTAAACATTCAGGGAACATATAAATGTGGCGATGGAAGATGCAAAGCCTGTGACTATTTAGTTGAAGGCAAAGAATTCTATTCTTGTACCACACATCAAATATTTGAAACAAAAGGTCTCATAAAATGTTCAACATCTTATGTAGTATACCTAATAGAGTGCACACAACATCACCACCAATATATTGGTAGAACGAGTAGGGATGTATGCACCAGAATAAGGGAACATCTAGGCTACATCAAGAACAAAGTGACATGTTCAGCACTTTCCAAACATTTTATAGAAACACATCATTGTAATGTCACCACTTTTAAATGGAGAGCTATTGAAGCTGTTAAAAGACCCCCTAGGGGTGGTGACAAGGATAAGCTTTTAGCTAAACAAGAGATCTTTTTGATATTTAAGTTGAGGACACAAATACCAGAAGGGTATAACTCTGAATTTGACCTAATTAACCACTGGTAGCATGTTTATCATAAATATCAGTTGACTAGAAACATTGTGTTTCTAAATATATATATTTTTATACTCCTTGGTTTCGGTGTTTCTGTGTCTGGGACCCTCTGCCACCCTTGGCCTACTTGATGCCCTTTACATGTTTCATTGTCCACCTGCGGCCGATACCCCTTAATGTTGATATAGGCTATTGTTAATTTACTGTGCAAATTCATAAGCCTTCTATCTATTGAATTAGTTACATTATGCATATATGTTCTATCTAATCTTGTCTCTATACATCTACTCTCATTCTATACATCTACTGGAAGTGAGACAACTATATATGAAGGGACATCTATGTATTTTACAATTATAGTCAGGTATTAACATTTCCTTATCTAGAGTATACACTATTAACTTGGCAGCTTGATACACAGCCATCTACATGTATAATCACATCACAGAGTCACACAGCAATATAAGATATTTAAATGTCCATGAGTTAGGGAAAGTTTTATATGTATGTATATATAAGAGAGGAATTTTTCTCTTATCCCCCCTTTGTATACAGAATGTATTGTTCTAATTAAATATATATATATTTTGCTACCATATATTATTAGGAATTATAAAAAGGGAATAGTACTATTATATCCCTTCCTGTTCTTGGTAATCAATTTTTTGAAATATTTTTAAGGACAGATTCTGTTTAGTGGGGAGGTTGTTCATTTATATTTTGTATTTTGTTGAAACCTTTGAAATTATATGCACAGCACTGCTTTCTCCAATGACTATTCACATGTAAGTTTGATGTCTTGTTTGAGTATAAAAGCATGTGCTATTTTGTTTAAGGTGATTATTCATAGTACTGGATTGGATGAGACTCTTAAGCGCTTGTGCTTAATTACCCAATAAGGAAAGATAGTCTTACTATGTAGTTGGATTCAATGAGATCTATTTATTTTTAGAATTATAAATACATACAATAAAATTTAAAACAATAGAAATTGATTCTTAAAACAAATCTAACTGGTTGGCCAACCATACAGTGTGAATAAAATGATATAATATGTTTTCCAATCCCTGTTACTTAGTGTGTTATACAAACATATCTGTATATTTGAATTTTTGAATTTTGGTTTAATTGCAGATATTTTTTATGGATTTGATATAGTGGACTTGTGAAGAAGTATGGTATCCACAAAGAATATTCGCAATATTAATTCTTAATTACCATATTTACCATATTCGTTTGTTTAAAGCTGAACATACATAATTAAAATAGCGTCAATGGTATCAACAATATAATTAAAATAGCGTCAATGGTATCAACAATAGTAACAAATAATAAAAGTGAAACAAAAATAAAGTGATACAGTAAAAATCGTATAAGTTATGAAAGATAAAGTCTTTCTGCCGTGATCGTTAGAGTAATTGTTAATTGCTTTTTGTTAAAAGCGCTGTTGTTAAGTCCTCCGTGGGGATAGTATGTGCTTGATAAAGGCTGTATTAATCAGCTGAAACGCGTTGCCTACTCCTTGCTACACTGAACATTTTCATAGTCCACTTTCGAAGTGGACCGCCAAGACTACATCAAACCACGGACCAACAAATACGCTTGAAAGATATTCTGAAGCGTTCAAGAACAACCTTCAAAGCACCTAGTCCTCCTTTCAAAGGACCGCCAAGAACAACTGAAATACCTTACCTAATAATTGGGCCTAAAGAAACCTGTGGACACCTGCAGATCGGATACTCTGAAACAAATAGAGTACGGATCTAAACAGAACACATTCGCAACAATTCAAGAGGTTTTGAAAACCTGAACCAGGCAAAAAGCCCAGCCATCTGACAAAAGGATTAACGGTTAAAGCACACTACCACAATACCCCAGCATCTACTTCTTCAAGTGTGTGTAATCGCAGAGACAAACCAACTCGACATACTGAAACCACTACAACACCGGCAGCGGCTATCCCGGCTTCCGATCCACATTCATCACAGTAAAGATTGAATTGGGTACAAAAAGAAACTAGACCAGAAACAAAGTATCCCAAAAGAAACAACGGGTAAGATTTATTATACCTACACCAACTAAGGAAGTTAATGTGAAGGACAGATAACCAAAACTACTTAACAGTGACTTATAATCGCAATATATATAGTAATTAGATAAAAACGTGTTGCAGCACGCCCGCACATACTATCCCCACGGAGGACTTAACAACAGCGCTTTTAACAAAAAGCAATTAACAATTACTCTAACGATCACGGCAGAAAGACTTTATCTTTCATAACTTATACGATTTTTACTGTATCACTTTATTTTTGTTTCACTTTTATTATTTGTTACTATTGTTGATACCATTGACGCTATTTTAATTATATTGTTGATACCATTGACGCTATTTTAATTATGTATGTTCAGCTTTAAACAAACGAATATGGTAAATATGGTAATTAAGAATTAATATTGCGAATATTCTTTGTGGATACCATACTTCTTCACAAGTCCACTATATCAAATCCATAAAAAATATCTGCAATTAAACCAAAATTCAAAAATTCAAATATACAGATATGTTTGTATAACACACTAAGTAACAGGGATTGGAAAACATATTATATCATTTTATTCACACTGTATGGTTGGCCAACCAGTTAGATTTGTTTTAAGAATCAATTTCTATTGTTTTAAATTTTATTGTATGTATTTATAATTCTAAAAATAAATAGATCTCATTGAATCCAACTACATAGTAAGACTATCTTTCCTTATTGGGTAATTAAGCACAAGCGCTTAAGAGTCTCATCCAATCCAGATTTTACCCCCACTTTGAAGTTTGTGAGATTACTTCTTCGAGACTCCCTAGCTTTTACCCCCACAGCGCATAGTTTATTAACCCAACACACCAATACGATTATTCATAGTACTCCAAGTGTTAAATTTTGTAAACTCGAATTCCAACCCCTTATGTCAATTAACCAATTAGAGAGTAGTGAATCCTTTTTAAACCAATTTTGTTTTATGGTGTGTTAGGTTTACGATTAAGGCCACAAGCCGAAACTAGTCAGACCCTGCACCTTGTCTCATGTTTTCCAGCTGCTGGAATTTTACCTGTTACGAATAAAGAAGTTTTACTTTTATCTACTAGAGGTTGCGTCTCTCTTTGTCTATTGCCTTACCTGGGATTACAAGGAATCCTTCCTGCAATCTCTACTAGAAGCAGTACCCGAACTTGGTTTTCTATTGGCCTGCATTGGCACAGCTGAAGTCTGGAAGTTCCGCTATTACGAATAGCGGTTGGAGGATTCACACACACCCCCCCTTCTACTCTACGCTGACGTCAGACCCCGGCGTGTTTGGGAGAAGTGTTTGGAGCAGCAGCAGCAATGGCGGACACACGCTGAAGATAGGAGCTGCGCCTTCTTTGATTCCCATATCTACACACCGGATGAGTGACTGTTCTCCAGCGTTAAACATCGGCAGAAGGGTGAGTGATATGGTACACCCTATTCCGCTTTAGTGGATGCCTTTAGTTTGGTTTGCTGTGGGGGTGTGTATTGCTCCACATCACATTGAGAGATTTACTCCGCTACATATAGACTGTTCATGTGCATGCAAGAGCTATATTTGCAAAGTGTTAACCAAGTTATGATATCGTTTGTGACCACATTGACAGCTTGGTAAGTTCTCTGTTACTAAAAAATGCTATTTAATAGCTATTGTACCTAGTTAAAATAAATACCAAGTTACCTGTAAAATAAATATAAACCCTAAAATAGCTACAATGTAATTATTAATTACATTGTAGCTATCTTAGGGTTTATTTTATAGGTAAGTATTTAGATTTAAATAGGAATATTTTAATGAATAATATTAATATTAATTAGATTTATTTTAATAAGAATTTAGTTAGGGATGTTAGAGTTAGATAGGGTTATTATACTTAATATATATATATATAATATAACGATATTAACTATATTAACCCTAATATAATTAGGGTTAATATAGTTAATATATATAATATAATAACTATATTAACCCTAATATAATTAGGGTTAATATAGTTAATATAGGTGGCGGCGGTGTAGGGGGATTAGATTAGGGGTTAATCTATTTAATATAGGTGACGGCGGTGTAGGGGGATTAGATTAGGGGTTAATCTATTTAATATAGGTGACGGCGGTGTAGGGGGATTAGATTAGGGGTTAATACATTTATTATAGGTGGCGGCGGTGTAGGGGGATTTAGATTAGATGCAAAAGAGCTGATTTCTTTGTGACAATGCCCCGCAAAAAGCCCTTTTAAGGGCTGGTAAAAGAGCTGATTTCTTTGGGGCATGCCCCGCAAAAAGCCCTTTTAAGGGCTGGTAAAAGAGCTGATTACTTTGGGGAAATGCCCAGCAAAAAGCCCTTTTAAGGGCTGGCAATAGAGCTGTTACTTTGGGGCAATGTCACGCAAAAGGCCCTTTTAAGGGCTGGTAATAGAGGTGATTACTTTAGGGGGATTAGATTAGGGGTTAATGTATTTAATATAGCTGGCGGCGATGTATGGGGATTAGATTAGGGGTTAATTAATTTAATATAGCTGGCGGCGGGGTAGGGGGATTAGATTAGAGGTTAATAATTTTAATATAGCTGGCGGTGGGGTAGGAGCTCACATTAGGGGGTAGTTAATATAGATGGCGGCGGTTTAAGGAGCTCACATTAGGGGGTAGGTAATATAGATGGCGGCGGTGTAAGGGGCTCACATTAGGGGGTAGTTAATATAGATGGCGGCGGTTTAAGGAGCTCACATTAGGGGGTAGGTAATATAGATGGCGGCAGTGTAAGGGGCTCACATTAGGGGGTAGGTAATATAGATGGCGGCGGTCTAAGGGGCTCACATTAGGGGGTAGGTAATATAGATGGTGGCGGTGTAAGGGGCTCACATTAGGGGGTAGGTAATATAGATGGCGGCGGTGTAAGGGGCTCACATTAGGGGGTAGGTTTATATAGATAATGTAGGTGGCGGTAGGGGGTAGGTTTATATAGATAATGTAGATGGCGGCGGGGTCCGGGGGCGGCGGTTTAGGGGTTAATAACTTTATTAGGTGCTGCGGGGTCCGGGAGCGGGGGTTTAGGGGTTAATACATTTATTATTATTAGGAAAGTGAGGGGGGATAGCGGATAGAGGGGTATACATGTCGGGCTATGTTTGGGAGGCGTGTTAGACAGTACGGGTGATTTAATAACTTAGTCAGGTTTTTTATGTGGCGGCAGTTTCTAAAGTGTCGTAAGTCACTGGCAACTCCAGAAATTTGTACTTACGCAGATTTCTGGACATCACTGGTTTGTGAGACTTATGGCACTTTAGCCTCTGACGGCGCCGTGCATGGGATAGCTCGAGTTGCAAGCTGAAACTACGGGCGGCACAGGTTTCGAAACCTTCGCCGTATATCGGATTGCGCCCCTAATCCACTCCAAACAATCTTCTATTCATTGATCTTCTTGAAATTTTGTAATTCTGTGTACATAGAATTTCAGGGAAACAATAGGATTGCAGGGACAGTCAAGTCAAAATTAAACTTTCATGATTCAGACAGAACATGCAATTTTAAACAACTTTTCATTGTACTTTTATTATCTAATTTATTTTGTTCACTTCTTGTCCTTTGTTGAAAAGCATACCTAGGTAGGTTCAGGAGCTACTGGGAGCTATCTACTAATTGATGGTTGAACATATATGTCTCTTGTCATTGGCTCACCCAATCTGTTCAGCTAGCTCCCATTAGTGCATTACTGCTCCTTCAACAAAGAGAGACCAAGAGAATTAAGCAAATTTGATAATAGAAGTAAATCTGAAAGTGTTTAAATTGTATGTTCTATCTGAATCCTAAAGAAGAAATGTTGGGTTTATGTCCCTTTAAGGTCTATGGGGCCAATTTATCAAGGGACGAATGGCCCTGATGCCCCTGTTTCTCGCCGGAAACAGCAGTTATGAAGCAGCGGTCTTAAGGCCGCTGCTCCACAACTGGTCCGCTGCCTCTGAGGCTGTGGGCTGCAATCCGCCCGATCCTATACGCAGGGGACGGCATTTCTGGTGAACTGCTTGTGCAATGTTAAATACCGACAGCATATGCTGTCGGCATTCAGGGATGTCTGTCGGACATGATACGCTGCATGGTGAATGGATTAATAGATTTAATTTAACAAAAAAATAAATATCACAGCCATGAATATACAGCCTCCTGCTTTATAATTAAAATAATCCATATTTCATGATAAATAACCTTTGGATTATAATATGACATAAATAGAAAACCATCTTTAGATACATCTTTTCTCGAAAGACATTTAATAAAAATAAATCTTATTTAAATCGAAAAAAAAATCTGCAAAAAAAAATAAATACATTTTTTTCCACCCTGCAAACTTCATAGCGCTTCTTGCATGTGCAGTGTAGTTATATTATGATATCTACTGCGTATTCAAAATGTTGTTTTTTTTTAGCAAAATTTCAATACAAATTTTAAATTTTCTATAAAATACACCTTTTGCAAAACTACTTTGGTACCATTATTAATGTTATTTAATGATACATGTTTTGCTGTATCTTTCTTTTCAATATCTCATTTATTTGTTTCATATGATTTATAAATTGGGATTTTTTGTGTGTGAGCCCTGTAAAACATATACATTTTCCTTCACAGGGAATATTGATGCCAAAATTAAATGTTCATTATTCAGCTAGAGCATGCAGTTTTAAGACACCTTCTAGTTTAATTTCGTTATCAAATCGTGCACCGTCTCTTTATAAACACACTTTCCAAGGCTACTACTGAGCATGTGCAAGAGTTCACATTGTGCCTGTGATTGGCTGATGGATGTCACATGATACAGGGGCCGGCAAATCGAAGTAAAGTTTGTCAAAAACAATCCACTGTTCATTTAAAGTGTTATTTAAGTGCTATCACATTGTCTCTGAGTAAATGCCTTTAGAGAATTTCAACAGGGGCTTCACAGTACCAGAGATAATTCTTAGAGAATCTTGTGAGCCCAGAGACCTTTTGATAATTGGGCTCTCTGTGTTAATAAAATGAATCTACACTCTGGGAGTCTCAGCACATTTCTGTTTTGTTATATTGGATTGTATAAGCATTTAAAATCCTTTACAGCTGTTAGAAATGTAGAAATAAAAGAAATCCCTCAGCAGTATAAAGAAACTTGGGGAGTCCCAAATGAATTACATCTTAAACAAGCGTGTAAGAAGGAGACACCAGCTAGCTTTTTTCGTGAAAAGAGAAATTCCCCAGAGAATAAAGGAAATGATAAAATCAAGAGAATAAATACACATCTATACCTAAAAATTAGAGTAAAATAGAAAGTTTATAGCGACATTATAAAATATATTCCTACCTGAAAAATAATGTTCAAACCAATATACACACAGGACTCCCAGGAAACTGCAGCTACTCAAAATGGAATAGTACTTGCAAGGAAAATTAAAATTCTTTTTTTTTTAAAAAAATTGCTAAAAACATTGTTCTACACTCCTGAATCTACTTCTCTTATAGAAAGGAGCAAAGTCTCAACAAACCAAGAGAAAGAGGGCAATATGATAACAGAAATAAATGGTAAAGGTGTTTTTTTTCATTGCGTGCTCTCACTATACATGTCATTTTTTAGGGGTTAATGTTAGTTTTGAACACATAAACAAACAAGTGTATCTTAAAACAGTGTAGCTAGTTAATAACAAATTAAAATAAGGATACCTTAACCAGAACTAGCACCATATGTGAGCTTTATAACGATGCTGTTTAACTTTAAAAATAACTAGTGGTTTATCTAATATGATCACAACGATCAAAGGAGAAATAAAGATTTTCAGGCAGATTTCTAAGTCTCTTAAATCATATTTACTATTGTACCACGCAGGAATATATATACTGATCCGGTGGTCATAAGCAGTGGTGTTAGCTTAATATGAATATAACTTCAGGTCTTATGTGTAGAGTAAGTGTGTTCAGGTCTTTTTTTGTTTGTATTATACTATTGTTGGTATCAGTATGCTATATGTGGAAATCTCAGTTTAGCAAGATTTGATAAGCGTCATTAATATGTTACTATCTTTTATCTCCCCCACGGCTTCGGCCGTTAGCCCCAGAGGAGAGGCCCATGATATCCCAGCACAGCACACAATAGTGACACCCTGACACCGTTTCTCATATCAAATTATACGCAAGAATCATAATAAGCATTGTGACAGTAATGCATACATTATCTACATTATATGGGTAATTGGCTGCCTGCCTGTAAAGTGAGGGGCAATGAGAGGCTGATCTGTGGCCGGACAGTATGTATCATGGCTTAAATAAAAACTAATCACATACAATGCTATAATAACAATGTTTTGGCCCCAGTTTTTGTCCAGGTGTAATATGGCCTCCATCAATTACTCTCTTCTGGGTTATGTAGTACAAAACAGTATCATATTGAACATTATAAGGGAGAAATGTATTTGTACATCTATTACTGCCCTAAACAGTCCTGTTTATATATTATAGATGCGATATTATCCTTCATTTGCACATGGTATACATATATACAACAGTTGCACAATGGCATTATATTTGCTAGAGACAACAGGAGTATATGATAAATATAAAACTGAACAGCTATTAACATGTATCATGCGCAGAGTTATCGGAAAATTTAACTATGCTCAGTCCCCGAGGTCTCACTGCCAGCAGAGTCTGGTGGAAGAATGTTAAGCAATTAATGTTCGCGTGACAGTGACATTAATAACAGAGACAACAACACCGGTACCATATATAAACCAACCCGTTAGAATAGGCATGTCCGATGTTGGTGTAATTAAAGGTTTTCTCATTAACCTGCTTCAAATCTTAAGGTTGTTGGGGTGACTAAATCAGGTGAAAACAGCGAGCGTCTGGAAACAGTTTGTTGATCACTTCCAATAGCTGGGTCTGTTGATGTGCTCCCGGAGGAAAGCCCCAGTGCTGTCGTTCCATTGCTGCGTGAGTCTAAGTATCCGTTGTTCTTTAGAGGGAGGGTTCCCGGCAGGGGTGGCTGCGCTGTGCTCTCTAAACCACATGTAATCGTTTTAGCGACATTTTCCACCATTGTGTTATGTTGTGGAGCTGCGAGTTCCGGATGTTTGTGTATCCCTACTAGTTTCATAGAGCGATGATCGCATTGGGCATTCTGATGATCTTTGGCTGGACTATGAACCTCCGATCCATCTATGGAAGCGTGTGAGGAGTGGTGGGCTCTCTCCAGAGCTAGTTGTTGCCTCCAATCGCCATTCCGAAAGTTCTGTTCAGGTTCTGCTGCGGGTAGGTGCTCCGGTATGGATTTAATGCTCTCTATGAGGGCTCTGGGGAGGGATCTCTGGTAAAGGTTGGTTAGTAAGATCTCTAGCTTAGCGAAGCGTTGTTCTAGGTGTTGCTCTAGTTCGATCTCCCATGCAGTCGCCATCTTGAGAGATTCTGCCGGCAGAGGTATTAATGGATATAGGTATGTTAGGCTGCTTGTATAACAGTGGAATAGCGGGCTGTCTGGTGCTAGTATGAAGGTTCAGTAAGACAGGTATCAGCTGTCGGCACTGGTAACCCGGCGAGTCCGGGGGGGGGGGGTGGTCGCTGCCTAGAAATAGGCCGCCGCCTTAGGCCTTATATTTCCATTCTGTGGCTCCAATTTCAAAGATACAGCAACATAAAACTGACATGTAGCCACAGATTGCTTTGTAGCTATTGTTTGATATTTGAGATTAGGAGATGCGCTGTCTTTTAGCTCAATAATCGGCTGTTCTGACACGCCCCCAAACATGTAATTTTAAATTCCATTTCCCTTTAATTATGCATAGTTTAAAAATACTTAATATTTTTCTGAATTTGATTTGCTCTCTTTTCATGTAATTTATCTCTAAAAATTGTGGGGTTACCATTTTATCACAAAAACTTGGAGTGTTTACTGGACTCACATGCCTAGCCCTGCAGCGTTCTACTTCTAATCATTTCATCACTGCAGGAGCTCATCTATATTTTTGTAACTGGTTTTAGCTGAAGAGATAAGTAGCCTTCAAATGGGTACACTACCAAAATGAAAATGTAAATGTTTTTAAAACAATTATTATGTACTATGTATGCATAAACAAATGTGTTTAATGACCCTTTAAGAGAGCGTGTCTAAGAGGGTTCAGATGAAGTTATTAGAATGTTATGTTCCATCTGAAACATGAAAGTTTAAAGGGAAATTCCAGCCAAAATTGGAATCCACATGGATGCATTTGAGTTTTGAATTGAAGCATTTTTGTAACATACACGGATTAGCAAAAATGCTTCTAATGAAAGCTATAGGTGTTTCAAAAGAGTATTTAAGTATGCACCATAAACTCACATTTTAAACACAGCACTTGCTCAGAGAGACCAAAGTGCTTGTATCATCTGTTAATGACTCAATGTGTTATTAACAGATAAGATATAAGCCCCACTCGCTCTCTGAGCAGCTGCAGCATTTAAAATGCTGGTGCACTGAGAATATCTAGTTATGCTTTACTACATTCCAGGACAAAAAGTGATGAGCTGCACCAGGGTACTCGTTAAAACACTTTTATTGCTGGTCACAGAAAAACTTCCCTCAAGAAGTATTATTACACAACAACAAAGGACAACAAAGGAATTAACTGAAACGGAGTGTGCACGGTGGTAGCTTGTAACCGCTATCTATCTAGCCAGCCAGCACCCATCAGACGGATCTGACAGCCGATCGAACAGCTGAGGAGAAGGAAGCCGGAAGTGTAGATTCCGGTGACGTCAGACGCCAAGTTACCGCGAGTGGAGAGGGGCCCAGGAGGAGAGCGGAGGATAAGCCGGAGGCAAAAAGAGGGGCTCTGTTTTGATACTATCCCACTGCCCCGGGAACGAGTAAGCTCTCTGTGGACGGGCAAGACTCTGCGAGTAGCGGGAAACGGCAAGAATCCGGGAACATTCTCCTAGCAGGGGTGAGTCTACTTTACAAGACATTTCTACCTTGATGCTATACAAGATTGGGACTGCCTATTGTAACAAGTAAAGAGACTGGGCAGTTAAAAAGGTGCTCACACATCTTATGACTTTTGATTATGCTTTACTACATGTACAGTACATGCAGAGAAAAATGTTAACACTAAAACAGTGATAACGTTTACTAGATTTTTGTCAATACATGTATATTGCAAATATGTTACTATTGAAAGATGTAATTCATCTATGTGCCATTCAATTTTGATTGTAATGTCCCTTTAAGTTTGAATTTGCTGTCCCTTTAAGTAACTCACTACTGCTGCACATGTAGCCACTGACTTAATTGTGCCTGGGGCATTTTTTTCCGTTCCCGGGAATATGTATGTGCATTCCCATGTTTCTCTATCAGCCATCTATACTATACTAGAAATTAGAAGAATGCAGTAGATTGATTAGGACTCAATAAATTGCAGAAAAATCCCTGTTAACTTGACTATCCCCAGAAATCTTCATAACTTTATATGGAAGGCAGCCCCTGCAAAAGTCAACAAGTTATTTTATTTATTATTAACACTGGTTTTCTTTCCAAAAATGTGTCCAAGGAATTTCTGAAAATTTGCTTAATTTGCAATATTTGTTCAAGATATCGTAACCAATATAGAATAATTAATAAAATGTAACTCTAATACAAAATTAGTTGGTCTTGAGAAAAGCAAACACAAATGTACACAATCCTTAAAGAGATTATTCTAATGGATATTCATTAAAACATTAAATCAGGTGGCACACTTTAGAAACTAAACACTGCAGCCAACATCAGATTACTTTGTTTTCAGTGTATATTATCTCACAATTGCCCCTATTTTCAGTATGCATGTGTTTTTATACTAGGTGAATACGTTTTTAGAGTATTTTGCACGGTCTTGTGAAATAAAATAGCAAGATGTGCAGGGGGAAATGTTTAGAGAATATGCCCATGAACCGTCCTTTTCAACCTTTTAGCAGGGGAAAGGAAACCCATTTTACAACTGGGTAAAATAATACTATTATTCTGATTTCTTCGTTATTTTCTTACAAATTTTGATTGTTGTAAAAAATTTAATTTTTGCAGCACAATTTCTTTATAATTTTTAATGCAAATTAACAATACAATTTTACTGCATGTTTTTATTTCCATATTTCATTTCTATGTTTCCTACAATTTTTAAACTACCTTTTTATGCTTAAAGGGACTGTAAACACCTTGAGATTTTTTTTATATAAAATGTTTAGTTATGCATAATGAAACAACGTTGCAATATTTTATTACATATTTTGCTCCCTTTTCATGTAATTTAGTTCTGAAAATAGAGCAATTTCTAAATCTCAGAGCTTGATATGCACCTGTTGACTTATCAAGGCTAATCCTATTACATATCTGTCCCTCATTGACTAACTGATAACATCTGCAAAATAATTTATTTTTTACTAAGTTTACAGTAGTGGCTAGAAAATCCAAGAAAAATAAATAAATCCATAGGCTCTTCTTATTTTCTTAATCTGATATAATACACAACGATCCTGAAATAAAAGAACCCAAAAAAAATAATCTGCTTCTTCTTAGATCCTATGTTCATGCTGCTCAGCAGCACACTCAATTTGGTCTGTCAGTAGCCCCTTTTTGTAAAGGTGTCCTGGAAGTTCTATTGGTTGATTTAAAAAAATGTCAATTCAGCCAATAGGAGGATTTCTATTTTTTTATATCAGACAATAGAATTTTTTTTTTATGGATTACATCTGATGAAGAAATGAAGAGGAGCCTTCGGATTTATTTTTTCATCCTGAATTTCTTTTCCTGATAGTTTTTATTTAATTGCCTGTATCACTTAAGAAGTTAATAGTGTAGAGGGGTTAGGTTGCTTAAGGGGTTAACAGTGTACTGGAGATAGGTTGCATTGGGGGTTCTGGCACTTAAGGGGCTAAAAGTATAGATGGGTTAGGTTGCTTTAGAGGTTAATAGAGTAGCGGAGTTAGGTTGCATTGGAGTTATAGAACTTAAGGGGTTAATCGTGTAGATGGGTTAGGTTGCTTAAGGGGTTAACAATGTAGTGGAGTTAGGTTGCATTGGGGGTTCTGGCACTTAAGGGGCTATAAGTATAGATGGGTTAGGTTGCTTTAGAGGTTAATAGAGTAGCAGAGTTAGGTTGCATTGGAGTTATAGAACCTAAGGGGTTAATAGTGTAGAGGGGTTAGGTTGCTTTAGAGGTTAATAGAGTAGAGGGCTAGGTTGCTTAAGGGGTGAATAGTGTAGAGGGGTTAGATTGCTTTGGGTGTTATATGTATATACAATGCTTTATATGTATAATGCAACAATATGTATTTTAAATATTTTCTTTATTTTAATAAGGTATTATTTTTCTAATTACATGTTTTTGTTTTTAGTAAGATCTATTTTTCATGATAATAATAGGTATTGAAGACAGTATCCAAGACTTTACAGTCTAACATAACTGCATTTCTTTGAATTTGCAATGTTAAAAATAATGCAGCTATGTAAAACTATAAAGCCACCGCTACTTTCTTTGATGACATATTTATATCACAAAAAAATATATCTTATTCCCTTTAAAAAAAAAAAGAAAAAGAAATTACAAGCCTTTTAAAAATTGCTAAAATATTTAATATACATAGTATTGCATTAAACAATAAGATGCATACAAATAAAACATTGTATATAAATGTATCCCAACAGCTAATATAGGTTAAAAATAAGGTTTTTTGCTGTTGTCTTTATTAGAAAGACAGATTGCAGACATGGCATTTATGTAATCGTTCTGTGGGAGTTTGCTTGCCGTTCCAATAGAATAACTTTAGTTTCTAATATCCAAAGTACTGCCCTTCATGTTAGATAAACCTTTTAAGCCATATTAGTCTCACCAGCTTTTCAGTGATGAGAATTTCCAGTGTGAGAAATTTAGTGTACATCAAACTAAGGTTACACAGGCATTATTTGAAGTGTTTCTACGTAGAAACCGTTTTTTGTTTCAGCAAATGCACAGTCTATGTTGTGTAGGAGCACAAGACATGTGAGAAGTTGGTTTGAGTTTTGAGAAGGCTGTATTACCTCTTTAGACAGGTGAAGTCATAGTATGGAAAAGAAATCAGGATTTTTGTGTCAGGGTCCTGTGAATGTGCCTGGCAGAATTCTCAGGCTAACACCTAGTTTGTCAAAAATCCGGCTTTCACAGCACCCCTGATATCTGGGTTAAGCTGGACATCTGTTAAGCAAAGCAAATCAAAACCACTGTAATTATAAAAAGTGTTTCTGTAAATGACACCAACTGGGTACCTGCCAAAAAGGGAATTATTTTTTGATTGCTAATTTTCGAGTTATCTTTATTATGCAGATGACCACTGTGTGTCACTAATGGGACATCACTTTCAAAGGAACGACAGCGATTAAAGCAAGTAATGAAAAAAAGGTTTTATTTTATTTGAATGAACTCCTGATACAGGTAATGGCTTTGTTATTCGCCAAGCTTGTATAAAATAAATACAGCACATTTTTAAGGCCTATTGAAATAGATCATAAGTAGAAGTACTTCACAGTAATGCATTAAGAATTGATGCTGTCCTATGTACACTTATATGAAAGCTCATTTTCCATTGCTGCTACTTTTTTCCATTGCAGGCTACACGTCAAGTGTGTCCAAATGTTGTTCTCAAGGGCCACTTACAAGCTTACTGATCTCTTTTCTTGAGCACAGAAATTGACCAGGTTCAGAAACTTTGAGATACTTTGATAAAGAAGTGGATGCAGCAAAAATGAATGCAACATTTATATAGATAGATAGATAGATAGATAGATAGTATTACGTACATAAATACAGATATATAGATTTGTATGAGTGTGTGTTTGAGTTTTTGTTTGCGTCTATTATGAATAAAGTAAAAAGGCAATTAAGGAATTAAGGACCATAAATAAACAATAATAAACACTTACACCTAGATTTAGAGTTTTCCGTTAGAAGGGGTGCATTAGCTACGTGTGTTTTTTCCCCCCCGCACCTTTTAAACAACGCTGGTATTTAGAGTTCTCTGAAGGGCTGCGTTAGGCTCCAAAAAGGGAGCGTACAGGCATATTTACCGCCACTGCAACTCTAAATACCAGCGTTGCTTACGGACGCGGCCAGCTTCAAAAACGTGCTCGTGCATGATTTCCCCATAGGAAACAATGGGGCAGTTTGAGCTGAAAAAAAACCTAACACCTGCAAAAAAGCAGCGTTCCGCTCCTAACGCAGCCCCATTGTTTCCTATGGGAAAACACTTCCTAAGTCTGCACCTAACACCCTAACATGTACCCCGAGTCTAAACACCCCTAACCTTACACTTATTAACCCCTTATCTGCCGCCCCCGCTATCGCTGACCCCTGCATTTTATTATTAACTAATCTGCCGCTCCGTACACCACCGCAACCTACATTATCCCTATGTACCCTTAATCTGCTGCCCCTAACATCGCCGACCCCTATATTATATTTATTACCCCCTAATAGGGGTTAATACTTGAAGCAGCCAACGCGGATCCATCCTCTTCTTCCGGCAACTCCCGACGAATGAAGGTTCCTTTAAGTGACGTCATCCAAGATGGCGTCCCTTGAATTCCGATTGGCTGATAGGATTCTATCAGCCAATCGAAATTAAGGTAGGAAAAATCTGATTGGTTGATTGAATCAGCCAATCAGATTCAAGTTCAATCGGTTTGGCTGATCCAATCAGCCAATCAGATTGAGCTTGCATTCTATTGGCTGATCGGAACAGCCAATAGAATGCAAGCTCAATCTGATTGGCTGATTCAATCAGCCAATCAGATTTTTTCTACCTTAATTCCGATTGGCTGATAGAATCCTATCAGCCAATCGGAATTCGAGGGACGCCATCTTGGATGACATCACTTAAAGGAACCTTCATTCGTCGGGAGTCGCCGGAAGAGGAGGATGGATCCGTGTCGGCTGCTTCAAGATGGTCTCGCTTCGCGCCGGATGGAAGAAGATAGAAGATGCCGCCTGGATGAAGATGTCTACCGGTCCGGATGTCCTCTTCTTGACGGATAGGATGAAGACTTCGGACCCTCTTCTGGACCTCTTCTTGCCGGATAGGATGAAGACTTCGGACCCTCTTCTGGACGGATCGGTGATACACGGCGTGGTGAAGATAAGGTAGGGAGATCTTCAGGGGCTTAGTGTTAGGTTTTTTAAGGGGTGTTTGGGTTAGATTAGGGGTATGTGGGTGGTGGGTTGTAATGTTGAGGGGGTATTGTATGTTTATTTAATTGAAAAGAGCTGTTTTCTTTGGGGCATGCCCCGCAAAAGGCCATTTTAAGGGCTGGTAAGGTAAAATAGCTGTTAACTTTTTATTTTAGAATAGGGTAGGGCATTCTTTTATTTTGGGGGGCTTTGTTATTTTTTTAGGGGGCTTAGAGTAGGTGTAATTAGTTTAAAATTCTTGTAATCTTTTTTTATTTTTTGTAATTTAGTGTTTTTTTTTTGTAATTTAGTTTAGTTGATTTAATTGTAGATAATTGTAGATAGTTTAGTTAATTTATTGATAGTGTAATGTTAGGTTTAATTGTAACTTAGGTTAGGATTTATTTTACAGGTAATTTTGTAATTATTTTAACTAGGTAGCTATTAAATAGTTATTAACTATTTAATAGCTATTGTACCTAGTTAAAATAAATACAAAGTTGCCTGTAAAATAAATATAAATCCTAAAATATCTGCAATATAATTATTTGTTATATTGTAGCTATATTAGGGTTTATTTTACAGGTAAGTATTTAGCTTTAAATATGATTAATTTATTTAATAAGAGTTAATTTATTTCGTTAGATAAAAATTATATTTAACTTAGAGGGGTGTTAGTGTTAGGGTTAGACTTAGCTTTAGGTGTTAATACATTTATTAGAGTAGCGGTGAGGTCCGGTTGGCAGATTAGGGGTTAATACTTGAAGTTAGGTGTCGGCGATGTTAGGGAGGGTAGATTAGGGGTTAATACTATTTATTATAGGGGTTTTGAGGTGGGAGTGAGGCGGTTTACGGGTTAATACATTTATTAGAGTGGCGGCGAAGTCTGGTCGGCAGATTAGGGGTTAATAAGTGTAGGTAGGTAGCGGCGACATTGGGGGGGGCAAATTAGGGGTTAATAAATATAATATAGGGGTCGGTAATGTTAGGGGCAGCAGATTAGGGGTACATAGGGATAATGTAGGTTGTGACGGTGTGCGGTCGGCAGATTAGGGGTTAAAAATTTTTATTAGAGTGGCGGCGATGTGGGGGGACCTCGGTTTAGGGGTACATAGGTAGTTTATGGGTGTTAGTGTACTTTAGAGCACAGTAGTTAGGAGCTTTATGAACCGGCGTTAGCCCATAAAGCTCTTAACTCCTGACTTTTTTCTGCAGAGTCTTGTTGTTAGAATTCTAACGCTCACTTCAGCCAAGACTCTAAATACTAGCGTTAGAAAGATCCCATTGAAAAGATAGGATACGCAATTGACATAAGGGGATCTGCGGTATGGAAAAGTTGCGCCTGTGAGTGAGCGTTAGACCCTTTCCTGACTGACTCTAAATACCAGCGGGCGGCCAAAACCAGCGTTAGGACCCCCTAACGCTGGTTTGGACCACTAACGCAGAACTCTAAATCTAGGTGTTAGTTAAGGGACATTTTATTAAAACTAAAATGTTATGATTCAGATAGGGCATGTAATTTTAAACAACTTTCCAATTTACTTTTATCATCAAATTTGCTTTGTTCCTTTGGTATTCTTTAGTGAATGCTAAACCTAGTTAGGCTCATATGCTAATTTCTAAGCCCTTGAAGGCTGCCTTTTATCTCAGTGCATTTTGGCAGTTTTTCACTGCTAGCTAGCACTAGTTCGCGTGCCATATTGATTATATTGTTCTTATTCCCTTAGAGTAATTTATGATTGGCTAAAATGCAAGTCTGTCAAAGGAACTGAAATAAGGGGGTAGTCTGCAGAGGCCTAAATACAAGGTAATCACAGTGGTAAAAAAAGTATATTAATATAAAGGTGTTGGTTATTCAAAACTGGGAAATGGGTAATAAAGGGATTATCTATTTTTGTAAACAATAAAAATTCTGGAGTAGACTGTCCCTTTAAAGATAGCTCTGGAGCAACAATGCACTACTGGTTAGCGGGGAGCCATACAAGGCCAGCATATTTGTGTAGCCACGAGTTACTGAAAATGTTCAGCTCAGGATCGAAGTGCTTTGCTGCTCTGGAGCTGACTTTAAAGGAATTTAAAGTGTAAAAATTGCTTTATTATTGAACTATTGCTTGTATATAACTGTGTGTTTAACGCCAGCAAATGAGTTAAACACATAGATCAGTTCACAAAGTCAGTTCCAGAGCAGCAATGCACTAATGGGAGCTAGCTGGTCACATTTGATGAACCAATAGAAAGAGACAAAGACGTATAACTACCAATCACCAGCTAGCATTGCTGCTGCTGATGATATGTACAGATTAGGAGACAAAGTCAATTTTATCACATAAGTAAATGTAAAAGGACCTTCAATGCCATGCTGTATCTAAATCATTCACTTTTAATTTTGCCTTTCCCATGCCTTTAACAATATTTTTAACCCCTTTGTAGGGAATACACACATATTTATAAGCAAGCAATATAGCAATACCACTTTAGAACATTCCATTATACTCTTACAGCAAATGCCATTTCCTTTATTTCATCAACATATTTATTTAATCTTAATAGCTGTCGACTGTCACTATGTTTAATGTACTATGGGCCAGATTACAAACGGCATGCTAATGATAGTGCGGGCGTGATAAGCAATATCGCTGGACCATGCTAACATTAGCAAGCAACTTTTGATATTACATGTCCATCTTATTGCGAGTATAGTGATGTTGTGAATAGTTCGCCGGCGAATAGTTCCCAGCAAACATAGCATGTTTGCGTTCGCCGCAAAGGGCGAACATATGCAATATTCGGTCCGCCCCCTATTCGTCATCATTGAGTAAACTTTGACCCTGTACCTCACAGTCAGCAGACATATTCCAGCCAATCAGCAGCAGACCCTCCCTCCCAGACCCTCCCACCTCCTGGACAGCATCCATTTTAGATTCATTCGGAAGCTGCATTCTTAGTGAGAGGAGGGACAGTGTAGCTGCTGCTGATTTAATAGGGAAATCGATAGCTAGGCTAGTGTATTCAGTGTCCACTACAGTCCTGAAGGACTCATCTGATCTCTGATGTAAGGACAGCTCCCCAAAAACATCTAGAACATCTAGAACATCTGTCTGCTTTTTTTTTTTTCCCTGTGTAATCTAATTGCAGTTGCCTGCCTGCCAGCGTGCGTGTCAGGCTCACAGTGTAAACTGTGCCCACTTGCCCAGTGCCACCACTCATATCTGGTGTAACAGTAGTGTACATTTAAAAAAAACAACACTTTTTTGACTGTGAAATAATAGCAGTCAGTTTCCTTCACACGTGTGCATTTCAGGGCCTGCCAGGGCACAGTGTCACACCAGTTGAACTCATATCTGGTGTAACATTGGAAAAGAGCATTTATAGAGTAGCGCCCCAAGTTAACCTCAGGGCTGAAGGTTAAATAAAAGCACATATAAGTTAATACACATATAAATCAAGTTTGACTATCAATGAGTTCTAATTAATTTTATCTAAAATAAAATAAAATGACAGTAATTCCCAAATAACAAATACTTATTTAAAACCTCTGTATATACAAAATATTTATTGGTACATGATATGTATAACCTAGAAAAGTTAAAAACAATTAATCTTGAACAAACAATTTATCTAATAGAAACAGTTGTGGCCACAACTTTAAAAATAATATATTTTATGATAAAATCGAGTGGTTCAGTTTCCAAACTCTGATCCTTTATAGGCAGTAAGAAAACTCTTATAAATGTCCTGATTAGCTCACAGTGTGAAATTATCCTTTTGGGAATTATAGGGATACTTAGTTCTCAATATTAGTATCAATGTGTATATCTTTTGAGTGCTGTTAGATAGTTTCAGTTAAGTATATACACACCGGGTAGCGTCACTCTAGCCGTTAGGTTTTCCCAGTCAGTTGTAAATCTCAGAACCAATCAGCTATTGGTATTTTGACAACTCCCTTATTTGAATTTCAAATGCCGGTTAGAGATTTTGTAAAGTTGTAACAATTGTAACAATATATCTCAGTGTTTGTGCAAGAAAATAAATGTTCTCCTTTGTATCCCAACAGTCTCTTTTAACCATTCACTTTCTAACCGCTTTAACTTGCAGAAGAAAAACGCTCTTACCTCGTCTGTGTCTCCTGTCTTTCTTAGGCGGCTTCTTTAATTCAAGCCTTACCTGGACACTTTTGAGCGTTTCTCTGCAGTTACTGGGTATCGTGGAAAGGTGTATTTATAAGTTGCAGTTCTGACAGCTGCAGCTTGTCTTCGCGGTATGCTCCTGTTAGTGGGTAACGTTTACCCTCCTTACAGTATTCAATGTGGTTCAATTTCTTCTGATGTTGCTATAATCGATTCAAAGAGCAGAGTTGTAATCCTTCCATCAACTCATATCTGGTGTAACAGTAGTGTACATTTTAAAAAAAACAACACTTTTTTGACTGTGAAATAATAGCAGTCAGTTTCCTTCACACGTGTGCATTTCAGTGCCTGCCAGGGCACAGTGTCACACCAGTAAAACTCATATCTGGTGTAACAGTAGTGTACATTAACCCCTTAATGACCACAACACTTTTCCATTTTCTGTCCGTTTGGGACCAGGGCTATTTTTAAATTCCTGCGGTGTTTGTGTTTAGCTGTAATTTTCCTCTTACTCGTTTACTGTATCCACACATATTATATACCGTTTTTCTCACCATTAAATGGAATTTCTAAAGATATCATTATTTTCATCATATCCTATAATTTACTATAAAAAAAAATATAAAATATGAGGAAAAAATGGAAAAAAAACACACTTTTTCTAACTTTGACCCCCAAAATCTGTTATTCATCTACAACCACCAAAAAACACCCATGCTAAATAGTTTCTAAATTTTGTCCTGAGTTTAGAAAAACCCAATGCTTACATGTTCTTTGCTTTTTTTGGAAGTTATAGGGCCATAAATACAAGTAGCACTTTGCTATTTCCAAACCATTTTTTTTCCAAAATTAGCGCTAGTTACATTGGAACACTGATATCTGTCAGGAATCCCTGAATAGCCATTGACATGTATATATATTTTTTTAAAAGACATCCCAAAGTATTGATCTAGGCCCCTTTTGGTATATTTCATGCCACCATTTCACCACTAAATGCGATCAAATAAAAAATTGTTCACTTTTTCACACATTTTTTCACAAACTTTAGGTTTCTCACTGAAATTATTTACAAATAGCTTGTGCAATTATGGCATAAATGGTTGTACATTTTTCTCTGGGATCCCCTTTGTTCAGAAATAGCAGACATATATGGCGTTGACGTTGCTTTTTGATAATTAGAAGGCCGCTAAATGCCACTGCGCACCACACGTGTATTATGTCCAGCAGTGAAGGGGTTAATTAGGGAGCATGTAGGGAGCTTTTTGGGGGTAATTTTAGCTTTAGTGTAGTAGATAACCCAAAGTATTGATCTAGGCCCATCTTGGTATATTTCATGCCACCATTTCACCGCCAAATGCGATTAAATAAATATAAAACTTTACATTTTTCCAAATTTTAGGTTTCTCACTGAAATAATTTACAAACATTTTGTGCAATTATGGAACAAATGGTTGTAAATGCTTCTCTGGGATCCCCTTTTTTCAGAAATAGCAGACATATATGACTTTGGCATTGCTTTTTGGTAATTAGAAGGCCGCTAAATGTCGCTGCGAACCACACGTGTATTATGCTCAGCAGTGCAGGCGTTAATTAGGGAGCTTGTAGGGAGCTTGTAGGGTTAATTTTAGCTTATGTGTAGTGTAGTAGACAACCCCAAGTATTGATCTAGGCCCATTTTGGTATATTTCATGCCACCATTTCACCGCCAAATGCGATCAAATTAAAAAAAGTCAACTTTTTCACAAACTTTAGGTTTCTCACTGAAATTATTTACAAACAGCTTGTGCAATTATGGCACAAATGGTTGTAAATGCTTCTCTGGGATCCCCTTTGTTCAGATATAGCAGACATATATGGCTTTGGCGTTGCTTTTTGGTAGTTAGAAGGCCACTAAATGCAACTGCGCACAACACATGAATTATGCAGAGCAGTGAAGGGGATAATCAGGTAGCTTGTAGGGAGCTTGCAGGGCTAATTTTAGCTTTAGTGTAGAGATCAGCTTCCCACCTGACACATCAGACCCCCTGATCCCTCCCAAAGAGCTCTCTTCCCTCCCCCACCCCACAATTGTCCCCGCCATCTTAAGTACTGGCAGAAAGTCTGCCAGTACTAAAATAAAAGGTATCTTTATATATATATATATATATATATATATATATATATATATATATATATATATATATATATATATATATATATATATATATATTATACAAAAGTCAAACAGAGAGAATGTAATCACAACATATAATGCTGTTGTGAAGAAAGCAAGGGATAAAACAAGGCACACAGAATTTGGTAAATAATCAAATTTATTAATTCCTATTTAAATCCCAAACCACATGTATGTGGATCACAAAAGTGACAAGGTCAATCACAATCTAAAAGTGAGCATTCTTAACTAAATAAAAGCAAATTTCAAAGACTAAATGCTACTTGAAAGGCCAGGAACCTCTAAGCATATGTATGCTAATTGACTAGGGGTTAGGCCTAACCTACTATCTATTACATAAACAGGTAACAAATAGTGAGCAAAAATCGTAAGCAAAATCAAGCATAAACATAAACATAATGGTAACAAGTTGACTCATAGCAAAGACATTTTTAACAAACAGATCAGAGGAAATGAAAGGCAAATGTCTTATATAGCGTCTGAAAAGCAGACGTAGATAACTGCTGCTGGAGGTACAAGTTCACTTATTTTACTTAGCTGCTGTATTTGGATCCGTTATTCCGATTCATAGTAGATGCAGCATTCAGCGCGTGTGACGTCACTTGCAGCCTGAGGTGTGGTTGTCAGCCTGCTGGCAATAGGTTCGATTGCAAGAGGTGTGTCCCAAACTCCGAGAATCCATCCACTGGATTGGCCAGTTGCACAAGGTGAAAGAAACCAGGCTTCCACCGATGTTATGTAGCTAAGCACATACCAGGATGCACCGTATACTCAGAAAAGTATATTGAAACAGCCACACACAAATCCAAGCGATTTCTCAGCAAAGGGTCTCTTATCCTTAAACACCTTCAGATAGATGTTACACGCTCAGTCCAGCGCAAGATAGGAATCCACATTCTCCAGTAGCTAGCCGCTTTAACAAACACGCTCTTTCTCAGCATGCAGCATCAACATTGAGTCAGTTCCAAGGTAGAAATAAACTTGTACCAAAATGTCTTTACTTTGTTTTCTTTGAAAAATGCACACAAGAAAGACAGGAGTTGGTCGACCTCACTCCTGACTAGTACAGCACATAGGTGCTAAGGTTACACAAAGTGCCAACGCATGTTTCACCCCTGCAGCAAGATTTGTGTCTAAGGGGTTCATCAGGGCATACTATTCCATACCGGATATCCTCTTTATATAGACCCACCTGTGGCTCCACAGGTGATCTACTTGCTAATACACCTGCTAATCTCTTAAAGCTGTATACAGCAGGATGCCCTGTTCAATACTACATGTATTAATAGTTAAAAAGACCAAAAAATGAAAGCTTTGTTATTTCACAAATTTTTAAATGAAAAAGCTAAATTCCTAAGCCTTTCAAAGCAAAGCTAACAACAGCCTTTTGAAATGATCACCTCCAGATAACGGCGCACACTCTATTAGAGAAACATTTATAGAAAACTGGCAAACTCCAGCTTTTCGTTTAAACCTGTTGGGTATCTCGTTCCTAGTTTATAAATCCATTTTGCTTCTTTCTGCAAAAGGATTTTTTCATTATTGCCACCTCTACCATTAGTGATTCCTTTATCAATAATGATAAACTTTAAAGATTCCACGCTTCCTTTATGAAACATTTCAAAATGTCTCGCCACACTGGTGTCATTAGAATGAGCAATATCATCACGATGTTCTTGTACCCGGTCCTTTACAAGCCTCTTCGTTTTTCCTACGTAAAAGACCGGGCACGAGCATCTAAGAAGATATAGTGCTCCCTCAGACTTGCAATTAAAGAAAAACTTTATATTGTAAGTCTTACCATCCTGTACAGAAAATTGTTTCGCGCTGTCCATGTGGACACAGTATACACAGTGTCCACATGGATAGCTGCCTTTTATCCCCCTGTCCTTTCTAAGCCAGTCTGCATCAGATGGACCCCTGGAAAATTGGCTTTTTACCAGGATGTCCCTCAGACTTTTTGATTTCCTGGCTGTCATTAGAGGTTTTTCTCCAATTACATTTTTGACCTTGTCATCCAAAGTCAAAATATTCCAATTTTTGTTCATGACTGATCTAATATTATTCCATTGATTGTTAAATCTAGAAATGAATCTAATGTTGCCCCCATCTGATTTAGAATTGCCTTTATACAAAAGGTCGTCTCTCTGAGTCTTTCTGGCCTTCCAAAGTGCCTTCTTAAGGGACTTATTGGAATACCCTCTTAGTAAAAATCTATCCTTCATCATCTTAGCATGTGTGTCAAATTTCGAAAGAGATGAACAGTTCCTCCTTAGACGAAGGAATTGTCCATAAGGAATGCCTTTCTTTAAATGTGAGGGATGACTACTCTGAGCATGAAGAATGTTATTTGTAGCATTTTTCTTTCTGAAATTCTCAGTGACTATTCTATTACCCTCTTTGTTGATGGTAATATCAAGGAAATTAATTTCCTTGGGGTTGGTCTCAGAAGTGAGGATGATGTTCCTGTCATTGTGGTTTAATTGGTCAACAAATAAGTTGAACTCTTCTTCCACACCATCCCACAAGACAAGAACATCATCCACATATCTGACCCACATTAAGACCTTTTCATTGAAAATGTCACCGAAAACCTCAAAAATATCAGACTCCCATGCCCCCAAATGCAGGCAGGCATATGTGGGGGCACAGACTGCCCCCATAGCCGTGCCCCGCAATTGACGATAAACTTGTCCATCAAATGAGAATACATTATTCTGCAGGACAAATTCCAGCAATGAAATGACGAAGTCTGAATGTTCAGAAAAATTCAAGGAATTTCCTAATAGCCTGTAGACCTATTTTGTGAGGAATTGAGGACTAAAGTCCTTCCACATCCAGGGAGGCCAAAATGTTTTTTTCATTGACCATTACTCCATCCAATTTTCTCAAAAGGTCCGCCGTATCTTTTACATACGATGGTAAAGTCAAAAGGAAAGGGCGTAGATATTTATCTACGTATTCTCCAATGTTTTCCATAAGGCTACCTATTCTGGAGACAATGGGTCTCCCCGGAGGGCACTTCATATTTTTGTGCAGCTTAGGCAAGATATAAAACACCGGCATAACCGGATGTTCAGGAAATAGAAATTTAAATTCTTTTTCAATAGTACCTCTACTTCTAGCCTCATTCAGCAATTTAAAAAGAGAATTTTGGGTATGTTCCAAAGGGCTACCTCCAAGTCTCATGTACTGATTTTTATCATTAAGCTGACGTTTCACTTCATTGATATAAAGATGTTCATCTAACAGTACTAGATTACCGCCCTTATCGGCAGGCTTTATCACCACACCGCTAGCCATACTCAGTTCTTTTAAAGCTTTTCTCTCTCTTGGCTTCAGATTGTCATCTAACTGTTGTGGTAACAAACTATCTATGTCTTTTTCCATTTGTTTCACAAATAGATTGACCGCTGGAACCAAAGAGAGAGAAGGCATATAAGTAGACTTAGGTTTAAAACACGGTTTCTCGCAAGCTATTGCTTGTGAGGTATCTGTGTTTTCTTCCAGAACATTGTCTGCTAACAAAGATTCTAAATCTGCCAAAGCTGACTGATCGTCCATATCCAAATTATGAGCTTCTTTTTTTGATTTCATAATAATGGATAGGACAATTTTCCTGGCAAATAGGTGTAAGTCCTTAAGTAACTCAAATTTATCAACCATTGCAGTAGGGCAGAAAGATAACCCCTTTTTCAGGAGTTCCACATGAGCCAGATTTAGGGGAAAAGAGGAAAGGTTCACAATCTGTAATTCATCATCATTGTGGCTATTCAATAGCCCCTGCGTGTTCCCCTTCTTCTGAATCTCCCCCTGCTCTGAACATATTGGTCTCCTCTCCCCCTGTTCTGTCTGGTTTGGTATCTCTTTTCCTTTACCGGAGTCCCAAAGGGAACTTTTCCTTTTTCCCCTTCTGTTCTTTCTCCTCCTTCTTTTTGGCTGATACCTACGGAGTTTTTTGAATTACTTACTTCTGAATCTGACACATCTGTTCCTGAGTCGTATGTAGCTTTCTGAGATTTGTAACTATAAACCCTTCCATTTTTGTAGTCATCCTGATCTCTCCAATATTTCCTACATTTCCTTGCCTTAAAGTCAGTTTTTAATTTAGACACATTCAGACTTGTCTCACCATTCAATTTTTCAAAATTGGGATAATTCTCAAAGGAGTTTACTTTAAGTAAAGCTTTCTCAGCTTCCCCTTTAACTTTCTCCAATCTTTTATTATTTCTTTTCATCATCATATCCATCAGGTCAAGAGAGGTTGTGGAGAGTTTCTCATTCCACTCCTCCACAAAGGAGTCACCCTCCTCATCCTCTCTTGTGTTCGCTCCTGGATCTAATGAAAGTCTTAAACCTCTAGGGATAATTTTTTTGTGTTGAAAAATTGAATGGTGAGACAAGTCTGAATGTGTCTAAATTAAAAACTGACATTAAGGCAAGGAAATGGAGGAAATATAGGAGAGATCAGGATGACTACAAAAATGGAAGGGTTTATAGTTACAAATCTCAGAAAGGTACATACGACTCAGGTACAGATGTGTCAGATTCAGAAGTAAGTAATTCAAAAAACTCCTTTGGTATCAGCCAAAAAGAAGGAGGAGAAAGAACAGAAGGGGAAAAAGGAAAAGATCACTTTGGGACTCCGGTAAAGGAAAAGAGATACCAAACCAGACAGAACAGGGGGAGAGGAGACCAATATGTTCAGAGCAGGGGGAGATTCAGAAGAAGGGGAACACGCAGGGGCTATTGAATAGCCACAATGATGATGAATTACAGATTGTGAACCTTTCCTCTTTTCCCCTAAATCTGGCTCATGTGGAACTCCTGAAAAAGGGGTTATCTTTCTGCCCTACTGCAATGGTTGATAAATTTGAGTTACTTAAGGACTTACACCTATTTGCCAGGAAAATTGTCCTATCCATTATTATGAAATCAAAAAAAGAAGCTCATAATTTGGATATGGACGATCAGTCAGCTTTGGCAGATTTAGAATCTTTGTTAGCAGACAATGTTCTGGAAGAAAACACAGATACCTTACAAGCAATAGCTTGCGAGAAACCGTGTTTTAATCCTAAATCTACTTATATGCCTTCTCTCTCTTTGGTTCCAGCGGTCAATCTATTTGTGAAACAAATGGAAAAAGACATAGATAGTTTGTTACCACAACAGTTAGATGACAATCTGAAGCCAAGAGAGAGAAAAGCTTTAAAAGAACTGAGTATGGCTAGGGGTGTGGTGATAAAGCCTGCCGATAAGGGCGGTAATCTAGTACTGTTAGATTATCATCTTTATATCAATGAAGTGAAACGTCAGCTTAATGATAAAAATCAGTACATGAGACTTGGAGGTAGCCCTTTGGAACATACCCAGAATTCTCTTTTTAAATTGCTGAATGAGGCTAGAAGTAGAGGTTCTATTGATCAAAAAGAATTTAAATTTCTATTTCCTGAACATCCGGTTATGCCAGTGTTTTATATCTTGCCTAAGCTGCACAAAAATATGAAGTGCCCTCCGGGGAGACCCATTGTCTCCGGAATAGGTAGCCTTACGGAAAACATTGGAGAATACGTAGATAAATATCTACGCCCTTTCCTTTTGACTTTACCATCGTATGTAAAAGATACGGCGGACCTTTTGAGAAAATTGGATGGAGTAATGGTCAATGAAAAAACCATTTTGGCCTCCCTGGATGTGGAAGGACTTTACTCCTCAATTCCTCACAAAATAGGTCTACAGGCTATTAGGAAATTCCTTGAAACAAGGGGTCCATCTTTTTCTGAACATTCAGTCTTCGTCATTTCATTGCTGGAATTTGTCCTGCAGAATAATGTATTCTCATTTGATGGACAAGTTTATCGTCAATTGCGGGGCACGGCTATGGGGGCAGTCTGTGCCCCCACATATGCCTGCCTGCCTGCATTTGGGGGCATGGGAGTCTGATATTTTTGAGGTTTTCGGTGACATTTTCAATGAAAAGGTCTTAATGTGGGTCAGATATGTGGATGATGTTCTTGTCTTGTGGGATGGTGTGGAAGAAGAGTTCAACTTATTTGTTGACCAATTAAACCACAATGACAGGAACATCATCCTCACTTCTGAGACCAACCCCAAGGAACTTAATTTCCTTGATATTACCATCAAGAAAGAGGGTAATAGAATAGTCACTGAGAATTTCAGAAAGAAAAATGCTATAAATAACATTCTTAATGCTCAGAGTAGTCATCCCTCACATTTAAAGAAAGGCATTCCTTATGGACAATTCCTTCGTCTAAGTAGGAACTGTGCATCTCTTTCGAAATTTGACACACATGCTAAGATGATGAAGGATAGATTTTTACTAAGAGGGTATTCCAATAAGTCCCTTAAGAAGGCACTTTGGAAGGCCAGAAAGACTCAGAGAGACGACCTTTTGTATAAAGGCAATTCTAAATCAGATGGGGGCAACATTAGATTCATTTCTAGATTTAACAATCAATGGAATAATATTAGATCAGTCATGAACAAAAATTGGAATATTTTGACTTTGGATGACAAGGTCAAAAATGTAATTGGAGAAAAACCTCTAATGACAGCCAGGAAATCAAAAAGTCTGAGGGACATCCTGGTAAAAAGCCAATTTTCCAGGGGTCCATCTGATGCAGACTGGCTTAGAAAGGACAGGGGGATAAAAGGCAGCTATCCATGTGGACACTGTGTATACTGTGTCCACATGGACAGCGCGAAACAATTTTCTGTACAGGATGGTAAGACTTACAATATAAAGTTTTTCTTTAATTGCAAGTCTGAGGGAGCAATATATCTTCTTAGATGCTCGTGCCCGGTCTTTTACGTAGGAAAAACGAAGAGGCTTGTAAAGGACCGGTACAAGAACATCGTGATGATATTGCTCATTCTAATGACACCAGTGTGGCGAGACATTTTGAAATGTTTCATAAAGGAAGCGTGGAATCTTTAAAGTTTATCATTATTGATAAAGGAATCACTAATGGTAGAGGTGGCAATAATGAAAAAATCCTTTTGCAGAAAGAAGCAAAATGGATTTATACACTAGGAACGAGATACCCAACAGGTTTAAACGAAAAGCTGGAGTTTGCCAGTATTCTATAAATGTTTCTCTGATAGAGTGTGCGCCGTTATCTGGAGGTGATCATTTCAAAAGGCTGTTGTTAGCTTTGCTTTGAAAGGCTTAGGAATTTAGCTTTTTCATTTAAAAATTTGTGAAATAACAAAGCTTTCATTTTTTGGTCTTTTTAACTATTAATACATGTAGTATTGAACAGGGCATCCTGCTGTATACAGCTTTAAGAGATTAGCAGGTGTATTAGCAAGTAGATCACCTGTGGAGCCACAGGTGGGTCTATATAAAGAGGATATCCGGTATGGAATAGTATGCCCTGATGAACCCCTTAGACACAAATCTTGCTGCAGGGGTGAAACGTGCATTGGCACTTTGTGTAACCTTAGCACCTATGTGCTGTACTAGTCAGGAGTGAGGTCGACCAACTCCTGTCTTTCTTGTGTGCATTTTTCAAAGAAAACAAAGTAAAGACATTTTGGTACAAGTTTATTTCTACCTTGGAACTGACTCAATGTTGATGCTGCATGCTGAGAAAGAGCGTGTTTGTTAAAGTGGCTAGCTACTGGAGAATGTGGATTCCTATCTTGCGCTGGACTGAGCGTGTAACATCTATCTGAAGGTGTTTAAGGATAAGAGACCCTTTGCTGAGAAATCGCTTGGATTTGTGTGTGGCTGTTTCAATATACTTTTCTGAGTATACGGTGCATCCTGGTATGTGCTTAGCTACATAACATCGGTGGAAGCCTGGTTTCTTTCACCTTGTGCAACTGGCCAATCCAGTGGATGGATTCTCTGAGTTTGGGACACACCTCTTGCAATCGAACCTATTGCCAGCAGGCTGACAACCACACCTCAGGCTGCAAGTGACGTCACACGCGCTGAATGCTGCATCTACTATGAATCGGAATAACGGATCCAAATACAGCAGCTAAGTAAAATAAGTGAACTTGTACCTCCAGCAGCAGTTATCTACGTCTGCTTTTCAGACGCTATATAAGACATTTGCCTTTCATTTCCTCTGATCTGTTTGTTAAAAATGTCTTTGCTATGAGTCAACTTGTTACCATTATGTTTATGTTTATGCTTGATTTTGCTTACGATTTTTGCTCACTATTTGTTACCTGTCTATGTAATAGATAGTAGGTTAGGCCTAACCCCTAGTCAATTAGCATACGTATGCTTAGAGGTTCCTGGCCTTTCAAGTAGCATTTAGTCTTTGAAATTTGCTTTTATTTAGTTAAGAATGCTCACTTTTAGATTGTGATTGACCTTGTCACTTTTGTGATCCACATACATGTGGTTTGGGATTTAAATAGGAATTAATAAATTTGATTATTTACCAAATTCTGTGTGCCTTGTTTTATCCCTTGCTTTCTTCACAACAGCATTATATGTTGTGATTACATTCTCTCTGTTTGACTTTTGTATAATTCATTATCAAGGGTGGCACCAGCGAATATTTACTTATTTTTGGTTCAGCAATATTACCTACTCTCTCATACTCTTTTCTATTTTTATATATATATATATATATATATATATATATATATATATATATATATATATATATATATATATATATATATATATATATATATATATATATATATATATATATATATATTAGCATATTTACATATGCTGTTGTGTAGGATCCCCCCCTTAGCCCCCAACCTCCCTGATCCCCCCCAAAACAGCTTCCTAACCCTAACAGCTTCCAGTACCCAGTTTGCAAATAAAATGTTTATTTTTTATTTTTTTTATTTCATTTTTCTGTAGTGTAGCGTCCCCCCCCACAAGACCAATTCCCCACCCGCTCCCAGATCACTTAGATTTCCAAGTACTAAATATTTTGCACCCCTTTCTCCCACTTATAAAAACATTTTTTTCTGTAGTGTAGCGGTTCCCACCCACTCCCTCCCCGTGCACGCGCCCGCCCGCCTCCTCCCGTGCACGCGCGCCCCCGGCGATCTCGCCCCCGGCGATCCCGCCCCCGATCCCGCCCCCCTCTCTGACAAGAACCTCATTGATGGCCGCCCACGCGCCTCCCACTTCAGCTCCCACCCACCAACGAATGTGGCCATCGATGCCCAGTGCAGAGAGGGCCACAGAGTGGCTCTCTCTGCACCAGAGGGGTAAAATTTGTTATTGCAGGATGCCTCGATATCGAGGCAACCTGCAATAACCGGAAAGCAGCGGGAAGCGATCAGGATCGCTTGCAGCTGCTTTCCAAACCAAGGACGTACAACATACATCCTCAGGCGTTAACTGTATTTTTTCTGAGGACGTATGGCGTACGTCCTCGGTCATTAAGGGGTTAAAAAAAAACTAGAAATTTGACTGTGAAATAATAGCAGTCAGTTTCCTTTACACGTGTGCATTTCAGGGCCTGCCAGGGCACAGTGTCACACCAGTGCAACTAATATTTGGTGTAACAGTAGTGTACATTAAAAAAAAAACAACACTTTTTTGACTGTGAAATAATAGCAATCAGTTTCCTTCACACGTGTGCGTTTCAGGGCCTGCCCGGGCACAGTGTCAAACCAGTGCAACTAATATCTGGTGTAACAGTAGTGTACATTAAAAAAAAAACTAGAAATTTGACTGTGATATAATAGCAGTCAGTTTCCGTCACGCGTGTGCATTTCAGGGCCTGCCAGGGAACAGTGTCACACCAGTGCAACTCATATCTGGTGTAACAGTAGTGTACATTAAAAAAAAAAAAACTAGAAATTTGACTGTGAAATAATAGCAGTCAGTTTCCTTCACACGTGTGCATTTCAGGGCCTGCCAGGGCACAGTGTCACACCAGTGCAACTCATATCTGGTGTAACAGTAGTGTACATTAAAAAAAAAAACTAGAAATTTCACTGGGAAATAATAGCAGTCAGTTTCCTTCACACGTGTGCGTTTCAGGGCCTGCCAGGGCACAGTGTCACACCAGTGCAACTCATATCTGGTGTAACAGTAGTGTACATTTAAAAAAAACAAACACTTTTTTGACTGTGAAATAATAGCAGTCAGTTTCCTTCACACGTGTGCGTTTCAGGGCCTGCTAGGGCACAGTGTCACACCAGTGCAACTCATATCTGGTGTAACAGTAGTGTACATTAAAAAAAAAAATAGAAATTTGACTGTGAAATAATAGCAGTCAGTTTCCTTCACACGTGTGCGTTTCAGGGCAAGCCAGGGCACAGTGTCACACCAGTGCAACTCATATCTGGTGTAACAGTAGTGTACATTTAAAAAAAACAACACTTTTTTGACTGTGAAATAATAGCAGTCAGTTTCCTTCACACGTGTGCGTTTCAGGGCCTGCCAGGGCACAGTGTCACACCAGTGCAACTCATATCTGGTGTAACAGTAGTGTACATTAAAAAAAAAAAATTTGAAATTTGACTGTGAAATAATAGCAGTCAGTTTCCTTCACACGTGTGCGTTTCAGGGCCTGCCAGGGCACAGTGTCACACCAGTGCAACTCATATCTGGTGTAACAGTAGTGTACATTTAAAAAAAAACAACACTTTTTTGACTGTGAAATAATAGCAGTCAGTTTCCTTCACACGTGTGCGTTTCAGAGCCTGCCAGGGCACAGTGTCACACCAGTGCAACTCATATCTGGCGTAACAGTAGTGTACAATTAAAAAAAAAAAACACTTTTTTGACTGTGAAATAATAGCAGTCCGTTTCCTTCACACGTGTGCGTTTCAGGGCCTGCCAGGGCAAAGTGTCACACCAGTGCAACTCATATCTGGTGTAACAGTAGTGTACATTTAAAAAAAACAACACTTTTTTGACTGTGAAATAATAGCAGTCAGTTTCCTTCACACGTGTGCGTTTCAGGGCCTGCCAGGGCACAGTGTTACACCGGTGCAACTCATATCTGGTGTAACAGTAGTGTACATTTAAAAAAAAAAATTTTTTTGACTGTAATAGATTGAATAGCAGTTATTTGTCTGCAAGCGTGTGTGTCAGGCCTACAGCGTTTACTCTGCCAACTTCTGCCAGTGCACAGTGCCACTCATATCTGTTGTCACAGTAGCTTGCACGCATAGTACCACTAATCGAAAAAAAAAATGACAGGTAGAGGCAGGCCACCCCGCAGGGGCCGTCGTGGACGTGGTGCTGTGATTCCCTTTGGCCATAGAATAATGCCCAGTGTTCAGAGGCAACGTACACTGAACTCGAAAAGTTCTGAGGACATAGTTGACTGGCTAACACAGGACACCCAATCTTCTACAGCTTCCGCTCGGATCCTTGACGCACCATCCTCCTCCAGCTTAGCTTCGGGCACCTCTCAAGTTTCCACTCGCCCGCCTGCCGCCACCACCAACACTAGCACCACAGCCGCTTCACTTGATCTGTCAGAGGAGTTATTTGCACATCAGTTGGAAGAAATGAGTGATGCGCAATCATTATTGACAGAGGATGTAGATTACAGGGATATGTCTCAGTCAGGCAGCATTACACACATGGACTTACGGTGTGATGATGATGATGTTGTACCTGCTGCTGCTTCCTTTGCTGAGTTGTCAGATACAAGTGAAGTGGTTGATGATGACGATGCGTCTGTGGATGTCATCTGGGTGCCCGCTAGAAGAGAAGAAGAACAGGGGGAAAGTTCAGATGGGGAGACAGAGAGGAGGAGGACACGAGTTGGAAGCAGGGGGAGGTCATCGCAAGGAGCTAGTGGCACAGTCAGACAGCATGCATCGGCACCCGGGGTCAGCCAGACAGCACGCCAATCAACGCATGCTGTTGCCACCACCAGAATGCCATCATTGCAGAGCTCAGGTTCAACCTTGTGCAAAAGGGGAGTTTGTGGTTGTGCAAATGGACTGTTTGCGGTTGTTTGCGGTGCGTTAAACGGGGAGTTTGGTCTGTCACTATGAGGCGGGCAAAACCCTTACACTACCTGATCGATACAACATCATACCTGATGTTTTAAAGCATGTTATTCCAAACAATTTAGGAAAGTTAGGTGATTTATGCCCTTTATGGATTAAAACCAGACTCTGCATCAACTATGTAATTTTCCATGGGAGTTTTGCCGTGGATCCCCCTCCGGCATGCCACAGTCCAGGTATTAGTACCCTTGAAACAACTTTTCCATCACTATTGTGGCCAGAAAGAGTCCCTGTGGGTTTTAAAATTCGCCTGCCTATTGAAGTCTATGGCGGTTCGCCCGGTTCGCCGGTTCGCGAACATTTGCAGAAGTTTGAGTTCGCCGTTTGCAAACTGAAAATTTTAGGTTCACGACATCACTATGAGTGAACCAGAGAAGGGGTAGATTGGACGACTTCGCTCGAGTGCAGCCTATACTTGTAGTGGATATCACGACCGCACTAAATAACGCTGGAGTTGAAAGAGTTGAAAAGTTGAAAGTTATAGGTCACAATCGAGCGAAAAGCTAAAATTGTGCTAGAATATTTTGTGCGATTTCAGACCTGAAGTTTTATATATACTATATATATATATATATATATATATATATATATATATATATATATATATACTCTGCTCAAAAAAATAAAGGGAACACTAAAATAACACATCCTAGATCTGAATGAATAAAATATTCTAATTAAATACTTTGTTCTTTACATAGTTGAATGTGCTGACAACAAAATCACACAAAAATTAAAAAATGGAAATCAAAATTTTCAACCCATGGAGGTCTGGATTTGGAGTCACACTCAAAATTAAAGTGGAAAAAACACACTACAGGCAGATCCAACTTTGATGTAATGTCCTTAAAACAAGTCAAAATGAGGCTCAGTAGTGTGTGTGGCCTCCACGTGCCTGTATGACCTCCCAACAACGCCTGTGCATGCTCCTGATGAGGTGGCGGATGGTCTCCTGAGGGATCTCCTCCCAGACCTGGACTAAAGCATCCACCAACTCCTGGACAGTCTGTGGTGCAAAGTGAAGTTGGTGGATGGAGCGAGACATGATGTCCCAGATGTGCTCAATTGGATTCAGGTCTGGGGAACGGGAGGGCCAGTCCATAGCATCAATGCCTTCATCTTGCAGGAACTGCTTACACACTCCAGCCACATGAGGTCTAGCATTGTCTTGCATTAGGAGGAACCCAGGGCCAACCGCACCAGCATATGGTCTCACAAGGGGTCTGAGGATCTCATCTTGATACCTAATGGCAGTCAGGCTACCTCTGGCGAGCACATGGAGGGCTGTTCGGCCCCTCAAAGAAATGCCACCCCACACCATTACTGACCCACTGCCAAACTGGCCATGCTGGAGGATGTTGCAGGCAGCAGAACGTTCTCCACAGCGTCTCCAGACTGTCACGTCTGTCAAATGTGCTCAGTGTGCCCCTGCTTTCATCTGTGAAGAGCACAGGGCGCCAGTGGCGAATTTGCCAATCTTGGTGTTCTCTGGCAAATGTCAAACGTCCTGCACGGTGTTGGACTGTAAGCACAACCCCCACCTGTTGACGTTGGGTCCTCATACCACCCTCATGGGGTCTGTTTCTGACCGTTTGAGCAGACACATGCACATTTGTGGCCTGCTGGAGGTCATTTTGCAGGGCTCTGGCAGTGCTCCTCCTGTTCCTCCTTGCACAAAGGCGGAGGTAGCAGTCCTGCTGCTGGGTTGTTGCCCTCCTACGGCCTCCTCCACGTCTCCTGATGTACTGGCCTGTCTCCTGGTAGCGCCTCCATGCTCTGGACACTACGCTGACAGACACAGCAATCCTTCTTGCCACAGCTCGCAGTGATGTGCCATCCTGGATGAGCTGCACTACCTGAGCCACTTGTGTGGGTTGTAGACTCCGTCTCATGCTACCACTAGAGTGCAAGCACCACCAGCATTCAAAAGTGACCATAACATCAGCCAGAAAGCATAGGAACTGAGAAGTGGTCTGTGGTCACCACCTGCAGAACCACTCCTTTATTGGGGGTGTCTTGCTAATTGCCTATAATTTCCACCTGTTGTCTATCCCATTTGCACAACAGCATGTGAAATTGATTGTCACTCAGTGTTGCTTCCTAAGTGGACAGTTTGATTTCACAGAAGTGTGATTGACTTGGAGATACATTGTGTTGTTTAAGTATTCCCTTTATTTTTTTGAGCAGTGTATATATATATATATATATATATATATATATATATATATATATATATATATATATATAAACTCTGTATGGGCCCTGCATTCACTTTCCAATATCCAAATTGCCCGGGGTGCATTCAAAATAACAATAATATCAGCATAATGTAACGCACTCGCCGGGTCTCATGTGTGTGGTATTCTTTAATACATCAAGAAGTGACATTTCGGGGTCGTTAGCCCCGTCCTCAGACCTTTACAAGACAAACCAAATTTAATACAATATATACATTACCCACCACCGTCACCAGTGAACAACCGGAAGTGCCCCTGGCATCCTGCACGTAATACTGCGCAGGTCCGCCGGTTGTCATAGCAACCGGAAGTCGCAAACTTGTCAGGTAAAACAGAAAAACAACATGAACATGTACAATATTGTTAACGTATCTATGATGTCAGTATTATATACATAATCAGCACTAATCTACAGTAATAAATATGGCAGTATAATATACAGTAAGTCTTTGATCCTAATCACTAAGTCATCACTCTTAAAGTAAATCCAGAAAGCTATGGGTCCCTATCCAGAAAGCTATGGGCCCCAAAATAATGCCCCCACATTTTATTTTATTACGGGCAAATATGTGACCTTAAAGGGAAACACAATATTTGAGGAAACAGTGCCAATCTAAGCAGGTGTTTAGACCCTTAGGAGCCAATGTATTTAAAGTGAAAATCCACTTCGATTCCTTCTGTAAAAGTAGTTTGGCCCTGTCTTCCCATCTATTTGATTTGGGGACATGATCAATAATAATATATCTGAGGTCTGCAGCCTCATCGCAAAATGCCTCACAACTGGCTGGTCTGATTCTTTTTTACGAATCGCCAGCCTAATAGCAGCACGGTGGTTGGCCATATGGGTGCGTAGAGTATCAACTGTCTTTCCTACATAAAATGAACCACAGGAGCAATGCAACAAATATACAACAAACTCTGTGGTGCATGTAACCCTGTGTTTGATTATGTATTTCTTGTTCGAATGTAGATGTACAAATGATTTGGTATTATTCATTCCATTGCACGTTGTGCAACCAAGACACCTGTAACATCCCCATTTAGGGGGATTAATCCAAGTACTCTTCTTATAACTCTCAATCGGATCCACCTTGACCAGAGTGTCTCTGATGGATCTGGATCTCCTATAGCCCACCCTAGGTGGTCCCATCTTTGTGAATGGGAGAGTGATATCTATATTCACAATGTTCCAGTTATTTCTTTTAGTTGTTGGGAGATCCTTTTTATCCGCAGTAAAAGTGGTAAGGTAGGACATTCTATTTTCCAATGGCTGTTATTCCCTAGTCTGAAGTGCATCCTCCAGTGTTACATCCCAAAACTTTTTTAGATGGTTGTCAATATGTTCTTCCCGGTAGCCCCGTTGGAGGGACCTCATCTTTATTTCCATCAATTGCTGCTTAGCCTGTATAGGATCACTATTATTGCAAACTACCCACTTGAATTGGGAAACGGGTAGTGCCATTTTAAGGGCTGGCGGATGACAACTAGTGGCCTGTAATAGTGAGTTTCTGTCGGTTTCCTTGCGAAATAAGGTTGTACATAACCTATTCTCCTGCATGTAAATTCTCAGATCAAGGAAATCGACAGTTTCTTTACTGTATTGTATTTTAAATTTTAGATTAGGGAAGACCTGGTTCAACTGTTGGAACCATAACTGTAACTCTGTTGGTGATTCATCCCATTTAAAAAATAAGTCGTCTATGTAACAACGAAAAAATGAAATGCTGGGGTGTTGAAACAACTGGGTATAGTATTGTTCAAATTCTGCCATGTAGATATTGGCATACGATGGGGCCATACTCGACCCCATCACCGTCCCAAGTAATTGTAGATAAAAGATGGTCTCGAATCGGAAATAGTTCGTTAAGCAAACTGGAGAATTTCCAGAATCCATTCCATATCTGGTCCAACATAAGGATATCTGCATAGATAGTTACGTACAGCCTCCAAGACTTGGTTATATGGAATCACTATGTACAGGCTAACCACATCCAATGTGACAAGACATTCTGTTCCTTTGAGTCCCTTAATATTCTTCAGTTCCTTAATCAGGGACATAGAATCCAAAAGGAACGACGGCATGTTCTGTACAATAGGTTATAATATGGAATCCAAGTACACAGCAATGGGTTGTAAAACAGATCCAATGGCCGATACAATCGGTCTCCCAGGTGGTCGTGTGGCATGTTTGTGCACCTTGGGTAGTGTATAAAACACTGGCGTCCTGGGGAACTGTACTGTTAGAAATGCCATCAATTGTGCATCAATCTGACCTTCCGACAACGCATTCTGCAGACATACATCCATCTGTCTTTTGAAGGTCCATATAGGGTCTCCTGGAAGTTGTCTGTAGGTGTTAATGCCCGGTAACCGGGACAACACTTCCTGTTGGTAATAAAAGAAAAGACAGGTGGATGTATCTCTGCAGAATGCGTTGCTTTCTGGATAGTGGCCTTTACTTTAAGAGTGATGACTTAGTGATTAGGATCAAAGACTTACTGTATATTATACTGCCATATTTATATTAATTACTGTAGATTAGTGCTGATTATGTAAATAATATTGACATCATAGATACGTTAACGATCTTGTACATGTTCATGTTGTTTTTCTGTTTTACCTGACAGGTTAGCTACTTCCGGTTGCCATGACAACCGGCGGACCTGCGCAGTATTACATGCAGGAAGCCAGGGGCACGCCCGGTTGTTCGCTAGTGATGGTGGTGGGTAATGCATATATTGTATTAAATTTGGTTTGTCTGAGGACAGGGCTAATGACCCCGAAACATCACTTTTTGATGTATTAAAGAATACCATACACATAAGACCCGGCGAGTGCGTTCCTTTATGCTTATATTATATATATATATATATATATATATATATATATATATATATATATATATATATATATATATATATATATATATATATATATATATATATATATATATATATATATATATACAATATATTCATATATTTGTATATATTCATTTAGATATATATTTTACTAAAACTTATGTATAGAAATATATTTAAAAATAAAAATAAAATTTTCTTCTATGTAAAGAACATAGGAATGTAAAGTATTCCTAACTCACTTCGGGTTTAGAGTAGTTGGTCTATCGCTGTAAGACGTTAGTGCGGTTGCTGTATTCGAAGTCCTGAAGTAAGCATGCCTCAGTCTTTCGCTTGCGCACTAACTTTTTACTTTTAACTTGTAAGACGTGCAAAAAAGTAATTTAGCAGATCACTTGTAATCTGGCAGTATATAAGCTTAATCTTTGTTGAATTTTGCTCATATTCCAGTATTGAAACTTCAATGTCTTAAAGCATTTAACATTTTAAAAACAACATCCCATATAAATGTATTAATGGAGCACATTGCTTTAATTAGATTTTTATTTTATTTTTACATACAAAATGTAGACAATTCACATACATAAAAGAAATACATTATTTCAATATACACATAATAGCAATATAATTTATAGGGTCCATATTGCAAATCATCATCAAACATAAAAGACAAACTATGTCTGTATTAAAATTTGCTTAAAGGATTACTTTCTGTTATAATTTTTAAGCTAAACAACTAACATATTAAAGTTAATAAACATTAATTAAAACCTACTGACCAATATTTTCTCCAAAACGAAGTTTCATAACGTTCTAAAAGTTAAAACTTTTATTCGCCGATGATGTCACGTTATCCTGCCCACTAGTTTCAGCACTGCATGTTCAAAATACTTAAACCAATAACTTTGTGTTTAAAGCGCCATTTTGAAACCTAGGTATTGTAAATGGATTGGTACAGAGCAAAGGATACCCACGGAGTGGGTTTGGAAAATAATTAAATTTGCAGACAAGATTTCTGATATACGGTAGATATATGTTAATGAAATGCTATTGATAAAAAGCGTATTTGGGGTAGTTAGTTAGTAACAGGCATAGAAAATATTTACTTACAGTGGCCCTTTAACGGTACATGGAAGTAAAAATTAAGGGACAGATTACAAGTGGAACACTAAATATAATTTTCATGAAAGCAATATTAGCGCTCCACTGTGTAATACCAGCGCACGCTAATGTGCGCAGGTATTACAAGTTAACAGCAATGCAAACGCGAGCTTGCGCTCACATTGCTAGGAAGCATTGCGCTCCAGAGAGCGCGCTTCCAAAGGCTCCAATAGGAGCCTCAATCTGATGCCATCTGAGACATTAGAATCTCGTGCAGCATATATGTAAATATATATGTATATGACTATATACATGTATATTTATGTGCTAATATGTGTATTTAGTAACACATAAATATGTATGTATATATTCATATACATATATATTTACTGGGAACACACAGTTCCCAAAGACCGCAATGTAAAGGCAGTTGTTTTTTTTATTATAAAGCTATTTTTTTTAATAAAGAACTATAATGCCCTCTATGTAATGGCTGGTTAATTATCTTGCATTTGCGGTTGCACGATTATTTAGTGCTCCACTTGTAATCTAGTGGACAATTAAAAAAAAATTCCAGCTTACTTCTATTATGAAATCTCTTTGTCTCTGTTGTTGAAATGTAACTTATTTATATGAGAGCATAGCTAGGTAGGCTCAGGAGCAGGCTACTGTCCAAACACAATCCCATGTCATTATTCTTTCATTGAAAGATAGCAAATCATATTAAAAAAAAAAGCTAATTTGATAATAAATGTTATCATGAATTGAATCATGAAAGCTGAAGGAACATGAAACCACATTTTTTCCTTCATGAATCAGATAGAGCATACAATTTGAATCAGCTTTACAATTAATTTCTATGATCAAATTTGCTTGTTCTCTTTTGTATCTTTTGTTGAAGGAGCAGTAGTGCACTACTGGGAGCTAGCTAAACACATCAGGTGAGCCAATGACAGGAAGCATTTATGTGCAGCCACCAATCAGCAGCAATCTCCCAATAGAACACTGCTGTTCTTGACCCTACCTCAGTATGCTTTTCAACAAAGGATACAATGAGAATTAAACAAATTAGATAGTAGAAGTAAAGTTCTTAAAACTGCACGCTCTATCTGAATCATAAAAGTTTAATTTTGACTTTACTGTCCCTTTAATAATGACGTCACTATCCCTTCAAGACAACTACTATGTAAAATGCATTGTGCTTTTCCTAACAGGAAAGTGTGTAATAACAATTTATAAATTGTGCGCTTTTTAAAACGAATTAAGGTATGTCCTGGGTTTCAAGTATGTGTTAGCTCGTCTGTTTGTCTCCCTGTGTTTGGCCATATTGCTGTTTGTACTAATATTGGTAACACAATTTTATATGTATTTATGATCACAGAAAATTATTATTTTTTTTCACATTACCCCACTGTCTCTGTTTTTGTAAATCTTTTTAGATAGTGAGAGTGCTGTACACATGGACTTTTGGATATACCTTATTTTAGCATATCCACTACATTTTATGCAATATAATAAAATTATTGTGCCCGCAAACGGGCAAATTTGCATGTTTTTGGGTGCACAATAATTAATCAGCCATTTCTAGTGGCTTGTGATTGCTACCGCAAGCTCGCGGTAGCAATTAGCGCTTATAAAATTAACCAGAGATCAGATCTCTATTTAATTTTATAAATGTGCCCCAAATGCCTGCAAAATACAGTGTAGTGTATTTTATTAAAAAATAAAGATAGCAGCATCTTTATTTTTAATAAAATAACTGTACTAGGCAGTATTTTGGGGTTAAAGTTGTTGGGAGTGTGGTGTTAGGAAAAAAAAAAACGACACTGAAAAGTGTCTTTACATAGCAGTCTATGGGAACTGTGTGTTCCCAGTAAATATATATATATATTAATATGCTTATATAGATAAATATTTATGTATAAAATCATATACATATATATTTATATTTGCTGCTATAGCTGCGCTACTTACCCCTTTCGCTTAGGTTCTGATGCTGTCTCTGACGGCATCAGAACGAGACTCTCATTGGAGTCTATGTAAGCACAATGCTTACCAACAATGTAAACGTGAGCTCGCGTTCGGATTGCTGAACACCTTGTAATACCAGCACTGGTATTACACAGTGGAGTGCAAATATCGCTTTCATGAAAGCGATATTTAGCGCTCCACTTGTAATCTGGCTTTTAATTGTAAAAACTCATGTTTAAAATCAAACCTATAGATAAAACGTGATCTCCCATTGTGTTTGGGAGAAATCAAGCTCTATACAAAGACTCTGGTATCTGTGATGCTGTAAGGGACAATTATCCCAGTACAACATAATAACTGATGTGAAATAACAGCTACCAAAGGTGGTGAGTTCAAATACAGCACTGTGTGATTAAACCATTTAGGTGCAATAGAAAGACATAGCTGTTAGCAAATTTCCCATGCTAGAATCCCTATATATTAATATTATACCCAAACTGTGTGCAGTTGTAGAATGTTACCAGGGAAGGTAGGAGTTGCAACATTAAACTTACAGTAATTACAGGACACATTTTGTTGCTTTGCTATAGCAGCTAAGTATAAACATTTTTAAAATAAATTAACATTTATTAGCTTCAACTGTTTTTCAAAAGCCAAGTGCAGCCCACTGTTGTTTCTTTTGGAGAAGCCAATCCATGCTTGAGTTCAAAGCTAACTGGGCTAGCCATGGCCATTGGGTCCTATTTATCAAGCCGTCAACTGCAAATATGCTGGAATTGTGGCTAGCTTGATTCCCGTTAGTTATCTAATCCTACAGACCGGCAAAAGTAGAATTTTGTGACATAACATACGATCCGCCGGTTTCAGTCCGAAACAGATCGATGCTTACATCACTACAGATGTTACGAATGCAAATTCGGCACTGTCTGGGTACTTTTGCTAGTTAACAAATTCCTAGCAGGTACGCTCACCACTATTCCGGCCCAGCGTACCTGCTTTTCAATCCACCGCCCTAGAGGCGGCGGATGCCATAGGAATCGATGGGAGTCTGAAAGAAGTCAGAAGTCTTCATCCAAGCGACCGAAGTCCTCATCGAAGCCCGCAGACTTCTTGGAGGATGGATGTCGGATCTTCAAAACTGTAAGTCGAACTTCAGGGGTTAGTGTTAGGATTTTTTAAGGGTGTATTGGGTGGGTTTTAGTTTTAGATTAGCGTTTGGGCTGCAATAGAGCTAAATGTCCTTTTAAGGGCAATGTCCATACAAATGCCTTTTTCAGGGCAATGGGGAGCTTAGGTTTTTTTTTAGTTAGTTTTTTATTTGGGGGGTTGGTTGTGTGGGTGGTGGGTTTTACTGTTGGGATGTATTTGTATTTTTGATTTACAGGTAAAAGAGCTGATTTCTTTGGGGCAATGCCCCACAAAAGGCCCTTTAAGGGCTATTTGTAGTTTATTGTAGGTTAGGTTTTTTATTATTTTGGGGGGGCTTTTTTATTTTCATAGGGACCTTAGATTAGGTGTAATTAGTTTAAATCTTTGATAATTTCTTTTTTATTTTTTGTAACTTAGTGTTTATTTTTTGTGTAACTTAGTGTTTGTTATTTTTTGTAACTTAGTTTTTAGTTTTTTGTAACTTAGTTTTTAGTTTTTTGTAACTTAGTAATTTTTTAGTGTAGATTTAAATTATTTGAGTAGGGTTAGGTGTTTAAATATATAATATAGTTAATTTAATTTGTAGTTTAATGTAATTTTAGTATAAAAGTTAGTACAGTATAGATTAATTATTAGTTTAATATAGTTTAATGTAATTTTATTATAATAATTAGGTTAGATTAATTAGTAATTTAATATAGTTTAATGTAATTTTATTATAATAGTTAGGGTAGGTTAATTAATAGTTTAATATAGCTTAATTTAATTTTAAAGGTAAGTTTAAATTTATTATAAGATAGGGATGAGTTAATATTTAATATAAAGTTAGCGGGTAGTTAGGTTTAGGGCTTAATAGTTTAATTTAGTTTATGGCAATGTGGGGGGCTGGCGGTTTAGGGGTTAATAACTTTATTTATTTGCTTTGGGCTCCAGGAGTGGCGGGATAGGGGTTAATAACATAATGTAGGTGGCGGTGGTGTAGGGGGCGGCAGATTAGGGGTTAATAACATAACATAATGTAGGTGGCAGTGGGCTCCGTGAATGAAGGAAATAGGAGTTATTAGAGTGGCGGTGGGTTCCGGGAGCGGCGGTTTAGGGGTTAATAACTTTATTTAGTTGCGGCGGGGTTCGGGAGCGCTGGGGTAGGGGTTAAACATTTTAGTATAGTGGCGGTGTTTAGTGACAGGGTACAAATAAAGCTGGGAAAAAGCCGAATAGCAGCAAGATCGATGACTGTCAGTTAACAACAGTCCGCTGCTCATCACTCCGTACTTGGTGTGCGGCTTTTTGACAGCTTTTTTGGTATATATGGAGAACGTATTCAGGTCCGCTGCATCGATGTTAAACGATGTCAGACGAGTGTATTGGTGCCGACGAATGCAGCACAGTTGATGGGTTGATAAATAGGCCCCATTGTGTTAGTAAAAAGTAAATTAGTTTGCAGTTGTTATCTGTTGAGGCCAATTAGGAGCAGATATGTAACACGGTGAACATTGAGATGTCTGCATGCATATTGTGCTCTAAGAATTAGAAAAGCCACAATTTTCAGAGCTAAATTACATGAAAAGGGGCAAAATAAATAAAAAAGTATATTGCTAAGTAAGTTGTTTTACTGCACATAATATTTTATAAAAATTATCAAGGTATTTACTGTCCCTTTGACATTAAAGGAACAGGAAACTCCAACATTTTCTTTCAGGATTTAAATAGCACATACAATTTTAAACAACTTTCTAATTTACTTATATTATCAACTTTGCTTCATTATCTTGTTATCATTTGCTAAAGGAAAAACATTGCACTACTGGCAGCTAGCTGAACACATCTAGTTAGCCAATCACAAGAGACAAATATGTGCAGGCACCAATCAGCAGCTAGCTCCCACTACTGTAGGATATGTGCATATTCCTTTTTCAATAAGGGATACCATAATACCAAGAGAATGAAGCACTTTTGAAAATAGAAGTGAAATTAAAAGTGTCTTAAAATTATATGCTCTATCTGAATCATGTGAGTTTAATTTTGACTTTCTTATCCCTTTAAACTTAAAACAATAAGTCCAGCAAGTCCCCTACATCCCCTGTGTCTGTTTTATGTATTGAGAGTGGGTGGGATTAACATGAATACCTCATAGAAACCATGCACTACTCTGGTTGGCTGGAACACATTTATTTGATTGGTTATGTTTTAACCATTCAAGAGTCGAGTTACTGACCAATCAGGAACTGCTGCATTGGGCTTTCTGTTATTGGCTGGGTTACCATCAAGCTGCTAATTGGTCACAATTCCTCAGTTTTATGTTTCTTAGCTGGTAGTTGATCAAGGTTTAAGAAAGGAGTGTTTTTATTGTTTTATTACACCTTGAGTGAGATAAGAAGCACTATTTATACTCTACAGTTCACTCAATAAAACAAACTTCCCAGAATACAAGTTTTGGCTGTGTCACTGGGATGACATGGATAATATGACTTTATCAGCCTACACCAATATCACATACCATTCCTCGTACACTGGGCAGGCTGTGACCCACAGCTCTGCACTATAGACTTTTATCCATTGAAGTGGTGCAGAAGACTGCTGAAGTCTCTGCTGGATGCTGGTTATTTTCAGGACCCAGGAAGGCCATGCTCCTCCCTTCAGTAATCTCTGGCAAAACCTTTCCCATAACAGAAATGTTATGAAAAATTAAAGGGAAATAAGCAAGTGATAATAAAATATTGTAATGCCGAAATAGGAGTGCCCACTGGAGGCTAAAGAGACTGGAAAAGGATATATATGATTGGCAGACTTTTTCTGCGGGGCTTGGGTACTAGATCAGGATACCAGTGTTTGACAGACATCTTCTGCAGGGCTTGTGCACTGGAGCAGGATACCAATGCTCGACTGACCCACTCTGCAGGGCTTGGGTACAGGAGTAGGACACCGGTGCTTGGCAGATGCCTTCTGCAGGGCTAGGGTACTGGAGCAGGGTACAGGAACAGGATGCCAGAGATGCAGTATGATGCCACAGGGTTAAATAAATACCTGAGAGCAGTCAGAAAAGTCACCAAATCCAAGGAGAATCCAATAAAATAGTCAGGTTACAAGGCCAAGTTCTGTAAACAGAAAAGCAGTACAATATTACATCAGATATTGGTAGTGTGGCCAAAAGTGCCTACTTAACAGCGGCTTGGTCTAGATGAGTAAGTGAGTAAACTAGTGGACAACTTTTTAAGTTGAAATATTCATTAACACTGTTTGCAGTGACTTAGTGCAACATAATTTAAAACAATGGTTTTAAAATACATACATGGATCCATGCAATTAACAAATATATATAAAAATTACATATAAAAATACAGTTTGAATATACAATCGTAGATAGAAATAAACAATGATGAAAATGTCTTTCCTGGCTTGTAACAATATTTCAAATTAGAGGTACAAATATATGCATGTATTGCTTGTAACAGTGTTTCAAATCAGAAGTGATGCAAATATTACCAAGAATGCACGCTATATGACACTTACTTCTGATTATTTTGGGTCAAAGAGATAGTGATGTTTGAATTTCGGAAGTTAACTAATTATATATTAATGTGAGTTTAAATCTTATGCTAAAGTGGTTGTCTTCTAAATCTATATTTTCCAACTGAGTGCTAGTTGTGTTTAGTATATAGTGCAAACTTCTACGTGCAATATGTCACAGAAAAATAATCTCCGCCCACTAGCCGTTATTCAGCTGTTACAGACCGGCTTCTATTGATTTACTTCCACTGGATTCCTGAGTAGTGATGTCCCGAACTGTTCGCCCGCGAACGGTTCACAGCGAACATAGGTTGTTCGCGTTCGCGTTTGTGGGCGAACACATGGCGATGTTCGATCCGCCCCTATGTGTCATCATTGTGGAAACTTTGACCCTTTATGTCACAGCCGCCTGACACATTAGAGCCAATCAACATCAGACACTCCCTCACAGACACTCCCAGCTACTCGGAATCCGCCATTTTAGACTCATAACGACCTTGCTTTTTTAATGAGAGGACGTGTTGTGTTTTTGCTCCTGACATTAATAGGAAAAACATAGCTAGGCTAGTGTATTTACAGTCCAGAAGGACTCCACTCATCTCTGCTGCAAGCACAGCACCCCAAAAAGCCCTTTTTAGGGCTATATTTCGTGTCATTTTTTTTTTTTCTTCTTTTTTATTAGCATTTGGCTGGCTTTCAGCTGTGTGTTTAAGGCTCACAGCATATGCTGTGACTACTGCCACCACTGATATCTCCCTAACAACATTAGTTTAAATTTAACTAACCCAAAAATATAATTATTTTTCTAGTGTAATTTTTTTTCATTTTCTATCAGGCCAGTGTCACACAGCATATACTCTGGTTCATTGCTCTGTGCCAGCCAGCAGCTGAGCAGTGTTAATATCCGTTTATAACATTATTTTTAATTTAAAAAAAAAAACACAAAAAAATATTTTTCTAGTGTAATCTAATTACATTTACTATCATGCCTGTGTCTGTCAGGCTCACTCAGAATTAATATACCTCTTTTTTTTCAGTCTTTTGGTTAATTGGTCTGTGCCAGGCAGCCACCCAGCACTCATATCTATTTTTCTTTCACCTTAATTTTAATATATAAAAAAAAAAGTTTAAATTTGTTTGCTAGTGTAATCTAATATAATTTTCTATCCGGCCTGTGTGTTTTGCTGACATAGAGAGCCTACTGTGTTTACTTGCTGCCCTCCCTAGTCTATGAGCCACGACTCATATGTGTTTAACCTTTTTTTAATTCCCCCCCCAAAAAATAATTTCAATCATTTTTCTAGTGTAATCTAATAGTATTTTCTATTAGGCGTGTGTGTATCCGACATACAGAGCCTACTGTTTTTAATAGCTGCCCTTCCAAGGCTATCAGCCACGACTCATATATATGTGCTTAACCTTTTTCTTAAAATTTCCAAAAAAAGTATTTAAATCATTATGCTAGTGTAATCTAATTGTATTTTCTATCAGGCCTGTGTCTAACTGTCTATCTGACTTACACAGCATACTGTTGTTATAATTGCTGCCCTACGTAGCAGCCAGCCAGTGCGACCACTCATAGAGTCATATGTGCATTGCACTTCTTAACATAATTTTAATATTAAAATCTAAAATTTTAAAATATTTTGCTAGTGTAATGTAACTTAATTTTCTATCAGTCCTGTGTTTTTGTCACTTACACAGCATACTGTGTTAAATTACTGCCCTACCTACCATCCACGACTCATATCTGCCAGCCTGTCTGCCAGGCCCAAGTAGTCAATTAGTGGCACCAATCACAATTCTTGTAACAGTAATAAAAAAAAAAAAACATAATTTTTTGGACTGCAAATATTCAGTCTCCTAGGGCCATTGAATTTCATTTACCTCCTGCCTGCCACTGCCAGCCTTTTGTGCCAGGCCGTCTAGCCAACTATTTACACCAATCATAATTGTTGTCACAGTCAGACAGTATAGTTATTAATTTAAATAAAAACATTTTTTAGTTGTTAACCCTCAGTTTGCTCGTGCCTTTGAATTGCACTTTTCTACAGCCTTCCAAGCCTGTGTGCCAGGCCTACTTAAAAAATATTTACACCAATCATATTTGTTGTGACAGTATTCTAATAATTAAAAATTAAAATTTTTGGTAATAGTTGCTGTGATTTGAATCGTCAGTTTGCTGGTGCCATTGAATAGCACTTTCCTCCTGCCTTGCAGCCTGCTGTGAGCCAGGCCCACCTAGCCAATTGTTGTCAGCAATCATATTTCTGTTAACAGTATTGCAAACATTGTCAATCATCACTGTTTAGACTGTCAGTAATCAGTCTCCTAGTGTCCTTGAATTGCATCTCCCTCCTGCCTGCCATCCTTTTGTGCCAGGCCGTCTTGCCAACTATTTACACCAATCCTAATTTTTTGTCACAGTATAGTTACTAATTAAAATTAAAAAAATCTTTATTGTTGATGATCTTAACCCTCAGTTTGCTCGTGCCTTTGAATTGCACTTTTCTACAGCCTTCCAAGCCTGTGTGCCAGGCCTACTTAAAAAATATTTACACCAATCATATTTGTTGTGACAGTATTCTAAAAATTAAAAATTAAAATTTTTGGTAATAGTTGCTGTGATTTGAATCGTCAGTTTGCTGGTGCCATTGAATAGCACTTTCCTCCTGCCTTGCAGCCTGCTGTGAGCCAGGCCCACCTAGCCAATTGTTGTCAGCAATCATATTTCTGTTAACAGTATTTCAAAAATTGTCAATCATCACTGTTTAGACTGTCAGTAATCAGTCTCCTAGTTTCCTTGAATTGCATCTCCCTCCTGCCTGCCATCCTTTTGTGCCAGGCCGTCTTGCCAACTATTTACACCAATCCAAATATTTTGTCACAGTATAGTTACTAATTACAATTGAAAAAATCTTTATTGTTGATTAACTTAACCCTCAGTTTGCTCGTGCCTTTGAATTGCACTTTTCTACAGCCTTCCAAGCCTGTGTGCCAGGCCTACTTAAAAAATATTTACACCAATCATATTTGTTGTGACAGTATTCTAATAATTAAAAATTAAAATTTTTGGTAATAGTTGCTGTGATTTGAATCGTCAGTTTGCTGGTGCCATTGAATAGCACTTTCCTCCTGCCTTGCAGCCTGCTGTGAGCCAGGCCCACCTATCCAATTGTTGTCAGCAATGATATTTCTGTTAACAGTATTGCAAAAATTGTCAATCATCACTGTTTAGACTGTCAGTAATCAGTCTCCTAGTTTCCTTGAATTGCATCTCCCTCCTGCCTGCCATCCTTTTGTGCCAGGCCGTCTTGCCAACTATTTACACCAATCCTAATTTTTTGTCACAGTATAGTTACTAATTAAAATTAAAAAAATCTTTATTGTTGATGATCTTAACCCTCAGTTTGCTCGTGCCTTTGAATTGCACTTTTCTACAGCCTTCCAAGCCTGTGTGCCAGGCCTACTTAAAAAATATTTACACCAATCATATTTGTTGTGACAGTATTCTAATAATTAAAAATGAAAATTTTTGGTAATAATTGCTGTGATTTGAATCGTCAGTTTGCTGGTGCCATTGAATAGCACTTTCCTCCTGCCTTGCAGCCTGCTGTGAGCCAGGCCCACCTATCCAATTGTTGTCAGCAATCATATTTCTGTTAACAGTATTGCAAAAATTGTCAATCATCACTGTTTAGACTGTCAGTAATCAGTCTTCTAGTTTCCTTGAATTGCATCTCCCTCCTGCCTGCCATCCTTTTGTGCCAGGCCGTCTTGCCAACTATTTACACCAATCCTAATTTTTTGTCACAGTATAGTTACTAATTAAAATTAAAAAAATCTTTATTGTTGATGATCTTAATCCTCAGTTTGCTCGTGCTTTTGAATTTCACTTTTCTACAGCCTTCCAAGCCTGTGTGCCAGGCCTACTTAAAAAATATTTACACCAATCATATTTGTTGTGACAGTATTCTAATAATTAAAAATTAAAATTTTTGGTAATAGTTGCTGTGATTTGAATCCTCAGTTTGCAGGTGCCATTAAATAGCACTTTCCTCCTGCCTTGCAGCCTGCTGTGAGCCAGGCCCACCTAGCCAATTGTTGTCAGCAATCATATTTCTGTTAACAGTATTGCAAAAATTGTCAATCATCACTGTTTAGACTGTCAGTAATCAGTCTCCTAGTTTCCTTGAATTGCATCTCCCTCCTGCCTGCCATCCTTTTGTGCCAGGCCGTCTTGCCAACTATTTACACCAATCCAAATATTTTGTCACAGTATAGTTACTAATTACAATTAAAAAAATCTTTATTGTTGATGATCTTAACCTTCAGTTTGCTCGTGTCTTTGAATTGCACTTTTCTACAGCCTTCCAAGCCTGTGTGCCAGGCCTACTTAAAAAATATTTACACCAATCATATTTGTTGTGACAGTATTCTAATAATTAAAAATTAAAATTTTTGGTAATAGTTGCTGTGATTTGAATCGTCAGTTTGCTGGTGCCATTGAATAGCACTTTCCTCCTGCCTTGCAGCCTGCTGTGAGCCAGGCCCACCTAGCCAATTGTTGTCAGCAATGATATTTCTGTTAACAGTATTGCAAAAATTGTCAATCATCACTGTTTAGACTGTCAGTAATCAGTCTCCTAGTGTCCTTGAATTGCATCTCCCTCCTGCCTGCCATCCTTTTGTGCCAGGCCGTCTTGCCAACTATTTACACCAATCCAAATATTTTGTCACAGTATAGTTACTAATTACAATTAAAAAAATCTTTATTGTTGATGATCTTAACCCTCAGTTTGCTCGTGCCTTTGAATTGCACTTTTCTACAGCCTTCCAAGCCTGTGTGCCAGGCCTACTTAAAAAATATTTACACCAATCATATTTGTTGTGACAGTATTCTAATAATTAAAAATTAAAATTTTTGGTAATAGTTGCTGTGATTTGAATCGTCAGTTTGCTGGTGCCATTGAATAACACTTTCTTCCTGCCTTGCAGCCTGCTGTGAGCCAGGCCCACCTAGCCAATTGTTGTCAGCAATCATATTTCTGTTAACAGTATTGCAAAAATTGTCAATCATCACTGTTTAGACTGTCAGTATTCAGTCTCCTAGTGTCCTTGAATTGCATCTCCCTCCTGCCTGCCATCCTTTTGTGCCAGGCCGTCTTGCCAACTATTTACACCAATCCAAATATTTTGTCACAGTATAGTTACTAATTACAATTAAAACAATCTTTATTGTTGATAATCTTAACCCTCAGTTTGCTCGTGCCTTTGAATTGCACTTTTCTACAGCCTTCCAAGCCTGTGTGCCAGGCCTACTTAAAAAATATTTACACCAATCATATTTGTTGTGACAGTATTCTAATAATTAAAAATTAAAATTTTTGGTAATAGTTGCTGTGATTTGAATCGTCAGTTTGCTGGTGCCATTGAATAGCACTTTCCTCCTGCCTTGCAGCCTGCTGTGAGCCAGGCCCACCTATCCAATTGTTGTCAGCAATGATATTTCTGTTAACAGTATTGCAAAAATTGTCAATCATCACTGTTTAGACTGTCAGTAATCAGTCTCCTAGTTTCCTTGAATTGCATCTCCCTCCTGCCTGCCATCCTTTTGTGCCAGGCCGTCTTGCCAACTATTTACACCAATCCTAATTTTTTGTCACAGTATAGTTACTAATTAAAATTAAAAAAATCTTTATTGTTGATGATCTTAACCCTCAGTTTGCTCGTGCCTTTGAATTGCACTTTTCTACAGCCTTCCAAGCCTGTGTGCCAGGCCTAGTTAAAAAATATTTACACCAATCATATTTGTTGTGACAGTATTCTAATAATTAAAAATGAAAATTTTTGGTAATAATTGCTGTGATTTGAATCGTCAGTTTGCTGGTGCCATTGAATAGCACTTTCCTCCTGCCTTGCAGCCTGCTGTGAGCCAGGCCCACCTATCCAATTGTTGTCAGCAATCATATTTCTGTTAACAGTATTGCAAAAATTGTCAATCATCACTGTTTAGACTGTCAGTAATCAGTCTTCTAGTTTCCTTGAATTGCATCTCCCTCCTGCCTGCCATCCTTTTGTGCCAGGCCGTCTTGCCAACTATTTACACCAATCCTAATTTTTTGTCACAGTATAGTTACTAATTAAAATTAAAAAAATCTTTATTGTTGATGATCTTAATCCTCAGTTTGCTCGTGCTTTTGAATTTCACTTTTCTACAGCCTTCCAAGCCTGTGTGCCAGGCCTACTTAAAAAATATTTACACCAATCATATTTGTTGTGACAGTATTCTAATAATTAAAAATTAAAATTTTTGGTAATAGTTGCTGTGATTTGAATCGTCAGTTTGCTGGTGCCATTGAATAGCACTTTCCTCCTGCCTTGCAGCCTGCTGTGAGCCAGGCCCACCTAGCCAATTGTTGTCAGCAATGATATTTCTGTTAACAGTATTGCAAAAATTGTCAATCATCACTGTTTAGACTGTCAGTAATCAGTCTCCTAGTGTCCTTGAATTGCATCTCCCTCCTGCCTGCCATCCTTTTGTGCCAGGCCGTCTTGCCAACTATTTACACCAATCCAAATATTTTGTCACAGTATAGTTACTAATTACAATTAAAAAAATCTTTATTGTTGATGATCTTAACCCTCAGTTTGCTCGTGCCTTTGAATTGCACTTTTCTACAGCCTTCCAAGCCTGTGTGCCAGGCCTACTTAAAAAATATTTACACCAATCATATTTGTTGTGACAGTATTCTAATAATTAAAAATTAAAATTTTTGGTAATAGTTGCTGTGATTTGAATCGTCAGTTTGCTGGTGCCATTGAATAACACTTTCCTCCTGCCTTGCAGCCTGCTGTGAGCCAGGCCCACCTAGCCAATTGTTGTCAGCAATCATATTTCTGTTAACAGTATTGCAAAAATTGTCAATCATCACTGTTTAGACTGTCAGTATTCAGTCTCCTAGTGTCCTTGAATTGCATCTCCCTCCTGCCTGCCATCCTTTTGTGCCAGGCCGTCTTGCCAACTATTTACACCAATCCAAATATTTTGTCACAGTATAGTTACTAATTACAATTAAAACAATCTTTATTGTTGATAATCTTAACCCTCAGTTTGCTCGTGCCTTTGAATTGCACTTTTCTACAGCCTTCCAAGCCTGTGTGCCAGGCCTACTTAAAAAATATTTACACCAATCATATTTGTTGTGACAGTATTCTAATAATTAAAAATTAAAATTTTTGGTAATAGTTGCTGTGATTTGAATCGTCAGTTTGCTGGTGCCATTGAATAACACTTTCCTCCTGCCTTGCAGCCTGCTGTGAGCTAGGCCCACCTAGCCAATTGTTGTCAGCAATCATATTTCTGTTAACAGTATTTCAAAAATTGTCAATCATCACTGTTTAGACTGTCAGTAATCAGTCTCCTAGTGTCCTTGAATTGCATCTCCCTCCTGCCTGCCATCCTTTTGTGCCAGGCCGTCTTGCCAACTATTTACACCAATCCAAATTTTTTGTCACAGTATAGTTACTAATTACAATTAAAAAAATCTTTATTGTTGATGATCTTAATCCTCAGTTTGCTCATGCCCTAGAATAGCACTTTTCTACAGCCTTCCAAGCCTGTGTGCCAGGCCTACTTAAAAAATATTTACACCAATCATATTTGTTGTGACAGTATTCTAATAATTAAAAATTAAAAATTTTGGTAATAGTTGCTGTGATTTGATGCCTCAGTTTGCTGGTGCCATTGAATAGCACTTTCCTCCTGCCTTGCAGCCTGCTGTGAGCCAGGCCCACCTAGCCAATTGTTGTCAGCAATCATATTTCTTTTAATAGTATTGCAAAAATTGTCAATCATCACTGTTTTGACTGTCATTAATCAGTCTCCTAGTGTCCTTGAATTGCATCTCCCTCCTGCCTGCCATCCTTTTGTGCCAGGCCGTCTTGCCAACTATTTACACCAATCCTAATTGTTGTCACAGTATAGTTACTAATTCAAATAAAAAAAATCTTGATTGTTGATCTTAATTCTCATTTTGCTTGTGCCATTGAATTGCACTTTTCTACTGCCTGCCAGCCTGTGTGCCAGGCCCAACTATCCAATTAGTGCTAGCAATCATATTTCTTTTAACAGTATTGCAAAATTTGTCAATCAACACTGTTTTGACTGTCAATCTGCAGTCTACTAGTGCCCTTGAATTACATTTTCCTCCTGCCTGTGTGCCAGTCCCAACTATATGAATATATATCTTGCAGCGCCAAGATGTCAACCATACAAGCTATACTCTAGTTGCGGGATCTCCCAACCAGATCCCAAAATGACAGTAGATTAAAGTGCTTGGTGAGTACAGCGCTACAAAGCCCTAGAGGAAGGGTTTGTGGCTGAAGATGGTGTCCACGATTGGTTATATAGCCTATAGGTGGTGTATATAATAGTAATACAAATAACTGATAGGCCTAAACCCATTAATAATACAATGTATAGAAAAAAAGAATTTATAATAGATCAAACACTCCTATATGATTAGCTAATGACATTTAATATACATGAATGGTTAAAAATCTTGAACAATATCAGCATACATAAAATACATAAATGGCAATTGTTAGAAAACCTTAAAAACAAGATCTTATAAAGCAAGATCTAATGGTACCGTTATGTGCACATAAAAAAAGGGGGGGGGGTTTAGTTATAAAAATAAAAATAAAATTGAAGTCTTAAAAGTCCAAAGAATAGTCGTGTGATCCTATGGTATACCGACTAGTATAATAACTCAATGCTGGTGTGTTCAAACTCAGTGAACCACTCAAAAATATGATGAAGTGTGAAAAAATAAATTAATTGCCTTCCAAAATCAAAAAGCTAAAAAACAACTTGTAATATCAAAACTGTGTAAAAAGTGGAAATAGTCCTCAAATTATAAAATAAAAATAAAAATGAGTGAGGTGTACACCAAAAAAATATATAAAAAATATGCCTTAGTGAATGTCAAATGTATCCTTAAAACATAAAACAAATGTTCCCAAAAGGACTGTGATAAATTGGTTCAAGATGACACCACTGGAGTTTTTACACACATCTTAAGAAGAGGACCCACATTTAGGAATCCTATAACCACACCTATTTGGATACAATTTGAGTTATCACAGTTCTTTTGGGAACATTTGTTTTATGTTTTAAGGATACATTTGACATTCACTAAGGCATATTTTTTATATATTTTTTTGGTGTACACCTCACTCATTTTTATTTTTGAATTTGAGGACTATTTCCACTTTTTAAACAGTTGTGATATCACGAGTTGTTTTTTAGCTTTTTGATTTTGGAAGGCAATTAATTTATTTTTTCACACTTCATCATATTTTTGAGTGGTTCACTGAGTTTGAACACACCAGCATTGGGTTATTATACTAGTCGGTATACCATAGGATCACACGACTATTCTTTGGACTTTTAAGACTTCAATTTTATTTTTATTTTTATAACTAACCCCCCCCCCCCCCTTTTTTTATGTGCACATAACGGTACCATTAGATCTTGCTTTATAAGATCTTGTTTTTAAGGTTTTCTAACAATTGCCATTTATGTATTTTATGTATGCTGATATTGTTCAAGATTTTTAACCATTCATGTATATTAAATGTCATTAGCTAATCATATAGGAGTGTTTGATCTATTATAAATTCTTTTTTTCTATACATTGTATTATTAATGGGTTTAGGCCTATCAGTTATTTTTTATTACTATTATATACACCACCTATAGGCTATATAACCAATCGTGGACACCATCTTCAGCCACAAACCCTTCCTCTAGGGCTTTGTAGCGCTGTACTCACCAAGCACTTTAATCTACTGCCAGTCCCAACTAGCCAATTAGTGCCACCACTCATATTTATTGTAACAGGATTGGAATTTTTCTTAATCATTACTGTTTTGACTGTGATTCTTCAGTCTCCTAGTGCCATTGAATTGCAGTTTCCTTTCTCCCAGCGTGTGTGCCAGACAGGCTCATTTGCCAAATAGTGCCAAACAATCATATTTGTTGCCACAGTACTAGTAATATTTCAAAAAATTAACAATTTGTGATTTTTAAACATCTGTCTTTTTTGTTGTTGTCAGTCTCACAGCGTATACTGTGCCCACTTTCACAGTGCCACCACTCAATTGGTGTAATAGTATTGTTAGTGTCCATTTTAAAAAAAATGACAGGCAGAGGCAGGCCACCCCGCAGGTTCCGTGGTCGTGGTCGTGGTGCTGTGATTCCTTTGGACCCTACAAATATGCACATTGTTCAGACGCCGGGTGCCAGGGGGGATGCAAAAACTTCTGAGGAGGACCTAGTTGAATGGCTAACACAGGAAACCCAATCTTCTTCAGCTTCCGCTGCTAGTCCTCCTATGCTTGACGCACCATCTAAGTCCAGCTGTGCTTTGGGCAGGTCTCAAGTGACCAGTGCCACTCCGCCGCCTGTCGCCACCACCAACACTAGCACCACAGCCGCTTCACTTGATCTGTCACAGGAGTTATTGACACATCCTTTTGAAGAAATGAGTGATGCGCAACCATCATTGACAGAGGATGTAGATAATAGTGATCAGTCTCAGTCAGGCAGCATTACCGACATGGAGGTACGGTGTGATGATGATGATGATGTTGTACCCGCTGCTGCTTCCTTTCTTGATGTTTCAGATACAAGTGAAGCGGTTGATGATGATGTGTCGGTGGATGTCACGTGGGTGCCTGCTAGAAGAGAAGAAGAAGAGGGGGAAAGTTCAGATGGGGAGACAGAGAGGAGGAGGAGAAGGAGACAATTTGGAAGCACGGGGAGGTCATCTCAAGGAGCTAGTGGCACAGTCAGACAGCATGCATCGTCACCAGGGGTCAGCCAGACAGCCCGCCGACGCCCATCAACGCATGCTGTTGCCACCACCAGAATGCCATCATTGCAGAGCTCAGCAGTGTGGCATTTTTTTGTGTGTCTGCCTCTGACAACAGCGATGCCATTTGCAACCTGTGCCAAAAGAAACTGAGTCGTGGGAAGTCCAACAGCCACCTAGGTACAACTGCTTTGCGAAGGCACATGGTCTCCCATCACAAAGGCCGATGGGAAGAACACATGAGTAGAAGCAGCACACAAAGTGAAAGCCGCCCTCCTCCTCCTGCTCCAGCATCTTCAGCCACGTCAACCAGTGCTGTCCTCCTTGCCCCCTCTCAACCATCCTCCACTCAGTCTCTCTTACGTAGCAGTTCCTGGTCATCTGCCCACAGTCAGGTGTCTGTCAAGGACATGTTTGAGCGTAAGAAGCCAATTTCTCAAAGTCACCCCCTTGCCCGGCGTCTGACAGCTGGCTTGTCTGAACTCTTAGCCCGCCAGCTTTTACCATACAAGCTGGTGGAGTCTGATGCTTTCAAAAAATTTGTATCTATTGGGACACCGCAGTGGAAGGTACCTGGCAGAAATTTCTTTTCACAAAAGGCAATCCCAAACCTGTACTCTGTTGTGAGAAAGGAAGTTATGGCATGTCTGGCACACAGCGTTGGGGCAAGGGTCCATATGACCACGGATAGCTGGTCTGCAAAGCATGGTCAGGGCAGGTATATCACCTACACTGCGCATTGGGTAAACCTGCTGACTTCTGACAAGCATGGAATGCGTGGCTCTGCAGAAGAGTTGGTGACACCGCCACGACTTGCAGGCAGGCCTGCTGCTACCTCCTCTACTCCTCCTACTCCATCCTCTTCCATAACCTCTTCCTCGGCTGAGTCCTCTTCAACTTCTGCATCTTGCTCCACATCTATGGCACCCCCCCAGCTCCCCAGGTACTATGCTACATCCCGGGTACGGCAGTGTCACGCCGTCTTGGGGTTGACTTGCCTGAAAGCGGAGAGTCACACCGCACCAGCACTCCTGACCGCCCTGAACGCACAGGTGGATCAGTGGCTAACTCTGCACCAACTGGAGATTGGCAAGGTTGTTTCTGACAATGGAAGTAATTTGGTGGCGGCATTGAAATTGGGCAAGTTGACACATGTGCCGTACATGGCACATGTGTGTAATCTGATTGTACAACGATTTGTCCATAAGTACCCAGGCTTACAGGACGTCCTGAAGCAGGCCAGGAAGGTGTGTGGCCATTTCAGGCGTTCCTACACAGCCATGGCGCACTTGTCTGATATCCAGCGTCGAAACAACCTGCCAGTGAGGCGCTTGATTTGCGACAGCCCGACACGGTGGAATTCAACACTCCTAATGTTTGACCGCCTGCTCCAACAAGAAAAAGCTGTTAATGAGTATTTGTATGACCGGGCTGCTAGGACAGCCTCTGGGGAGCTGGGGATATTTTTGCCAAATTACTGGACGCTCATGCGCAATGCCTATAGGCTCATGCGTCCTTTTGAGGAGGTGACAAACCTTGTCAGTCGCACCGAAGGTACCATCAGCGACATCATACCATTTGTTTTCTTCCTGGAGCGTGCCCTGCGAAGAGTGCTGGATCAGGCAGTAGATGAGCGTGAAGAGGAAGCGGGAGAGTTGTGGTGTCCATCACCCCCGCAAACAGCCGAATCAGCATTGCTTGCTGGACCTGCGGCAACGCAGGAAGAGGATTGTGAGGAAGAGGAGTCAGAGGAGGAATGTGGCTTTGGGGAGGATGAGGAGGAGGAAGACCGAGCACAACAGTCATCCCAGGGTGCTCGTTGTTGTCACCTCTCTGGTACCCGTGGTGTTGTACGTGGCTGGGGGGAAGAAGATACCATCAGTGAGATCAGTGAGGAGGAGGAACACGACATGATTAGCTCAGCATCCAACCTTGTTCAAATGGGTTCTTTCATGCTGTCGTGCCTGTTGAGGGACCCTCGTATAAAAAAGCTGAAGGAGAACGACCTGTACTGGGTGTCCACGCTCCTCGACCCCCGGTATAAGCATAAAGTGCCTGAAATGTTACCAAATTCCCGCAAGTCGGAAAGGATGGAGCATTTTCATAATAAATTAAAAACTATGCTTTACACAGCGTATAAGGGTGATGTCACAGCACCACGGGAATGTAACAGGGGAAGAGATGAAATTAATCCTCCTCCTCCCACGACCACGGCGGCAAGGACCGGGTGCTTTCCTGACGTCTTGTTGATGGAGGACATGCGTACCTTTTTAACTCCCATGCACCATCAGAGCCTTTCGGGATCCAGCCTTAGAGAAAGACTCAACCGACAGGTAGAAGACTACCTAGCTTTAACTGCTTTCAGTCATTTGTACATTCCTAATTTTTCTGGCCTCTGCTGCATCTCTGTGGGTACAAAACTCAAATAAAAAAAATAATGCACATAACACTAGTGATTAAACTGTTATGAATTGTACAACTTTACACACCACTCATATCCGGTGTACCATTTAATTGAACGCAAAATGCAACAAATTTGAAAGAGTAGGACCGACCAAGCATCTTTATCCATCTCTTGGTTGCTCTAAATTATCTCTGTGTTCCATCTATGACATAAATAAGACAGATACGGATAGGGTATAGCGCTAGACCAAAAACCTACTTAGCCTCACTAAAGGTTATTGTCTCCTCCCTAGACAATAGAGAATTAAGAATGTAAAATCAGTGGATATAGGAGGCGCTATAGAGCCGTAGGATATATAGATATAAATAAATGTAAAATTCACTGTATCGTTACCAGTTAAAACAATCCAAAAAATTAAAAATCCAAAAATCCCAATGACCCTTAAGGGATACGTTTAAATACTATTTATGTGCAAAATCTGTGATAAAAAATCGGTGATAATTAAAAATAAAGGAAAATATCTACGTACATATATATAAAAACAATTTATCCAAGTGAAAAATCAAAGTGAAATAAATGCAGTATATCAAAGTGCAATCAATGATCAAGTGACAATATTTAGTAAAACACAGATGTGATATTTAATAAGTCAATGCATAAAAGGTTGACACATACAATCCATATAACATTCAATCATACATAAAATAAAACCGGTTTAAACATACACACTATACATACTATACATAACCCCTCAGATTCCCCAAATCAAATGTGGCTGGCGGAGAACACCTATAATGACTGTGTTCTAATCTTGGTGTTAGTAATTCAAGGCGATCCCCCAAAGAAGATGGTCCGGAATGATAATGTGGGTTTAATTATTGTAAATCCAAAGATATAAATGTTAATGTTTCTGAATGATGCCGTTATATCCCCAGTCTTTTTTGGTCACAAATAAAAGCCCACAATGGTATAGAGCTCCTTCCTTAATGTTCTCTTAGTTAATAGGCAATCAAGTATTTATAACTTAGCTGGGAGGCTCTCCTACCTTCTTACAAGTGTCTGCCAGCTATCTCCTTACCTGGCCCGACACTCTGGCTGCTCCTTTAGATGTCTGCTCAGCGAAAATCCCGTGAGTGACGTCACCCGGTTCCGGGTCCTAGGTGACCACTTGCGCAAGTGTTTGTTTCCACAGGATGTCCTCTGTACGCCAGGGTACAGAGAGTTCACTTCAGCTTCGGTCCTCCAAAAAATCACAAACAGTAGCAGGTAAGTCCTCTACGCGTTTCAACCCCTTCTGGGTCTTTTTCAAGATGCTACTTCCTGCAACCTTTGCCCTTAAATCCACTCTCTGCACAGGTGATTCGCTATTGCTACAACACCTTTCCGCAGGTAACTATTTCCGTATCTTACTGCTCTCTCTATAACCACCGCCTTCATATGGCTGCAGGGAGCAGCAGCCTGTTCTTATATAGTGCAATACAGCCGCCTGTGCAGAGAGTTTGTGATTTTTTGGAGGACCGAAGCTGAAGTGAACTCTCTGTACCCTGGCGTACAGAGGACATCCTGTGGAAACAAACACTTGCGCAAGTGGTCACCTAGGACCCGGAACCGGGTGACGTCACTCACGGGATTTTCGCTGAGCAGACATCTAAAGGAGCAGCCGGAGTGTCGGGCCAGGTAAGGAGATAGCTGGCAGACACTTGTAAGAAGGTAGGAGAGCCTCCCAGCTAAGTTATAAATACTTGATTGCCTATTAACTAAGAGAACATTAAGGAAGGAGCTCTATACCATCGTGGGCTTTTATTTGTGACCAAAAAAGACTGGGGATATAACGGCATCATTCAGAAACATTAACATTTATATCTTTGGATTTACAATAATTAAACCCACATTATCATTCCGGACCATCTTCTTTGGGGGATCGCCTTGAATTACTAACACCAAGATTAGAACACAGTCATTATAGGTGTTCTCCGCCAGCCACATTTGATTTGGGGAATCTTAGGGGTTATGTATAGTATGTATAGTGTGTATGTTTAAACCGGTTTTATTTTATGTATGATTGAATGTTATATGGATTGTATGTGTCAACCTTTTATGCATTGACTTATTAAATATCACATCTGTGTTTTACTAAATATTGTCACTTGATCATTGATTGCACTTTGATATACTGCATTTATTTCACTTTGATTTTTCACTTGGATAAATTGTTTTTATATATATGTACGTAGATATTTTCCTTTATTTTTAATTATCACCGATTTTTTATCACAGATTTTGCACATAAATAGTATTTAAACGTATCCCTTAAGGGTCATAGGGATTTTTGGATTTTTAATTTTTTGGATTGTTTTAACTGGTAACGATACAGTGAATTTTACATTTATTTATATCTATATATCCTACGGCTCTATAGCGCCTCCTATATCCACTGATTTTACCATCTATGACATACCTGTACTCTATTGTGCAAAAAGGTGGCATATGTTGTGTTTCATGCTGTTGTGCCTGTTGCGGGTCGTGGCCCATGATATAAAAAGGCTGAAGGAGAACGACCTGTAGTAATGGGTGCCCCATCCAGTTTTTAGAAAAATGTTCCTGGTTCCTCTCAATTATCTTTGGGTTTCTAAAATGGATGCCATACCTGTACTCGCTTGTGCAAAAGGATGGCATATGTGGTGGTGTTTCCTGCAGTTGTTTCTGTTGAGGGTGCTGGACCCTCTTATAAAAAAGCTGAAGGAGAACGACCTGGAGTGGGAGTCCAAGCATGGTTTTTGGTGCTATTTCACTTTTACAAACAATTATCTGTGGGTTTCACAAATCAATGCCGTACCAGTACTCTATTGTTCCAAAGTATGCCATATGTTCTCTTTCCTGCTGGTATTTTGTTTGAGGGTCCTGGACACTCTTATAAAAAGGCCTAAGGTGAAAGAGGTGTACTGGGTGTCCACTCTTTTTTATTTTCTATTTCTCATTTGACCAAAATTATCTCTGGTTTTGTAAAATCAATGCCGTACCTGTACTCTATTGTTCAAAAGGATGCCATACGTCCACTTTCCTGCTGGTGTTTTTTTTGAGTGTCCAGGACCCTCTTATAAAAAGGCCTAAGGATAAAGAGGTGTACTGGTTGGCCACTCATTTTTATTTTTCTATTTAACAATTGAACAAAATGATCTCTGGGTTTGTAAAATCAATGCTGTACCTGTACTCTATTGTTCAAAAGGATGCCATACGTCATCTTTCCTGCTGGTGTTTTTTTTGAGGGTCCAGGACCCTCTTATAAAAAGGCCTAAGGAGAAAGAGGTGTACTGGCTGTCCATCGAATCATTTTTTTTATTCAAATTTACATTTAAAAAAAAATTTCTATGGGTTTCTAAAATCTATGCCTTTCCTGTACTCTATTGTTCAAAAGTATGCCATATGTCCTCTTTCCTGCTGGTTTTTTGTTTGAGGGTCCTGGACCCTCTTATAAAAAGGCCTTATGGATAAAGAATTGTACTGGGTGTCCATCCAATCATTTTTTTTTTATTAAAATTCACGGTTGCAACAAATTATCCCCGGGTTTCTAAAATCAATGCCTTTCTTATAATCTTTTTTTCACAAAGGATGCCATATGTCCTCTTTCCTACTGCTGGTTTTGTTGAGTGTCCTGGAGCCTCTGCTAAAAAGGCCTAAGGATAAAGAAGTGTACTGGGTGTCTATTCAATGTTTTTTTAGATTTCACGGTTGTAACAAATTTTTTCTGTCTTTCAAAAATCAATGCCTTTCCTGTAATCTATTTTTCAAAAGGATGCCATATGTCCTATTTCATGCTGTTCTTTCTGTTGAGGCTCCGGGACACTCTTATAAAAAGGACTAAGGATAAAGAAGTGTACTGGGTGTCCAATCAATGTTTTTTTTCTATTTCCCGGGTCATATAACTGATCTCTGTGTTTCTAAAATCAATGCCTTTCCTGTAATCTAATTTTCAAAAGTATGCCATATGTCCTCTTTCCTGCTGGTGTTTTTTTTGAGGGTCCAGGACCCTCTTATAAAAAGGCCTAAGGAGAAAGTGGTGTACTGGGTGTCCATCGAATCATTTTTTTGATTCAAATTTACATTTGCAAAAAATTATCTATGGGTTTCTAAAATCTATGCCTTTCCTGTACTCTTACTCTATTGTTAAAAAGTATGCCATTTCCTGCTGGTGTTTTGTTTGAGGGTCCTGGACCCTCTTATAAAAAGGCCTAGGGAGAAAGAATTGTACTGGGTGTCCATCCAACCATTTTTTTTATTCAAATTCACGGTTGCAACAAATTATCCCCGGGTTTCTAAAATCAATGCCTTTCCTATAATCTTTTTTTCACAAAGGATGCCATATGTCCTCTTTCCTACTGCTGGTTTTGTTGAGTGTCCTGGAGCCTCTGCTAAAAAGGCCGAAGGATAAAGAAGTGTACTGGGTGTCTATTCAATGTTTTTTTAGATTTCCCGTTTGTAACAATTTTTTTCTGTCTTTCTAAAATCAATGCCTTTCCTGTAATCTATTTTTCAAAAGGATGCCATATGTCCTATTTCATGCTGTTCTTTCTGTTGAGGCTCCGGGACACTCTTCTAAAAAGGCCTAAGGATAAATAAGTGTACTGGGTGTATAATCTATTTTTTTTTAGATTTCACGGTTGCAACTAATGATCTCTGTGTTTCTAAAATCAATGCCTTTCCTGTAATCTAATTTTCTTAAGGATGCCATATGTCCTCTTTCATGCTGCTGGTTTTGTGGAGGGTCCTGGAGCCTCTGCTAAAAAGGCCTAAGGATAAATAAGTGTACTTGGTGTATAATCGAAGTTTTTTGTGATTTCACGGTTGCAACTAATGATCTCTGTGTTTCTAAAATCAATGCCTTTCCTGTAATCTTATTTTCTAAAGGATACCATATGTCCTCTTTCATGCTGCTGGTTTTGTGGAGGGTCCTGGAGCCTCTGCTAAAAAGGCCTAAGGATAAATAAGTGTACTTGGTGTATAATCAAAGTTTTTTGTGATTTCACGGTTGCAACTAATGATCTCTGTGTTTCTAAAATCAATGCCTTTCCTGTAATCTAATTTTCTAAAGGATGCCATATGTCCTCTTTCATGCTGCTGGTTTTGTGGAGGGTCCTGGAGCCTCTGCTAAAAAGGCCTAAGGATAAAGAAGTGTACTTGGTGTATAATCAAAATTTTTTGTGATTTCACGGTTGCAACTAATGATCTCTGTGTTTCTAAAATCAATGCCTTTCCTGTAATCTAATTTTCTAAAGGATGCCATATGTCCTCTTTCAAGCTGCTGGTTTTGTGGAGGGCCCTGGAGCCTCTGCTAAAAAGGCCTAAGGATAAAGAAGTGTACTGGGTGTCTAATTAATGTTTTTTTCGATTTACCGTTTGCAACTAATGATCTCTGTGTTTCTGAAATCAATGCCTTTCCTATAATCATTTTTTTCAAAAGGATGCCATATGTCCTCTTTCCTGCTGCTGGTTTTGTCGACGGTCCTGGAGCCTCTGCTGCACATAATAAAGAAAAAAAAAATTAATTTAACTTGACTTAATAACTGAAGCATGACTTCAGGAGTCAGGTGTGGTCGTAGGTAGTGGTTGTTGTTAGCAGATAATTTTAATTGCAAATTGCAATTGCCACAGCGTGCATAAAATGTGCGTCACTAGTCCAAATATAATTTTTTTTTTCATTCTGGATTAGTTTGGGGTACGGCGCAATATTGGAAAGGCAAAAAACAGGTCTCGGTACCCGTTGATATAAGGGGTGACTACTAGTGCTTTTACCAGGCTCCTCTTGGATAGCCCCAGAAAGTGTGAGTATGAATCCCAAAAAGAAAATTAAATCAAGGTTGAAAAATTACTCCTAAGTAAATTGTAAGACCTGGAGCTCCTCAAACACACGTCCTACCGCAACAGGTATAGGCTCCGCCCACCCAAATCTTACCTTTTTAATGCCAATTGATATTGCCACAGCTGGAATAACAGTAACTAACATGTGCATCCCCACAGCCAGTCTCCGAATCTATTGTCGGATGTATACAAAAACAACAATAAAGAATTCCTTTTGGGGCGCAAAGAGATGGCTACCGGAACACTCCAGGAACTTCACAAAAGTGGCTGTCTTGTGTTTCTGGTGATGTTGTAGACATCTGGGTAGTGTACAGGGAGGGCAAAAATCGTCTCCATCTCTGTGCACCAAAGGACATGACGTCCTTGTCATCCATAAGCACATGAAATTGCTGGCATTTTTGTTGCTTCAAGAAGTTCATTTTTTGTGATGATAGATAGTACAGAATTAAATAAACTTTGTTTTCCTACCATACTCAAGACAATCTTGTATTTCAAAATTCGTACTTGCTGTGGGAAACAGTGGCCTGTCCATACCAGGAAGATGATTTAGACAGAAGTAACGAGCTCTGCTTGCAGGTCACACATGTTTATCGTCAATCATCAAAGGGGTTGCGTGCAGAATATGGCTGATGGCCCCTTATTCACATGTTTGTCCAGAGCCACAACATTTGCAAACAGCCAGAAGAAAGGTTGTTTCTCACCAGCCTTAAGTTGAGCTTCATTTACCAAATGCTGATATTCAAAAAAATAGACAAACAGTGCCTTAAATAACACATTTGCGATATGAATTCACCAGAGCAAGGTCATTGCAAGTACTAAGTTCCCACGATAACAAAATTAAAATGCCACAACTATGCAAACTTCACCTTCAGATTATTATTGTCACACTCCATTGTACTCCTATGCCCAGCTCCCTGCTCTTGTTTTTGTTGAGGGTCCTGGAGCCTCTGCTGAAAAGGCCTATGGATAATAAAGTGTACTGGGTGTCTGTTCAATGTTTATTTTGATTTCCCGGTTGCAAGTAATTATCTCAGTGTTTCTAAAATCAATGCCTTTCCTGTAATCTATAATTCAAAAAGATTGACATATGTCCTCTTTCATGCTGTTGTTTCAGTTGCGGCTCCGGGACCCTCGTATTAACAAGGCCTGAGGATAAATAAGTGTAACCGGTGTCTAATGAATGTTTTTTTCTATTACACGGGTCATATAAATGATCTGTGGGTTTCTAAAATCAATGCCTTTACTGTAATCTTTTATTCAAAAGGATGACATATCTCCTCTTTCATGCTGTTGTTTGGGTTGAGGCTCCGGGACCCTCGTATTAAAAAGGCCTGAGCATAAATAAGTGTCACGGCTGTGTAATGAATGTTTTTTTCTAATTTCACGGTTGCAAATAATGATCTGTGGGTTTCTAAAATCAATGCCTTTACTGTAATCTTTTATTCAAAAGGATGACATATCTCCTCTTTCATGCTGTTGTTTCGGTTGAGGCGCCGGGACCCTCGTATTAAAAAGGCCTGAGCATAAATAAGTGTCACGGCTGTGTAATCAATGTTTTTTTCTAATTTCACGGTTGCAAATAATGATCTGTGGGTTTCTAAAATCAATGCCTTTACTGTAATCTTTTATTCAAAAGGATGACATATCTCCTCTTTCATGCTGTTCTTTCGGTTGAGGCTCCGGGACCCTCGTATTAAAAAGGCCTGAGCATAAATAAGTGTCACGGCTGTGTAATCAATGTTTTTTTCTAATTTCACGGTTGCAAATAATGATCTCTGTGTTTCTAAAATCAATGCCTTTTCTGTAATCTTATTTTCTAAAGGATACCATATGTCCTCTTTCATGCTGCTGGTTTTGTGGAGGGTCCTGGAGCCTCTGCTAAAAAGGCCTAAGGATAAAGAAGTGTACTTGGTGTATAATCAAAGTTTTTTGTGATTTCACGGTTGCAACTAATGATCTCTGTGTTTCTAAAATCAATGCCTTTCCTGTAATCTAATTTTCTAAAGGATGCCATATGTCCTCTTTCAAGCTGCTGGTTTTGTGGAGGGCCCTGGAGCCTCTGCTAAAAAGGCCTAAGGATAAAGAAGTGTACTGGGTGTCTAATTAATGTTTTTTTCGATTTACCGTTTGCAACTAATGATCTCTGTGTTTCTGAAATCAATGCCTTTCCTATAATCATTTTTTTCAAAAGGATGCCATATGTCCTCTTTCCTGCTGCTGGTTTTGTCGAGGGTCCTGGAGCCTCTGCTGCACATAATAAAGAAAAAAAAAATTAATTTAACTTGACTTAATAACTGAAGCATGACTTCAGGAGTCAGGTGTGGTCGTAGGTAGTGGTTGTTGTTAGCAGATTATTTTTATTGGAAATTGCAATTGCCACAGCGTGCATAAAATGTGCGTCACTAGTCCAAATATAATTTTTTTTTTTCATTCTGGATTAGTTTGGGGTACGGCGCAATATTGGAAAGGCAAAAAACAGGTCTCGGTACCCGTTGATATAAGGGGTGACTACTAGTGCTTTTACCAGGCTCCTCTTGGATAGCCCCAGAAAGTGTGAGTATGAATCCCAAAAAGAAAATTAAATCAAGGTTGAAAAATTACTCCTAAGTAAATTGTAAGACCTGGAGCTCCTCAAACACACGTCCTACCGCAACAGGTATAGGCTCCGCCCACCCAAATCTTACCTTTTTAATGCCAATTGATATTGCCACAGCTGGAATAACAGTAACTAACATGTGCGTCCCCACAGCCAGTCTCCGAATCTATTGTCGGATGTATACAAAAACAACAATAAAGAATTCCTTTTGGGGCGCAAAGAGATGGCTACAGGAACACTCCAGGAACTTCACAAAAGTGGCTGTCTTGTGTTTCTGGTGATGTTGTAGACATCTGGGTAGTGTACAGGGAGGGCAAAAATCGTCTCCATCTCTGTGCACCAAAGGACATGACGTCCTTGTCATCCATAAGCACATGAAATTGCTGGCATTTTTGTTGCTTCAAGAAGTTCATTTTCTGTGGTGATAGATAGTACAGAATTAAATAAATTTGTTTTCCTACCATACTCAAGACAATCTTGTATTTCAAAATTCGTACTTGCTGTGGGAAACAGTGGCCTGTCCATACCAGGAAGATGATTTAGACAGAAGTAACGAGCTCTGCTTGCAGGTCACACATGTTTATCGTCAATCATCAAAGGGGTTGCGTGCAGAATATGGCTGATGGCCCCTTATTCACATGTTTGTCCAGAGCCACAACATTTGCAAACAGCCAGAAGAAAGGTTGTTTCTCACCAGCCTTAAGTTGAGCTTCATTTACCAAATGCTGATATTCAAAAAAATAGACAAACAGTGCCTTAAATAACACATTTGCGATATGAATTCACCAGAGCAAGGTCATTGCAAGTACTAAGTTCCCACGATAACAAAATTAAAATGCCACAACTATGCAATCTTCACCTTCAGATTATTATTGTCACACTCCATTGTACTTCTATGCCCAGCTCCCTGCTCTTGTTTTTGTTGAGGGTCCTGGAGCCTCTGCTGAAAAGGCCTATGGATAATAAAGTGTACTGGGTGTCTGTTCAATGTTTATTTTGATTTCCCGGTTGCAAGTAATTATCTCAGTGTTTCTAAAATCAATGCCTTTCCTGTAATCTATAATTCAAAAAGATTGACATATGTCCTCTTTCATGCTGTTGTTTCAGTTGCGGCTCCGGGACCCTCGTATTAACAAGGCCTGAGGATAAATAAGTGTAACCGGTGTCTAATGAATGTTTTTTTCTATTACACGGGTCATATAAATGATCTGTGGGTTTCTAAAATCAATGCCTTTACTGTAATCTTTTATTCAAAAGGATGACATATCTCCTCTTTCATGCTGTTGTTTGGGTTGAGGCTCCGGGACCCTCGTATTAAAAAGGCCTGAGCATAAATAAGTGTCACGGCTGTGTAATGAATGTTTTTTTCTAATTTCACGGTTGCAAATAATGATCTGTGGGTTTCTAAAATCAATGCCTTTACTGTAATCTTTTATTCAAAAGGATGACATATCTCCTCTTTCATGCTGTTGTTTCGGTTGAGGCTCCGGGACCCTCGTATTAAAAAGGCCTGAGCATAAATAAGTGTCACGGCTGTGTAATCAATGTTTTTTTCTAATTTCACGGTTGCAAATAATGATCTGTGGGTTTCTAAAATCAATGCCTTTACTGTAATCTTTTATTCAAAAGGATGACATATCTCCTCTTTCATGCTGTTGTTTCGGTTGAGGCTCCGGGACCCTCGTATTAAAAAGGCCTGAGCATAAATAAGTGTCACGGCTGTGTAATCAATGTTTTTTTCTAATTTCACGGTTGCAAATAATGATCTGTGGGTTTCTAAAATTAATGCCTTTACTGTAATCTTTTATTCAAAAGGATGACATATCTCCTCTTTCATGCTGTTGTTTCGGTTGAGGCTCCGGGACCATCGTATTAAAAAGGCCTGAGCATAAATAAGTGTCACGGGTGTGTAATCAATTTTTTTTTCTAATTTCACGGTTGCAAATAATGATCTGTGGGTTTCTAAAATCAATGCCTTTCCTGTAATCTTTTATTCAAAAGGATAACATATCTCCTCTTTCATGCTGTTGTTTCGGTTGAGGCTCCGGGACCCTCGTATTAAAAAGGCCTGAGCATAAATAAGTGTCACGGCTGTCTAATCAATGTTTTTTTTCTAATTTCACGGTTGCAAATAATGATCTGTGGGTTTCTAAAATCAATGCCTTTACTGTAATCTTTTATTCAAAAGGATGACATATCTCCTCTTTCATGCTGTTGTTTCGGTTGAGGCTCCGGGACCATCGTATTAAAAAGGCCGGAGCATAAATAAGTGTCACGGGTGGGTAATCAATGTTTTTTTCTAATTTCACGGTTGCAAATAATGATGTGTGGGTTTCTAAAATCAATGCCTTTCCTGTAATCTTTTATTCAAAAGGATGACATATCTCCTCTTTCATGCTGTTGTTTGGGTTGAGGCTCCGGGACCCTCGTATTAAAAAAGCCTGAGCATAAATAAGTGTCACGGCTGTGTAATCAATGTTTTTTTCTAATTTCACGGTTGCAAATAATGATCTGTTGGTTTCTAAAATCAATGCCTTTACTGTAATCTTTTATTCAAAAGGATGACATATCTCCTCTTTCATGCTGTTGTTTCGGTTGAGGCTCCGGGACCCTTGTATTAAAAAGGCCTGAGCATAAATAAGTGTCACGGGTGTGTAATCAATTTTTTTTTCTAAATTCACGGTTGCAAATAATGATCTGTGGGTTTCTAAAATCAATGCCTTTACTGTAATCTTTTATTCAAAAGGATGACATATCTCCTCTTTCATGCTGTTGTTTCGGTTGAGGCTCCGGGACCCTCGTATTAAAAAGGCCTGAGCATAAATAAGTGTCACGGCTGTCTAATCAATGTTTTTTTCTAATTTCACGGTTGCAAATAATGATCTGTGGGTTTCTAAAATCAATGCCTTTATTGTAATCTTTTATTCAAAAGGATGACATATCTCCTCTTTCATGCTGTTGTTTCGGTTGAGGCTCCGGGACCCTCGTATTAAAAAGGCCTGAGCATAAATAAGTGTGACGGGTGTGTAATCAATTTTTTTTCCTAAATTCACGGTTGCAAATAATGATCTGTGGGTTTCTAAAATCAATGCCTTTACTGTAATCTTTTATTCAAAAGGATGACAGTACTACCAAAATACAGCCAATGAAGGGCCTTAGGAAGACTGAGCCAAGGTTGGATTGTAGTATTTGGTTAGGCTAATCATGATGGCCATGTAGACCACCACCACCGAGAGTCCTGGAAGTAACAGGGATGATGAGATGAAAGAGCTAAGAATAGTAGAACTTGAAACAACAGAGTTAGCCATGGGTTTTAGTGCAAAACCGCTTGGCTTTTTTTTGCCTTTGGGTGCGGCTATTCATGCAGGCCATATAGAGCTGAAAACATTCGGTGTCGTATCAGCTATTAAACTAATAAGAACAGTACTACCAAAATACAGCCAATGAAGGGCCTTTGGAAGACTGGGCCAAGGTTGGATTGTAGTATTTGGTTAGGCTAATCCTGATGGCCATGTAGATCACCACCACCGAGAGTCCTGGAAGTAACAGGGATGATGAGATGAAAGAGCTAAGAATAGTAGAACTTGAAACAACAGAGTTAGCCATGGGTGTTAGTGCAAAACCGCTTGGCTTTTTTTTGCCTTTGGGTGCGGCTATTCATGCAGGCCATATAGAGCTGAAAACATTCGGTGTCGTATCAGCTATTAAACTAATAAGAACAGTACTACCAAAATACAGTCAATGAAGGGCCTTAGGAAGACTGGGCCAAGGTTGGATTGTAGTATTTGGTTAGGCTAATCCTGATGGCCATGTAGACCACCACCACCGAGAGTCCTGGAAGTAACAGGGATGATGAGATGAAAGAGCTAAGAATAGTAGAACTTGAAACAACAGAGTTAGCCATGGGTGTTAGTGCAAAACCGCTTGGATTTTTTTTTGCCTTTGGGTGCGGCTATTCATGCAGGCCATATAGAGCTGAAAACATTCGGTGTCGTATCAGCTATTAAACTAATAAGAACAGTACTACCAAAATAGAGCCAATGAAGGGCCTTAGGAAGACTGGGCCAAGGTTGGATTGTAGTATTTGGTTAGGCTAATCCTGATGGCCATGTAGACCACCACCACCGAGAGTCCTGGAAGTAACAGGGATGATGAGATGAAAGAGCTAAGAATAGTAGAACTTGAAACAACAGAGTTAGCCATGGGTGTTAGTGCAAAACCGATTGGCTTTTTTTTGGCTTTGGGTGCGGCTATTCATGCAGGCCATATAGAGCTGACAACATTCGGTGTTGTATCAGCTATTAAACTAATAAGAACAGTACTACCAAAATACAGCCAATGAAGGGCCTTAGGAAGACTGGGCCAAGGTTGGATTGTAGTATTTGGTTAGGCTAATCATGATGGCCATGTAGACCACCACCACCGAGAGTCCTGGAAGTAAAAGGGATGATGAGATGAAAGAGCTAAGAATATTAGAACTTGAAACAACAGAGTTAGCCATGGGTGTTAGTGCAAAACCGCTTGGCTTTTTTTTGGCTTTGGGTGCGGCTATTCATGCAGGCCATATAGAGCTGACAACATTCAGTGTCGTATCAGCTATTAAAATAATAAGAACAGTACTACCAAAATACAGCCAATGAAGGGCCTTATGAAGACTGAGCCAAGGTTGGATTGTAGTATTTGGTTAGGCTAATCATGATGGCCATGTAGACCACCATGTAGTAATAAGAACAGTACTACCAAAATACAGCCAATGAAGGGCCTTAGGAAGACTGAGCCAAGGTTGGATTGTAGTATTTGGTTAGGCTAATCATGATGGCCATGTAGACCACCACCACCGAGAGTCCTGGAAGTAACAGGGATGATGAGATGAAAGTGCTAAGAATAGTACTACTTGAAACAACAGAGTTAGCCATGGGTGTTAATCCAAGACCGCTTGGATTTATTTTTGTATTGGGTGCAGCTAATCATGCAGGCCATATAGAGCTGACAACATTCGGTGTTGTATCAGCTATAAAAATAATAAGAACTGTACTATCAAAATACAGACAATGAAGGGCCTATGAAGACTGAGCAAAGGTTGGATTGTAGTATTTTGTTCGGCTAATCATGATGGCCATGTAGACCGCCCGTAACAGGGATGAAAGTGCTAAGAATAGTACTAATTGAAACAACAGAGTTAGCCATGGGTGTTAGTCTAAGACCACTCTGCTTTTTTTTGGGGTTTGGGTGCAGCTAATCATGAAGGCCAGATAGACCTGCCACCATTTGGTGTTGTAACAGGTATGAAAATGCAAAGAACAGTACTACTTAACACAACCTACTTACCATGGGTCCCAGAACATATGTTTGGTTGTTATATTTTGTAAGGGTAATCATGCAGGCCATATAGACCTCCACCGATAGGGTGGGTATGAGTAACAGCTATTAAAATGCGAAGGACATTACTAATTAACACAACATAGTTACCATGGGTCGCAGACCAAGAGCAGATGTCTTATTATTATATTTTGTATGGGTAATCATCCAGGCCGTATAGACCTCACCAAATAGGGGGAGTTACAGAGATTAAAGTGCTAAGAATGGTAGTACTTAAAACACAACCTCGTTAAAATAGGTAGCAGACCACATGTCTTATTATTATAATTTTTCAGGGTAATCTGGCAGGCCATATAGAACTCCCCCGATAGGGGGGGGGGAAAGGGATTAAAGTGCTAAGAAAAGTACTAATTGACACAAGCTAGTTGGGTCCAAGAACGCATGTTTGATTATTAGAATTTATTAGGGTAATTATATATCTAACAAATCTATCTATTTCTCTTCTATCGATTCTATCTAACTATCAATCTATGTATATCTATCTATCCTATCTATCACTATCAATCTATCTTCTGTCCGGGATGTTTTGAGACAGCCACTTTGGGAATGTTAGTTGATTTAGACCCATTATGGCTTAAAAGCAGACTCTGCATCAACTATGTAATTTTCCATGGGAGTTTTGCCAGGGATCCCCCTCCAGCATGCAACAGTCCAGGTGTTAGTACCCTTGAAACAACTTTTCCATCACTATTGTGGCCAGAAAGAGTCCTTGTAGGTTTTAAAGTTCGCCTGCCTATTGAATTCAATGGCGGTTCGCGCGTTCGCGAACAATACCGGAAGTTCGAGTCCGCGGGTCGCGAACCGAAAATTTTAGGTTCGCGACATCACTATTCCTGAGCGAAGTGGCTCACTCGATACCAACACCTTGTACTAAAGAGACATACCCGGTTCCGCTACAGCTCACAGAGGGAATTCACATCCATCGCAGAGAACAAATACGGTGTAAGTAAAATTGAACAGCTTAATTTTGACTCTCTGCTTGTCTTTTTGATTTGGAATCATTCTCGTTCCAGCTTCATCTGACATCTAAGAAATCGGCTGTTGATGTGGATTTCCTAATACTCTAACACCGGAATCCATCAATTTGATCCATTGTTTTATGTGAATTAATCTTTTTTGTGAATGAATTTTGAAAGTCATGCTTTAATTGCTAAATACTACACGTTGTTTTTAGGTATTAGTGGCTGATCAGCTTATTTTATAAATGTATTTTTGTTTCCCCCATTTGTAATAAATTATCCTTTTTTAAGTACGTTTATTCATTTTCTTTGAGGCTAAATGTTGTAATTGACTGCATTTTCAGTACAATTTTTATCACTCTCTGAGAGAAGTCATATATCCAATCACCAATTTTAGCTGTACTTGTTGCAGTGCTGAGGGTTTTAAATTTCCTGCTTTCTTGCAAACAAGATTTTTTCTGTTTTTATAGGGAAGCACATCACATAGGCAGTGCAAATTGTTAACAAACATTAGTTGTTGTAAGGGTCGGTATAGCACTGAAAGGTTATCCCAATAGCAAGATAAGAATCTACGTTTCCCATCCTGTGACATAGAGTAGCACCTTGCTGCAACCCATACAGTGATAAGGCTAGGAGCACTCTACAGGGAGTGCAGAATTATTACGCAAGTTGTATTTTTGAGGATTAATTTTATTATTGAACAACAACCATGTTCTCAATGAACCCAAAAAACTCATTAATATCAAAGCTGAATAGTTTTGGAAGTAGTTTTTAGTTTGTTTTTAGTTATAGCTATTTTAGGGGGATATCTGTGTGTGCAGGTGACTGTTACTGTGCATAATTATTAGGCAACTTAACAAAAAACAAATATATATCCATTTCAATTATTTATTTTTACCAGTGAAACCAATATAACATCTCAACATTCACAAATATACATTTCTGACATTCAAAAACAAAACAAAAACAAATCAGTGACCAATATAGCCACCTTTCTTTGCAAGGACACTCAAAAGCCTGCCATCCATGGATTCTGTCAGTGTTTTGATCTGTTCACCATCAACATTGCGTGCAGCAGCAACCACAGCCTCCCAGACACTGTTCAGAGAAGTGTACTGTTTTCCCTCCTTGTAAATCTCACATTTGATGATGGACCACAGGTTCTCAATGGGGTTCAGATCAGGTGAACAAGGAGTCCATGTCATTAGATTTTCTTCTTTTATACCCTTTCTTGCAAGCCACGTTGTGGAGTACTTGGACGCGTGTGATGGAGCATTGTCCTGCATGAAAATCATGTTTTTCTTGAAGGATGCAGACTTCTTGCTGTACCACTGCTTGAAGAAGGTGTCTTCCAGAAACTGGCAGTAGGACTGGGAGTTGAGCTTGACTCCATCCTCAACCCGAAAAGGCCCCACAAGCTCATCTTTGATGATACCAGCCCAAACCAGTACTCCACCTCCACCTTGCTGGCGTCTGAGTCGGACTGGAGCTCTCTGCCCTTTACCAATCCAGCCACGGGCCCATCCATCTGGCCCATCAAGACTCACTCTCATTTCATCAGTCCATAAAACCTTAGAAAAATCAGTCTTGAGATATTTCTTGGCCCAGTCTTGACGTTTCAGCTTGTGTGTCTTGCTCAGTGGTGGTCGTCTTTCAGCCTTTCTTACCTTGGCTATGTCTCTGAGTATTGCACACCTTGTGCTTTTGGGCACTCCAGTGATGTTGCAGCTCTGAAATATGGCCAAACTGGTGGCAAGTGGCATCTTGGCAGCTGCACGCTTGACTTTTCTCAGTTCATGGGCAGTTATTTTGCGCCTTGTTTTTTCCACATGCTTCTTGCGACCCTGTTGACTATTTTGAATGAAACGCTTGATTGTTCGATGATCACGCTTCAGAAGCTTTGCAATTTTAAGAGTGCTGCATCCCTCTGCAAGATATCTCACTATTTTTGACTTTTCTGAGCCTGTCAAGTCCTTCGTTTGACCCATTTTGCCAAAGGAAAGGAAGTTGCCTAATAATTATGCACACCTGATATAGGGTGTTGATGTCATTAGACCACACCCCTTCTCGTTACAGAGATGCACATCACCTAATATGCTTAATTGGTAGTAGGCTTTCGAGCCTATACAGCTTGGAGTAAGACAACATGCATAAAGAGGATGATGTGGTCAAAATACTCATTTGCCTAATAATTCTGAACTCCCTGTACAACATGAAGAGAGGGAGAGAGTATTCCGTAAATTGCAGCGTATCCTTTTTTACATTTTTTAAGAGGAAATAGAAGATCATGGCAGTGAGTTTAAGTGCTGTAGTTCCTGTATTGCTGACACAGCCGTCCCCACCCCCACTGACTTGCTGGGGCACCTTTAGCTGCTGGAAATACTTTTACAAATGCAGAGACACCGCACAGCAGATCAGTCAGCTTCTAGCTTCACTTGCTCTATTAAATTACTGTATATTACTGCATATGGATTGCTTTATGTTATCCCACACACAAATGCAGCCTTATGAGCCACTCTTCTGAGCTATGCACAGGGCTGAATCCTCTGTGCCTGCACCGGCCCTCATTATACTAATACAGCAATGGCCCTGGGGGAAATCCCCCCAGGCCAGTACACCCCTGCCTTAAGCCTCTCTTAACATGAATAGAAATTTTGACACAGTGATCTCCTGGCTATTAAAACTTATATAGAGTTTTCATTTTAACCCTTTGGCTTCTAAGCTGGTCCCCACCCCCACTGACTTGCTGAGGCACCTTTCGCTGCTGGAAATACTTTTACAAATGCAGAGACACCGCACAGCAGATCAGGCAGCTTCTAGCTTCACTTGCTCTATTAAATTACTGCATTTTATCGCATATGGATGGCTTTATGTTATCCCACCCAAAAATGCAGCCTTATGAGCCACTCTTCTGAGCTATGCACTGGGCTGAATCCTCTGTGCCTGCACCGGCCCTCATTATACTAATACAGTAACGGCCCTGGGGGAAATCCCCCCAGGCCAGTACACCCCTGCCTTAAGCCTCTCTTAATATGAATAGAAGTTTTTACACAGTGATCTGGCTATTAAAACGTATATAGAGTTTTCATTTTAACCCTTTGGCTGCTAAGCTGGTTTTGAGCTTTTTGTTGCAGTTCACATTTAAACACTTTGAGAAGTAAAGGTTTTGCAAATAAACTATACAAAATATATATTGGTTTTTTTTCAGCAGACCCAGCAGATTAAAAATATACCATTATTATATGTGTATGTATCATCAGAGTATTTTTTTTACTCCTGACAATAAATAATAGTATGTAATTTTATTTTTCTAAGCTCTATCATCAAAACCTGTGTGGATAAATATTTGTAGTAGGTAACCTGTCTAAAATAAGCAGAAATTACAAACATTTCACTGTTTTTTTCCAGTGTTTAATTGCAGGCATGTCAATTTGATAAATTATCAAAAACAACATCTTAGAATTTATTGTACTGTTTTAAGCAATTAAACAGTTCTAGCCACCTGATAAATTAAAATGGGGTACATCAAATGATGGGCTACAAGTATTTCTAGAAAAAAATACTAAGCAAAGAGCCATATTCCACTTATTATTAAATTGTCTATTTTTGTGCTAGCAATACATGTAGCCCCTCATTTGATGCGCCAAGGGGTGTACTTTCCTAAAATGTGTACTTTATTTAATGTATTTTAGTTTCCCAGGTTTCTACAGCTGTCTGATTGCAGACATAACCCATAAAAGTTGAAAGGCAATTTTTTTAGACGATTTCAAGATTGCCATGTCTGCAATTAAACCATTCTAGCCACTTGGAAAATTAGAATATGGTACACAAAGCACAGATTTGTAGAAATGACACCCTTTGGCGCATCAAATGAAGGGCTACATGTATCTCTAGCACATAACTAATGGAATATGGTGCTTTGCATAAAAAATATTTTATTTTTATCAAAGAGAAATATTCCACTTATTATTACATTGTCTATTGTTGTGCTAGCAATACTTGTACTTGTTTTTATTGCAAAAAAATACAGAAGATTTTACTCATCTTCCACGCATGCTAAAAGACTGATTATAAAAATATTATTATTATATTTATTTTTTAAAAAAAGCATTCCTCTACCATTTATTAATTTGTAACCACATTATCCAGGTCATCATGGGATTACACACACATATATATATATATATATATATATATATATATATATATATATATATATATATATATATATATATATATATATATATACATATATATATATATACAGGTAGCCCTCGTTTTACAACGGTTCAATTTACACCGTTTCAGAATAACAACCTTTTTTTCCAGTCATGTGACTGCTATTGAAAAGCATTGAGAAGCAGTGCATTTATTAAAATAGCCAGTAGGTGGAGCTGTCCGCTTGTGTTGCAGCAAAGCCAAGCAAGCCGAAATTAATCAGTTTAACCAGACCTGAGCTATCGAGCAGATTTCAAAGGAACAAGATCTTCCTGTCTATAAATCAGTCCAGATTGGAATGCATAGAAAGAACTGTTTGCAGAAAAATGCAAGTGAAGTCTGTGTTGTGTGATTATTTTATTAGGTTTATAATGCTGTTTAGCAAATGTTTTTGTTCATTTAACTTAGTTTAATTATATTGTCTGTGTTGTATGATTATTTTATTAGGTTTATAATGCTGTTTAGCATTTAAAGTCTTTATTTCAAAGCTTTAAAAATAATGTATTAGGTGTTACTTATGACAATTTTGAGAGGGGCCTGGAACCTAACTCCCTCACTTCCCATTGACTTACATTATAAACTGGGTTTCAATTTACAACGGTTTCGATTTACAACCATTCCTTCTGGAACCTAACCCCGGCGTAAACTGAGGGCTACCTGTATATATATATATATATATATATATAGCGGTCCGTATTGTTAAAGGGAATGCAACATTTCTCAGATATGTGATCACTCCGGTAACGTTGGTTACCACGACAATCATTTACCTATAATACTTTAACGATTATTTATTTTTCAAAAATAAACAAGTTTATTTTAAGAACCTGTATTTTGGGGGTCTCTAGGCAATTTTGATCTTTATTTATCTGCCTTTAGAGACCCCCAAATCCTTTCTTTTTTCACTTTTCTTTGAATTTTTATTTTTTTTATTTTTAGACGATTACCTTTCCAATGGTGGGTCTTGGGGGTCTGTAGCTGCTCAGATGCCTGAGATACAGGCATCTAAGCAGCATGCCCCCATCTCCCTTTGCGACGGCTCAGAGCTGTTAAAGAGGGACTTCTGGACTTTCAAACAAGGAGTATTAGGGTCTGTAGGTATTTTTGATGACTTATTATAAGTCCCTAAAGAACCTCTCATTAGAATTTTTTTTTGTTTTTATTAATTTTAGAATTTGTGCTCATATTTTAAAACCTCCAGAACCCAATTGCTTGCTTTTTTAAATATGTGTCTTGGGGGATTCTAGGGCTTAAGGGAGCTAAGATTGAGGGACTTGAATATACCCCCCCCCCCCCAGCTCCCTTAAGTCCTATGTAGCTACCCAGACAGATTCCCCAGACAATGCCGGACCTCTAGAACACCAGGTATTTGGGAGTAAGTGCAGGGGGGCAATGAACGTGTTTAGCTATAACAGCATCTGATTTCATGTATCATCCCCTTCTGCTTTAAAAAAAGGCAGACATTAAAGTTTACAAAATAGGGTTAGTTTTATGCACATTTATAGACTGACTGACAATAACATCTTTATATGTCTATGTAATTCTGCAAGCATTTTCAAGATTAATACTATTAGTTATAGCTATGTATTCCATTATTTTACTATATTAGAAAAGCCTTTCTCTCCATTAGCTTCACACTTATTTGTCAAAGTCGCTAGTTATAGAATGTTTTACAAAATGATATCTACTTTAGAAAGTAAAAGCAAAGTTTTAGTTGGCCACCCTTGAAGAAAATGACTTTGGCAAATCATATATTGCTGGGCTAATTCTACACGAAAAGAGGAAATACATTTTTAGACTTCCCTGGCAACAATCATTATTTTTCAGCTACTAGGAAATTCAGTTTATCTTAGAGTAAGATATGCACTTAGCCTTAAGTACGACTCATAAAGCAAAGATGTAACATCAAATACCAACACGATTATGAAAGTATTTTGAATTCTAAAAGGTTAAAATTATAATAATTATAAGAAGAAGCAAAACTACCTAGCACTATAAGTGCACATTCTGCCTTAACAAATGTCAAATAAAGATATCAAGCGACACAAAATTTAGAGACTACCTTCCCTAGCATACAAGAAACAAGTACGTTTATATGAAAAACAAACCTCTTCAGGCATTGCAGACTTTCTAGCTCAGTGGATAGATATTAAGGGTAAGTGGACACTTTGCACAGATATGCAGGTGGGGAGGTCATACTGCAGACTGGTGATGTAGGAGCGACTAAAAGGCAGTCATACTAATGCAGTTATAACCATTGTCAGAGAATTCAATGCTGTAAAACTATCATTTTGAAAGAGGTGCGACACATGGATTAAGGGGTTAGAAAGTTTACATTAGAATATTATGGCCCTTGTATCTTAGAATTGACTAAGCACTGTGACACTGTGTGGTAGCTTTATAATTTTCTGCTTGTAAATGTGACATTGAACTCAAATAATTCCCCTTGCGCATATGAAAGGGCAACATTTAAAAAAAATTTAAAAAAGTTTTTGAATAAAAACTTTAAAACTGTTTAAATGTAAAATAAAATGAACAAGAAATTAATGTATGTGAGTAATATTGCTGTATTACTGGATAATAGGGACAAGTCCACAGTGCAGTGGTGTATTTAAGTTTTGTTCTGCCCTAGGTACTGAAAATTCTGCTGTCGCGGGTTGTGTAGTACTCAGGACCAGCCCGGCCACCAATAAAGGGCCACTTCTTCATGTGACTGATGTAACTGTGCAGTGTGGACCTAAGGCAATCAGCGCCTGCCCATGAAATGCTCAATGCTTAATCGGGACCTTTACTCATGGGTAACATAATTCAGCTGCCACTCCCTACAGAGGCTGCAAAAAGTGGACTCTTCCCCTAATCTTCTGCAATTAGTTGCCATAGGCCTGGGCTTTGTTGCCCTAGGCCATAATACGTTCCTGTCACAGTCTTAAAATGATTGTGTGATAAGGTTGTTTTTGTATTGTTTTTCAGAATGTCCAAAACCAGATTACAGTCAGTCATACCAAATGTTTGAGGGCATAAAGTTAACCAAATTAGACAGTTTGGTCAACTGTTATAACAAAGTGAAGGCTGCTACACAATCCTATCCCTTTGTGCTGATTCTCCACATGAAAACATACTGTGCAGTTGGACAATATAGTGAAGAAATTCCGACATATAAGTGTAGAACTAAATGACCTTGAGGAAGGACTGAAAAGGACAGAAGACAAAATCAAACAAATGATTTTATTGCAAAATAATAAATATTTAGCGGCAAGAAAACAGAATTATTGTACAAAGACAAGCCCAGCTCTTCCGCACTGAAAAAATTGGGTAAGTAAACTTCTCAAAAGGTTAGCATTGCCCAGTGAAATCGCAATGTGTTTCACAGAAAAGGTTAACTTTGTTTAAATTAGTATTTGAAATGTGTTGTTTTATGATAGTTAGGAACTAAGTAATGTTAATATGAACCCTGTGAAGGAACTAAAATGCAGCATCCATACAATGTCATTAAAATCAATTAAATAAAAAGTGCAGAATGAAACAAGAGGTATTGTCTTAAAAAAATAGGTATCAGAGGTGGTAAAATCTTAATTTTTTCCATCTGAACATATCAAAGTAACTTCCCTGAGTTGGTTTTAGGCTTTTGATCCTTAAAGGGACTCAAACACTAAATACATTTCATCCACCTAACTCTAATCATGGTTGCTGCAATGTTGGAACCTACGTTACACTGCAGGTACCTGAAGGAGAGTTGCTGCGCATGTGTAAACAGGTCAGCAAAGGAATGCAGTGAAAGCTAGATTTCAACATGGCAGCACCTATGGCTAGAGAGAGGCAGGGAATAATCTCAATACTATGCTTATAAAATGTATTTTGGGCCACACTATTTTTTTATTGCTCATGGGCGCTTACTGTGCTCAAGATAAACGATTAGCTCTGACAGTCTACATTACAAGTTGAAAGTAAAAAGTTAGCACAAGGGTGAAAGACTCAGACACAGTAACTTTGACTTACACGCTAACCCAAAACTGCACTAGATCAACTGCGCTGAAGGTGCATTAGGAATACGTCACATTCCTATGTTCTTCACTTAAAAGAAATTATTATTTTTATTTTTAAATATATATTGCTAAATATATATAGGTGTATATTTTTTATAAAATATATATCTATATGAATATATACAGATATAGATAGTTATTATATATATATACAGTAGATATATACAGAAATATACATTTAAAACTAAAAAGACATTTTTTTAAGGGAAGAACACTGGGATTTCATGTATTTCTATTAAAAAAAACCATTAAAACATATTAAAATTGTTTAATAATGATATTGCATATTTCAAGGTATTTGACTGAGAAGGGCTCAAAAGTGTGTGTATATGTATATGTATATGTATACGTATATATATATATATATATATATATATATATATATACATATATATATATATATATATATATATATATATATATATATATATATATATATATATATATATATATATACTTTTATACAGACAGACTACACAAACACACACACATATTTATATAAGTCTGAGGAAGGGGTGAATGCCCCGAAACGTCACTACCAATAAATAGTTATTGTATTTAAATCCAGTGAGTGCTTATCTTTACCTTGATTGATTATATATATATATATATATATATATATATATATATATATATATATATATATATATATATATATATATATATATATATATACTATATATATATATATATATATATATATACATGTATATGTTTTTATGTATGTATGTGTGCACATACATATGCATATATATATATATATATATATATATATATATATATTAACACATAAATACATATGCACATACACATATTTAGACTTACAGTATATATACATTGGAGCCCTTCCCAGTCAAACACCTTTCCATATACCATATTCCTTTTTAACCTTTTTTAAACCTTTTTATCAATTTAAATGTTATATTTTTTTTATTAAAAATACTTTATTTAATATGTTTTATATTTTTTAACCTTTATTTAATACTTTATTTAATATGTTTTACATTTCCTTATACATTTTACTATACAATTTACATGCTAATCTAGCGCAATTTGGGCTTTCGCTTTAGTGCAACCTATAACTTTCAACTTTTAATATCAGCGCTATTTAGAGAGGTCACAATATCCATTGAAAGTAATGGGTGCACTTGAGCGGTGCCCCTTTTAGAGTTGACTACTGCAAGGTCACAATATGCATTGAAAGTAATGGGTGCAATCAGATTCAAGTTCAATCCGATTGGCTGTTTGGTTCAGCCAATCGGATTGAACTTGAATCTGATTGGCTGATTCAATCAGCCAATCAGATTTTTCTACCTTAATTCCGATTGGCTGATAGAATCCTATCAGCCAATTGGAATTCGACGGACACCATCTTGGATGACGTCATTTAAAGGAACCTCATTCGTCGGGAAGTCGTTGTGCCGGAAGGATGCTCCGCGACGGAGGAGCGAAGGAAGAAGATTGAAGATGCCGATTTGCTTGAAGACATCGCCGATGGAAGAAGACTCTCTGCCGCTTGCTGGAACACATCGCCCGGATGGAAGAAGACTTCACTGCCGCTTGCTGGAACACATCGCCCGGATCGGATGAGGAGTTCGGCCTGGTGTGGTGAAGACAAGGTAGGGAGATCTTCAGGGGGGTAGTGTTAGGTTTATTTAAGGGGGGTTTGGGTTAGATTAGGGGTATGTGGGTGGTGGGTTGTAATGTTGGGGGGTGGTATTGTGTTTTTTTTTGCAGGCAAAAGAGCAGTTTTCTTTGGGGCATGCCCCCACAAAAGGCCCTTTTAAGGGCTGGTAAGGTAAAAGAGCTTTGAACTTTTTTTAATTTAGAATAGGGTAGGGAATTTTTTTATTTTGGGGGGCTTTATTATTTTATTAGGGGGCTTAGAATAGGTGTAATTAGCTTAAAAATCTTGTAATCTTTTTTTATTTTTTGTAATTTAGTGTTTGTTTTTTTTGTAATTTAGTTTAGTTAATTTAATTGTATTTTTAGATAGATATTTGTAGTTTCTTTAATTTATTGATAGTGTAGGTGTATTTGTAACTTAGGTTAGGATTTATTTTACAGGTAATTGGGTAATTATTTTAACTAGGTAGCTATTAAATAGTTAATAACTATTTAATAGCTATTATACCTAGTTAAAATAATTAACAATTTACCTGTAAAATAAATATAAACCCTAACATAGCTATAATGTAATTATTAATTATATTGTAGGTATCTTAGGATTTATTTTATAGCTAAGTATTTAGATTTAAATAGGAAAATTTAATTAATAATATTAATATTAGATTTATTTTAATAAGAGTTTAGTTAGTGATGTTAGAGTTAGATAGGGTTATTATACTTTATATATATATATATAATATAATAACGATATTAACTATATTAACCCTAATATAATTAGGGTTAATATAGTTAATATATATAATATAATAACTATATTAACTATATTAACCCTAATATAATTAGGGTTAATATAGTTAATATAGCTGGCGGCGGGGTAGGAGGATTAGATTAGGGGTTAATAATTTTACAATAGATAGCGGCGGGGTAGGGGCTCGCTTTAGGGGGTAGGTAAGGTAGATGGCGGAGGTGTTAGGGGCTCACTTTAGGGGGTTATAGATTTAGTATAGCTGGCAGCGGTTTAGGGGTTAATAATTTTATTAGGTTGCGGCGGGCTCCGGGAGCGGCGGTTTAGGGGTTAATACATAGTGAAGGGGGATAGCGGATAGAGGGTTAGACGTGTCGGGCTATGTTAGGGAGGCGTGTTAGACTTGTCGGGCTATGTTAGGGAGGCGTGTTAGACAGTGCGGGTGATTTAGACTTTCGTCAGGTTTTGTAGGCGCCGGCAGTTTCTAACATGCCGTAAGTCACTGGCGACGCCAGAAATTTGTACTTGCGCAGATTTCTGGACATCGCTGGTTTGTCAGACTTACGGCACTTTAGCATCTGACGGCGCAGTATATGGGATAGCTCGAGTTGCGAGCTGAAACTGCGGGCGACGCGGGTTCCCTCGCTTGCGCCGCAAACTACGATCTATATCGGATCGACCCCCAGCTTGGCTGTGTGCCTGTTAAAAAGGTCCTGGGGAGAACACTGAGTACACTGATATGGATGGTACACAATGTCGTAGACAGGTTATTAACAAATTCCCATACGTCTGACATGTAACAAATGTCCTTTGTCAATTACTCTTTCATATTTACTTCAAGCTAAATACTTTGAAATACAAAGTTTTCTAACTTAGGGGGATTAACATAAAATTGGTATGTTGCAAATACCACCTTGGAGAAATGCATCTGATTAGCTACAGTAAAAGAGACAAGAAACTAAAGTTCCTAGGTTTTAATTTAAAAAAAAAAAAAAAAAAGCTTATGAACAACACTGTCATTTCTCTGTTTTATTTGCACTTACTTCTGCCATTAATATCAGTTTTTATCTTTTACGTTCCTTATTTAAATTTTTAATATACTTACATTTGAGAAATACCAATATGCAAAATAACACTAATAACAGTAAGGCAACCTCTAAAACAATCACCAATTCTATTTTCTAAACACACAATAACATTCGGCTAGATTATGAGCTATGCGTTAAGGTAAAAAAGCAGCGTTAACAGGTCCTAACGCTGCTTTTTCACTACCCCTGCTATTACGAGTCTTGCAGGTTTAGGGGCGCTGCACACTTTTTGGCCTTACCGCAAACCGACTTGCGTAAACTTCGTAAACCCTTTTTTCTATGGGACTTCCATAGCGCCGGTATTATGAGTCTGTCCTGGGAGGTCAAAAGTGAGTTGTACACCCTCTACCTCCAAGATCCATAACACATTCTAAAGTCAGTAGTTATAAGTTTTATACTACAACGCCGTAGCATAAAACTCATAACTAAAGTGCTAAAAACTACACTAACACCCATAAACTACCTATTAAACTCTAAACCGAGGCCCTCCCGCATCGTTAACACTATTTTAAACCCCTGATCTGCCGCTCCGGACATCACCGCCACTATAATAAACATATTAACCCCTAAACCGCTGCACTCCCGCCTCGCAAACACTATTTAAATATTTTTAACCTCTAATCTGCTGCCTCTAACATCGCTGCCACCTACATTATATTTATTAACCCCTAATCTGCCGCCCCCAACGTCTCCGCCCCTATATTAAATTTATTAACCCCTAAACCTGTCTAACCCTAACACCCCCTAACTTAAATATAATTTAAATAAATCTAAATAAAATTACTATCATTAACTAAATTATTGCTATTTAAAACTAAATACTTATCTGTAAAATAAACCCTAAGCTAGCTACAATATAACTAATAGTTACATTGTATCTAGCTTAGGCTTTATTTTTATTTTACAGGCAAGTTTGTATTTATTTTAACTAGGTAGAATAGTTATTAAATAGTTATTAACTATTTAATAACTACCTAGCTAAAATAAATACAAATTTACCTGTAAAATAAAACCTAACCTAAGTTACAATAACACCTAACACTACACTACAATTAAATCAATTCCCTAAATTAAATACAATTAAATAAATTAAATTAAATTAGCTAAATCACAAAAAACCCACTAAATTACAGAAAATAAAAAACAAATTACAGATCTTTAAACTAATTACACCTTATCTAATAGCCCTATCAAACTAAAAAAGCCCCCCCAAAATAAAAAAAAACCCTAGCCTAAACTAAACTACCAATAGCCCTTAAAAGGGCCTTTTGCGGGGAATTGCCCCAAAGAAATCAGCTCTTTTGCCTGTAAAAAAAAATACAAACACCCCCCCAACAGTAAAACCCACCACCCACACAACCAAACCCCCAAATAAAATACTACCTAAAAAAACCTACCTGAAAAGGGCATTTGGATTTACATTGCCCTTAAAAGGGCATTTAGCTCTATTGTGGCCCAAAGTTCCTAATCTAAAAAATAAACCCACCCAATACACCCTTAAAAATCCTAACACTAACCCCCGAAGATTCAATCACCGGGAGAAGTCTTCATCCAAGCTTCAAGATGTCTTCAATGAAGCCGGCAGAAGTGGTCCTCCAGAAGGGCAGAAGTCTTCATCCAGACGGCATCTTCGATCTTCATCCTTCCGGCACGGAGCGGGTCCATCTTCAAGACATCCGACGCGGAGCATCATCTTCAAATGACGTCAAACGATAGAATTCTATCAGACAATCGGAAGCTAAGGGACGCCATCTTGGATGACATCGCTTAAAGTGATATTCATTACGAAGAAGACGTCGTTTGAAGAGGATGCTCCGCGTCGGATGTCTTGAAGATGGACCTGCTCCGCGCCAGAAGGATGAAGATAGAAGGTGCCGTCTGGATGAAGACTTCTGCCCATCTGGAGGACCACTTCTGCCTGTCTTGAGGACCACTTCTGCCGGCTTCGTTGAGGAAATCTTGCAGCTTTGATGAAGACTTCTCCCGGTAAGTGAATCTTCGGGGGTTAGTGTTAGGATTTTTTTAAGGGTGTATTGGGTGGGTTTATTTTTTAGATTAGGGACTGTGGGCCACAATAGAGCTAAATGCCCTTTTAAGTGCAATGCTCATCCAAATGCCCTTTTCAGGGCAATGGGGAGCTTAGGTTTTTTTAGTTAGTATTTTATTTGGGGGGTTGGTTGTGTGGGTGGTGGGTTTTAATGTTGGGGGGGGTGTTAGTATTTTTTTTACAGGTAAAAGAGCTGATTTCTTTGGGGCAATGCTCCGCAAAAGGCCCCTTTAAGGGCTATTGGTAGTTTAGTTTAGGCTAGGGTTTTTTTTTTATTTTGGGGGGGCTTTTTTATTTGATAGGGCTATTAGATTAGGTGTAATTAGTTTAAAGATCTGTAATTTGTTTTTTATTCTCTGTAATTTAGTGGGGGGTTTTGTGTGTGATTTAGCTAATTTAATTTAATTTATTTAATTGTATTTAATTTAGGGAATTGATTTAATTATAGTGTAGTGTTAGGTTTTAGTGTAACTTAGGTTAGGTTTTATTTTACAGGTCAATTTGTATTTATTTTAGCTAGGTTGTTAGTAAATTGTTAATAACTATTTAGTAACTATTCTACCTAGTTAAAATAAATACAAACTTGCCTGTAAAATAAAAATAAAGCCTAAGCTAGATACAATGTAATTATTAGTTATATTGTAGCTAGCTTAGGGTTTATTTTATAGTTAAGTATTTAGTTTTAAATTGGAATAATGTAGTTAATGATAGTAATTTTATGTAGATTTATTTAAATTATATTTAAGCTAGGGGGTGTTAGGGTTAGACTTAGATTTAGGGTTTAATACATTTAATATAGTGGCAGCAACGTTGGGGATGGTAGATTAGGGGTTAATAAGCGTAGGTAGGTTGCAGCAACATTGGGGGCGGGAGATTAGGGGTTAATAAATATAATGTAGGTGTCGGCGATGTTGGGGGCCGCAGATTAGGGGTTAATACTTATAATGTAGGTGGCAGCGGTGTCCGGAGCGGCAGATTAGGAGTTAATAAATATAATGCAGGTTTCGGGGTTCATGTTAGGGTGTTAGGTGTAAACATAAAATGTGTGTTCCCCATAGGAATCAATGGGGCTGCGTTACTGAGCTTTACGCTGCTTTTTTGCAGGTGTTAGACTTTTTCTCAGCCGGCTCTCCCCATTGATGTCTATGGGGAAATTGTGCACGAGCACGTACAACCAGCTCACCACTGACTTAAGCAGCGCTGGTATTGGAGTGCGGTAAGGAGCACAATTTTGCTCTATGCTCACTTTGCCTTTTAACGCTGGATTTGTAAAAACCTGTAATACCAGCGCTGCATGTAAGTGAGCGGTGAGAAAAAACTGCTCGTTAGCACTGCACAGCTCCTAATGCAAAACTCGTAATCTAGCCGATTGTTACCAAACTTGTATAACATTTATTAGAAATCTGTGCATACACAAATATAGATAGATAGATTTTTTTTTTTAATTTATCTTTCAGTTTAAACCCCCCCCCCAAAAAAAAACTCTATATGATATAAGGCTTTTTTTGAAAATCTTGTATAATGCCAAAAGCAAGTTAGGTCATAATAGCAATGGTAATTAGCTTTCACAAACATTTCTTCACTGTAGCATGTGTAAGAAGATGGAGTGACAATTTGAAACATAAGAAATGACAGAAGGACAATTAAGGAGGATTTGGAAAATACAGAATGGTATAGTGGAAACGGGAACAAACATTAGGACAGATGGCATCAGAGGTAGGTGGTGCATAGCGTAGCAGGCACAGAAATATAGATACGATATAGAAAGCTATCTTGTGTTTCTAGCAATTTGTTCTAGTTGAAGTAAATGTCAAAACACCACATTTTACCAGTCGTATAACCAGTTTTTTTTTCAGTGAGTAAAAATTCATATTAAAATGAACTATCATTTTAATTGAACATAAAACAATTTTTTATGAGCCTGAAGCATGTGTCTACACTTTAGTGTATAGGCTTCGAGGACTTAAAGAGTAGAGTTTTAAAAGAAACCCTTTATGCTAGTGAAACAGTTATATAGTTAATCAGTTCATCTAAGATTTTTTTAATTCTGATGTTCCCTTTTTGCTTAATGTTTATAAGAGAAGCTAAGAATAGAGAAATAACAATTGCTAATGGGCATCTATTTTCATCAAATGATGGGTCATATGATTCTCTAGATATCATATGTAGATATACCAATAACTTTTCTCTTTAGATACTTATTTTAGAGTTAAAATTCTAAGGGTGAGATTACAAGTGGAGCGCAATCATTAGCGCAGGGTGTGTTATCTTTTTGCACATACTCATGCAAAGATCAATGCACAATCTGATATAATACGTGGATGGTTAAACATTTTAACCAAAGTTCACACTGCTGAAACCTTTTAAAAGGATAGGAAAGTCAAAATTAAACTTGCATGATTCCAATAGAGCATGTCATTTTAAGATACTTTAAGATCTTTAAGATCTGTGATCGTCTTTTTTTTCAAACAAGCTGCCAAAGGATTGACAGTGTGGGAGACTCCAGCTGATTGGCTTACATCCAGACACGTGACTACTCCGAGCATACGGAGCCGACTACGTCACATGCCAACGGATCGAGGTTGGAAAAGAGGGGAGACAGGAACAGAGAACGACCCGGACACAAACTCAGGTGATCTACACACACCCGGCAAAGACACCAGTCGACATAACACCGAGTAGAGAGGTCTTGCCTGGAAGGTTGGTCGCACTCTCAAGGTAATAGATACCCCTATCCCCGATCCGGCAGTACGTTCAGTTACTATACGTGCATTAATTGCAAACTGATGGTGGAGATTGTTGCTATATTGTACATGCTGTCTACATATCCCTGCATACCTATTGCCTGAAAAAAACTTATGCCTGAAAAGACTTTTAAATGAATTCAGCTATTGGATCATCCTTTTTTTACAAAATTAATCGATCTTACATATGAACTGATTTTTTAAAACCCCATTTTTTAACCACCGGTGGTATAGTGTTTTGTGTGAATACATGAATTGTATGTCTGGTTTATTAAATAATTGTACTTTATTTAGATTTTGATTATTGCATCTTTATTAACCCTTCACCTTTTTGAATATTGGAAATTAACTATATCCACTATATATTTAGCATTTGAGATACCGTGCTTGTTTAAGCGACACATCCATCTATTCTCTTATGGCTTCATTCCTTACTGTTAGGAAATACAACACCTGGCTACCAGGAGGAGGCAAAGACACCCGAGCCAAAGGCTTAAATATCCCTCCCACTTCCTCATTACCCCAGTCATTCTTTGCCTTTCATCACGTTAGGAGGTGGCAGAGAAGTGTCAGAAGATTCTGAGAGTCATGAAAAAGGGTATCTGCCCTTTGAGATAGGATTGGAGTTTTAAGTAGTCATGTCAACCTCAGTGAGAGTATTGATGAAAGTTAGAGTCTAGAGATGCAGGGAAAGTTTTCCTGAAAAACCATCCAGACTACTGCTAACAACTCCTAAGCAATCAGTGTTGACGAGTTTCATTGCCTGCTTTCTCTCCCTCAAGTCCATGTCAGGAGCGCTGCTATAAGACTGTCACACTTGAGAGACTGTATTCAGTTCCACAGCATGGATCCTGGAGGTAAGATCATTTAAATTTTTACACATTTACTCCTTTATACCTTGATAGGATCCAGGGTTAATATCCTCTTAAGGGGTTTATTGAACAGTTGGGGTTAATTAATCAGTGTATTAATTATTTACATGCTGCTTTGTGTGATTTTTTTCCTGGGCTGATAGACTGTGTGTTTTTGGCTGGAACAAACAGGTTTCACTTTTCAGTTTCACTTTCATTTTCAAAAGTGTTGCACAGCTCCTATTACTTGCTGTACTTGTAATAAGGTCTATGTTCATTTCCTCCATTCTGGCTGAGACTTGAACCTGGGGAGAGCGTTTCCTCTGTTAACTGTCTGGGTCTAGGAGGTGGTGAGTGCCCCAGCCATTGGGAGTATAAAGGTACAGTTTTCTATAATAATAAAAAAATATTATTCTGTGGGTATAACCTGAGCTATGGAGGACTCTGACATGTTAGAAGGTACTCCTTCTGTACTAAATCATACCTGTTTATATTGTGAGGAGGCCGTGGTTTTCCCACCCACTCAATTATGTTCCACTAGGCTTAACACCGTTATAAAGTCTAAGAAGGGAGACAAGCCTGCTAATGCTCGGAGCCGTCTTCCTCTTAGGACTCGGAGTCCCATGAGTTTACTACCCATGCTACATTTTCCACTCCACATGCAGTTCCCCGTATCACATCTAATCCTCCATCTGGAGGGGGCCTTCTTCCTGCGGACTTTGCTGTGCAGTTACCAACAGTGGTGTCTGCAGCCCTCAGTGCATTATCTCACTCTAACAAATGCAAGATAAAGGTTAAACATAGCTCTCCTGACCCAGAGTCATCTAAATATTTATCGGATTTAGCTATTATGTCCCAGTTTTCCGATGATGAGTTAACCTCTGTAGCTTCAGATTGTAAACTTTCTAGGTCGGAGTCCTTAGCGTCTAAGCATCCTTCTGCGGAGGAACTGTCCTTTAGATTTAAAATTGAGCACTTGTGTTTTTTTTAAAGGAGGTTCTGTCTACGTTAGAGGTTCCAGAGGCTGCACTGGAATTACCTAAATTAGACAGACTTTACAAAGACAGGAAAGTTACTTTGATTTTTCATGTGCCAGTTAAGATGGCGAACATTATTAAGAATGAATGGGAAATAATTGGTTCTTCCTTTTCCCCCTCGTCTACTTTTAAAACGTTGTTCTCGGTCCGGGACTTTGAACTGGATTTGTGGGGCTCCATTCCTAAGGTGGATGGTGCTATCTCTAGGCTTGCTAAACGTACTACTATACCTCTTAAGGATAGCTCTTCATTCAGAGACCGATGGATAAGAAAATGGAAACCTTTCTGAGAAAGATGTTTCAACATATGGAATTTTTTGTTTCAACCGGCGGCTGCAGTTGCTGGAGTGGCTACCTACTGGTGCGACTCTTTGTCGGAACTCATTGAGGTGGAGTCTCCCCTCAAGGATATTCAAGACAGAATTAAAGCTCTGAGAATTGCTAATTCTTTTATCTGTGATTCGAACATGCAAATCACCTAAATGCAAAGGCCTCTGGCTTTGCGGTCCTAGCCTACTGGGCGCTCTCGTTGAAGTCTTGGTCTGCGGATATGACTCCTTTCTCTTCCCTTCAAGGGAAAAATTTAATTTGGTCCAGGCCTGGACTCCATTATTTCTACGGTTACTGGAGGCAAGGGTGCCTTCCTACCGCAAGATAAGAAGACAATCTTCTAATTTTCGTTCTGACAAATCCCAACGACAACAATCCTCCTCCAAGCCCGAGCAACCCAAGAGTACTTGGAAGCTCAGTTCTGGAATAAATCCAAGAAGAATAAGAAGCCCGCCGAAAACAAATCAGCATAAAAGGGCGGCCCCCGATCCGGGATGGGATTGTGTAGGCGGCAGACTGTCTCTTTTTTCAGACGCCTGGTTCAAGGACGTACAGAATCCATGGGCCTGGGAGGTTGTATCTCAGGGATACAAGATAGGCTTCAAATCTCATCCGCCAAGGGGCAGATTCCTTCTCTCGAATCTGTCTACCAAGCCAGAAAAGAGAGATGCCTTTCTAGGGTGCATTCTGGATCTATCCTCCTCAGGAGTTGTTGTCCTGGTGCCTATCGAAGAAAGAGGTTTGGGGTTTTATTCAAACCTTGTTGTGGTCCCAAAGAAGGAGGGAACTTTCAGCCCAATTCTGGACCTAAAGTGCTTTAACAAATTTCTCAGTTTCTCTTCCTTTAAGATGGAGACGATAAGGTCCATCATTCCTTTCATTCAGGAAGGCCAGTTTATGACCACTATAGATCGGAAGGACGCTTACCTTCATGTTCCAATCCACAGGGAACACTTTCAGTTCCTGAGGTTTGCCTTCCTGGACCAACACTTCCAGTTCATTACCCTTCCGTTTTGCCCAACTACTGCTCCAAGAATCTTTATGAAGGTTCTGGGGGCTATTCTAACCGTTGCCAGAACTCAGGGCATTGCAGTAGCCACATACTTGGATGATATTCTGGTGCAAGCACCGTCCTTTCGTCTTGCGAGTCCCCTCTCAGTCTTCTTCGATCACATGGATGGAAGAAAAACTTGGAAAAGAGTTCTCTTATCCCAAGTACCAGGGTGGAAGTCCTGGGTACTATAATAGACTCCATATTAATGAGGATATTTCTAACAGACTAGAGATGTTGCAAGCTAACTTTGGCATGTCTTGCCCTCCAGACCTCCTTGAGTCCCTCTATGGCTCAGTGTATGGAGGTGATTGGTCTCATGGTGTCCTGCATGCACATCATTCCTTTTGCCAGGTTCCGTCTCAGACCTTTACAACTGTGCATGCTGAGGCAGTGGAACGGCAATCATTCAGATCTGTCTCAGTAGATTGTATTAGACAGCCAGTCGAGAGAATCGCTCTCTTGATGGCTCTGTCCAGATCATCTGTCCCGAGGGACATGTTTCTTAAGACCATCCTGGGAGATTGAGACTATGGACGCAAGCCTATCCAGATGGGGAGTGGTTTGGGGTGCCAGGAAGGCACAGGGGTTGTGGACTCAGGAGGAGTCCTCCCTCCCGATCAATATTTTGGAACTACAGGCAATCTTTAAGGCCTTGAAGGCTTGGCCACTTCTGGGTTCGCCCTAGTTTATCAGATTCCAATCAGACAATATAAGCTCGGTGGCTTACATCAACCATCAGGGGGAACAAGAAGTTCCTTGGTGATGAAGGAAGTATCTCAGATTCTGGAGTGGGCAGAGGCCCACAGCTGTTCGCTGTCAGCAATCCACATTCCGGTTGTGGACAACTGGGAGGTGGATTTTCTCAACAGGCTATCCTTCCATCCAGTGGAATGGTCTCTCCATCCCGAGGTGTTTTCAGAGATATGCAGCAAAGTGGAGGATGCCGGAGATAGATCTCATGGCGTCCCATCTCAATACCAAGCTACCCAGGTATGGTTCGAGGTCGAGGGATCCCCAAGCGGATCTAATAGATGCACTAGCAGTGCCCTGGAGGTTCAAACTCATATATCTTTTTCCTCCATTACCGCTTCTTCCTCGAGTGGTGGCCTGCATCAAGCAGGAGTGGGTATCAGTAATCCTGATTGCTACATCGTGGCCGTGAAGGGCGTGGTTCATGGATCTAGTAGGGATGTCCTCATCTCCTCCATGGAAGTTACCTTGTCGCAGAGACCTGCTGATACAAGGTCCATTTGTTCATCAAAATCTAGATTCTCTGAGGCTGACTGCGTGGAGATTGAACGCTTAGTCTTAGCCAAGAGAGGTTTCTCTGAGAGTGTCATTGATACTCTTATTCAAGCTCATAAACCAGTTACTCGGTGTATCTGCCACAATGTGTGGAGGACCTTCTTATTCTGGTGTAAAGAGCATGGTTTTTCCTGGCACAGAGTTAAGGTTGCCAGGATCTTATCTTTTCTCCAGGATGGGCTGGAGAAGGGCCTTTCTGCTTGTTCCCTGAGGGAACAGATTTCATCCCTGTCGGTTTTATTGCACAAGAGTCTGACTGAGCTTCCAGACGTGCAGTCCTTTGTTAAGGCTCTGATTAGGAAAAGACCTGTGTTTAGATCTGGGGCTCCTCCTTGGAGCCTAAATCTTGTTCTTTAGGTTTTGCAACAGGTTCCGTTTGAGCCTCTGCATTCCGTTGACATTAAATTGTTATATTGGAAGGTTCTCTTTTTATTGGCTATTGCCTCTGAGCGCAGAGTTTCTGAGATCTCTGCTTTGCAATGTGAGCCCCCTTATCTGATTTTTCCCGCAACTAAGGGAGTTTTACATACTAAATTAGGTTTTCTTCCTAAGGTTGTGTGAGATCGCAACATCAATCAGGAGATTGTGGTTCCTTCCTTGTGTCATAATCCTTCTTCAGCAAAGGAATGCTTACTTCACAATTTGGATGTGGTTCGTGCCTTGAAGTTCTATCTCCAGGCTACTATGGAGCTTAGACAATCTTCCTCTTTGTTTGTTGTCTATTCGGGGAAGCGAAAGGGGCAGAATGCTACTTCAACTTCCCTATCTTTTTGGTTAAGGAGTGTCATCCGCTTAGCTTACGAGACAGTGGGACATCGTCCTCCTGAGAGGATAACAGCTCATTCCACTAGAGCAGTGGCTTCCTCTTGGGACTTTAAGAACAAGGCCTCTATGGATCAGATTTGTAAGGCGGCTACCTGGTCCTCCTTACATACTTTTTCAAACTTTTACAAGTTTGATGTTTTTGCTTAGGCTGAAGCAGCTTTCGAGAGAAAAGTTTTACAGGCTGTGGTGCCCTCAGAATAAGGTTTGCCTCTTCCATTTTGTTCCCTCCTGTTATTCATTCAGTGTCAGTGTCATTAAGTGTGAAAGCTCAATTTTGCGCTCCACTCATAATCTGACCCATAGTGTATCTTCTGAAGAGCCTATAGCTTCCTTAGTGCAATCTATTATTAGCTGTATGGGACAGTTACTTGTAAAATGATAGGAAGAGTTTTATAAAGTTGTATCACTTGACCGGTCAGGATGGTGCTACTCTTAAAGGAACAGCTTAGTCAAAACTAAACTTTCATTAATCATATAGGGCATGTCATTTTATACACCTATCCAATTTACTTTTAACATCAAATTTGCTTTGTTCTCTTGGTATTCTTTGTTAAAAGCTAAACCTAGGTAGGTTCATATGCTAATTTCTAAGCCCTTGAAGGCCGCCTCTTATCTCAGTGCATTTTAACTGTTTTTCACAGATAGCGCTAGTTCATGTGTGCCCTATAGATAACATTGTGCTCACTCTTGTGGAGTTATTAATGAATCAGCACTGATTAACTAAAATATAAGTCTGTCAAAAGAACTAAGATAAGGGGCAGTCTGCAGATGCTTAGATACAAGGTAATCTCAGAGGTAAAAAGTGTATTAATATAACCGTGTTGGTTATGCAAAACTTGGGAATGGGTAATAACGAGATTATCTATCTATAAACAATAAAAATTCTGGAGTAGAACGTCCCTTTAAGGAAGGCAGCTTTATGCGGTTGCATATTTTGTATAAATAGAAATCTGGCCTTGATGGTAAGAATTTAAAAGAGGCATAAAATTCCTGCGATACCAAGTTTTCTAACACCAATCAATTAAAAAACATGAACAAGGACACAGAGAAACTTTAATGCTGTAATAACTGAACCAGAGAAGGATATTACATAGTAAGACAAGTGACAAGTGGTGTAAAATCTGATGTTGGCAGAGAGAATAGCACCATCAATCTTCAATTCTATTTTTATTTTTGTCCTAAAATTTTGCAGTAAGGTACAGAAAAAAGATGAAAGAAAGTAATTGAACGTCACAAAGAAAAGCTAGATTGCATCCTTTGACCAGTACAGAATATCAACATATATAAGCCCTTACCTATATAGCCTTCCAGCCTCTTAAAAAAAACATATATATAGAAAAAAATGTATGCGTTCACAGTTCAAACTATTCAGTTTTAGCAACTTTAAAGGACAGTAAAGTCACAATTAAACTTTCCTGATTCAGATAGAGCATGAAATTATTTTTTTTCCCAATTTATGTCTATTATTTAATTTGCTCCATTCCCTTGGTATTCTTTGTTGAAAAGCATACCTAGGTAGGCTCAGAAGCAGCAATGCACTACTGGGAGATAGCTTCTGAATGGTGGCTGCATATATATGCCTTTTGTCATTGGCTCACCTCATGTGTTCATTTAGCGCCTAGTAGGGCATTACTGCTCTTTTACTAAAGGATACCAAGAGAATGAAGCTAATTGTATAATAGAAGTAAATAGGAATGTGTTAAAAATTATATGCTCTATCTCAGTGTTTCCCACCTCCAGTCCTCAGGACCCTTAACTGACCAGCTATTCATTATATCTTAACTAGAGCACAGGTGAAATAATCAGCTGATTATATCTTGATTATATCTTAACTAGAGCTGGGCTCTAGTTAAAGGGATACACCAAAAATGTTATTGTTTAAAAAGATAAATAATCCCTTTATTACCATTCCCTAGTTTTGCATCACAGACACTGTTATAGAAATATACCTTTTACCTCTGTAATTACCTTTATCTAAGCTTCTGCAGACTGCCCCCTTATCAGATCTTTTAACAGACTTGCATTTCAGGCAATTAGTGCTGACTCTTAAATAACTCCACATGCATGAGCACAATGTTATTTATATGAAACACATGAACTAACGCCCTCTAGCTGTGAAAAACTGTCAACTGTAACCTTCAAGGGCTTAGAAATTAGCATATGAGCCTACCATTCAACTAAGAATACCAAGATAATTAAGCAAATTTGATGCTAAAAGTAAATTAGAAAGTTATTTAAAATGACATGTCCTATCTGAATCATGAAAGTTTGATTTGGATTTTATTATCCCTTTACGCTATAATGAATATATAGCCTGTTAAGGGTCCTAAGGACTGGGTTTGGGAAACACTGATCTATCTGAATCTTGAAAGAAAAAGGTAAATCTCGTGTCCCTTTATCGGCTTCTGGAACTTCTAGTTTTAAGTTTGATACTTGGCAATCCAATATCCCCATGTCAGGCATGATTGTTTAAAATATTAAAATCTAAAATCTTTGTTATGCAGCAACTACCCTAATATGTTAACATTTAGCTATAAATTATTTAATACATACAAAGAAAACCCTTTTTCTAATGACTAGTGCATTAGCCAAGGCTGGGATTTATTACAGACAATTCCCATGGGACAATATACTATTGCATAATAGTAGATGAAAAGCTGAATATGGTAATCATTTTATTCTGATTAATGTAAAAAGCTTAATCATTTCACAACACAGTCTCTTATTGTGATGTTTGTTTGCACTAATGCTTTGTGTGAGTGTGCTGCTTGTGAAAGTAGGAGTAACACTTAATACCTTGGCGCCGATTTAACAATGTGGGGGCGGACTTGATCCGCTGTAGCGGATCATGTTCGCCGCACATAGATAATGTTGAAAGCATTTGCTGTCGGCATTTATCATTGCACAAGCATTTCTAGAGAAATGCTTGTGCAATGCCACCTCCTGTACATTCGCGGCCAATTGGCCGCTAGCAGGGGGTATCAATCAACCTGATCGCATCCAATTGGGCAGATTGCTGTCCGCCGCCTCAGAGGTGGCAGAAGAGTTAACTCCTGTTTCCGGTGAGCCTGAAGGCTCGCGCGAAAACAGCTGAATTCGGGCATTGATAAATCGGCCCCCTTGAGTCTAACATTTTATATATAAAAAAAAAACCTTCTGCTTCATTTCATAACAGAACGCTGCACAGCCTTGTGATATTGTAGTGTGCATTCTATTATGTTTTCCTTTTTACATTGCTGTTAATATTGGCCTTGACTAAAAGAGACATAAAACAGCTTGCAATAACAATAGTTTTCTGTAGTTTTGCAATAAATTGACGTGCTGCCAGAATGTGAAAATGTTCTGAATACATTGACACCTCACTGCAATTTGTTTTCCCCACAACTTACCTTATTTGGATAAGTCTGTACTTGTTTTTGGGGTAGGCAAGGTTAGCCTCTGTCATTTTGGTAAACAAAACTATCATTGTTTGCAGTGTCATTTCATTTATTCAACAAGCTGTTACGGACATATATATTGCACAGTTAGGTTTGCAAAGTCTGCAGTGTTCAGACTTAAAGGGAAAGAAAACACTTCGTAATTATAAGACAGTTGTGTTGCTAGAGAATAACATCATCTAAGGGCTAGATGATATGAACTTCGCCAGGTCAAACCTAGTTTTTCTCGCTGACTCTTGCAGGGCTGCCCTGGTGGTATGATCGTAAAAAAGGGGCAGTCTCTGCGAGTGGCGAGATGGTTCCTATTGAAAGTAATGAAGCTCGCTGGATAGAGACACTTCCGCCTAGATTACGAGTTTTGTCGGTAAGGCTGTGCGTTGCTAACGAGCATTTTTCCTTCACCACTCACTTACAGTAACGCTGGTATTACGGCTTTTTAGAAACCCGGCGTTAGCCGCAAAAAAGTGAGCGTAGAGCAAACTTTAGCTTCACATCTCACCTCAATACTAGCGCTGCTTACGTTAGCGGTGAGCAGGTAAAACATGCTCGTGCACTATTTCCCCATAGGTATCAATGGGGGAGAGCCCACACCCTAACATGAATCCTGAGTCTAAACACCCCTAATATTAAACTTATTAACCCCTAATCTGTCGCCCCAGACATCGCCGACACCTGCATTATATTATTAACCCCTAATCTGCTGCTCCGGACACAGCCGCCACCTACATTATAGTTATAAACCTCTAATCTGCTGCCCCGAACATCGCCGAACCCTACATTATATTTATTAACCCCTAATCTGCCATCCCCAATGTCGCCGCCACTATATTAAATTTATTAACCCCTAAATCTAAGTCTAACCCTAACCCCCCTAACTTAAATATAATTTAAATAAATCTAAATAAAATAACTATCATTATCTAAATTATTCCTATTTAAAACTAAGTACTTACCTGTAAAATAAACCCTAAGCTAGCTACAATATAACTAATAGTTACATTGTAGCTATCTTAGGGTTTATTTTTATTTTACAGGCGAGTTTGTATTTATTTTAACTAGGTAAAATAGTTATTAAATAGTTATTAACTATTTAATAGCTACCTAGGTAAAATAAATTCAAATTTACCTGTAAAATAAATCCTAACCTAAGTTACAATTACACCTAACACTACACTATAATTAAATTAATTACCTAAACTAACTACAATTAAATACAATTGAAAAAAATTATCTAAATTACGAAAAAAACCCCACTAACTTACAGAAAATAATAAAATAATTTCAAGTTTTTTAAACTAATTACACCTAATCTAATCCCCCTAATAAAATAAAAAAGCCCCACAAAATAATAAAAAGCCCTACCCTATACTAAATTACAAATAATAAAACCTAACACTAACCCCTTGAAGATCACCCTACCTTGAGAACCCAAACACCCAACCCTACTCCATCTTCAAGTCATCCGACGCGGAGCATCCTCTTCCAACGAAGTCCAACTGAAGAATGAAGGTTCCTTTAAATGATGTCATCCAAGATGGCGTCCCTTGAATTCCGATTGGCTGATAGAATTCTATCAGCCAATCGGAATTAAGGTAGAAAAAATCCTATTGGCTGATCCTCTCAGCCAATAGGATTGAACTTCAATCCTATTGGCTGATCCAATCAGCCAATAGGATTTTTTCTACCTTAATTCCGATTGGCTGATAAAATTCTATCTAATCGGAATTCAAGGGACGCCATCTTGGATGACGTCATTTAAAGGAACCTTCATTCTTCAGTTGGACTTCGTTGGAAGAGGATGCTTCGCGTCGGATGTCTTGAAGATGGACCCGCTCTGCGCCGGATGGATGAAGATAGAAGATGCCGCCTGGATGAAGACTTCTGCCCGTCTGGAGGACCTCTTCTGGCCGGCTTCGATAAAGACTTCGGCCCGGCTGGGTGAAGACTTCTCAAGGTAGGGTGATCTTCAAGGGGTTAGTGTTAGGTTTTATTAAAGGGGGATTGGGTGGGTTTTAGAGTAGGGTTGGGTGTGTGGGTAGTGGGTTTTAATGTTGGGGGGTATTGTATTTTTTATTACAGGTAATAGAGCTGATTACTTTGGGGCAATGCCCTGCAAAAGGCCCTTTTAAGGGCTATTTGTAATTTAGTATAGGGTAGGGCTTTTTATTATTTTGGGGGATTTTTTATTTTATTAGGGGGATTAGATTAGGTGTATTTAGTTTAAAAAACTTGTATTATTTTATTATTTTCTGTAATAATAATAATAATAATTTTCAATTGTATTTAATTGTAGTTAGTTTAGGTAATTAATTTAATTATAGTATAGTGTTAGGTGTAATTGTAACTTAGGTTAGGATTTATTTTACAGGTAAATTTAAATTTATTTTAACTAGGAAGCTATTAAATAGTTAATAACTATTTAAAACTATTCTACCTAGTTAAAATAAGTACAAACTTGCCTGTAAAATAAAAATAAACCCTAAGATAGCTACAATGTAACTATTAGTTATATTGTAGCTAGCTTATGGTTTATTTTACAGGTAAGTATTTCGTTTTAAATAGGAATAATTTAGTTAATGATAGTAATTTTATTTAGATTTATTTAAATTATATTTAAGTTAGGGGGGTGTTAGTGTTAGGGTTAGACTTAGATTTAGGGGTTAATAAATTTAATATAGTGGCGACGACGTTGGGGGCGGCAGATTAGGGGTTAATAAATGTTGGCGATGTTAGGGACAGCAAATTAGGGGTTAATAAAATTTAACTAGTGTTTGCGATGCGGGAGGGCGGCGGTTTAGGGGTTAATAAATATTTTATAGTGGTGGCGATGTCCGGTTTGGCAGATTAGGGGTTAATTATTATTTTTTTTTAGTGTTTGCGATGGGGGGGCCTCGGTTTAGGGGTTAATAGGTAGTTTATGGGTGTTAGTGTACTTTTTAGCACTTTAGTTAAGAGTTTTATGTTACGGCGTTAACCCATAAAACTCTTAACTACTGACTTTTCAATGCGGTACCAGTCTTGACAGGAGAGGCTGTACTGCTCACTTTTTTGCAGACTCGTAATACAGGCGTTAGGCAAGTCCCATTGAAAATATAGGATATGCAATTTACGTAAGTGGATTTGCGGTATTAACGACTCTGGCCAAAAAAGTGAGCGGTACACCTGTCATTTCAAGACTCGTAATACCAGCATTAGGAAAAAAGCAGCGTTGGGACCTCTCAACGCTGCTTTTTAAGGCTAACGCAAGACTCGTAATCTCGCCGTTCATTTCTTAGAGTGATGTTAGCAGTGGGCAGGGGGCATACTTTAAAAATTAAATCCTGCAGTCAATATAGATTACATTATGCTGCTTTCAGAGTATAGTATTTTACATTCGCCTATATTTTCGTATGTATGTGTTTTTCTATTAGGGTATTTGTATTGTTTTGAGAAAAGCTCGTCACCTTTTAGTTGGTGAGAAAAAACTGTAAGATCTGCGGTGTGAAAATCTTTACAGAATTACGCTGGGATTAGAGAGACATTTTCATATACCCATGGAACGCCCATGTTCAGCCCATTTTACCAAAAAACAACTACGCTTTACATTTTATATAAATAAATACAAATTTCTGTGTGATTTTTGCACATCCAGTGCACTAATATTACTATTTACGCTGTGCATATTTAATACGATTTATTGCTGTGCAAATTACAAAAGTTTACTTTTTTGTTAAAATATGATTTTTGGAGAAGAATTTTGTTACGATTTTTGATGCACCTTAACAATGCAAATTTTCCCTGCTTTTTTTTTATATGTAAACAGTTCAAATATTTGTTTTGTATGATGTTTAAAATACAAATTTTATTGCGCACTTTTCATATGAAAATGCAGTATACGCCCCGTTTTCAGGGTAAAAAGTGGCTTTAGATCATTCCACCAGAGAAATAGAAAGACTGGTGAGCATTCTTCAATAATCTCGCCAGCCCAGAGAGCTTAATGTTTTAAAAACAGATTAAAATCCTTTTTACTGCAATTATTTTCAACAGCCAAACTCGAGCCACCATTTGCCTTATTTGGTAGAGCCAATTTGGGCTCTAGTCTGTAAACAACAAGGCTAGGCACTGTCATCTATATTGACATATATAGACATATATAGTGGCTAGCGTTTGTAACTAGTGATGTCGCAAACCTAAAAATTTTGGTTTGCGAACTGCGGACTCGAACTTCCGCAACTGTTCGCGAACTGGGCGAACCGCCATTGACTTCAATAGGCAGGCGAACTTTAAAACCTGCAGGGACTCTTTCTGGTCACAATAGTGATGGAAAAGTTGTTTCAAGGGGACTAACACCTGGACTGTGGCATGCCGGAGGGGGATCCATGGCAAAACTCCCATGGAAAATTACATAGTTGATGCAGAGTCTGGTTTTAAGCCATAAAGGGCCTAAATCACCTAACATTACTAAATTGTTTGGAATAACGTGCTTTAAAACATCAGGTATGATGTTGTATCGATCAGGTAGTGTAAGGGTTACGGCTGCTTCACAGTGACAGACCAAACTCCCCGTGTAACGCACCGCAAACAACCGCAAACAGTTCATTTGCACAACCACGAGATAGATAGATTTGATAGATAGATACATAGATTACATAGATCAATAGATGCAATATACATATGATAGATACAAATTACATAGATCAATAGATGCAATATACATTTGATAGATACGAATTACATAGATCAATAGATGCAATATACATTTGATAGATACGAATTACATAGATTAATAAATGCAATATACATTTGATAGATATGAATTACATAGATCAATAGATGCAATATACATTAGATAGATCTGAATTACATAGATCAATAGATGCAATATACATTTGATAGATACGAATTACATAGATCAATAGATGCAATATACATTTGATAGATATGAATTACATAGATCAAAAGATGCAATATACATTTGATAGATACGAATTACATAGATCAATAGATGCAATATACATTTGATAGATACGAATTACATAGATCAATAGATGCAATATACATTTGATAGATACGAATTACATAGATCAATAGATGCAATACACATTTGATGGATACGATTGATACTTAGATAGATTTGATAGATAAATAGATAGATTTGATAGATATATAATTTCCCAGACAGAAGAATTACAAGACGTGCGGTCTGGGACCCATGAACACTAGCAGACTGATGTAAAAGTTTTTTTTTTTTTAAAAATTACACTAATGTTACAAACGATATGAGTGGTGGCACTGAGGAAGTAGGCACAGTATATGCTGTGAGCCTGACACACAGGCTGACACTAGTGGCAGGCTGGCCTGGCAACTAAAATTAAATAACACTAGCAGACTGATGTAAAAGTTTTTTTAAAAAAAAATTTACACTAATGTTATAACAGTTATGAGCGGTGGCACTGAGGATGGAAGTAGGCACAGTATATGCTGTGAGCCTGACACAGAGGCTGGCACTAGTGGCAGGCTGGCCTGGCAACTAAAATTAAATAACACTAACAGACTGATATAAAAGTTTTTTAAAACATTTTTACACTAATGTTATAACAGATATGAGTGGTGGCACTGAGGCTGGCAGTGGCAGGCTGGCCTGGCAACTGAAATTAGATTACACTTACACTGATGTAAAAGTTTAAAAAAAAAAAAAAAAGTTCTAGCCCTAAAAAGGGCTTTTTGGGCTGAAGTTCTAGCCCTAAAAAGGGCTTTTTGGGGTGCTGTCCTTACAGCAGAGATCAGATGAGTCCTTCAGGACTGTAGTGGACACTGAATACACTAGCCTAGCTATCAATTTCCCTATAAAAGCACCAGCAGCAGCACTATCCTTCCTCTCACTAAGAATGCAGGATCAGAATGAATCTAAAATGGCTGCTGCCCAGGAGCTGGGAGGGTCTGGGAGGGAGTGTCTGCTGCTGATTGGCTGAAATGTGTCTGCTGACTGTGAGATACAGGGTCAAAGTTTAATCAATGATGACGAATAGGGGGTGGATCGAACATCGCATATGTTCGCCCGCCGCAGCGAACGCGAACAAGCTAAGATTGCCGGGAACTGTTCTCTGGCGAACTGTTCGCGACATCACTATTTGTAACGCGTCCGTCGCCGTCGGCAGTTGCGCACGCATCCTCAAAGAAATGTTGGCAGCGCGAGGCAGCCAAAAGAATTCACCTGGATGCAGGTGGATTCCAAAAATTTCAGGGTGGTGAAAGAATCCACTGGTATCCACCAGGATAAAGCGAAGACAAACAGAGTATTACAAAAAATAACCACCTGCAATAAGTATTTAAAAATAAAAAATGAACCACCCACACAAAGTATTAAGAAAAAAATAAAAATACCCAATAAAAATATTAACCCCTAAATCCACCAACCACAACATCGCAAACTACCTAATACATCTATTAACCCCTAATCTGCCAACCCCCCACAATGCATTAAACCTAATTTACCTATTAACTCCTAAACTGCCAACCCATACAACGCAAAAAACGAATTTAATGACTAAGCCCCCTAACCTTACACCCCCTAAATGAATCCCTTAATTACATAAAAAATACTACATTACAATTAAAATTAAAATAAAAAAAATACATAAAATTAATCTAAAATTACAGAAAATAATAAACAACACTATCCAAAATAAAACAAATTAAACCTAATCCCTATGAAAATAAAAAAGCCCCCCCAAAATAAAAACACCCCCTAATCTAAGAATAAACTACCAATAGCCCTTAAAAGGGCTTTTTGTAGGGCATTGCCCTAAAGAAATCAGCTCTTTTACATTACAAATAAACAAAGTCCCCCCTAACAGTAAAACCCTCCACCCACCAAACCCACCAAAAAAAAAAAACTAACACTAATAAAACTAAACTACCCATTGCCACTAAAGGGGCATTTGTATGGGCATTGCCCTTAAAAATGGCATTCAGCTCTTTTTCACTGCCCTTAAAAGGGAATTCAGCTCTTTTGCAAACACTAAAGCCCCAAATAGGTAGTCACGGATTCAGAAGTCCGGCGGAGAAGGTCTTCTTCCAGGCGGTTCCATCATCTTCATTCACAGAGAAGGCGGGGCAGAGCGGAACTCCGGAGCGGTCTTCCCATATGTGGCGATCCTTAGCAGCGGTCATCTGCGGTGGTGGCGCTCCTCTGCAGCGACGGTCCTCAGCGAAGGCGTGGAGGTTACTCTTCATGCGATCGTCCGCCGCACACGGAAGATTGAATTTAAGGTACCCCATATTTGTTGGGGTACCTTGTATTCCTATTGGCTGAAATTTTCAAAATCAGCCAATAGGATGAGAGCTACTGAAATCTTATTGGCTGATTTGAAAAATGAAATCTTGATTGCAGGACCTTGCATTCAATTATCTGTATACGACGGACATCGGATGAAGAGGAGCTTCCATGTCGCCAAGGACCAGCGCCGCCTCCGAGGACCGCCGCCGCCGCCACTGATGACTACCGCAGAGGATCGCCACATCTGGGAAGAATGCTCTGGACCTCCGCTCCGTGCCGCCTTCAATGTGGATGAAGATGATGGACCCGCCTGGAAGAAGACCTTCTCACCCGGACTTCTAAACCCGTGAGTACCTATTTGGGGCTTTAGTGTTAGTTTTTTTTTTTAATTTTTGGGTTTTTTTGTTTTTTTAGATTAGGGTTCATTGGGCAATTTCAAAAAGAGCTGTATGCACTTTTAAGGGCAGTGAAAAATAGCTGAATGCCCTTTTAAGGTCAATGCCCATACAAATGCCCCTTTAGGGGAAATGGGTATATTAGGTTTATTGTGTTAAGTTTTTTTTTATTTTGGGGGGTTTCGTGGGTGGGAGGTTTTACTGTTATGGGGGAGTTTGTTTATTTTTAATGTAAAAGAGCTGATTTCTTTAGGGCAATGCCCCACAAAAAGCCTTTTTTAAGGGCTATTGATAGTTTAGTATTAGATTAGGGGGTGTTTTTATTTTGGGGAGGGTTTTTTTATTTTTATAAAGGTATTAGTTTAGATTTAACCCCTTAAGGACCAAGGCCATTTTTCAATTTATTTCCCTTAAAGACCAGGGCTATTTTTACATTTTTGCGGTGTTTGTGTTTAGCTGTAATTTTCCTCTTACTTATTTTCTGTACCTACACATATTATATACCGTTTTTCTCGCCACTAAATGGACTTTCTAATGATAACATTATTTTCATCATATCTTATAATTTATTATTAAAAAAATTATAAAATATAAGGAAAAAATGGAAAAAAACCACACTTTTTCTAACTTTGACCCCCAAAACCTGTTACACATCTACAACCACCAAAAAACAACCATGCTAAATAGTTTCTAAATTTTGTCCTGAGTTTAGAAATACCCAATGTTAACATGTTCTTTGCTTTTTTTTTTGCAAGTTATAGGGCAATAAATACAAGTAGCACTTTGCTATTTCAAAACCACTTTTTTTCAAATGAGCGCTAGTTACATTGGAACCCTGATATCTGTCAGGAATACCTGAATATCCCTTGACATGTATATATATATTTTTTTTAGAAGACATTCCAAAGTATTGATCTAGGCCCATTTTGGTATATTTCATGCCACCATTTCACCGCCAAATGCGATCAAATAAAAAAAATTGTTCAATTTTTCACAATTTTTTTCACAAACTTTAGGTTTCTCACAGAAATTATTTACAAACAACTTGTACAATTATGGCATAAATGGTTGTAAATGCTTCTCTGGGATCCCCTTTGTTCAGAAATAGCAGACTTATATGGCTTTGGTGTTGCTTTTTGGTAATTAGAAGGCTGCTAAATGCCACTGCGCACCACACGTGTTTTATGCCCAGCAGTGAAGGGGTTAATTAGGGAGCATGTAGGGAGCTTGTAGAGTTAATTTTAGCTTTAGTGTAGTGTAGTAGACAACCTAAAGTATTGATCTAGGCCCATTTTGGTATATTTAATGCCACCATTTCACCGCCAAATGCGATCAAATTTTAAAAAAACTTACATTTTTTCGCAATTTTAGGTTTCTCACAGAAATTATTTACAAACAACTTATGCAATTATGGCATAAAGGGTTGTAAATGCTTCTCTGGAATCCCCTTTGTTCAGAAATAGCAGACATATATGGTTTTGGCGATGCTTTTTGGTAATTAGAAGGCTGCTAAATGCCGCTGCACATCACACGTGTATTATGTCTAGCAGTGAAGGGGTTAATTAAGGATCTTGTAGGGAACTTGCAGGGTTAATGTTAGCTTTAGTGTAGAGATCTGCCTCCCACCTAACACATCAGACCCCCTGATCCCTCCCAAACAGCTCTCTTCCCTCCCCCACCCCACAATTGTCCCCGCCATCTTAAGTACTGGCAGAAAGTCTGCCAGTACTAAAATAAAAGGTATATTTTTTTTTAATTATTAATTTTTTTAAGCATATTTACATATGCTGCTGTGTAGGATCCCCCTTAGCCCCAAACCTCCCTGATCCCCCCAAAACAGCTCTCTAACCCTCCCCCTCTACATTATTGGGAGCCATCTTGGGTACTGGCAGCTGTCTGCCAGTACCCAGTTTACAAAAAAAAATATATTTTTTATTTCCCCCCCACACTTTTCTGTAGTGTAGCTTCCCCCACCAAGACTAAACCCCCACCCCCTCCCAGATCGCTTCAATTATCTATATTAAATTTTATATCCCCCCTCTCTCCCGCTAAATTTAAACTAAATCTGTTCCATAGTGTAATGGTTCCCACCCGCTCCCTCCCCGTGCACGCGCCCGCCCACCTCCCCCATGCACGCGCGCGCGTCCGTGCGCGCGCAAAGACAATCCCGCCCACGATCCAGCCCACCTCTGCACAATAATCCACCGATGGCCGGCCGCCCACCCGCCTCCCATGTCGGCTCCCACCCACCAACGATTGCGGGCCATCGATGTCCGGTGCAGAGAGGGCCACAGAGTGGCTCTCTCTGCATCGGATGGGGTAAAATGTTATTGCAGTGATGCCTCGATATCGAGGCATCACTGCAATAACCGGAAAGCGGCTGGAAGCGATCAGGATCGCTTCCAGCTGCTTTCAACCCCAAAGTCGTACAGGGTACGTCGCTGGTCTTTAAAGACCAGGTTGTGTGCGACATACCCTGTACGACGCATGTCGTTAAGGGGTTAATTGTATTATTTTGGCTAGCTTTGTTTATTTATTTCTGTATTGTTACTTTTTAATTTTTTGTATCTTGGGGGGTTGCATTTTTAACACATAGACTGCCCTCTGGGCACGCTTATCAACTAGTAGTTAGTATAAAATACACTGTTTTGCAGTTGATATCTGATTAAGCCTTTTAGGGACATATATGTAGCAGAGTTTACCTTGATAAGTGAGCAGGTGTATTCCAAGTTCTGAGCATTAGAAATTGCATCATTTTCAGAGCTCAATTGCATGAAAATTGGGTAAAATAAAATTACGTATAACTAAACATTTTATATACAAATCTGTTTTATATACAAATCACAAGGTCCCTTTAAAATATACTACGCATAATTATACTTTTTTTTTACATTTTCAAAGAGTTTCATGTCCCTCTCGTAACCACAAATCCTCATTTCTTTATTTTGTGCAGTGGAATAAAAAAAGTAAAAGAAATTAGTGATCTATTATAGTTTTAAAAATCTAATGAAGCAAGCCATTGCCTAATCTCTGTGCTAACAATTGAAGAAGCCATGAACTTAAAACAACAATTTTCCTTTGCTTAGTTATTACGATCACAGGACTCCAGTAAATATTCTAGGGCAGGGTTGTGGGCAAAAGGTGGTCAAGGTGCCACATAGAGCAATTTTGCTGGCATTCCTTCCCGGCGCTACTACCACAATTATAACAAAAAAATGCTTTTGCACTCTCCCCAGGACCAAGAAACAGTATAAATAACAAAAATAAACCTCATCAACGCACAACCCCTTTAAATTGAAGCTGATAAGCCCCAGCAGCTGTGGCCCACTGGGAAATTTCCTGGTTTCCTGGTAGGCCAATCCAGCCTTGGTGGATCATTGTCTGATCTTCAGAGGGATTGCAACCATAGGGTACCTCTGTGGAAAGAACAATAAGATCTGAATTTGCATGTTTATTTATTACTATTATTTTACTAGGACCCTTTTCTGTGCAACAGTACTACACTCTTTTCCTACCCTGGGCTACTCCCATACTCTCACTACTGCTATTACTAATGCCATACTGCCCGCTACGCTAAGAAATAATAAAGGCTGAAGTGTTACAAGTGACGAATCACTGTAAAAAAAGGTTATCATCAGACACCTGAATGTGTTAGAAGCAGCTGGATCAAAGTAAGGATTAGGAAATAAGACAGTTATAGACTATTTAATCAAGATTCTCATTTTAAGTTCTGAGCTTCAACAAACGTCTTCAAATCCCTTAAAGTAACATTAAACACAAGCTTAATGCAACATAATAAAAGTATAGCAATGTGCATTCATTATTTATTTTCACTACTATTGATGTCATTTACTGAGGAGAATTGTATTTAGTATCTCCCAAGGAGGCACTGAGCGAAGGTCTTAGGAGGCTGTATATTGAACCATGCTACAATGGCCCTCTGAATTCATCTTAGAGCAACCTCGAATTGGCCACAGCAAAGGTGACCGGGAACCTGGATTCTACTAGGCTGTTTATGGGGTGTGTTAGTGGACTGCTGAGCATCAAAACCATACAATGTATCATGTATGTAAAGAAAAGCAGTGATAAATGCTGTTAATATATTTTGCATCTATACTTTTTTTTTTTTTTTATATTGACTGTTGACTTAGAAGATACTTACATAATTGTGCAATGTTCTGGATCTACTGGAAATTGGAATTTAAAAAAATAAAAAATAAATCTTTTGAGAGGAATTTTGAAATTGATCCAAAAGCCAAAACTCTACACAGAATCTGTGTAATTCCCTAGGAAGTTTTATTCTGGGCATTATTACAAGTTTTACCCTTAGCTGTAAGGCAAGGGGTTTGTAGCTTCTAGGATATTCCTGCTTCTTATCCTCTGTGCCACCTCAGAGAATTATATCACCCCAAACAAGTGATTTCAGGGTTATAGACAGGCCTTGCTCTTGCGTGATTGGTTATGTAAAAGCAGGTGATAGGATTGCACAAGAGCTCTAATGCAATCTTACATTTCGCCACATGATGCAGGCGGAAAGGTTATCTGCTTAAGAACTTTGTAAATGTTCCCTAACTATGGTTTGATTTAAGGACTTCATGATAACAGTGAGATCATCACAGAATACAACAGAACTTCATACGAGGCTTCTTGCTATTTCAATTTTAAATAACTGCTGTACAAATATTAATTGGCCTGAAAGCAGAGGACATAGCATGATAAGGCCAAAATACTGGTTTCTAAACTAAATAAATAGTTTATAAAGGCTCCCCTAGAATTCATGTTACTCTTGTGTACTTGGCACACTTCATGTGCCAATCACATGAGAAACGTGCTGTAATAAAACAACTGATAAAAATGTAACTGACTCAAGTATATTATCAAACAGAGAAAGTTTATCTTGCAGCTAAAACTGCCTTGCTGCTTTTCTTTTTCCATTCAGGTTTAAAGACAATCAAAACAGAACTCATAAGACACTTGAGTTTCTTTAAAACAGGATGAAACAAAAAATAAAATAAAGCAAGTTCAAAGAGATTTAAAGGGACAGTCAAGTCCAAAAAAAACTTTCATGATTCAGATAGGGCATGTAATTTTAAACAACTTTCCAATTTATTTTTATCACCACTTTTGCTTTGTTCTCTCGGTATTCTTAGTTGAAAGCTAAACCTAGGAGGTTAATATGCTAATTTCTTAGACCTTGAAGGACGCCTCTAATCTAAATGCATTTTAATAGTTTTTCCCCACTAGAGGGCATTAGTTCATGTGTTTCATATATAACATTGAGCTCATGCACGTGAATTTACCATGGAGACAGCTCTGATTGGCTAAAATGCAAGTCTGTCAAAAGAACTGAAATAAGGGGGCAGTCTGTTGAGGCTTAGATACAAGGTAATTACAGAGGTAAAACGTGTATAATTATAACTGTGTTGGTTAGGAAAAACTGGGGAATTGGTAATTAAGGGATTATCTATCTTTTAAAACAACAAACAATCTGGTGTTGACTGTCCCTTTAAAATTACCCACCCAAGGCACACTTGGTGAATGCCCTGATCGGTTGCAGTCTCGCTCATTTGAGCCTCCAACTGATTTTTATGAAGCAGCCACACCTTTCTTTGGTGCTTGTGCATTTTTTTCTACCTCCTAGTAGTTTACTGCTGCTCCTGAGCCTTTTCAATAAAAGATACCAAAAGAACAATGTGTATTAGATAATAGAAGTAAAGTTGTTTAAAACCGTATATACTTTTTTTTTTTTTGAGAAAAACTTTATTTATTCAAAGAGCATACATCAAGTCCAGTCCATCTGGCACATAAATAAATCAATATTACAGATTACAAATTAACAATGATACCATGCAGACAACAATATCTTTTCAAAAGTACAATACTTGTAGTGAGAACATATTATTTTTGGAAAAATGCAATGAACTGAACCCACACATGCCCTCTTTTTTCCTTTTTCCATTCTATCCTCTCCACCATTACCTTCCCTTCCACTTTCTACCTCCTACCCGGGGTGTCGCTACAATTTTTCTGAGTGTACTGGAACCTAGGACCTGATGACTGGGTATATGCATCAAAATCCAACTGCCACTCGCCTCTCAACTGAGCCTCAAGAATGTAGTTGGTATTGCGGATTGGGTATAGCACTTGCATTTGCTGTTTCTGTGCTAGTGTATGCAGATAAACTTCCCATTTAGTCATAAATCGTTTTGTGCGTTTTTGCGCATCTCCCAAAGTGTCTGCCTGTTCATAAAGCATTTGTTGGTGTACCTCTCTTTTCAGCTGATTTAATGTGGGCGCCTCCTGTTTTAGCCAGTTTCTAAACACTGCCTTTCTTGCCTGTAAGATCACCATGTGTGTAAATTGTATGTTTGTCTTATTTAGATTTCGACAGTTTAGAAATACTACAGATTCTATCATTAGCGAAGGAAGCTGAATGTTAATGGCTCATAACCAATATTGAGTCATCCCCCAAAACTTTGTTAGCCTCGGGCAAGCCCAAATCATGTGTGTTAAGTCTGTATTGGGTTGAGCACATTTCGGACAGACCCCAGGGGATCCTGTCTCCCAGGTTTTGTACAACCTGGGTGTGATATAGGCCATCTCTAAGAGTTTAGTGTGTGATTCCCTGTGGTCCATGGATAGCGAGGCTTGTTGTACCCTAAGAATGCTGTTTTTAACTTGGACCGTTGTAATCTCCATACATAGCAACATGAACCATCTGTCTCTAATGTGATTTAATGTACTTTCATTGATTGATTTTGTCAGTGATTTATATATTGGAGTGATTGATGTGTTCCCTTGAGCATACAAGGTACACAACTGGTAGATGATTTGGTCACTCCCCTGAGAGGCCTCGGATCTCACCAGTTCTGCCACATAGTGTTTAGCTTGCAGATAGGCGAAGTGATGGGATCTTGGCAGGGTGTATTTGTCCTGTAAGTATGCAAATGTGTGTAGTGTCTTTCCATCTCCCTCTATCAACTGAGATGTCGCCCTTAACCCTCCAGTTTCCCAGTCTTTGAAAACTTGTGTAGTCATCCCGGGAATAAAGTTAGGGTTCCCTTGCAGTGGTATATAAGTGGATACCTCATGGTTAAATTTCAATTTGTTACATACTCTCCTCCACGCATATAGAGGTTGTTGTATTAGGGGAAATTGTGAGAACTGCTTATCAGCCTTCAGGTAATGTAAGTGTGGCAACATGGCCAAAGTCCATGGGTGTGCGAGCTGGCGTTCCAAATCAGGAACTGTGAAGTGATTCCCCCCTGTCAGCCAGTCCATCACATATTTAACCTGGGTCACCAAGCTATATAGCTTGATGTCTGGCACTCCTATACCTCCAGATTTGACATTACTTGTCATTCTGTTTGATTTCATTCTATGCTTTTTGTTGGCCCATATGAAAGAGAGAAAGAGGGAGTTCCAAAATTTCAAATCTACCTTACTAAGCACCATTGGTAGCATTTGCAGTTTATACAGGATTTTGGGGAACAAAATCATTTTAACAAGGCCTATCCTACCAGAAATTGAGAGTGGGAGTCTCGTCCAATGAATTATTAGGTCTGTGGCTTCTCTTTAAAGTGGGGCATAGTTGACCCTATACCAGTCAGTGGGGTTCAATGAAAGTTCCACTCCTAGATACCTAAAAGTGTTCCCTGCAAGCTTGAAATTATATTGAAAGGTGGGTATATTTTTATTATCCGTTAGCCAGATAAGTTCGGTTTTGTCCGTATTCAATTTATAACCGGATATTTGACTAAAGTCATTAATAATGTCCATTAATTTAGGGATGTTGGTTTGGGGATTTTGCACTTAGAGTACCATGTCGTCTGCGAACAGCGACAGATGGAGAGTGGTCGCGCCCATTTTGAGTCCCTCAGTTCGAGCTCTAATTACTGTAGCCAAGGGCTCAAGAGCTAGGTCAAAGAGAAGGGGTGATAGAGGGCAGCCCTGCCTTGTGCCTCTTTCCAAGGTGAAAGGTTGTGAAAGAGCCCCGTTGACTACAATTGCTGCCTGTGGGTTGGAGTATATCATGTGCAACGCTTCAACAAAGGGTCCCTCAAACCCGAACTTAGTGATAGTAAAAAATAAATGGTCCCATAGGACCTTGTCAAAAGCCTTTTCCGCATCTACAAGTAGAACGCAGGCCTCATTTATCCCTGTTGTATGCTTCTGTGCTCGCATGTTCCAATAGTGATTCAGGATAATCTGGAGTGTTCTGACATTCTTTACTGCTGACCTACCCTTAATGAATCCTGTCTGATTGCTGTGTATTATATCTGACAAGATCAGTGCCAACCTCTCTGCTAAGATCTTTGTAAGAACCTTGTAATCTGAGTTCATGAGAGAGATCGGCCTGTACGAAGCTGGACTAAGTGGCTCTTTACCTGGTTTGGGTATTAAACTAATGTTGGCCTCAGTAAATCTACCTGGAAGTGTTACCTTGCCCTCCAAGATGTGGTTAAAGAGTTTGGCCAGGGTTCCTGCCACTTCGTTTTGGAGCAGCTTGTAGAACTCCCCCGGGAGTCCATCGGGACCCGGTGCTTTTTCCAGGGATAATTTATCTATAGCTACCGAGATGCGGGTATTTATTGATCGAAGCTGACTCTCTGATATCTGGGGGAGTGTAATATTCTCCCAAAAATTACTTCTACGCAAGGGATCTACTTCTTGGATTTTGTATATCTCAGTGAAATATTTCTGGAATATTTGCTGTATACTCTTCTTATCTGTTATTATGTCATTTTGATCTTTAATTGCTGTTATGATGTTTGGGGTTCTGGTTAACTTGGTTACTCTAGCTAGCATCTTTCCTATTTTATTCCCATGCCTGTAGAATCTGGCACTTGCCTTTGTCATGTCTCTGGCTGCATTTTGTAAAAGGAAGGAGTCTCTCTGATCCTTAACCGACCTATATTTAAGTCTATTTGTTTCCGTGGGATTACGCAGATATCGATTCCTCGAGTTGAGAAGTTGTTTTAGTAACAGATTCTCTCTCATACGTTTTTGCCTCTTAGAGGCAATCACATAAGAGGTGACCACTCCCCTTAGCACTGCCTTACCTGCCTCCCAGAAGAGGAGCGAGTTACTGCTATGCCTGATATTTAAGTTACAGTAGTCTAACCACTTTCCAACCAAGTGATTTTTTAAGTTCGCGTCATGCATCAGATACCTTGGGAAGGTCCATCTGTCTTTCTGTATTCGAGTCATGTCCGTTTTTAATGTGAGTGAAATTGGGGCATGATCTGAGATAGTCGGGCTATCTATGCCTGTCTCTAGGATCCTAGCATTTAAAGTTGGGGACGTCAAAAAGAGGTCTATACGGGAAAGAGTATCTTTAGTGGGTGTAATGCAAGTATAGCTTTTTGTTTCAGGATTCCTCTCCCTCCAAAAATCTATGATTTGGAGCGCATTTTTAAGTGAGTCTCTTCTCACATTGCTCAGTCTGCTAGGGCCTGTTAGAGTCCGCTGTGGATTTCTATACCTATCTGCAGGTACCTGTGGTGCAATATTATAGTCCCCTCCCAAAATCACTGGTGCATCCGCTATTTTCAGAATGTGTGTCCTCAAATCACCCCAGAATTCTTTTTTATGTTGAAATTGTTTTTATATTAGTTTTTTTGACATATAACAATAAAAGCAAAATAAAATAAAATAAAATGAAATACATGTGTCACTCATTTTTCTTCACATTTTCAATGTGTTCTAACCTGCAGATTCAAGGAAAACAGTTTCCAACTTCAGTTATACAATTAGCAAAAACAAACTTTATAAATACACTTTCCGAATACTTATCTTATATCAAGCTCATTATAAACAGTCATGCTTTTGCATCTATCACTGCGTAGGTTCTCAGTGAGTCTCATCGATTCTCAGCGAGGGTCCCGGCTCAAGTATTAAGTCTCGGCATGTGAAGCAGAAACGTTATTCTGAATGGCCTTTCTTTTTGCCTCATGGTGCATTATAAAAGGTTCCAATCTTGCTAAAAATCTCTCTTTATCATTGAGGGATTCAGCTGCTGCGCTTGCCATATTGTAATGATATTCTAGTTTATTATAAATAAAGGATAAGTCAGGAGGGGTGGATTTCCAAAACTGAGCTATGCTAAGTCTAACTATAGTGCAGATCATCATAGCTAGTTTAAGGTGTGTCTTTGGTATGCCTGGAATTGGGAAGTGAAGTAGAGCCTGCTCTATTGTTAGTGTTATTTGTTTTTGGAGAATTTCACTAAGTAGTTGAGAGGTGTAGTCCCAGATTTTTTTGATTCGCTCACACTCCCACCACATATGGATATACGATCCTCTTTCCCCACACGCTCTATAACAAGTATGCGATAGTGCGTCTCTCAAACCGTGTGACCGTGTTGGGTGAAGGTACCATCTGAATGCAACCTTTATGTAATTTTCTTTAAGTAAGGCATTTGGTGTAAAGGACAATCCGTTGGAGAGGTTTGTATACCATGTTGTGATTGGCCAGTTTTTACCTATATCTTGTTCCCATCTAAGAATGGTTAGTATCTTTTCTGTATTTCCTGGGGAATTAAAAATGGAATAGAGGGATGAAATCACTCCTGGTATATGAGAGGCAGTAAGGCACATTGTTTCTAATGTTGTGTTTGGGAGGGGTTGTGCATTGCCTAGTATTTAATTTGCTCTTGATCTCAAGTGTAGATAATGATACCATATATTTTTGTCATTGATATCCATGTTTTGGTATTGTGTAAAGGTCATTACTTTATCTGCTATAAGTATGTCTGCTATTCTATAGAGTCCTTTATTGGACCATTTCTGTTGGACTGTTAAACCAACGGGAGTATCAAATGTTATTAGTGGGGCTAATGTAGATCTGTCTCTAGTAAGTGTGTATTTAGAGTTTAGGGATTTCCATATGTGGATAGTGTGTTCAATCGCAATGAACTTGCCATTCTGCTTGTGTTTTGTGAGATATGGAGCCCAGAGCAATCTGGGTAGGAAATCGGTCTCGATGAGATTCGACTCAATACGAGTCCATTGCTTCTTATTATACTCTCTAAACCAATGTATAGTCTGCGCCATCCTTGCAGCGTGGTAGTATGAAATTAAGTTGGGCACCCCTACCCCCCCTTCACTTCTATTTGTACACATAACTTTTTTATTGATTCGTGCTTTTTTTCCCTTGCCATATGAATCTCAGTAAGTCCCTTTGCAGTTTGTGTAGTTCTGAGAGTGGAACCGAGATGGGTAGCGCTCTAAACAGGTACAGTAGTTTGGGTAGTAGGGTCATTTTAGTGGAGATGATCCTGCCGTATAGGGATATTTTAAGTTCAACCCATTTACTGATTAGGTCTCTAATATGTTTAAACATTGGTGTATAGTTAGTGTGATAAAGAGCGTGCACGTTTGCTGGGAGATTAATCCCTAAGTATCTAATGAATTTATTAGCCCATTTAAATGTAAAGTTGAGTTCCAGTAGTTTTTTAGTGTGCTGTGGGAGGCCTCACATTTGTCCTCGTTTATCTTGTAGCCTGAAAGGTTACTGAATTGGTGTAGTATATGATACAGAGGGGGAAGAGATAGCATTGGCTTGGTAAGTGACAGGATGATATCATCCGCGAATAGGGACAGTTTGTGGTCTATTACTCCGTCATTTATGCCCGTTATATTCTGATCATCTCTTATTTTAATTGCTAGCGGCTCAATACAGAGCGCGAACAGTAAGGGAGAGAGCGGGCAGCCTTGGCGAGTACCGTTCTTAATGCTTATTGCCTTAGACTGATAGCCCGATAATTTTACGAATGCCGTTGGGGATGAGTATAAATTAGTAATCGCATCTAGAAATGTACCCTGGATCCCTATTTTTCTGAGGACTGCGAACATATATTGCCAATTGACCCTATCGAACGCCTTCTCTGCATCCAGAGCCAGAAACAGAGAAGGCGTTCCTCCAATTGAGGCAGCATTAATCAAATCTATCACTTTGCGGGTGTTGTCCGGTGCCTCCCTTCCAGAGACAAACCCCACCTGGTCTGAGTGTATTACATCAGTAAGTATAGGATTCAATCGATTCGCCAATATTTTGGTAAATAGTTTTATATCCTGGTTTATTAATGATATAGGTCTATAGTTCTGGCAGTGCTGCTTATTTTTACCGGGCTTCGGGATTACTGCAATTCTGGCTGCTAACATCTCTGGGGGGATTACCTTGTTTTGTAGTATCGAGTTGAATACTTTTACCAACTGAGGTATTAAAATTGGTTGTAACAATTTATAGAATATCCCCGAATATCCATCTGGACCTGGAGCCTTTGAATTTTTAAGAGTTTTTATGCCTAATTTGACTTCTTCATTTGTGATTGGCTTATTTAGGGATTCCCTATCCTGCTCAGTTATAGAGGGTAAGGAGCTGTTTTCTAGAAATGTATCTAATTCTGTTGTTTTGTCTGCATCTCCTCTGTTGTGTGGGAGATTGTATAATTTGTGGTAATATTCAGCGAACGTGTTTGCTATTGCTAAAGGGTCATTAGTCATCTTATTATCTTGTAGTTTTAATTGGGGTACTGTGGTGATCCTAGTAATTTCTTTCAATTTATTGGCCAACATTCTGTCGGGTTTATTGCCATAAATGTAGTATTGTGTAAAGTCCACCAAAGAAAACAATTGAGAGCGCTAGTATAAAATAAAATATAACCTTTATTTGGTATATATAAAAAAGTAAGACAACACAGTGTCAAAAGAGACAATATGGGGCACCTCTGGCTGGCAGGCTTACGCGTTTCGGCATAGCCGTAATCATAGCATACTGAAGCCAGCCACAGGTGTTCCTTATATACATAAGTAAGAACAACCTCATTGGCTAAAAACATATTGAGAAACAACACGCCCTGAGTTTATTTTAACCCCATATATACTGGTTGTGAACAAAAGATGACAGAGCAACAAGAGGTCATGAGTCCATTTTTTGTACATCTATATATTTTTCTTTCCCGGTATTAACAAATAAATGAAAAATTATACCATATTTAAATACTATTATCTGCAGTGTATTTGTTTAACCTGGGCATTCTTTAACAAAAACCATGGTCTACAATCAACATGATATAAATTATAAATTAAAGGTCTAACAAGTAGCAAAGAGTTATTTAACTTTCAAAAATGCTTATTTTCTGAATTTGTGATTGTATCACATACATGAGAGTAAGGGCCACTTTTTCAGGCTTCTGATAACCTATTACACAACTATGCGTTCATGTATAACGCTTAATAGTTTAGACCCACTCTCTGTGATAAAAAACAAAACAAAACACAAAAACAAAATAAGTTGAAAAGTTACCTCTATGCATTGATGTATGTAATATACAAATATAGAGACACAATCCCCTATTTTCTTAATCCGTAGAGTTACATATTGTTTGGAAAATCTAAGAAGACCTATATTCTAAGAGATGGAGTAGTTAGTGATTATATCTCTAAATCGAAACTGTAATATGTACATATATACAAAAAGTGTAATGTTTTGGATGATTGTTTGTTTTGTATAAATAGCAGTAAGAATAATCTTGAGGAATATAATTGTAGGCATAACAAGGAATAATGCATTCAATTCTATTCCCAGTAATTTATAAGATCAAACTCAGAGTTCAATCCTTTTGGGACTCTGGTTTCCATCTTAAAAATCCACAGCATCTCTCTTTTAGAGAGTGCTACTTCACGATCACCCCCTCTTCTCGGTCTAGGTACCATATCAATAGGTTGCCAAGAAAAGCAAGTCAGATCTTGTTCGTGGATTTGTGCGAAGTGATGTACTATAGGAGTAGTAGCCTTGCCCACTCTGATGGTGGACAGGTGCTTTCTAATCCTACTTCTGATGTCCCTAGTGGTGAGCCCAATGTATTGTTTTCCACATCTAGTGCAGGTAATGCAATAGATCACGAAGGTAGATGTACAATTTAGGCAGAAATTTATATCATAAGAGATACCAGTCACAGTGGAGCAAAATTGTTCTGACACAGTCAGATATTCACATGCCCCACATCTAGAACTGCCACATCTGTAGGACCCTTTGCTAGTTAACCAAGCACTTCCTTGTGAAATGGATTTTGGTAGGACAGTTGGAGACAAGATATTTCCTAGAGTTTTATTGCGTCTATAGGAACATCTAAGTCCTCCTTTCACGCATTGTATTAGTCTGTCATCTGCCACCAGCATATTAAAATGATGTTTTACAATATTACAGACCTCTTCATACTGGTCGCTGTAGTCTGTCACAAAGGTTACCCCTTTCATGGGGTCCTTAGTTTTCCGATCCTTTTCTTTTAAAAGATCTTGTCTGTTCAGATTCCCAACTTCTCTCTGGGCCCTATTGACCACCTTTTTAGGGTAGCCTCTCTGTAGGAGGCGCTTTTTAACTTCCATCATCTGTTTCTCACCTTCTCTGGTGTCAGAGCAATTACGTTTTGCCCTCATAAGTTGACCTTTCGCTATGCCATACGGGACATGCTTGGGGTGGCAGCTCTTGGCATGCAACAAAGAGTTGCCTGAGATTGGTTTTCTGTACAGACATGTTTTTACTGAGCCCTGAGGGCTACCACTTAAAACTACATCCAGATAGTTGATCTGAGTCTGTTGAATCTCACTCGTAAATATAAGGCCTATGTCATTGACATTCAGCCCTTCAATGAATGTTTTCAGGACATCATATTCACCGTGCCATATGACAATCAGATCGTCGATAAAACGACGATAGAAAACAATACAATTGCGTGATGGGTTCCTATCTCCAAAGATGTGGGACAGCTCCCACCAACCCATGAAGAGGTTGGCATAGGAGGGGGCAAACTTAGCCCCCATCGCCGTCCCACATCTCTGGAGATAAAAGACACCCTGAAACTCAAAGAAGTTGTGAGTTAATAAAAACTCAGTCACCTGCAAAATATACCGTTGGAAATCTGTCGTGAAAGAGGACCAATTTTTTAGAAAAAATGATACAGCTTCCAATCCTTTAGAATGTGGAATGGTGGAATACAGTGCTGTAACATCTATGGTTGCCCATAGATGTGCCCCTTCCTGCCATTTAATGTCCTGTACCAAATTCATTAAATGCTTGGTATCTTTGAGAAAACTGGGGAGTGATTCCACAAATGGATGTAGGATCATATCCAACCATTGGGACAGATGTTCAAAAAGGGACCCTATACCACTTACGATTGGACGTCCTTTGACATCCTGTAGGGACTTGTGCACCTTTGGGAGGTGATGGAAAACAGGAGTAACCGGATGTTCAACGTATAAGTATGACATAGTCTCTTTATCAATAAAGCCATTTTCCATCCCTTCGTCCAAAAGGTGCAATAATTCTCTCTGAAATCGGAAGGTTGGATCGGTTGGTAGCACTGAATAGCAGCAATCATCATTTAATTGACGCAATGCTTCGTTTATATAATCAATTCTATTCAGTACTACCACCGAGCCGCCTTTATCCGCATTTTTCACCACAATATTCTGGTTATTAGCCAGAGAGGAAAAAAATGTAGTATTGTGTGTCAATCATTTTAATTGTCCTGATAGCGTCTTTGTTCAGGAGATGGTCTAACTTGTCGTTTTTGGTTTTTAATTGTTTTGTTAGCTCTTTAGTGGGTTTATCTAAATTTTTTGCTCTTAAGAGGTTAATTTCTGATTTTAGTAGCTCTATTTGGGTGTTTTTAAGTTTACGTTGCTTGTCAGCCTCTGTGATCAATAGGCCTCTAACATAGGCTTTTAATGCTCCCCATTCATATATTGGGTTTGAGGTGGTATCGTTATTTAGTGTAATAAATTCCTGTATTTGCTGTTGGAGTGAATTCAGTATTAAATTATCCTGTAATAATTGAGAGTTGAGTGTCCAAGCTTTTGTTCTATTCGGGTTGATTATGCCTGATAGCGTGATTTCTACCATGGAATGATCTGACCAGGCACAATTTAAGATTGAGGTATTGACTAGTAGAGGCACCATGATATGACTTATAAAAATGTAGTCAATTCTGGAATGATTTATGTACTGGGGAGTAATATGTGTAGTCTCTCGTTGTGCCGTTAAGTGTTCGCCAACTGTCTGTCAGATTGTGGTCAAGGGCAAAGTCTCTTAGAACTCTGTGGGATGCTCTAATTGTTGTTTGTTGTGAGGCGATTGCTGGTGATCTATCTATTTTGTTATCCATGGTGGTATTGAAGTCCCCCCCAATAATTGTTTTATACCTTTTCCAGAGTGTAAGTTGTTTACTTAGTCTAGATATAAATACAGATTGGTGTTCATTAGGAGCGTACACATTGACTAACAGCACCGGGGTGTCTTGTATAAGGCCTTTTAAGATTAAGAATCTTCCCTCTTTATCTCTTATGACTGATTCTTCTTTGAAGTTTAATGAGGTGTGGAGAAGGATCGTTACTCCACATTTTTTGTTTGGATTAATTGAATGATATTGTCTAGGGTATGTTTTATCCCAATATTTGGGAGTATATGCTCTGGTAAAGTGTGTTTCCTGTAGCATCACTATTTGTGCTTTCAGGGATTTATATTCATTAATAGCCTTTCTGCGTTTTATGTCAGAGTTTAATCCTCTGACGTTGTGTGATATTATTTTAATTGACATAATAGTGTGAGGGGTACATCTTTAGCATTTCCTTACCTTCAGATCTGATATATACATCGTAGAGTACCCTTGCACTCTTAATCTGTTGTATTATCCTACCCCCTGAAGAGCCGGGACCCTCGTCAAAGTGTCGCAATGCATCGTACCTTACGATAAATCCTCCTATATATCTTAGTGGGAGATAAAAATATGTATTGAGAGCAAGCTGAGAATAAATCCAAATACATAGAAAGTAACCAAACAATGATGAGAGCTTCAACAAGGAACTCAATCTGTAGAGTAGAGCAGTTTTGATAGACACATGTAATAAAAACAAAAAACTGTAAATGTTAATGATTCAAACTTAAACGTTCATAATAGGGGAACGGATTATGGCATGCAATCAATGTGGACAATGAGCATGTACAGTTCTAACTTTGAAAAGGGAGGATAAACCTAGCAAATAATGTTATGGGAATATGAGGGTAGGGAGTGGTGGGGTGGGGAAGGGGGGAGAGGGAATGGAGGGAGTGGGAAGAAATATAGGGGAGGGTACCCGAGATATACTTCAATTACTCAATTCTCAGAAAATAAACTTTAATGCAACAATGGAAATGCAACTCTTAGAAATTAGAGTCCTCCAGTGGAACTAGTAGGAAGTCTCCAAGTATTACTAAAAACTGTATAAAGTTAGTCTCTGGAACTCAACATGGTTAACTGATAATTCAAGTATTCTTCAGAGAGTATTTGGAAGCTTTGCAGCCTTCGCATATGCAATTACCAGTACTTTCTTTTATTGTTTCCTCTCTTCAATCCGGATCATCCTCTTCTATTGAGGATTCTGGTTCTATGTGGTCCTCTGGTGTAGGTTTTCTTTTCTTGGTCTTTGTCGAGTCTCGGACAGGCGTCCATTCTCTGTGATAGTTTTTCTTGGATGTCATGCTAGGTGGTGGTGGGCTGGATTCTCCAGATGGGATTTTGAGTTTAGTCAACAATGTGAAGCCTTCTTCTTTGGTAGTGCAGCTATACACGGTGTTCTGAATCGAGAAGACTAACTTGAATGGGAAGTTCCATCTGTATCTAATGTGAGCTGCATTAAGGGCTGATGTTATGGGTTTCAGATCTCTTCTCTTTCGGAGAGTAATGGGGGCTAAATCAGTGTAGATTTGAATATTATGTCCATCGTATGTGATAGTCTGGGTATTCCTAGCGGCTTTCATGATGAGTTATTTAACATGAAAGTAGTGAAGTTTAGTTATAATATCCCTAGAGGTGGATTGCTGTGGTTTCGTTAGTGCCCTGTGCACCCGATCCATAAGTAGCATTTCTACTTCGACCTCAGGGACTAGTTGGTGGAAAAGGTCCGTTATAGTTTCATCTAGGTTCTTATATGTTTCCGGAAGGTTTCTGATGCGGATATTTGATCTACGTGATCTATTTTCAAGATCTTCGATGTGATCTTCTAGTTTAGTTATGTAGGTCGAGTTTTCTTGTATAGAATGACGTAATTGAGGAATTTCTTCGACTATGTTATCCAGTTTGTCTTCTAGTTCGGCCGTGCGGCCTCCAATTTCTCTAATATCCAGCCTCAGTTCTGAAATAGCAGACTTTAACTCCTCCTGAAAAAGAGATTTTATCTGGGTCAAGAGTTCTTTATTGGTTATCGATGAGTTAGGTTGATCGGGGTCTGTTTGTGGATTTTTAGCAGGGCTGGAATTTTGAGTAATAAGGCTTTTATCTAAAGCTTTTTGTTTTGCTTGAGATTTTGATAGGCATTCTTTAACTGTCTGCGTTTTATTCTTCATCTTGTTACCACTTGCTATAGATTTCCTGCACCTCAGAAGCTGTTTGCTTTATGACTGTAGTTTCAGTTCAGGAAAGCCAGTAGATTTTATATGGCTTAAATATATACTCGGGTCTAGGGGTTGCTTAGTGATGCACCATTAATTAGAACTGTCCATGCTTGCTAGTAAACAATATTATTAATCACATTGATTGTCTACAGTGCTTTATCCTGCCATTTCTGTCCCCATTTTGTGTGACACTTTACATTTCTCTGCTTGTCCTACTGAGGGGGAATTGTATAGAATGACTAAGAAGTCGTGTGGGACCCTGCAGCTCCTGTTCCTCCGTTAGACTACTGAGCCCCCTGATTCTGGCCACCTGAACCTTCCTGTTCTCAGGTTAAAAATGCCTCTAAAACAGGGCAGGCAGCCTGGATGGTATTTACATGGAGGGCCAAAAAGGAAAGGAGATCTGCAGGCTTAGTTTATTTATTACTCTGCCATCAGCAGTAAGTCTATCCTAAATGAAGTGCTGCTGTCAGTTTATCCCACACTGCAATTATTTAATTGGGGTGTATGTGAGGAGGGAGCCCACCTAGCTTTTTTATGAGCCCAGTGCAGCAATCTACGGAGGGGAATAATAATGCAAGATGGCGCTTTTTCCCGCCTTTCAATTTATCAGTCTGTAGTGCTGCTCTTCAGCGAGAAGGAAGGAAAAATATCCCCAAAGATTTCGTATCAGCCCTGGGTTTCTGTGAGCCCAACCGTTGAATGTGTCAGACTGTATAACGTATTTCAAGTGTCTCTCACCTGTAATCTTCGCGGGACAGAGTTCCCCTGCTATGTTGTCTGAAGCGCGTCTCACTTGGGGTGTTGGGTGCTAGTCCACAAGGCGTCCGGTTGGCTGAGGATGCGAAGGTGATAGGGTAGGTTGCCCCGGTTCCTTAATTATTTATTTATTCTCGGCCTTTTGGGCAGTCGTCGGAGCAGAGCCCCGACCCTCCGACGTTGCCTTGCAGCGGGCCGCGAGGAATGTCCGGCGATTAATACCCCAACGCTATGACCGGAGTCTTCTCTAAGGGCTCTCTAATGTTAGTCCTTCTCAGAACTGTGTCTCCGGTGACTTTTATAATCTTACTCCAGGTATTATTAACTATAACAAGCTCTTTAGTTGCGGAGCTCTCTCTCAGCACGTCTAACCGCTAAGGCTGCTGGCTCCTCCTCCCCCAGAATTCTTTTTTATGAGTGTGTGGCCCATATATGCCCCCTAGTATCAAAGAGAGTCCTTCCAGTGATATTTTAAGAAGGACAAAGCGTCCCAAGGGGTCCAAAAGGGTTTGGGTGATCTTATAATCTAAGCCCTTTCTGAATAAGAAAGCAACTCCTTTAGCTCTGCTATTTTCGTACGGAGTGTATATTACTTCTCCTACCCATTGCTGTTTGAGTTTCTGATGCTCACTAGGCTTTAGGTGAGTTTCCTCTATGCTTCAACTCCCTCTCTGTATGTAAGATATGTACTGTCTTCCTATAGGAGAAATATGCTTGAGCGGACACCCCTGAAAATTACCTGACTGCAGGATGTGGGCAGAGTATTAACTCCAACTCTCTGACAAATTCGGCTTGGGAAAACAGAGGCAGCAATAAGACCTATTACTACTTCAATAAGACCCTGCTAGAAATGATATCATGCAAGTAAAACAGAACAAAATAAATACAAACAGACATGGCAGAGCAGTGCAAACAGATATAACAAAACAATGTAACAGTATGAACATTCAAAAGTCCCCTCCCCCACCCACCCCCACCCCCGTACCTCTCATGAAAAGGATATAGAACCAAGGCCATATCAGGATTGGTCAACTCTAAGTAAGAACAGAAAGGTCTATTATCGGCCTTTGCAAGTCATTTCCCTTCCTCGGACAAGAGTCTTGCAAGAGTTTCATAGTAAGTTTGAATGTATCTGGACACAGTTCCATTAGTCGTCATCTTCCTCAATTTCGTTTTAAAACCGTATATACTTTATCTGAATCATGGAAGAAAATTTTAGATTTCATGCCCTTTAAGTGAAGGGTAAAATTCAAATGAAAATATTATTACAGTGCTTCTGTTTTTGTTTTAAAAAAAAAAAAAATTTCAAAAATACATTTCAAATAGTCAGATGATCTTGTGTTAGGCCGCATTCACTCTCAAGCCTTGTGTGTTGGGCAGAAAGGTACCCATCTTTGAAATGTTGAAATGGTTTGCTTATGCAGCAAAACATAAAACATTTTAAAATCACTTTTCATTTGAGTCTGTAAGAAAAAAAACCAGATGGACTATGTAGTTAGTATCTTATTATAGTTCTTAGTTTTCCATTGAATACTTTCCAGTTTATCTATGTTAAAGGATAGACAGGCAGACAAACGGAACGTAATGGCTTATTTTATGATTTATGAAAATGCCATAAAAAGGCTTAGCATTTACATTTTGAGAATATGTTAGTTTAGTTTTTTTACATTTTGGCTCTTATTATCTTTGGAAACATTAATGTTTTCGTTTTATTTTGGCTGAAGGTCTTTCACGTTCTTGGTGCTTTCATTTAATTAGGTAAACATCAACTTGTGGGGCTACTCAATACTGAATAGCTTGATTATATAAGGATAACCAAACTTCTGCAGTGAGGAAATAGGAAATCTGTCAGTGTAAAATTAGCACAATCTCCCAGGCTCCTCACACTCTTTCTTTCTGTTTTTGTATATACGTGAAAGATAGATTAACAGATAGACAAACAGATTAACGGTTGGATGGATAGACAGAAAAAAAGGACAGGCGGACAGATAGACAGACAGATAAATGGTTGGATATACAGAGAACACAGGCATATATATATATATATATATATATATATATATATATATATATATATATATATATATACACACACACACACACACACATAAATACATACATACATAAACACATTCCACAACTCTCTTTGACATTGCTATTTTTTTCCATGCTGTATTAAAAGAATTCAGTTTTATCAGCCTGAGGTGCCTGCAGAGTGTCTGTTTAATCACTTCTATAGAAGCATTCACACAACTCAACAGCTTCTTCTGTGCACAGTAAAGGCTTGCAGCAACCTAAAGGGGAGAAAACAGCCCTCCCTAGTCTTTTTCAGCTTAGCCCCTGTAGGCAATACTGTGCTGTAATTATCTATGACTCAACTTAAACCTATCAAAAGTGATTTTTAAGGAAGTTGTGTATTTTGTTCCTGCATGTGCAATTACATTACTAAAGATGGATGTCAGATATCAAGTGACAAGAAGCTGTCAAACAGAAACTGCAGGCAAATTATACTACAGTTTAGTAAATTGCACAGTGAATGTTAGCCATGATAATTTGACTATTATACTGTACTTTAAAGGGGCTATTCTCTTCTTCCATTGCAACGGTCTTGTAGAGAATTTAAAGTTTCTTAACGCAAGAATACGTTTGTGCTCCACTTAGTAATTAAGCAAATGTGTGCTGGTATTACAAGTTAGGTGCAATGAGAATGCGACCTCGCGTTTGCATTGCATGGGAGCTCTGCGCTCAAGAGAACTCGCTTCCATAGGCTCCAATGGGAGCCTCGTTCTCATGCCTTGAGACGGCATGAGAACTAGCGCAGTGAAGGGGTGTCACGCAGCAGATTGTAAATATAAATGTATATGAATATATACATATATATTTGTGTCAAAGGGACATTAAACCCAAACATTTTCTTTCATGATTCTGGTAAAGAATACAATTATAAACAACACTTCAATTTACTTCTATTATCTAATTTGCTTCATTCTTAAGATATCCTTTGTTGAAGAAATGGCATTGAACATGGCTGAGCTAATCACATGAGGCATCTCTGTACAGCAACCAATCAGCAGCTACTGAGCCTATCTAGATATGCTTTTCAGCAAAGTATATCAAGAAACTGAAGCAGATTAGATAATAGAAGTAAATTAGAAAGTTGTTTAATATTGTATGCTCTTTCAAAATTAAAGAAAAAATTTGGGTTTCATGTCCCTTTATTATGTGTATATACACATATTAACACATAACTATATATTTATATATTCATATACATATATATTTACAGGGAACAGTTCCCATAGACCTCTATGTAAAGGCAACCCCATACCTGCCAATTTTAACCCCTCATAACTGAATTTTGCAGGGCTTTTTTATTAAAAAAAAAGAATATTCTTTATTTTGCATCCAATTGGGGGTTAAAAAAAAATTAACCAGAGGTCTGAGCGCTAATTGCCATAAACAGGCGCGCAATAAATTAGCACTCCACTTATAATGTAGGCCTAAGGCGGAAAGTATAAACATATCTGCTTACCTTCTATGGAAGTAGAACACCTCCAAAGGAAAACTTCATTTGCAGTGGTTCTGACTGGGAGATTGCATTAAAGAAGCATTGAGACGTTTTTGAGCTCTCACCATGAAGATCTGGCAGTGTAAGACTTGACTGGAGTTTGTGCTAGTCCAGATCTGGACCCAGGTTGTGAGGTTGGATTTGGTAATACTGACCTGAAGCCACAAGACTAGCTTCAGGATGTCACTCACAGATAAAGATGACAGACTGAAAGGACTTTTTTTGATTTATTTTTTATTATTTTTATTAAGGTGCAATGCATGGAATACAAACAAGAAATGTCAATAAACAATAAAAAGAGAAATAGGGGCCAAATTTATTAAGCTCCGAATGGAGCTTGATGTCCCTTTGTTTCTGGCGAGCCTTCAGGCTCGCCGGAAACAGAAGTTATGAAGCAGCAGTCTAAAGACCGTTGCTCCATAACTTGTCTGCCTGCTCTAAGGCCGCCGACAGAAATCAGCCCGATCGAATACGATCGGGTTGATTGAACCCCCTGCTAGCAACTGATTGGCCGCAAATCTGCAGGGGGTGGTATTGCCCAAGCAGTTATGTTGAACTGCTTGTGCAATTAAAAATGCCGACAGCATATTCTGTCGGCATTTATTGATGTGCAGCGGACATGAAACACTACATCGTACATTATGTCCGCTCGCACTTTGATAAATATGCCCCATAGTCTCAAGGTACACATCGAGTATAAGTAAATAGAAATATGTATTACAAGGTTATTAGACATATCATAATCATAGTTTACATATTGTTTGCCAGTTGAACTATATACCCACTAAACGAATCATGAGGCCACTTTTGGACCTCTCAATAACATGGAAGATATACAGCTACAGCATGCTATCTTAAACTGAAGGATTAGGGGTTAATAACTTTATTATAGTAGCGGTGCGGTCCGCTCGGCAGATTAGGGGTTAATAGGTGGAGGCGACGTTGAGGGGGGCAGATTTGGGGTTAATAAATATAATATAGGGGTCGGCGGTGTTAGGGGCAGCAGATTAGGGGTACATAAGGATAACGTAGGTAGCGGCGCTTTGCGGTCGGCAGATTAGGGGTTAATTATTGTAGGTAGCTGGCGGCGACGTTGTGGGGGGCAGGTTAGGGGTTAATAAATATAATATAGGGGTCGGCGGTGTTAGGGGCAGCAGATTAGGGGTACATAAGTATAACGTAGTTGGCGGTCGGCAGATTAGGGGTTAAAAAAATGTAATCGAGTGGCGGCGATGTGGGGGGACCTCGGTTTAGGGGTACATAGGTAGTTTATGGGTGTTAGTGTACTTTAGAGCACAGTAGTTAAGAGCTTTATAAACCGGCGTTAGCCCAGAAAGCTCTTAACTACTGACTTTTTTCTGCCGCTGGAGTTTTGTCGTCAGATTTCTAACGCTCACTTCAGCCACGACTCTAAATACCGGCGTTAGAAAGATCCCATTGAAAAGATAGGATACGCAAATGACGTAAGGGGATCTGCGGTATGGAAAAGTCGTGGCTGGAAAGTGAGCGTTAGACCCTTTCCTGACTGACTCCAAATACCAGAGGGCGTTAAAAACCATCGTTAGGAGCCTCTAACGCTGGTTTTCACGGATACCACCCAACTCTAAATCTAGGCCTGAGTGTTTATCTGAAAGGTGGAGACCTTCTACAAATGCTCTGCAATAGTATGGAATGTTATTACTGGATGCATAAGTAGTGATGTCGCAAACTTAAAATTTTCCGTTCGCGAACGTCCGCAACTGTTCGCGAACGGGAGAACCGGGCGAACAGCCATTGACTTCAATAGGCAGGCAAATTTTAAAACCCACAGGGACTCTTTCTGGCCACAATAGTGATGGAAAAGTTGTTTCAAGGGTACTAACACCTGGACTGTGGCATGCCGGAGGGGGATCCATGGCAAAACTCCCACGTAAAATTACATAGTTGATGCAGAAGTCTGGTTTTAATCCATAAAGGGCATAAATCACCTAAGATTCCTAAATTGTTTGGAATAACGTGCTTTAAAACATCAGTTATGATGTTGTATTGATCAGGTAGTATAAGGGTTACGCCCGCTTCACAGTGACAGACCAAACTCCCCGTTTAACGCACCGCAAACAACCGCAAACAGTCCATTTGTACAACCGCAAACTCCCCATTTGCACAAAGTTGGATACCAAGCTAGCCATGTCCCGTTCCTTGTCCTCACTGATGTCATTGAAGGTCTCTTCCTCCACCCAGCCACGTACAACACCAAGTGTCCCCGAAAGGTGACAACAAGCCCCCTGGGACGCCTGCTGTGTTTGGTCTTCCACCTCCTCAAAGCCACCTTCCTCCTCTGACTCCTCTTCTTCAACCTCCTCTCTCTGCGTTGCCTCTCTCTGCGTTATTATAAGGTGTGTTAAGTAGTACTATTCTTATCAGTTTAATCCCTGTTACGTCCCCTATCAGGGGACGTGTATATGGCATGGATTTTAGGAACCGGGAGATGGAAAAAGATGCTTGGTCGGTCCTCCTACTTCAAATTTGGGGCACTGCGCATGCAATCGTGGCCGGACTTTTAGCCGACGGACATTTGGCAGACGGACATTTGGCCGAAACACAAGTGGCTGTCACAAAACAGTCCGGCCATGAGATAGATAGATTTGATAGATAGATAGATACATAGATTAGATAGATAGATCAATAGATGCAATATACATTTGATAGATACGATAGATAGATAGATAGATAGATAGATAGATAGATATGATAGATAAATAGATAGATTTGATAGATATATAATTTCCCAGACAGAGAATTACAAGACGTGCGGTCTGGGACCCATGGTAAGGTTCCCAGAGGCAGTTGTGGCGCCAGGGGACTTGTATATGGCATGGATTTTAGGAACAGGGAGATGGAAAAAGATGCTTCGTCGGTCCTCCTACTTCAAATTTGGGGCACTGCGGGTGCAATCGTGGCCGGACTTTTAGCCAACGGACATTTGGCAGACGGACATTTGGCCGACGGACATTTGGCAGAAAAACAAGTGGCTGTCACAAAACAATCCGGCCACGAGATAGATAGATTTGATAGATAGATAGATACATAGATTAGATAGATAGATCAATAGATGCAATATACATTTGATAGATACGATAGATAGATAGATAGATTTGATAGATAAATAGATAGATTTGATAGATAGATAATTTCCCAGACAGAGAATTACAAGATGTGTGGTCTGGGACCCATGGTAAGGTTCCCAGAGGCAATTGCTGCGCCAGGGGATATGTATATGGCATGGATTTTAGGAACCGGGAGATGGAAAAAGATGCTTGGCCGGTCCTCCTACTTCAAATTTGGGGCACTGCGCGTGCAATCTACTGTGCCACCAGATAAGAGTGGTGTGTTAAGTAGTACTATTCTGATCAGTTTAATACCTGTTACTCCCCCTATCAGGGGACGTGTATATGGCATGGATTTTAGGAACTGGGAGATGGAAAAAGATGCTTGGTCGGTCCTCCTACTTCAAATTTGGGGCACTGCGCGTGCAATCGTGGCCAGACTTTTAGCCGACGGACATTTGGCAGACGGACATTTGCCCGACGGACATTTGGCAGAAACACAAGTGGTTGTCACAAAACAGTCCGGCCACGAGATAGATAGATTTGATAGATAGATAGATACATAGATTAGATAGATAGATCAATAGATGCAATATACATTTGATAGATACGATAGATAGATAGATTTGATAGATAAATAGATAGATTTGATAGATAGATAATTTCCCAGACAGAGAATTACAAGACGTGCGGTCTGGGACCCATGGTAAGGTTCCCAGAGGCAGTTGCGGCGCCAGGGGACATGTATATGGCATGGATTTTAGGAACCGGGAGATGGAAAAAGATGCTTGGTCGGTCCTCCTACTTCAAATTTGGGGCACTGCGCATGCAATCTACTGTGCCACCAGATAAGAATGGTGTGTTAAGTAGTACTATTCTTATCAGTTTAATACCTGTTACTCCCCCTATCAGGGGACGTGTATATGGCATGGATTTTAGGAACTGGGAGATGGAAAAAGATGCTTGGTCGGTCCTCCTACTTCAAATTTGGGGCACTGCGCGTGCAATCGTGGCCGGACTTTTAGCCGACGGACATTTGGCAGACGGACATTTGGCCGAAACACAAGCGGCTGTCACAAAACAGTCCGGCCATGAGATAGATAGATTTAATAGATAGATACATAGATTAGATAGATAGATCAATAGATGCAATATACATTTGATAGATACGATAGATAGATAGATAGATAGATAGATAGATAGATAGATTTGATAGATAAATAGATAGATTTGATAGATATATAGTTTCCCAGACAGAGAATTACAAGACATGCAGTTTGGAACCCATGGTAAGGTTCCCAGAGGCAGTTGCGGCGCCAGGGGACGTGTATATGGCATGGATTTTAGGAACCAGGAGATGGAAAAAGATGCTTGGTCGGTCCTCCTACTTCAAATTTGGGGCACTGCGCGTGCAATCTACTGTGCCACCAGATAGGAGTGGTGTGTTAAGTAGTACCATTCTGATCAGTTTAATACCTGTTACTCCCCCTATCAGGGGACGTGTATATGGCATGGATTTTAGGAACCGGGAGATGGAAAAAGATGCTTGGTCGGTCCTCCTACTTCAAATTTGGTGCACTGCGCGTGCAATCGTGGCCAGACTTTTAGCCGACGGACATTTGGCAGACGGACATTTGCCCGACGGACATTTGGCAGAAACACAAGTGGTTGTCACAAAACAGTCCGGCCACGAGATAGATAGATGTGATAGATAGATAGATAGATAGATAGATACATAGATTAGATAGATAGATCAATAGATGCAATATACATTTGATAGATACGATAGATAGATTTGATAGATAAATAGATAGATTTGATAGATAGATAATTTCCCAGACAGAGAATTACAAGACGTGCGGACTGGGACCCATGGTAAGGTTCCCAGAGGCAGTTGCGGCGCCAGGGGACATGTATATGGCATGGATTTTAGGAACCGGGAGATGGAAAAAGATGCTTGGTCGGTCCTCCTACTTCAAATTTGGGGCACTGCGCATGCAATCTACTGTGCCACCAGATAAGAATGGTGTGTTAAGTAGTACTATTCTGATCAGTTTAATACCTGTTACTCCCCCTATCAGGGGACGTGTATATGGCATGGATTTTAGGAACTGGGAGATGGAAAAAGATGCTTGGTCGGTCCTCCTACTTCAAATTTGGGGCACTGCGCGTGCAATCGTGGCCGGACTTTTAGCCGACGGACATTTGGCAGACGGACATTTGGCCGAAACACAAGTGGCTGTCACAAAACAGTCCGGCCATGAGATAGATAGATTTAATAGATAGATACATAGATTAGATAGATAGATCAATAGATGCAATATACATTTGATAGATACGATAGATAGATAGATAGATTTGATAGATAAATAGATAGATTTGATAGATAGATAATTTCCCAGACAGAGAATTACAAGATGTGTGGTCTGGGACCCATGGTAAGGTTCCCAGAGGCAATTGCTGCGCCAGGGGATATGTATATGGCATGGATTTTAGGAACCGGGAGATGGAAAAAGATGCTTGGCCGGTCCTCCTACTTCAAATTTGGGGCACTGCGCGTGCAATCTACTGTGCCACCAGATAAGAGTGGTGTGTTAAGTAGTACTATTCTGATCAGTTTAATACCTGTTACTCCCCCTATCAGGGGACGTGTATATGGCATGGATTTTAGGAACTGGGAGATGGAAAAAGATGCTTGGTCGGTCCTCCTACTTCAAATTTGGGGCACTGCGCGTGCAATCGTGGCCAGACTTTTAGCCGACGGACATTTGGCAGACGGACATTTGCCCGACGGACATTTGGCAGAAACACAAGTGGTTGTCACAAAACAGTCCGGCCACGAGATAGATAGATTTGATAGATAGATAGATACATAGATTAGATAGATAGATCAATAGATGCAATATACATTTGATAGATACGATAGATAGATAGATTTGATAGATTAATAGATAGATTTGATAGATAGATAATTTCCCAGACAGAGAATTACAAGACGTGCGGTCTGGGACCCATGGTAAGGTTCCCAGAGGCAGTTGCGGCGCCAGGGGACATGTATATGGCATGGATTTTAGGAACCGGGAGATGGAAAAAGATGCTTGGTCGGTCCTCCTACTTCAAATTTGGGGCACTGCGCATGCAATCTACTGTGCCACCAGATAAGAATGGTGTGTTAAGTAGTACTATTCTTATCAGTTTAATACCTGTTACTCCCCCTATCAGGGGACGTGTATATGGCATGGATTTTAGGAACTGGGAGATGGAAAAAGATGCTTGGTCGGTCCTCCTACTTCAAATTTGGGGCACTGCGCGTGCAATCGTGGCCGGACTTTTAGCCGACGGACATTTGGCAGACGGACATTTGGCCGAAACACAAGCGGCTGTCACAAAACAGTCCGGCCATGAGATAGATAGATTTAATAGATAGATACATAGATTAGATAGATAGATCAATAGATGCAATATACATTTGATAGATACGATAGATAGATAGATAGATAGATAGATAGATAGATTTGATAGATAAATAGATAGATTTGATAGATATATAGTTTCCCAGACAGAGAATTACAAGACATGCAGTTTGGAACCCATGGTAAGGTTCCCAGAGGCAGTTGCGGCGCCAGGGGACGTGTATATGGCATGGATTTTAGGAACCAGGAGATGGAAAAAGATGCTTGGTCGGTCCTCCTACTTCAAATTTGGGGCACTGCGCGTGCAATCTACTGTGCCACCAGATAGGAGTGGTGTGTTAAGTAGTACCATTCTGATCAGTTTAATACCTGTTACTCCCCCTATCAGGGGACGTGTATATGGCATGGATTTTAGGAACCGGGAGATGGAAAAAGATGCTTGGTCGGTCCTCCTACTTCAAATTTGGTGCACTGCGCGTGCAATCGTGGCCAGACTTTTAGCCGACGGACATTTGGCAGACGGACATTTGCCCGACGGACATTTGGCAGAAACACAAGTGGTTGTCACAAAACAGTCCGGCCACGAGATAGATAGATGTGATAGATAGATAGATAGATAGATAGATACATAGATTAGATAGATAGATCAATAGATGCAATATACATTTGATAGATACGATAGATAGATTTGATAGATAAATAGATAGATTTGATAGATAGATAATTTCCCAGACAGAGAATTACAAGACGTGCGGACTGGGACCCATGGTAAGGTTCCCAGAGGCAGTTGCGGCGCCAGGGGACATGTATATGGCATGGATTTTAGGAACCGGGAGATGGAAAAAGATGCTTGGTCGGTCCTCCTACTTCAAATTTGGGGCACTGCGCATGCAATCTACTGTGCCACCAGATAAGAATGGTGTGTTAAGTAGTACTATTCTGATCAGTTTAATACCTGTTACTCCCCCTATCAGGGGACGTGTATATGGCATGGATTTTAGGAACTGGGAGATGGAAAAAGATGCTTGGTCGGTCCTCCTACTTCAAATTTGGGGCACTGCGCGTGCAATCGTGGCCGGACTTTTAGCCGACGGACATTTGGCAGACGGACATTTGGCCGAAACACAAGTGGCTGTCACAAAACAGTCCGGCCATGAGATAGATAGATTTAATAGATAGATACATAGATTAGATAGATAGATCAATAGATGCAATATACATTTGATAGATACGATAGATAGATTTGATAGATAGATAGATAGATTTGATAGATATATAGTTTCCTAGACAGAGAATTACAAGACGTGCGGTCTGGGACCCATGGTAAGGTTCCCAGAGGCAGTTGCGGCGCCAGGGGATGTGTATATGGCATGGATTTTAGGAACCAGGAGATGGAAAAAGATGCTTGGTCGGTCCTCCTACTTCAAATTTGGGGCACTGCACGTGCAATCTACTGTGCCACCAGATAGGAGTGGTGTGTTAAGTAGTACTATTCTGATCAGTTTAATCCCTGTTACGCCCCCTATCAGGGGCCGTGTATATGGCATGGATTTTAGGAACCGGGAGATGAAAAGAGATGCTTGGTTGGTCCTCCTACTTCAAATTTGGGGCACTGCGCATGCAATCTACTGTGCCACCAGATAAGAGTAGTGTGTTAAGTAGTACTATTCTGATCAGTTTAATCCCTTTTACTCCCCCTATCAGGGGACATGTATATGGCATGGATTTTAGGAACCGGGAGATGGAAAAAGATGCTTGGTCGGTCCTCCTACTTCAAATTTGGGGCACTGCACGTGCAATCGTGGCCGGACTTTTAGCCGACGGACATTTGGCCGATGGACATTTGGCCAACGGACATTTGGCCGAAACACAAGTGGCTGTCACAAAACAGTCCGGCCACGAGATAGATAGATTTGATAGATAGATACATAGATTAGATAGATAGATCAATAGATGCAATATACATTTGATAGATACGATAGATAGATAGATAGATTTGATAGATAAATAGATAGATTTGATAGATAGATAATTTCCGAGACAGAGAATTACAAGATGTGTGGTCTGGGACCCATGGTAAGGTTCCCAGAGGCAGTTGCGGCGCCAGGGGACATGTATATGGCGTGGATTTTAGGAACCGGGAGATGGAAAAAGATGCTTGGTCGGTCCTCCTACTTCAAATTTGGGGCACTGCGTATGCAATCTACTGTGCCACCAGATAAGAATGGTGTGTTAAGTAGTACTATTCTGATCAGTTTAATACCTGTTACTCCCCCTATCAGGGGACGTGTATATGGCATGGATTTTAGGAACCGGGAGATGGAAAAAGATGCTAGGTCGGTCCTCCTACTTCAAATTTGGGGCACTGCGCGTGCAATCGTGGCCGGACTTTTAGCCGACGGACATTTGGCAGACGGACATTTGGCCGAAACACAAGTGGCTGTCACAAAACAGTCCGGCCATGAGATAGATAGATTTGATAGATAGATACATAGATTAGATAGATAGATCAATAGATGCAATATACATTTGATAGATACGATAGATAGATAGATAGATTTGAAAAAGATGCTTGGTCGGTCCTCCTACTTCAAATTTGGTGCACTGCGCGTGCAATCGTGGCCAGACTTTTAGCCGACGGACATTTGGCAGACGGACATTTGCCCGACGGACATTTGGCAGAAACACAAGTGGTTGTCACAAAACAGTCCGGCCACGAGATAGATAGATTTGATAGATAGATAGATACATAGATTAGATAGATAGATCAATAGATGCAATATACATTTGATAGATACGATAGATAGATTAGATAGATAAATAGATAGATTTGATAGATATATAGTTTCCCAGACAGAGAATTACAAGACATGCAGTTTGGGACCCATGGTAAGGTTCCCAGAGGCAGTTGCGGCACCAGGGGACGTATTTATGGCATGGATTTTAGGAACCAGGAGATGGAAAAAGATGCTTGGTCGGTCCTCCTACTTCAAATTTGGGGCACTGCGCGTGCAATCTAATGTGCCACCAGATAGGAGTGGTGTGTTAAGTAGTACTATTCCTATCATTTTAATCCCTGTTACGTGCCTTTTTTTTGGTTTGGTTTTTGAAGCCACAGTGCAGCACCAGAGGCCAGAAAAATTTGGCATGTACACAAATTAGGTATTGTTGCAGCCGCTGCTGTGGCAGCGGCCAGAAAAATTGATGTTTGTTTCCCAGGCAGAAAGTGCCCGAAAACATTGCGGCTTGAACCCTAGTTGGTGGCGGATAAGTCACGCAAGTCATCCGGCATTCGAAGATAAAATACAGCAGTGAGTGGACCATTTTTAGCCCAAGGCAGCTCATCTTATCAGGCCTTTTTTACTCGAATGTATCGCCCAATGTCAGTCCCTTCGGGATCCGTCCCTCATTCATCTTAATAAAGGTGAGGTAATCTAGACTTTTTTGACTTCTCTTCTCAGTGACAATACCTCCTGCAGCACTGAAGGTCCTTTCTGACAGGACACTTGAAGCGGGGCAGGACAGAAGTTTTATCGCAAATTGGGATAGCTCAGGCCACAGGTCAAGCCTGCACACCCAGTTGTCAAGTGGTTCATCGCTCCTCATAGTGTCGAGATCTGCAGTTAAGGCGAAGTAGTCTGCTAGATGTCGGTCGAGTCGTTCTCTGAGGGTGGACCCCGAAGGGCTGTGGCAATGCATAGGACTTAAAAAGCTCTGCATGTCCTCCGTCAAAAACACGTCTGTAAAGCATCCTGTCCTTGCCGGCGTGGTCGTGGGAGGAGGAGGATTACTTTCACCTCTTCCCCTGTTAGCTTCCCGTTGTGCTGTGACATCACCCTTATACGCTGTGTAAAGCATACTTTTTAATTTATTTTGGAACTGCTGCATCCTTTCTGACTTGCGGTAATTCGGTAACATTTCAGGCACTTTATGCTTATACCGGGGGTCTAGTAGCGTGGACACCCAGTACAGGTCGTTCTCCTTCAGCTTTTTTATACAAGGGTCCCTCAACAGGCACGACAGCATGAAAGACCCCCTTTGCACAAGGTTGGATGCTGAGCTACTCATGTCCCGTTCCTTGTCCTCAGTGATCTCACTGAAGGCATCTTCTTCCCCCCAGCCACGTACAACACCACGGGTACCAGATAGGTGACAACGAGCACCCTGGGATGCCTGTTGTGGTTGGTCTTCCTCCTCAAAGCCACATTCCTCCTCTGACTCCTCTTCCTCACAATTATCTTCCAGCGTTGCCGCAGGTCCAGCAAGCGATGCTGAAAAGGCTGTTTCTGGTGGTGATGGTGCCCACAACTCTTCCTCTTCACGCTCATCTACGGCCTGATCCAGCACTCTTCACAGGGCACGCTCCAGGAAGAAAACAAATGGTATGATGTCGCTGATGGTGCCTTCGGTGCGACTGACTAGGTTTGTCACCTCCTCAAAAGGACGCATAAGCCTACAGGCATTGCGCATGAGCGCCCAGTAACGTGGCAAAAAAATTCCCAGCTCAGCAGAGGCTGTCCTAGCACCCTGGTCATACAAATACTCGTTAACTGCTTTTTCTTGTTGGAGCAGGCGGTCGAACATTAGAAGTTTTGAATTCCAACGTGTCGGGCTGTCACAAATCAAGCACCTCACTGGCATGTTGTTTTGCCGCTGGATATCTGAAAAGTGCACCATGGCCGTGTAGGAATGCCTCAAATGACCACACACCTTCCTGGCCTGCTTCAGGACATCCTGTAATCCTGGGTACTTATGCACAAAGCATTGTACGATCAGATTACACACATGTGCCATGCACGGCACATGTGTCAACTTGCCCAATTTCAATACTGCCACCAAATTATTTCTGTTGTCAGAAACCACTTTGCCGATCTCCAGTTGGTGCGGAGTCAGCCACTGATCCACCTGTGTGTTCAGGGTAGACAGGAGTGCTGGTCCGGTGGGACTCTCTGCTTTCAGGCAAGTCAACCCCAAGACGGCGTGACACTGCCATATCCGGGATGTGGAATAGTACCTGGGGAGCTGGGGGGTGCCGTTGATGTGTAGCAAGATGCAGCAGCAGAAGAGGACTCAGCCGAGGAGGTTATGGAAGAGGATGGAGTAGGAGGAGTAGAGGAGGTGGCAGCAGGCCTGCCTGCAAGTCGTGGCGGTGTCACCAACTCCTCTGCAGAGCCACGCATTCCATGCTTGGCAGCCGTCAGCAGGTTTACCCAATGCGCAGTGTAGGTGATATACCTGCCCTGACCATGCTTTGCAGACCAGCTATCAGTGGTCAGATGGACCCTTGCCCCAATACTGTGTGCCAGACATGCCATTACTTCCTTTCACACAATCGAGTAAAGGTTGGGGATTGCCTTTTGTGCAAAGAAATTTCAGCCGGGTACCTTCCACTGCGGTGTCCCAATAGTTACAAATTTTTTGAACGCCTCAGACTCCACCAGCTTGTTTGGTAAAAGCTGGCGGGCTAAGAGTTCAGACAAGCCAGCAGTCAGACGCCGGGCAAGGGGGTGACTTTGTGACATTGGCTTCTTATGCTCAAACATGTCCTTGACAGACACCTGACTGTGGGCAGATGAGCAGGAACTGCTCCGGAAGAGAGACTGAGTGGTGGATGGTTGAGAGGGGGCAAGGAGGACAGCAGTGGTTGACGTGGCTGAAGATGCTGGACCAGGAGGAGGATGGCAGCTTTGAGTTTGTGTGCTGCTTCTACTCATGTGTTGATCCCATAGGCGTTTGTGATGTGCGATCATGTGCCTTCGCAAAGCAGTTGTACCTAGGTGGTGTTGGACTTCCCACGAATCAGTTTTTTTTGGCACAGGTTGTAAATGGCATCGCTGTTGTCAGAGGCAGACACACAAAAAAAATGCCACACTGCTGAGCTCTGCGATGACGGCATTCTGGTGGTGGCAACAGCATGCGTTGATTGGCGTGCTGTCTGGCTGACCCCGGGTGCCAATGCATGCTGTCTGACTGTGCCACTAGCTCCTTGCGACGACCTCCCCCTGCTTCCAACTCGTCTCCTCCTCCTCCTCCTCTCTGTCTCCCCATCTGAACTTTCCCCCTGTTCTTCTTCACTTCTAGTGGACACCCACGTGACATCCATGGATGCATCGTCATTATCAACCGCTTCACTTGTATCTGACAAATCAACAAAGGAAGCAGCAGCGGGTACAACATCATCATCATCACACCGTACGTCCATGTCTGTAATGCTGCCTGACTGAGACATATCACTGTTATCTACATCCTCTGTCAATGATGGTTGTGCATCACTCATTTCTTCCAACTGATGTGTAAATAACTCCTCTGACACATCAAGTGAAGCGGTTGTGGTGCTAGTGTTGGTGGTGGAGGCAGGCAGGCGAGTGGTAACTTGAGAGGTGCCCGAAGATAAGCTGGAGGAGGATGGTGTGTCAAGGTTCGGAGCGGAAGCTATAGAAGATTGGGTGTCCTGTGTTAAAAAGTCAACTATGTCCTCCTCAGAACTTTTCCAGTTCATGGTATGTGGCCTCTGAACACTGGGCATTATTCTAGGGCCAAAGGGAATCACAGCACCACGACCACGACGGCACCTGCGGGGTGGCTTGCCTCTGCCTGTCATTTTTTTTTAAATGTACAGTTACACTACTATTAAACAAGATATGAGTGGTGGCACTGGGCAAGTGTGCACAGTATATGCTGTGAGCCTGACACAAAAAAGCAGACTGATGTTTCACAGTCCAAAAAGTTTTTTTTGTTTTTAAATGTACACTTGACTTACACTACTATTAAACAAGATATGAGTGGTGGCACTGGGCAAGTGGGCACAGTATACGCTGTGAGCCTGACACAAAAAAGCAGACTGATGTTTCACAGTCCATAAAGTTTTTATTTTTTTAAATGTACACTTACACTACTATTAAACAAGATATGAGTGGTGGCACTGGGCAAGTGGGCCCAGTATAAGCTGTGAGCCTGACACAAAAAAGCAGACTGATGTTTCACAGTTCAAAAAGTTTTTTTTGTTTTTAAATGTACACTTACACTATTATTAAACAAGATATGAGTGGTGGCACTGGGCAAGTGGGCCCAGTATAAGCTGTGAGCCTGACACAAAAAAAGCAGACTGATGTTTCACAGTCCAAAAAGTTTTTTTTGTTTTTAGTTGAAATAATTTTTATTGAATACAATAATGTTAAAGCAAAAAACATATTCAAATGTAAGGACACGTTTGTACAGGTTTCATTGTAAGATAATTCTATGTCAAAGTATCCATTTTTAAAGGCATCATGACGGAAATGATAAATTATAACCCTTTTTCTTTGTTTTTGATAGTATCTAGTATCTAGTCCGTCTCATACATTTAGTAATAAAAAAGAAACCATAACTGACCCTAAACCCCCTCCCCCGCTTAACTCCCCTCCCCCCTCCTCCAGGTGGTGCCATACAATTTCCTAAGCAAACTAATAATCATTAAAATATAAATGTACCTAAAAAAAGACCACTTTTATCTTGTCGATGGGTATTTCCTTGGTCAATGATCTAAGACACAAGTAATCCAGGAGGCCATAACAGTATCCATTGTGTGACGAGACAAAGTAGGCTGTCCTCTCCGGTGTCAGATACCATCTAAACATTACTTTGATACAATTTTCTCTCATGTCCGCACTAATCAGACCCCCATAAGAGTTCAGCATCAATTCGTTCCATTCACTCGTATCCCACACCTCTGTTGTGTCTCTCTCCCATCTCTCTGTCACAGCTAGCTTAGTGTCATATTTAGCTTTCTGTATTAAAACATAAAGCCGAGAGATCAGTTTTTTCCCCTTAGTAGCTGTCCTAACTATTCTATTTCTGGTTCAATTTGATCCCTAATTTGGTTAAACGTAAGTAGTTTGAGGCCTGGCAAAAAGTCGGCCACCCTATATAGGCCTTTGTTTGCCCATTTATCTACTAGCTTTCTCAAATCTCTAGGTAGAAGAAACCTGATAGGCCTTAATAAAGATTCTGGACTACATAACCGTAGACCAATCGCAATCTTATTCCATAATCGAATTGCTTCTAGCGTTATTGGCGATCTGTATGTCCCCACTTTTGTAAGTGCTTCTGGTTCCCATATTATGTCTGCTGCTCTAGAACTACTCGCTATCTCCGACTCTACCTGTGGCCACACCAATCCCATGTTTTGTTTGCTCAAGATAACCGTCTGTGCCAGTCTTGAGGCCTGAAAATATTCTAGAAGGTTTGGAACCCCGACTCCCCCTGCCTGCCTGTGTAGCTTCAACAGCTGTGATGCTATCCTGGTTCTAATGTCTCCTCTCAAGAATTTTAAAAGATCTACCTGTAAAGTTTCTAGCTCCGGGAGGGGTATGTTAGTCGGTATTGCTCGAAATAAGTACATTAGTCTTGGAAGGACATTCATCTTGATAGACATTAGCCTACCATACCATGAAAAAGTATGTTTCTTCCACTTCCTTAAGTCATTTCTAATAGCTTTGTAAGCAGGGATATAGTTTAATCTATAAAGGTCCGTCAGTTTGTCGCCCACTTTAATTCCTAGATATGTGATATGACTCTTAACCCATGAGAATGCAAAATTCAACTCTTAGTATGCTGAGGTAAATTGACCGCCAACGCCTCACACTTATCAGAGTTTATCTTATAGCCTGAAATTCTCCTAAGATGTTATAAAGGTGAGGCAAGGAGCTCATAGGCTTAGTAAGTGTTAGTAACACGTCATCAGCAAACAGCATCAATTTATACTCAGAGGTTGCCACTTGTACTCCTGATATTTCCCTCGAGTTCCTAATACATGCAGCCCGCGGCTCTATACAAATTGCAAACAGCAACGGTGACAGCGGGCACCCCTGCCGTGTCCCATTCAGAATGTTGATTTGCCTTGACAAATAACCCGCTGCTCCCACCACCGCCGTTGGCCCAGAATAAATGTTACCTAGCGCCTGAATAAAGGCCCCTCTAAACCCCATAGCCGATAATACTTTGAACATGAATTTCCAGTCCACCCTGTCGAACGTTTTTTCTGCGTCAAGCGACAGGAATAGAGCTGGTGTCCCTGTCGCGTTCAGATAATCTAATAAAGTAAGCGTTCGTCTAACATTATCGGGGGCTTCTCTATCCTGGACAAATCCCACCTGGTCTTGGTGAATCAGTGAAGGTAAGATCTTTTTTAGTCTATTCGCCATAACCTTGGCAAAAATCTTTATATCATGGTTGATCAGGGAAATTGGCCGATAATTTTGACAGAGTTTAGTATTTTTCCCACCTTTTGGTATAACTATAATCTTTGCCTGAAGCATTTCTCTGGGTAATTCCCATCCCTCCATTATCCCATTACAAAAATTAACTAAATGGGGAAGCAGTTCTTGTTTAAAAAGTTTGTAATATTCTCCCGTCAAACCATCGGGTCCCGCCGCTTTACCTACTTTGAGATCCTTAATTACCCCTAGGACTTACGATGCTATTATCTTTGAGTTTAGGTTCTCCAAATCACCCTCCTCTATAGTTTTCAATTCTGCTTTGTCTAGAAATCGAGAAATCTGGGTATCATTGTTCCCTGTTGCTACCTTATTCCTGTCATATAAATGCTCGTAGTAGTGTGCAAAACTGTCCGTAATTTTTTGTTGGTCTGAAGTAATTTCCCCCCTGTGTGTGACTAGCTTAGGTATAGAAAAGAACTTATTTTTTTTCCCACAGCTTTTGTGCCAGATATCTATCCGGCTTATTTGCGTACACGAAATAATGGGCCTTGAGTCGTAAAGCTGTTCTCATAGAAGTATCATTCAGTAACTTAGCCAATTCCCCTCTTTTAGTGACCAATGTTTTGTATGTTCTCTCAGATAATGTATTCTGGTGTTCCTTCTCTAATTGTTCAACCTCGTCCTGTAATGTATTGACTAGTGCAAGTACTTTTTTGTTCTTCATGGACTTTTCCTTTATAAGAAGTCCCCTCACTACCGATTTATGAGCGGCCCATGTCATCAGTGGGTTCTTAACTGAACTAACATTTATGTCCCAATATTCTTTTATTGCCTTTTGTATTCTAACGTGTATCTCCTGGTCTTTTAGTAAAGTCGGGTTATATGTCCATGACCGGTGTCTCACGAAGTTTATGAGTCCCGAGAGTTCTAAATATATGAGTGAATGATCAGACAGACACATGCTTGAGTACCCGTTTTCACGAGATTGGGCGCTAGAATTTGACTTACATAAATATAATCAAGCGTTGTGTATGTCTTATGTGCCGGCGAATAGTAAGTGTAGTCATGATTTGTGTTGCCCACCACTTCCCATGAGTCTACCAGTCCCTGTTCCTCTAATGAGTATCTGATTGCCTTGACAATGCTATTGTGTCTGTGTTGTCTACTTGTTATTTTCCGAGAGTCTGGTCCTCCATAAGAAGTCATATTAACATTAAAGTCTCCGGCCAAGATTAATATAGTCTGTGACCATTGTGTGAGATATCTTAGAGAAGAATAAATTCTGTGTTTCATTGGGGCGTATATATTACATAGAGTGACCATGGTACCTTGGAAGGAACCCTGAATTATAACAAAGCGTCCCTCCTTATCTCTGACTACATTATCTGTCACAAAATCCAGTGATCTATGAATTAATATAAAGACCCCTCTCTTTTTAGAGTCGGCTGTAGAATGAAAGTGTATCGGAAAGTGGTGCGACCAGAACTTTGGGACCCCTGACTTCATGAAATGTGTTTCCTGTAAAAAAACTATTTTGGCTCTTGCTTTCAAGTATTGTGTCATGGCTGTTTTTCTTTTAATATCTGTGTTCAACCCCCTTGCATTGTGTGATAGTAGGATAAAGTTATGTGTCATCTCCGTTCCTTCCCACCATCTCCCCATGTCTCTTTATTTTACTCCTACCTGAGGAAAAAATTGCGGGGCATAATCTCTGAGCCTCGTGAATTCTTAGAATCTTGTTATTCCACCTCCATACCCATATCTCTTTACTCCCATATATTGTATTACCCGGCACCACCCGGAGACAAACATTTAAAAATAATAAACATAAACAAGTAAACCAAAAGTCCTACATTTGTAACTAAACATTGCATCATTATTCCCAAAAAGGCAGTTATTTTTCTTAATCTAGCTATCTAAGTATTATTTAAAGGCAAATATATTTATTCAGCTGCAGTGTCTTCAGTCACAACTATATTTCTTGCATAAAAAAAATGCTGAATATTTAACCTGGCTATGTATTTTAGTTCATAAAATGCTTATAGAAGAGTCTTTACCGGTATCAAGGTACCATCATAGTCTCTATAGCATCTTCTCTCAGACTGCGTCCTTGTCTCTTCCGATAAGATCAATTCGCCATTAAAACATCATGACATTGACTTGTGTTCCCAACCAAGTAAAGTATACTTAAGACAAATACAAAAACAAAATATACTCATCTGTCCGATGCTGTGATCAGTCCGAAAGGTCTAAGTTCTCTTATAATCACACCCGGGAGTATCTGCTCCAGCATTAGAGTTTAAAGTTTTCTGTACTGTGGTTTCACCAGATGCTTCATGTCTTCCTTTTCTTCTCTGGTACTTTAGACCATCTTTTTTGGAAAGACGATCTGCCCCCTGGTTCACTTCCTATAGGTGGCTTTTGATGTTGAAAAACAGGGGGATCCATTTTCATTCTCCTACATACTTCTGGTATTTCCATGGGGTCTTTAATAGACAATATCTTATTTTCCCATGTGATGTGTAAGGCAAATGGGAAACCCCATCTATACGGGATTTGGGCCTTCCTCAATTGTGATGTAAGGGGCCTAAGGGCACCCCTTCTCTGCAGGGTCCTCAAGCATAGGTCCTGGAAGAATTGGATTACGTTGCCCTGATGCTTGAATGTTGGATTTCTTCGTGCCACTGCCAATATTTCCTCCTTTTCTTGGTATCTGAGCATCCTGATGATGATATCTCGAGGCGGGTCATCCCCTTTAGGCTTGGGGCGTAATGCCCTATGCGCCCTTTCTATTTGAAATTTATTTTCATCTCCTATTCCTGTAATACCTTGAAATAGGTTTAGTAGATATAAATTCAATTCTTTAGGTGTTACTGATTCTGGCACTCCTTTCAGCCGAATATTGCAGCGACGGCTGCGGTTTTCCAAGTCCTCAAGCTTATCATAGATGTCTTGTTGTTGGGCCTTTGTTTGATCCGTGACTTCTTTTAAGCCTTCAGCCAATGTATCTCCACTTTCCTCAAGTGTATTCACTCTGGATCCTAATTCACCAATCTCTTGCTTGAGTTCTGCGAGGCTACTGGTGACTGTGTTTTGCAGTGTCTCCATCTTTTCCAGAAGCTTGTCAAAATTCGTTGAGATGTCCTGTTTAGAGACCAAGTTGTCTAGATCTGCTTTTGTTATAGGAGCTTGATTTCCTAGTTCTATGAGGTAGTCTGCATCACTTCCCTGCTCTCCGTCTGAACGGGGCAATTGCTGTTCTGGAGATTTCTCTCCTCTGTTAGCTCTAAAAAAAATAGGAGCAGTAGTTTGTTTGCCCAAGGGCACAGCTTTGGCGCTTCTTTTAGAGGCCATTATAGTAGTGTCTTATTGATAGATATGGTCAGAGCCTAATGGCTGCTTGGTAATGCGAAACTGCTGCAGGGGATCCCACTTACTAGTTGTCTGCAGGGATTTGTGTCTCTTTACTTTAGGAGTTTCACCCCTTGCGCAGTGGTTCAACATTTATGCCTGTGTGCTTATAAGGAGCTAGCAAATTGTTGTCTAATCTGCCATGTGGTCTATGTGTCCAGAGACCTGTGTTGTCACTGCATATAAATGGCAAATTAAACTTTATAGATGGTGCCGTTGAATGTTATCTTCCCCCAAGTCTTTTTCATTCCTCAGTCATTGGGCATACTGATAGGTTGGGGCTTTGTCTTTAATGCTATCCTGCATGAGGCTTAGAGCCTGGGCAAGTGGCTCAATACATCTTGCTTTACCCCCTCTGTGTATTATTTTTACTGCTGTTTAATGACCTCTGCAGGAGTTTAAAGTGACATGAGGCTGTCTCCGGGTATCACTCCCTGTATGTCATGGTCGGTACAGCCCTTCCCAAACTGTGCCCCCTCCAGCCCCTTACTTTTGCTGTCAGGTTAGGGTATTAATTGTAGCTGTGACCCCCGTATGGCTTGTAGCCTGATCGGCAAGTGCAGCATCTCTTTCTCACACTGTGCTGTGAATTTTACTGTTGCGCCATTTTTCTAGCAGGGATCTAACAGAAAAAAACCCCTTATACCTGTCTCCGGTTATCGCTCCCTGCGTGTTAAAGTCTTTGCAGCCCTTCTCAATCCGTGACCCCTTCAATCACTTACTTCTCACCCACTGGCTCTCTATTCAGAGCATCGTTCGGGGATTCCTTTTCTCGTTTTCGCCACGAGGGTGGCCGACACAGGCCTTGTCTGCGTTAGTCCTTGTTATCCGGTTTGCCTGCTTATTGAGCGTTTTCGAGCACTTTGCTCATCTGATATACATGCCTCAGGCAATCCGGTCAATGCTTCAATGACCGATGATTTCCTCAGCTGCTGGCTTCACAACACATATGCCGTTTTGCTGTCATAACTGCCTGGAGCTCCCCACTTATGCGGCCATTTCTTGGCCTCTCCAAGCTCCGCCTTTTTTTGTTTTTAAATGTACACTTACACTACTATTAAACAAGATATGAGTGGTGGCACTGGGCAAGTGGGCACAGTATACGCTGTGAGCCTGACACAAAAAAGCAGACTGATGTTTCACAGTCCAAAAAGTTTTTATTTTTTTAAATGTACACTTACACTACTATTAAACAAGATATGAGTGGTGGCACTGGGCAAGTGGGCCCAGTATAAGCTGTGAGCCTGACACAAAAAAGCAGACTGATGTTTCACAGTCAAAAAAGTTTTTTTGTTTTTAAATGTACACTTACACTACTATTAAACAAGATATGAGTGGTGGCACTGGGCAAGTGGGCACAGTATACGCTGTGAGCCTGACACAAAAAGCAGACTGATGTTTCACAGTCCAAAAAGTTTTTATTTTTTTAAATGTACACTTACACTACTATTAAACAAGATATGAGTGGTGGCACTGGGCAAGTGGGCCCAGTATAAGCTGTGAGCCTGACACAAAAAAAGCAGACTGATGTTTCACAGTCAAAAAAGTTTTTTTGTTTTTAAATGTACACTTACACTACTATTAAACAAGATATGAGTGGTGGCACTGGGCAAGTGGGCCCAGTATAAGCTGTGAGCCTGACACAAAAAGCAGACTGATGTTTCACAGTCCAAAAAGTTTTTTTTGTTTTTAAATGTACACTTACACTACTATTAAACAAGATATGAGTGGTGGAACTGGGCAAGTGGGCACAGTATACGCTGTGAGCCTGACACAAAAAAGCAGACTGATGTTTCACAGTCCAAAAAGTTTTTATTTTTTTAAATGTACACTTACACTACTATTAAACAAGATATGAGTGGTGGCACTGGGCAAGTGTACCCAGTATAAGTTGTGAGCCTGACACAAAAAAGCAGACTGATGTTTCACAGTCAAAAAAGTTTTTTTGTTTTTAAATGTACACTTACACTACTATTAAACAAGATATGAGTGGTGGCACTGGGCAAGTGGGCACAGTATATGCTGTGAGCCTGACACAAAAAAGCAGACTGATGTTTCACAGTCCAAAAAGTTTTTATTTTTTTAAATGTACACTTACACTACTATTAAACAAGATATGAGTGGTGGCACTGGGCAAGTGGGCCCAGTATAAGCTGTGAACCTGACACAAAAAAGCAGACTGATGTTTCACAGTCCAAATTTTTTTTTTTTGTTCTTAAATGTACACTTACACTTCTATTAAACAAGATATGAGTGGTGGCACTGGGCAAGTGGGCACAGTATACGCTGTGAGCCTGACACAAAAAAGCAGACTGATGTTTCACAGTCCAAACGTTTTTTTTTTTTAATTTACACTACTGTTACACCAGATATGAGTGGTGGCACTGGGCAAGTGGGCACAGTATACACTGTGAGCCTGGCACACACGCTGGCAGGCAACTGCAATTAGATTACACAAGCAGACTGATGTTTCACAGTCAAAAAAGTTTTTTTTTTTTTAAATTTACACTACTGTTACACCAGATATGAGTGGTAGCACTGGGCAAGTGGGCCTGGCACACACACTGTCAGGCAGACAGGCAACTGCAATTAGATTACACTAGCAGACTGATGTTTCACAGTCAAAAAAGTTTTTTTTTTTTAAATTTACACTACTGTTACATCAGATATGAGTGGTGGCACTGGGCAAGTGGGCCTGGCACACATGCTGGCAGGCAGGCAACTGCAATTAGATTATACTAGCAGACTGATGTTTCACAGTGAAAAAAGTTTTTTTTTTTTTAAATTTACACTACTGTTACACCAGATATGAGTGGTGGCACTGGGCAAGTGGGCACAGTATACGCTGTGAGCCTGGCACACACGCTGGCAGGCAGGCAACAGCAATTAGATTACACAAGCAGACTGATGTTTCACAGTCAAAAAAGTTTTTATTTTTTTAAATTTACACTACTGTTACACCAGATATGAGTGGTGGCACTGGGCAAGTGGGCCTGGCACACACGCTGGCAGGCAGGCAACTGCAATTAGATTACACTAGCAGACTGATGTTTCACAGTCAAAAAAGTTTTTATTTTTTTTATTTACACTACTGTTACACCAGATATGAGTGGTGGCACTGGGCAAGTGGGCCTGGCACACACGCTGGCAGGCAGGCAACTGCAATTAGATTACACAAGCACACTGATGTTTCACAGTCAAAAAAGTTTTTTTTTTTTAAATTTACACTACTGTTACAACAGATATGAGTGGTGGCACTGGGCAAGTGGGCCTGGCACACACGCTGGCAGGCAGGCAGGCAACTGCAATTAGATTACACTAGCAGACTGATGTTTCACAGTCAAAAAAGATTTTTTAAAAAAAATTTTACACTACTGTTACACCAGATATGAGTGGTGGCACTGGGCAAGTGGGCCTGGCACACACGCTGGCAGGCAGGCAACTGCAATTAGATTACACTAGCAGACTGATGTTTCACAGTCAAAAAAGTTTTTTTTTTTTTAATTTACACTACTGTTACACCAGATATGAGTGGTGGCACTGGGCAAGTGGCTTGGCAGGCAAGCAACTGCAATTAGATTACACAGGAAAAAAAATTAAAAAATAAATAAATGATGTTCTAGCCCTAAAAAGGGCTTTTTGGGGTGCTGTCCTTACAGCAGAGATCAGATGAGTCCTTCAGGACTGTAGTGGGCACTGAATACACTAGCCTAGCTATCAATTTCCCTATAAAATCACCAGCAGCTACACCGTCCCTCCTCTCACTAACAATGCAGCTTCCGAATGAATCTAAAATGGCTGCTGTCCAGGAGCTGGGAGGGTCTGGGAGGGAGGGTCTGCTGATGATTGGCTGGAATGTGTCTGCAGACTGTGAGATACAGGGTCAAAGTTCACTCAATGATAACGAATAGGGGGCGGATCGAACATCGCATATGTTCGCCCGCCGCGATGAACGCAAACAAGCTATGTTCGCCGGGAACTATTCGCCGGCGAACTATTCGCGACATCACTATGCATGAGGTGATAAAAAGTCTCTAAACATTGGTGCCTGTGTGAATGGTTCTCCTAGACAGTATAGTACAGGATTGCCAATATTGTTTGAGGCTAACGTTAAGTACATGAACCTACTTTGCGACTACATACATAAATACAATTCACTATTTGCCCCAAAATCTAAAAATATCTTAATTAGACGCTTAACAAGTCTGAGATAGTAGTAAAATTTATTTTCCTAAGAGATTCTAATGTATATTATAGGTATCCAGCTGTCCTGGCCACAGACAGTCTTAAAGTTAATCTCCTGTTAAATAAAATATATTTAAATCAGGGCACTGATGAGCTCTATCTAAGAATAAAGTATGTAGCTTTAAATATTATGCAAGTATGTTAGTGGTCCAACCTCTACCCACTACACCTACCATAACCTGGATACTTTGTGGAGCCTATATTAGCTTATTACTATACCTAGGTATTACCCTTGTAAGTTTGGAAGAAATAGGTAGAATTACTAATTAAATCACAAATATATTACTGTAAGGTCAACTACACCTCCTGCTGCGCCAAATAAATATTATATCAAGGAATGATAGATGGCGTAGCAGGATTAATGTTCATTTATCACTGAGGGTAGGTTAATACCTCTAACAGACATTATAAAGGTAGAGCCACAGTGCTCAAAAGGCAACTAGTATGAACTATCAAATAGGAACAAATACAAACAAGTAGTCAAAATACAGAACAAAATATATTTCTACATCAAAGGAAACAGAGTGTTGAGACAATACCACTGTGTTGAGACAGTTCCACTGCTATGCAAACAGCCTGATTTTAAAAGCATAATCTACCCCAGTCTTAATAAGAAAATACAGACATTAATCTCAGCTGTTCCACTGCTATGCAAACAGGTAGCCTATGGAAGATAGTAATATCACTTTATTTTACCTACCCTGTTATTTTCTAATGTGTGTATTGCTATATATATTGTTTTTGTTTTGTTTTTTGCTTTGTTTTTATAATTTTAAATGCATATTTTGTCACCATTATGTCTGACCATTATGTTAAAAGTTAGTTTAACCAGTTAAGGCCCATATATCTTTTTTGTACTTTGTTTAATGGTTTATTCCCCTGCATGAATACCTCTGTCTTATCTCTGTAATTTTCAACTTTCCCTGTGTTTGCTTAAAGGGACACTAAACCCAAAAATGTTCTTTCATGATTCATATAGAGAATACAATTTTAAACAACATTCCAATTTACTTCTATTATCTAATTTGCTTCATTATGTAGATATCCTTTGATGAAGAAATAGCAATGCACATGGGTGAGCCAATCAGATGAGGCATCTATGTGCAGCAACCAATCAGCAGCTACTGAGCCTATCTAGATATGCTTTTCAGCAAAGCATATCAAGAGAATGAAGCAAATTAGACAATAGAAGTAAATTAGAAAGTTGTTTAAAATGGCATGCTCTTTCTAAATCACGAAAGAAAAAATTTGGGTTTAATGTCCCTTTAAATGACCCTTAGCTCAAATGTCCATAGACATACCCTCCCCATTCCTTTAAACTTTTGCAGGCCTATCTGACGCTAATATATCTCTCTCCTTCAGCCTGATTTTAAAAGCATAATCTACCCCAGTCTTAATAAGAAAATACAGACATTCATCTCAGCTGTTCCACTGCTATGCAAACAGGTAGCCTATGAAACTATCCTGAAACTACAAATGTGGATCAGGCCCCACTAAATCAGCAAAGACCCAATATAGAGAAGTTCAATTTTAGACCTGTACCCATCAATGTCATTAAGAAACACCTTAATAATCTAAAAATGAAAAACCAGTCTGGACCTGATCAAATCCCAGCAATGCTGTTGAAGCTCAGTGTGCCGGCAATTGCTAAGCCGGTCACAACCCTAATTAACGAATTCTTGGTGTCTGGATATATACCCAAACTTTGGAAAACTGCAAGAGTAGTGCCTATCCATAAAAGTGGGGAGTTAACCTTGGTTTCTAATTATCGCCCTATATCTTTGCTCCCAGTATTGTCAAAAATCTTAGAAAAATGCGTCCATACGCAATTATGTGAGTATTACCAACAATCTAACTATCTGACCCCTGATCAATCAGGTTTTCGCCCGAATTACTCCACTACAACTGCCCTCCTAAAAGTTTGCTACGACATCCAAACTGGCATGGAACAAGGAGACCTAACTGGAGCTATTTTCCTCGATTTTGCAAAGGCTTTTGACACAGTAGACATACTACTGCTCAAACTAAAAAACTCTGGTATTGCCGATCGTCCGTTAACCTGGTTTTGATCATATGTATCAGATCAATCGCAATATGTCTCCATTTCTGACAGTGACTCCCTCCCCCAGTCATGTGTGGTGTACCCCAAGGTTCCATTCTCGGCCCCCTACTATTCACATTATTTATAAATGATCTGCCTAATGTCTGCAAATCCTCAACTGTACACATGTACGCAGATGACACGGTAATCTATGCAAACAATTACGATCTGTTGCAGCTTGAAGCAGTGCTCCAAGACCAGTTCACAGAGGTAGAAAAGTGGATCTCAAAAAACAAACTCTTCCTAAACACTGGCAAAACTGTCACAATGATCTTTGGAACGGGACCTAACTTACACAAATTACAAAATTTCCATCTTCGCATCAAAACAAAATCCAATTGCACGCTGACCGCAGTCCACTCTTTTAAATACTTAGGTATTTATTCACACTACATATTTTTTTTTATTCCTATTATTTAATCAGAAATAAAAGATATACGAAGGTTGTGACGGAGACCACAAGGGCTAGTCACGGACACCAGTGTCCGTGTATGGACACCTTGCCTATCCCTGGTCAACGATGTCTGGTGAGCGTATTGACCTTAGCGAATGTGTCGAGATTAACGCCTAGATAAATAGGCCCCTATCTCTCCTGATAGTTAAATTCTATCTAATTAATGCTTGTAATCATCACAAACATGATTAAAAGTAACTTTATATTGGGTATTTTCTGATGTTTAAATTGGAACTTACTGTGGTGTGGTGACTGTTGATACATTGCATATTAGATGTTACAGCTTGGCACATTAGCTTCCAGCAGTTTAATATAGAGTGTTGCACACGCTGGCTGGCTACCAAATTTAGATATTCAAATAGTGATTTTAAGTATTACCTTAGTCTCCTCTACGACTACACCAATAGAAATGAGATAGAGATATATTTCTTGCCAAAGTATATTGATTGGGTGAGGCTTTAATATTAGGTGATATCTTAATATTCAACTTTTGGAATATAGATATAACGTATTGATGCCGAATAGTGACGTAATTCCTCACTACTATCAGTTGTACTGTACACATATTGTTTTAATATCATACTATACACAAGTTTGTATAATTTCCTAAATAATTGAGAATACTTTCCATTAGCCAACTGTTTGTGGTATATAGGACTTATGCTCCTAGTGTAACTAGTATAATTATAGAAGTTAAATTAATTTAGAAATGGTTTCAAATACTCCATGAATACAATAAACAGACACAACTAATAAATGTTAAACACCAAACAACACCACTAATGATTCATTATCATTTTTTTCTCTGTCACTATTTTTTATTTTCTATTCTAATAAAAGTTATGTTTTATTTATTTTGCCACTATTCCTGTAATATGGGAAGTATGTAAATATTATGTTAGTGTTAAATTGGTGTTGTGTGCTATAAAGTATAAATTCTTGTGGTGATTCCCCAGTTTTTCCAGTTCATGCTCTAAAGAATACAGCATTCACTCTCCCCTATTACTATAATTATTAAAACTAGATTTACTAAGGGTAAGCCAATTAGGAGTACCATTTGTTCTCTCCCTTTTTTTCAGTTTTTCTCTAGTTTGAGGATTCTTCCTCTGTCCTCACCTGCTCCATGCTTCTTCCTCCATGCTCCGTGCTCCTTCCTATGTCCTTCCTGCTCCTTGCTTCCTCCTCCCTGCTGCATCCTCTGCCCTTCCTGCTCTATGCTGCCTCCTCCCTGCTCCATGCATCTTCCTCTGTCCTCCCTGCTTCTTCGTTTGTTCTCCCTGCTCCATGGTTCCTCCTCCCTGCCTCTGTCCATTATGACCCCTCTGTCCTCCCTGCTCCATGCTGCCTTCTTCCTGCTTCATGCTGCCTCCCTGCTGCATCCTCTGTCCTCCCTGCTCTATGCTGCCTCCTCCCAGCTCCATGCTTCTTCCTCTGTCCTCCCTGCTCCATGCTTCTTCCTCTGTCCTCTCTGCTCCATGCTTTCTCCTCCCTGCCTCTGTCCATTATGCTTTATCTGTCCTCCCTGCTCTATGCTGCCTCCTCCCTGCTACATGCTTCTTCCTATTTTCTCCCTGCTCCATTCTGCCTCCTTCCTGCTTCATGCTGCCTCCTCCTTGCTGTTCCATGCTACATCATCTGTCCACCTTCCTCCCTGCTCCATGCTTCTTCCTCTGTCCTCCCTGCTCCATGCTGCCTCCTCCCTGCTGCATCCTCTCTATCATCTCTATTCCTTGCTGCGTGATCCATGCTTCCTCCTCTCTGCCTCTGTCCATCCTGCATTATTTGTCCTCCCTGTTCCATGCTGCCTCCTCACGCCTTTGTCCTCCCTGCTCCATGCAGCCTTCTCACTCCATTGCATTCATTACTCTGTCCTCTTTAACAGAATGGAACCCAATAGCAGGGTTAGCAGGAAACTGGGCAGTAGAGCCCACTTTTGGGCTAAGCAAAGGTATGTGCCCACTTTTGGGTTAAGCAAAAGAAGAGAGTGCCTACTTCTAAGGCAATCAAGTGGATAACAGGGTGCTTAATACAGGCTGCTAGCAGCAGCAGACAAAGATAAGGCTAGAGACAGGATAAACAAATAGGCACATCAGGCAAAATAAGATACTGCAGCTGGAAAACTGCAAAAGGAAAGTCCAAGCAATAGTAGTAAATGTGCCAAATGCAGAGCCAAGGTCAGGAAGTATTGCAGCGAGTATCAAAACTTAGGCAGGATCACAGGCAGGAAATCTAGCAACAAAAAGGAAGCAGCAACTGCCAAGACTCTAATGCCAGAGCAAGGAGTGAAGACATAGGCTGCTGATTATGTAGTTAGAGAGCATTTCCAACTAACTCTTGGGATTAGGGTTGCCACCTCGGCCATGTTTTCCTGGACACTTATGAGTTACACATGCTGCAAGGTGTACAGAGGGCAACATGCACTGCGCTCCTGTACAGCACACAAATAGTGATACTGGACAGCACTATTCATGTTCCTCCCTGCATACCCTGCAGCATGTGTAACGCATAAGTGTCCAGGAAAAGGTGGCAACCCTAATCTCAAGAGTTAGTCGTAAAGGGATAGTCTAGTTAAAATTAAACTTTCCTGATTCAGGTAGGGCATGCTATCATCAAATTTGCTTTGTTCTTTTGGTATTCTTTGTTGAAAGCTAAACCTAAGTAAGCTCATATGTTAATTTCTAAGCCCTTAAAGGCTGCCTCTTCTCTTAGTGCATTTTGACAGTTTTTCACAGCTAGTCAGCACTAGGTAAGGGGGCAGTTTGCAGAGGCTTAGATACAAGATAATCGCAGAGGTAACAAGTATATTAATATAACAGTGTTGGTTATGCAAAACTGGGGAATTGGTAATAAAAAGACTCCAGACTGCAGGGTGATTTAAAGAGATTTGCTTAAAGGGACTGTAAACAGCTTGATACTTTCATTTGAAAATCTCAAGATTTAGGGCAGCTCTCTGGGCTAGTGAGATTCTTTAAGAATTCTCGTCAGTACTTCTCTTCCCCTTGCGGGATTATATAAAGCCACTTTTTACTTTGAAAACAGGGCTATACTGCATTTTCATATGGGAAGGAGATGCATATATTACAAAACTGCTGAAGGAAAACTGTAATTTAAAAATCATACAAAATGAATAATGGCACTATTTACACAAAAAATACTGATTGTACCGTTAAGGTGCATCAAAAATTATAACAAAACTGATCACCAAAAATCGTATTTTATTAAAATTGTAAAATTTGTATCTAAATTACCCAGGAATAAATCATTAAATATGCACAGTGTTAATAGTAATTTTAGTACATTGGATGTGCAAAAAACACCTAAAAATTCGTACTTAAAAGTACAAAATACAAAGCGTAAGTGTTGTTTTTTCATAAAATGGGCTGAACATTGGCCTTCCACAGGCGTATATGATATTGTCTCTCTAATCCCAGTGTAAATCTGTAAACATTTGTACCCATTAGATCTCGCTGTTTTTTTCTCGCAAATTAAAGGTGGCGAGCTTTTATCAAAATACTCTGAATTACTCTGAAAGGAAAGCCTATGCATACGAAAATAACAGCGATTTAAAGGTAAAGTGTGCTGTAAACGGCATCATTTGATTTGTATTATGCATAAAAGTTTAAACATACGCTGGGTCCTCCCTCTATACTTTGTTCTCCATTGCAAACTTTCACATAGCAGAAAAACATTATTTCTATGGGTGACAGCTGGCCACTGGCAGGGACAGCCCCTGTGTTTATAGAATTCTATGAGGGCTGCCCCTGCAAGTGTCAGACTGAAAAACTAGTCTAGGCTGGCAAATATTTTAGTATCAGGCCACATTTCTTAAGATATTTAATTTTCCTTTAAGCAAATCACCTTGCAGTTTGGAGTCTTTACTGTCTTTTTGTTCTGGATAATAATTTGCTTTCTTCAAAGAGAAAAAAAGTAATCAAATTATTACATTTATATATTTTGTAAACAATTTAACGGGATATAAAATAAAAACTTTTTTTTTCTTTCTTGATTCAGATAGAACATGTAATTTTAAACATTTTTTCAATTTTCTTCTATTATCTAATTTGCTTCATTCTCTTGGTATCCTTTGTTGAAAACATACCTAAGTAGGCTCGGGAGCAGCAATGCATGACTAGGAGCTGCTGATTGGTGGCTGCACTTATATCCATCTTTCTATTGGCTCACCTGATGTGTTCAGCTAGCTCCCAGCAGTGCACTGCTGCTTGTTTAAGAAAGGATAACAAGAGAATGAAGCAAATTTAAAAATAAACGTAAATTGGAAAGTTGTTAAAACTTGTATGCTCTCTCTGAATCATGAAAGATCATTTCTGAGTTTGAAGTCCCTTTTAAAGACATTTTTAAAAAAATGCATGGTGCATTAATTACATAAAGGTGATTTGCTTAAAGGGACATTAAATGCCTTAAAGGGACAGTCTACTTGAAAAAATGTTTATTGTTTAAAAAGATAAATAATCCCTTTATTACTCATTCCCCAGTTTTGCATTCCCTTGTATTTAAGCCTCTGCAGACTGCATCCTTATCTCAGTACTTTTGACAGACTTGCATTTTAGTCAATTAGTGCTGACTCATAAGTAACTCCACAGGAGTGAGCACAATGTTATCTATATGGCACACATGAACTAGCGCTGTCTAGCTGTGAAAAACTGCCAAATTCATTGATATTAGAGGCGGCATTCAAGGGCTTAGAAATTAGCATATGAGTCTACCTAGGTTTAGCTTTAAACAAAGAATACCAAGAGAACAAAGCAAATTTGATGACAAAAGTAAATCGGAAGGTTGTTTAAATTTGCAGCACGGGGGAGAAAACAGAAAGGAAGCAGTTTTACTGGATGGGGGGGAGGAGAGGGAGGAGGAGGGAGGGACTTTTACAGGTGGAAGCAAGGAGTTTTAAATGATGGAGAAAGGAGTTTTGGAGTAGAGAGCAAGGAAAGCGTACACGAGACCTCTACATCCCTGTCCCCATTCCTTATTGCATCAGCAAATAGCATAATTAATTGTTGTTTGTCACAACTCAGCAAGTCCTTCCCGTTCTGCAGCACTGCTCCATCATTCATCTTAGTCAGATCAAACTAGCTGTCTGGGAGGAAGGGGGACACCCAAACCAACATAAGCTGTCAATAAAAAAAAAGCTGTTCCTTTTCTTAAAGGGATAGAAAAGTCAAAATTAAACTTGCATGATTCAGAAAGAGCATTTCATTTTAAGACACTTTTAAATTCACTTCTATTTTCAAATATACTCTGTTCTCTTGGTATCCGTTGTTGAAAATGAATATGTACATATCCTACGCTAGTGGGAGTTGGTGACTATTATACTAAACTTAAAATAATTACCAATTAAAAAAACTAAATTACACATTTAAAAAACCTAACCCTACTGAAATTCTATTCACTGATTTGAATAGCCAATAGAATTTCATTAGCTCTCATCCTATTGGCTGATTTGAACAGCCAATAGGATTTCAGTAGCTCTCATCCTATTGGATGATTTGAATTTCATAAATCAAATCAGACCATAGGAATGCAAGGGATGCCATTTTGAAAAGGCTCCCTTGCATTGAAGATTCAGTGTATAGCGGTGACCATATGAAGAGGACGCTCCGCACCGGATGTCTTCAAGGATAGACCCACTCCACGCCACCGGTATGAAGATAGAAGATGCCGCCAGGATGAAGATAGAAGACACCGCCTGGATGGATGAAGACCTAGCCACCTGGATGAAGACTTTTTTTTTTAAATGTGTAATTTAGTTTATTTAATTGGTAGTTATTGTAATTTTAGTATAATAGTTTAGTATAATAGTTATATTAGGTTAATTGTTAGTTTAAACTTATTTTTTTTTAATTTCACAGGTAAGTTTTTATTTATTTTAAGATAGGGATATTGTAGTTTTAATATAAAGTTAGGGGGTTGTTAGGTTTAGGGGTTAATAGTTTAATTTATTTTTTTGCGATGTGGGGGGCTAGCGGTTTAGGGGTTAATAGGTTTATTAAGTGGCGGTGATGTTGGAGGCCAGAGGTTTGCAGGTTAATAACTTTTATTAGTGGCGGCGATGTTGGGGAACGGCGGAATAGGGGTTAATAACTTTATTATAATGTTGGCGATGTCAGGGAGTGGTGGAATAGGGGTTAATAGCTTTATTATAGTGGCTGCGGTTTTGGGTAGCGGGGGAATAGGGGTTAATAACTTTATTATAGTGGCGGGGATGTGGGCGGACGGCAGATTAGGGGTTAATAGATTTATTTAATAGTCGTGATGTGTGCGGGCGGCAGATTAGGGGTTAATAAGTTTTAAATAGTTTTTGCGATGTGGGAGGGTGGCGGAATAGAGGTTAATAGGTAGTTTATGGGTGTTAGTGTACTTTGTACACCAACCAAATGCTTAGCACCTGTCAGTTTAGCCTTCTTGTGCATGCTCCATATAATAAAAATTGTGTTCATTCAACCCCACTGCTTTTCCTTCGTGACACAGACGTTTCAGCCCCAATATATCCTCCCAGCTCACACACATATACTCTTATCCGCTTTACATTGAGAACTCACATATGCAGCTTACGTCCGGGACCCATCTCCTTCGATTGCACAAACCTGGTGCTACCTGCGGATTGCTTCAGAGACTCCACTTGTTCGCGGATGCCCGGCTCATCTTCACTCGGCGTCTTGTGTTGCTCCTTCCCGTCGGCGTGTGTGCGATGACGTCAATGGGCGTGCTTCAGTCACATGACCGGCAGTGGGGCGTGGTAGTAAACGCTCCATGTGTGCTCTCTCTCGATTACTCCAGCTGTACAAACTTCAAAGAAATAGAGGCACCTCCACGGCATGCATTTAAAAGTTCCTTTATTTATCGTACAAACAGCGGATAAATAATTCTGTCAGTTACACAGCTCAGGTCGGAAAGACTTGGGTTGCTCCCAGTGACCCACTGATGTGTTTCGGCTCGCTGGCACTACGATTATGGCCAGCGAGCCGAAACGCGTCAGTGGGTCACTGGGAGCAACCCAAGTCTTTCCGACCTGAGCTGTGTAACTGACAGAATTATTTATCCACTGTTTGTACGATAAATAAAGGAACTTTTAAATGCATGCCGTGGAGGTGCCTCTATTTCTTTGAAGTTAGTGTACTTTGTAACACTTTAGTTATGAGTTTTGTGAAACTCACAACTACTGCTTTCAGATGGCGATATAGCTCGTGTCAGTATAGGCTGTAATGCAAGCATTTTAGCCTCACTGCACAACCTGTTAAGCTCGCGCTATGGAAATCCCATGCAAAAATTTAATTTTTTTGAGTGTGCAATTGACGTTGCATTACAAGGTAAAATTCTTGAAGTATAGCTATACCGACACGACTCGTAATGGCTGCACAACTCGTAATCTAGCCATTTGAAATTACACACCGCCATATTTGATTAAGTAAGGAAGCAATGTCACGAGATACAAATGCTACGTGCTCAATTAGTTAACATTAAAACAATAATAGAAAATAGCCAAATCAATAACTCAACAAACACACAAGCCTAATATACTAATATTTCCCCTGTTTCCGAATAGAGACATAAACACATATCCCTATGGTTTTGGTGCACAACAGATTAATTCCACACATCACCTATTAGCATAAGTACACACTATTAAAAAGGTTTAGTCAACATACAGGCCCATCAACTTGTTATGCAGCACCCAATATTACTATTTTGGTTGTCCTTAATCCTGCGCATTTTTATTTTTTGATTATGAAATCGGGATATTAAGGACAAACATAACAACTTCATGTGATAAAAAAAATATTAATTGCAGAATCACTGTAGAATTGTGTTCCCTACATAAACACACTGACAATACTGGCCAAAGATAAGAAATTGTTATCTGCCAAAAACAAGCTTAAGATTGTGATAAGCCCCAAAGTTATTTGCTCTCCATAAAACCATGAAGATGTAGGAAATTCCTGGCGGGTACAATTCTCAGTGGATGGAGGCTGATGACCATATAGGGTTACTGATTTTTTAAACACTTTTTATAAACAACAACTATTTAGATTTGCTGCCTTTTTCAGAAATGCTCATCAGTAACAGCACTAAAATGAGAAACAAATAAAGAAGGTGACAAGGGGCAGTGACTTAATTTCAGTTGGAGGCAACATAGTATTTTATGATCATATAGGGACTCTTTTCCTGTTTATTGTCAGGAACAGACTCCAGAGCTGTACAAGTTGGATAGGGGGCATTTGACAATAGTAACACAAATGGTGAGATAGTGTTTAAAAGTAACACAAATGAATGTCTCCTTCTTGGGCCAAACATTGACTCACGGCCTACTTAGCACTGTTTAGGTAATGTGTCCTGAAATGATTAAAGTAGCAATTCCTTTCCATTCCCTTTTTTGCTGATCCTGTTGGTTTTTTAGTGTTCCCTTATCTGAACACAACCACATTTTTAACACTGCATTTTATTTTATCACCAAGTGAATGTAATGAATGATACATTTGTTGATTGGTTTAGTCATTTCATCTCCAACACACAAATATGCAAAATTTAATTTTCCTTGGAAATTTTTTAGGGAAAATAAATATTTAGCTGCTGTGCTAAGTTTATATAGCTGTAGCTATCTGTATAATTAATGGTAGGCAGTGATTAGAACTCTTGAAATCTCAAACTGAACATTTTCTATAGAATAATGAGAAGGCAGCTGATTACTTTATGTAATCCCATCAGAGAATGAGAAGTGAAGCAGGAACTGATCTTCCAGATTGTGCTTCTCATTATAACCTCATTACTCATAACGGGTAAACCCTACACAGCCGGAAGAGCACACGTTTAGCATAAGAGAATCAATCTGTCTCTGCTGGGAAAATCCTTTTATAGTAATTTTCTCTATATAGTATTCTGTGCTGTCTCATAATAATAATTACCATTGGGGTTGCTGTGTATATACGGAAATATTAGGCAGTTTGTATCTAGCAGATTTTCCTTGTGCAGTTTTCTTACTCTCCGGTAGAAATATCAGGGCTGAATTATCAAGGGCCGAACGACCCCTGATGGCCCTGTTTCAGCACAAGCCTTCAGGCTCGCGGGAAACAGCAGTTAATATGATCGGGTTGATTGACACCCCCTGCTAGCGGCCGCAAATCTGCAGGGGGCGGCATTGCACTAGCAGTTCACAAGAACTTCTTGTGCAATGCTATATGCCAACAGCGTATGATGTCAGCATTCAGCGATGTCTGTCGGACATGATCTGCTGAGCGGATCATGTCGGACAGACCGATGATAAATCGGCCCCTCAGTGTATACATTTCAATTTAGAGTCATCATGCAAAACCTATTGTGTAATGTGCCTAATACAATCTAAAAATCTAAGTATATTAAAAAAAAAACAGTAATTGATTTGAAAATTATGATGAACTCATATTCGGATTTGGAGTACCAGGTGCAAAATAAAATATGCATCTTTAGAGAAACCAATTTAAAAGCCTTTATAGTGAGAACAAATTGCAAGCTCTAATTCAGTAGAACATGCAATTTCATCACTCTGCAAATCAAGGTGCAGTTAGATTTGGACATTTAGATAACAAACGAGAGCATGTCATTGTTTTCACTATAATTATCCATTAAAAAGTAATGTTTATTTATAAGGGATATATAGCTAAATTAATTTGTATACATTTGATTATGGGGTTAAAGGGACAGTCAACACCAGAATTTTTGTTGTTTAAAAAGATAGATAATCCCTTGATTAACCATTCTCCAGTTTTGCATAAGTAACACATTTATATTAATACACTTTTTACTTCTGTGACTAACTTGTATCTAAGCATCTTCTGACCTCCCCTAATCACATGACTTTTAGTTACTTTGCATATAGTTGCAACTAGAATACCAAGAGAACAAAGCAAAATTGTTGATAAAAGTAAATTGGAAAGTTGTTTAAAATTAAATGCCCTATTTGAAAAATGAGAGGTTTTTTTGGACTTGACTGTCCCTTTAAACTGTATCAGTACCACTGTCTATTTCTCTCCTGTATAGATTTATTTAAACTACAAATTCATTTCAGTACCTGACCGTGGCAGTATCAGCTTATTGCAGTCTAATACACTTTAATTACAATTTATTAAAGGGACATTAAAGCTTTTTTTTTTTAAATACATAACTTATTTTTCCTATGCTTACTAAATGCTTACTAAATAAGCATTTTACTTTGATATTCAGGTATCTTAGTCACTGTCCACAAACATAGATGTGGGAATTGTCTTTCTTAGTCAAGAATGCCATGTAATCTCCATTTTTTTTTGTTTCATGATTCGGATAGAACATAACATTTTTTTGTGAAAATAAGTTTCCTCTATTATCAAATACTTTATCATGACATTCTTTCTCAAAAACTATGATCCTGAGCCAACCTACCTGCTATTCAATAAAGAATACCAAGAAAACAAATGTAGCCACCAAGCAGCAAATGCTATCTAGGATGATGAACCAAAAATGGTCCGGCTTTTAAGCTTACATTCCTTATTTTTCAAATAAAAAGAGCAAGAAAACGAAGAAAAATTGAGAATAGGAGTAAATTAGAAAGTTGCTTAAAATTGCATGCTCTACTCTATCTGTATCATGAAAGAAAATGTTTAGTTTTGTGTCCCTTTTAAGTACCAGTTGTGCAAAAACAAAGCTATCATATACTATTTTAAGAATAATTTAATGTTTTTTTTTTTTTTAACCATGATGCAAACACTTGTCTTTTTACTATTTTCCCCTAAGTTTTAATATGATTATTTGTACCACCTATACTATACTAAGACACTTATGGCCTAGCTTGGAGGAAGTTACTCCTTTTGCAAAACCAGTTCATCTTCACTTTGCATCACCATCATTTACCTGTAGTCCACAAATTTGAACTAATGTTCCCACATCTCTGAGCCTTTAAAAAACATCTCACCCAGAACGGGTGGCACAGGTGGCCCCGGGGTCATTGCTCAAGGGCCAAGGCAAGGCCAAGGTCCTATACCCAGGGTCCCAGGTGGTAGGTGCTTGGCGGGGGTCCCAGGGTAGCTCGGGGCTTCATACCGGCGAGGGCTCGTTAGGTGGCGTTGGTAGTGGGAGCAGTGGGGCCTTACCTGTGTAGGTAGTCCTTTCTGGTGAATCCATCGCGTCAGAGGTGGTGCTCTTGCAATCCTTAGCGTCGGTCCTCATGAGGGTTCATCATCGGGCTTGGCGGTGGGGGCAGTCCCAGGTTCCGGTTCCATGTGTTGCGCAGGCCTCGGTCCATTTGTCGGTGTTTTTCCCATCCTTGATGGCCGATGTGTCGACTTCCGGTTACGTTGCATGGCCCACCGTTGCTTCCGGAGACGTCATTTCCGGTCAGAGCTTGGGCAGTGAGCAGAGCGGATTGTCCCCCTCAGTCTCTGTAGGTAAGAAGGTAGCACCATGGTGGGACACCTGCTCTAGGGGGTATGCCCGTTAGCCATCAGGAGGCAGGTGGGATCCATACGAAGGTTGTGGGGGTCATGGCAGAGGCTCAAAAGGGGGCAAGCTTGGCTCAAGATGCGGGGCAAAAAGGGCATCTGGTAGCAATGCGGGTGGATCACAAGTCCGTACCAGGGCTTCCGCCATGGCTGGCAATAAAGGAGAGGAAGCCATAAGGGCCCCCTCCTCAAGCTTGCAGCCTACATCAGAAGCAAACAAGGCCAAGGCAGCCCCTTCGCGCGCTGCGACAAAAGTAAGGGTAAGGCCCCCACGGCTCGAGCTGGGCCTAAGGGGGTCACAAGCAACTTTGACCCCGAGTAGCGGGACCACTTGCCAGGAATTGCAAGCCGCAGGCCTGCAGGGTTCAGTATCACCCAGAAGGACTGAAGCGGCTGGATCAGGGCAAGTGGTAAGAGGGGGGCAGTTAAGAGAGGGCACGCTAGGATCAGCGCCAGTCCAGGCAAGGGTTTAGCGGGCAGTGAGTGAGGGGATGTAGGCCCTGTAAGGGCAGCTCGCGCACAAGGGCATAGCAGGGCTGTCAGGTTTGAGGATGAATATGAGTGTGATCAGACTGCCAGTACTGATGAGGAGACTAATTTGCAGTTTGTTGTGAGTGACAGTGACTGTGAGTGTGGTCAGGAATACGGGGCTGGAGAGGATAGGGAGGAGACAGCTAGCTCTTCCCATGGTAGTCCCCTCTTGTCCTCTGTGTTTCAGATTCCAATGGCGTCTTCATCTTGCAGTGATGCTGCACCTCAGAGGTCTTGGGCTCTTGTTCCCAGAGTGGTGACAACGAGTTCTGACGACCCCAGCCCATCGGGATCCGGCCAAGGACCTTTGGCATCCTCTTCTGGTGAGTGCCAATTTAATTTGTCCCGGGGGGGTATGACTCATCTACCTTGAGTGGGTCCAGGTCTGGGTCAGAGATCGATAGGTCTCTGGGTTTGCATACAAAAGGCCATAGGAGGATGTACAGGTTGTTGAGAAAAATAAGTAGGGGCAAATCTGGGGAGGGTAATGTTGGTGATCCGACTCAGGTATCTCGACACCCGGGGGTGCAGGTGGGCTCACCACAGGTCATGGACAGAAAGGTGGTATTGCATGGGGATACATACTCATAGTTTGCATGCCCACCTGAAGTAAAAAATGTTTAAAGCGGGTACAGGACGGTAAGTACATCAATATGTTTGAATTATCCGCTGAAGCATTTAAGTTCAAAGAAATGGCGGAAGACGGGACAGGCCAGAAGAAATTCAAAAGGCCTGATACATTTGAAGAATGGCATCATTGCTTTATCGTGTACACTACATGCTATTTAGAAAGGTACCCAATGCAAGGTACTGCTCTGTTTAAGTACATAGACACTATTGATGCCATCCAGAGAAAATATGCAGATGAAGCCTGGAGGGATTACGATATGCTTTACAGGAAGAAAAAGGTGGGTAACCCATTGCTTGACATTGGCACCTTGGATCTTCACCTTTGGGCTCATCTTGACCAGAACGGCTGGCACAGGTGGCGCCGGGGTTGTTGCTCAAGGGCCAAGGCAAGACCAAGGTCCTATACTATACTAAGACACTTATGGTCTAGCTTGAAGGAAGTTACCACTTTTGCAAAACCAGTTCATCTTTACTTTGCATCACCATCATTTACCTGTAGTCCACAAATTTGAACTAATGTTCCCAAATCTCTGAGCCATTAAGAAACATCTCACCACTAGTCAGTTTTCCTGAACTTTTTATTTTTGTAAAATGCCAAGTACAAAGATATCATTAGTTCCTTCTTTGAACTTTGAAGAAATAACTCTACCCCCATATGATTAAGATGAACACATCCTGCAAGTATTTGCAACCATTATGCGCCCCATGCATCACTGACACACCACCTTTCTTCTATTAAAAACAAGACAATTTTATTTATTTTTTCCAGTTGTGAATAGCACCCTGAACTCTTTACTGAGTTCCAAGAAAGTGTACATCACATCATGACACATAATAAGCTGTGTCCACAAAATTTAGCAGCATAGAGTACAGATCCTCTAATTTACTACCAAAGAATTCACAAACCACAGTACAACTTTCTCACCAACAGATACACTTTTTTGTTTCCCAGTGGGCATGCTAAGCAAAGTCATGACATTCTAACCACACTTAGTCACCGTTAAATTGTTTTCCTTTCCCAAAACGCGTAAGACTGTGTTTCTGTTCTACTTGTCTCTATAGATATCTGTAATGCTCGTGGGATATTCCACTATCAGACCAAACTTAGGCCTAGATTTAGAGTTCGGCGGTAAAAGGGCTGTTAACGCCACGCGTGTTTTATGTCTAACGCACGGCATTGTTTGACTCCGGTATTTAGAGTTAAAATAAGACCATCTAACGATGCTCCTAACGCGTGTATGTAACACGCGTAATACTGGCCGCGTAAGACAGTCTCCCATAGAGATCAATGGGAAAGCAAAAAAATATCTTTTTTCACCTAACACTCGATCTCGCGAGAATACGCACAGCTCAGTCATATGACGCATACCACATCATGCACAACAATAACACGCCGCAAATGTCACAACAACAATCAATCAACAAATCACACAAGCATTACACATTCACAATCGGGGGATGTTTTAATAAAATTTTTATACGGGGAATACGCATATACTTTAAGATGCGGAAAATCGCTAAATAACAACAAGGATTAAAAATGATATACATACACTAGAAAAAAGATCGTATTCAATATCACTATATATTAGGACAAACATACATATACAACACTTCACTAATAACACACCATCGCAAATTCACATTTAAAATGAATACTATTGGACAATGTTAGAGAAAACGACCACTATGACATCATCGCATTCTGCACATTCCACAAATACCAACTCAAAATGAGCATGCGCAAATTCACACACCTAATACACATTGCAATAATATTAATTGCTAATAAAGCACACCTGAACACTATTTACAACGCAAATAGGTACATCATTAAACATTTACACAGGGTATATAAGCACCACACAAGCATGGCTTCTTTGACTGTGTTGCTGTTGGGTCTTTGGAGATTGGAGGTTTAAGAATAGAGAGTTTGCGAATTTTTGAGAGTTAGTGTTAGCGTGAGAGAGTCAGTTGGTAGTGTTAGCGTGAGAGAGTGAGTGAGTTAGTGGTAGTTAGTGGGAGTGGGAGAGAGTCTGTTAGTGGGAGCGTGAGTGAGTTAGTGGGAGTTATTAGTGAGAGTTGTTAGTGTGAGCGTCAGTTAGTGGTAGTTAGTGAGCGTTAGTGGGAGTGTTTGTTAGTGAGAATTAGAAGTAGTGTGAGTTAGCGAGCGAGTGATTTTTCTGTACACTTAACACATTTACACGCAAACACATTCAATACATACATACACTTATCAATAACACTACATACACTCCATACCCCCTACCCCCTCATACTACACTCCATACCCCATTCCTTGTAGTCCCATTCCCTTTCATCCCATTTACTCTTATCCCATACCCCATACCCATCCCATACCCATCCCCTAGTTACATTTAGTTTACATATCCTCCTTTTAGTCTTATTCTTTAGTTTATTTAAAGACTCCTTACCCTCTTTGTTTTTTACATCCCTCTCACACTTTAAGCACCTTTTTTGTCTTTTTAGTTCTTTATTTTGACCCCCTTTAATTTCATCACACTCACTTTTTGTTTGATTATTTGGGGTTTAGTTTAGGGAAGAGATGGAGGCCAGGCAGGGGACAGGTAGAGGGGGGAGTAGAGGGAGGGGGAGAGGAACAGGGCAGGAAGGGGGGCAGGAAGCGGGGGTGGAAGCGGTGGGTGGACCCAGCCACTTGGTTCAAGATGACCAAGTGGCTGGGCCCAGTGGCGGTCAGAGTAGGGCTTCACAGTCCGGGAAACAGAGGGCATCATCACAGGGGAAGGCCAAGGCGACCAGGGAGGCGAGGTTTTCGATGGAGGAGAAGGAGGCCCTCGTAGAGGCCTACATGGCCAGGCATAGGATGCTGCAGCACCAAAAGACCACCCCGACTGACAGGAGGAGGCTCTGGAACGAGATTAGGAATGCAGTCAATGCAGTGGGTGGCCGGAACCGCGATATGGATTCTATCAAACATCGGTACCGGGACTGTAAACTTGAACTGAAAAAAAAGTTAAGCCTGGAGGCCCGACATGCCGCAGGGACCGGTGGCGGCCCTGCCATTGAAATGGACTACTGCCGATGGGAGGAAATGTTGCGTCCCAGCATCTCCGAGGTGGAAGTAGTCGGTATCGGAGGAATCGATACCGGGAACCTGCCACTCTCATCTGACGGTAAGCTTATTGAACAATAATTTCACATACAAATGTATTTCAAGGGACACTATACGCAAACATTTACTTTCATGATTGAGGTAGCGAATACAATTTGTCAAAACATTCAAATGTACTTATATTACCTCATTTGATTCATTCTTGAGATATATTTTAATGAAGAAATAGCCATGCACACGGTGAAACAATCACAGGAGGCAGCTATATTCAGCTAACAATCAGCATCTTATAAGCATATTTAGATATGCTTTTCAGCAAAGAATATCCAGAGAATGAAGTGAATTAGATAAGAAAAGTACATTCGAAAGTTGATACAAAATGTATGCTTCTAAATCATGAAAGATAAAACATTGGGTTTCATGTGTTAAGTATCCGATTAATGCTATAACGTTGTTTACACGCATTCAATTACTTTGCGGTTACATCAGTATCTAGGCTATAGGTTAGGTGTGCATTTAAACAGACTGAAAAAAAACGCAAAAACATTCACATTGACCAGATATCACAAACACGGTTTATGAAAAAGATGAAATCGTATTGATTGTTTGTTAGATTTCAAAGTGGATTAATGATTCTGCATTTGTAATTGTATCGTAAGCTAAGTCATTTAAACCTTTATTTGCAAATATGCTAATATATACTTTTTTTCTTTTTTTTTTTTATATACAGAGTCTGGGGACGAGGCAGCACAGCCTCCTGCATCTCCCCGGTATGAGAGTGGTGGTGAGGAATTTCCACTTCGGAGGGAAGAGGCCCCCCGTGACGAACAGCGCACGGGAGATGATCAAGAGGCCCCGGAAGCACAGGAGGAACCCGCGGAACCCGAGGTCCCTCAAAGACCCGCACTCCGCCGTGCACGGGCACCCCGCCGTGCACGGGTTCAACATGCACAACAAGAGGAGATAGCGGAGGTGCGGGTTCTACTGGAGTACATAGACCAGATGCGTACCTCCCGGATAGAAAATATAGAAGGACGACACAGAATACTTGATGGCCAAAATCAGATTATTCAAGGCCAAAATGAAATCATAAACATACTGAATAGAATAGAAGAAGGCCAAACAAGAATATTTAATCTTCATCAACAAATGTTCACTTTTTTCCGGGAGGCGCATGCTGGTCTACCTCCTGTTGCTGTGCCTCTTGTTGCTGGGCCTCTTGCTGCTGGGCCATCTCCTCCTGCCGGCCCATCTCATCCTCCTCAGCCATCTACTCCTCCTACTCAGCCATCTACTCCTCCTCCTCCTCAGCCATCTACTCATCCTCCTCCTCAGCCATCTTCTCCTCCTCATCCATCTTCTCCTCCCCAGCCATCTACTCCTCACCTTGGTCGTCCCAGTACTCTTCCTTCCACTCCTCCCACAACAGCTCCAAGGAGGACTCTTCGGAGTCGGCAGTTGCCTCTCCCAGAGCCTCAGCCCCGTGGGAAGAGGGGAAGGAAGAGGAAGTAAGTATTTTTTTCATCTTCACTGCTTTTTTTAATTTAATGTGTAATGGATAGGTATGTGATGATGTGGTTTTCATACACTTGTGGACCACACTCTGTATATAATCGACTTCTATGGGGCCGGGTCCATGGAGGCAGATTGTTTGCAGAGTGTGGGTTATAAGTGTGTGAAAACCACATCATCACATACCTATCCTTGTTCATGATATTGATTGGTTTCTGTGATGTGATGTCCAAACTGTTTCCCCAATCGCTAACTCAATTACCATAACAATTTTCCATGATGGCATATTACTGTTTGAATGCCAATAACACAGCTTAAAGGGACAGTCAGAAAATTATTGTTTACAAAGAAAACACTGTATTACGCATTATAAAGTTTGAAACAACAAAACATGGAGAAATACATGTGTGACTTATGTGCTTACCCTTGTATCTATGACTATGAAAAATGACCACTTATTTGTTGTTCTGACATAACAACATTTTAGATATCAATGATCAATACATGGTCAATAATATGCTGTATGAGCCCAAGGTTTTACATATACAAATGCTATCAAAATGCCCTCTAGTGCTCAAATTGTATAATGATTACAAGCACTCTTCAAGATGGAAGAAATGAGCACACCAACCTCATAAGTTTAGATAGCAAATTTAAATAAACCCAGACAAATGTTCAATTGTTGAGAAACATTTGATATCCTTGATATTACAGAATTGACTTTTAGAATAATGACAAACATTATATATTTTCTAAACTGTCCCTTTAACAACATTACATATGCTAACACATATTTTAAACTTGTTGGTATATCTACATGTACTTTGTCAAATTAAAAAAAATTGAAATCACATTTATATTGACGTGTTAAATAAAGTCTATTTTCTTTAAGAGACATTATTGTGTTAATATTTTATTGTAAATACATTTTTATTTAACAATGAATATGGTTTAAAGTCCTTTTAGGAGGGGGGGGGGGGGAGAAAATATGCTAACAATAATATATTTGAAGATTAAACTATGTGGATCTCATACATGATACAAAAAACAACATTTGCATTCAAGGGACAGTATCCTATATTTTTTTTTTTTTTTTTATATATAATTTTTATTGAGGTTCAGAATAAGGCATACATAGAATATAATAAACAAAGCGTCACAATAAAAAAAATAACAGGTAAATTATAGCATAGGTTTGAATAGTGGCACAATGCATAATAATGCAAAATAACATTGTGAATGCCTAGTACTCTGTATGCTCCCTAAATGGTAACAGAGGCCACTCTCGGACCTCAAACAAAGGTATATAATCATATATATAGGGGGCTAATTCAAATATAAAAGACCACTCTTGGATCTTTAAGTGGGAACCTCTTTTTTTTTTGTTTTTAGTATAGTAGCAAAATGCTATAACTGATAACTGGAAACCTGAACATTTTTACTGTATAGTGATTTGAATGTTCTGTGGTAACATGGAAAAGCTATATAGTAGCTAAATGCTATAACTGATAACTGGAAACCTGATAACTTATTTTATAGCATCAAGGGAATATTTTCGGGGAATAGCAGAAGATAAAATAATTAAACAAATAGGTAATTTTAGAATGTTTGATACAAGCTAAATAAAATAGTACTATCATACGCTGTAATATGAATTTTCTGCACTGACCAGCTTAGAGAGAGGGACAATCTCGGGATATTTTATGAGCTATTACATAACTAGAAGGTCTGTTGTGACAAAAACAGTATCCTTAAAATTAATTATATGGACTGCTTCAGCTTAGACTAAGTAGCATTCCAAATGCTTTGGTTGTATGACTATACGCATAGTGCACTGCCCCGGCCGCGGGCCATGCACCACTGCACAAAAGATTTATAGAAACAGTAGGCCTAGCACTTAGAAAGCATATGCCATGAGGATAGTTCAGGCTGGGAAAATAAATGTACAGCACAGTACCTACTTTTGTAGACTTTCATGTAAAGTTGATCTATGTTAACTGCCATGGAAAAATGCAACTCGCTAAATGATGTTAAGAGACTCACTTTTCCTACTAATCCTATATGGGACTATGAAGAGCAAATACAATTATGGAATAATGTAGGAATGTGCTGCTAATTTGGAATATGTAAGGAGGTCACAATATCAGTAAATACAGGTTATAAGAAGAATATACCCGTGTATGCTAGGGTACAACTACGGGAAGAGGATATAACTAGTTAAGCATTCAAAAGTAAGGTAACCCAAGTTCATAGTACCCCTGGGAACTTCAAACAGTGCCACATACGCATTATAAACATTAAAGAACATTAAGGGTAATAGCGGGGGAGCTAACAAACTGAAAAACTGTGAATACAAAGTTTTGAGGGACAATATAAGTTGGGCACTGTTAAATGTATAGGCATACCACAATTAACGTTAATAAACCCCTAAACATTCAAGAGTAGGGCAAGAGACCTGCAAACGTATGTCAGATAGGATGTTCTCATGGATTGGGTATTAGGGAGTGAGGTGTGGATTATTTGATCTATTATTCATATATTAGTTAGACACTTATCTAATCTACAGCTATGTCAAAGGCAAGCACAAGATATATAGCACAATTAATACAGGATATAACTTTTACCTTGTGAGACCTAACTATGATCTTTGATTTTGCCCTTTTAAATGAAGAGAGGAAAAGAAAAAAAAGAAAATAGGTCAAGGGATCTGTAGATGTAAAACAAATAGGATATCCTCCCTGAATTGGCATTAAATGATATACCAGACCGTAGATCTTTAAGCACATATTCATAATTTACATGTATGCACTTTTCACTTCTGAAGTTATAACGACAACACTCACAAAAATTCAGAGCAAAATGTCTCAAGGATATAACTCTAATATAGTAAGATCAAACTGTGATCTTTAGCTTAATAACCTGAAATAAGCAGTGAAAACAATTATAACTCATACTAGTAGCCCATTGTGTCCTGGTTCTTCCCAACTTGTCTTAGGTTAAACATATGAGATACCATAATTTCTGCTGCAAGGGTAAACATTGAATAAGTGAAAAACTCAATAATAGTCTGTGAGGACCTTTGCTGATATCACGTCAAAATAGTCTTAAGTGGGTATAGTCAGAGTCCTCACTGACTTCAGTAAAAGAAAGTGTCACTTAAATGGCAGTCTGTATCAAGCACACTGTTCAGTATTACCCCACTCCTTTTCTGTTATATGCTCTCCTATATCTTTGAAGGACATGAAGAGAGTGTTTCAGGGCATAAATCCCACTGGGAGAAGTTGAGAGCTGAAAGCAGGGTTCATCAGGTAGCGGCTCGCCCGCATGTCCACTGAACTCAGAAAATCCCAAAGCAAGAGAGTCAATTGCTAGCGGCGGTGGCAATGCTCCACTGTTATTTTCAAGTGAGGCTCCTTCCGAGGTATGTATGGGGCTAACCGGCATGGTGTCATTCGGCAGTATGAAGGGGGAGCAGTCCACAGGTATAAAGCTGCTAGCGGTTGTCAGCGATGCGCAATGGCTCTTATTAGTGCTCACAGTCTCGGCCGCCATTCCACCGCTCTGTGTCTCCGGGTCTCCCAAACCCTTTTCAGAAGCTGACCAGGATTCAGTGCAGGTGAATGGTGGACACCCGGGCCCTGAAGCGCCACCACCCCCCTGGAACAAGGTAGATACTTCTGTTAGGGTAGGTCGTTCTATTGCGCATTCCTCACCGCTATCATGCTGGTCCTGGAAAGCCGGATCAATGGCAATTAGATATGTTGCTAGCATGCTACGTATGTCTTCGAGGATGAGTTTAGCAGCCTCCATATTATGCGTCTGAGGATGATGTAGATCTAGTAGACTCGTGCAATCCTAAGTATAGGAAAATCTTGCGGTACAATAATGCAGTATAGATAAAGCAAATTTAGTGCAGCTTAACGACAGGACTGCAGGCGTCCCGCCGGGGGGTATAATAGAAAGGCCTAGATCTTACAATGGCCCCGGGCACTGGCGCCAATGGCGATTCTCAAAATTGTTATCATCAAAAGTTGTGGCTTTCAAAATACAACATAGTTCCTGCAGGCAGTTATGTGGGATAAGGCAGATAAGGCAGATTTTGAAGTTTAGCAGAGAAAAGCTTGAGCAGCACACAGTTATGCGACCTAACATGGCCGCCGCCCGGAAGTTCCCCCCAGTATCCTATATTTTTAACATAACTGTATGTAATAGACACTACTACAAACAACAAGATTAACATATACTGATATCAATCTTAAAAAGCTTCAAACAATTGAAAATAAAATAGGGTTAGCTATATTGAAAATATAGACGAAACCCCCATTACAACCGTAAAACAACACAATACACCATCATTAACATATGAAAAGACCCTTTACACAAACTGGAGAAAGCTGGAGAATGTACTCACATGAAACTCAGAGGCTTTGCGAGGAGTAAGAAAATTACTTACATTTTCTTAGAACAGAAGAAAAAATAAACGTATTGGTTAAACAATGGACTATCTAACTAGAGACAAAATACAAGCTTTTGATTTATAATGTGAGTGTCTAATGAACCTTTAATAAAATATACAACGAAATTACATTTAGAAGAAGTCGGCATCATATATTTAGCATATGATAAAGATAAATGCATATTGATTAATTTATTCAAACACAATAGCGCTTATTTATTAATTAGATATATTCAACATTAAACACAACATTAATTTTTTAAGAAAAAGGAACATATTGTTGACAAACATATTAAACATGGACTTTAGAGATTTGCACTTGCCTAGAAATATCCTATGCATGAAAACATTTTTCTTTAGTTCGTTGATTCAACCAGACATACAGCAAAAGAGAATGTGGTGGTCTTTATCAGCTACGGGTCAACAATGTAACATGATGCAAATAATACATATTCGCAAGCTTTTTAAAATTGGATGCAGTCACAAACGTTTTTAACGTGCACAAATATTGCGGGACTACGTAATCCAATCAGACTTTTTTTAACTTTACATGTGCCGTCTTAACATCGCGCTTCCTTGATCACGTAAGAACGCCATCCAATGAAAGGCACATTATTGATCACGTAAGAACGCCCAAAATAAAAGGCGCATCCTTGATCGCGTCAAAACGCAATCCAATAAAAGGCATATTCCTGATCACGTAAGAACGTCAGTCAATACAAGGAATCATTGGACAGCCTGGCAGGTGACGTCTTAAGCAACATGGCGCATCCGAGATCGCTGAAAAACCGCTGACAATACAAGGACTCAGTGACAGCTTGGCATATCACTAAGAAACGTATTTATATTTTAGGAACTAGTATGTGTGTAGATTGCTATCTAGGAATGACAACAAATCCTGATTCATCTTTTCGGACTTGACTGTACCTTGAACTATAGCTATGGTGTATATCTTTAACATTTAAAAGATACACATGAGAAATACATATGCCATTGATGTTTTAAGATATGTTTGGATTGTTGTTGAATAACAATAGTTATACATGTATTGATTAAACGTGTCATTTATTCAGGTTTAATTATTGTCAGCCTACCTATAGCCATATATGGGAGGAGATGTATTTTGTTAACATATTAGTTAACTAATATTCATCATCTAAATTATTTGCATTACACACAGAGATTTATTTGGTTACACCTTTACACTAATATAGATTTGAAAATGAAATACAGGTGCTGTCAACATTACAATAAGATTGTTTATTAATAAAATTATATGTCTTTGTTCTTGTAAAAAGGACAAAAACGCTTTACAAATGGAAAAACATTCATTAACAATTGTGATCAACATCACTTAAAGGGACATTATTTTGTTTTTAAAAAGAGCATACACATAGTCAATACTATTTCAATAAAATGAAGACTTTACAGGGATTATATCATTTTATCAATACTCAGATCATTTGGTAAAGGTGCATCAATTCATGCAGACTTTCTAAATACACACATGGATCTGAACATTTAAATATACATATATACACAAATACCAATCTATATATACATATATAAAGAAATTACTCTGCTAATCATAATCAGGCAATGATAGAGCTAAGAGAAAATAATATAAAGACAAATAATAAGATTACATTGGAGATGTTAATCTTAAAGTCATTTACTATTGTCTTACATATATGATTTCAGTATAACAAATATATTTGGTAGGTCCCTTTAAGGATCAACAACATAAACTAGAGCTTTCAAAAAATAACAGGAAGAATGAGGACAATTATTTGTGAAATAAAATGTATTTTATTAGTATGTAAGAAAACATACACAACGTTTATAAATAATCTTGTAAAAATAAGGAATCTATGAGCCATATGACAAGGTAACACAGTGCATCACAGTCCATGAAGAGAGTTGCCAAGGGCCAGCATAGACCCATTGGAGACACATGACAAGGTAACACAGTGCATCACAGTCCATGAAGAGAGTTGCCAAGGGCCAGCATAGCCCCATTGGAGACACATGACAAGGTAACACAGTGCATCACAGTCCATGAAGAGAGTTGCCAAGGGCCAGCATAGCCCCATTGGAGACACATGACAAGGTAACACAGTGCATCACAGTCCATGAAGAGAGTTGCCAAGGGCCAGCATAGCCCCATTGGAGACACATGACAAGGTAACACAGTGCATCACAGTCCATGAAGAGAGTTGCCAAGGGCCAGCATAGCCCCATTGGAGACACATGGCAAGGTAACACAGTGCATCACAGTCCATGAAGAGAGTTGCCAAGGGCCAGCATAGCCCCATTGGAGACACATGACAAGGTAACACAGTGCATCACAGTCCATGAAGAGAGTTGCCAAGGGCCAGCATAGCCCCATTGGAGACACATGACAAGGTAACACAGTGCATCACAGTCCATGAAGAGAGTTGCCAAGGGCCAGCATAGCCCCATTGGAGACACATGGCAAGGTAACACAGTGCATCACAGTCCATGAAGAGAGTTGCCAAGGGCCAGCATAGCCCCATTGGAGACACATGACAAGGTAACACAGTGCATCACAGTCCATGAAGAGAGTTGCCAAGGGCCAGCATAGCCCCATTGGAGACACATGACAAGGTAACACAGTGCATCACAGTCCATGAAGAGAGTTGCCAAGGGCCAGCATAGCCCCATTGGAGACACATGACAAGGTAAAAGAGTGCAACAGGCACAACAATAAACAGAAAAAAAGGCCAAATGGCAACACTAACAATAAAAATTCAACATGTGGACGGAGGATTCTTATCTGCCACCATGGAGCATATCCAGATCCTCCACTTACTGGTCATCCTCTTCATTGTCCTGTGCATGTCCAGCTCCAGATTCAGGCCTTGAACGTAATTGCATAATTTCACGCAGAGTCAAGTCCTGAACCCGGAGCTGGGCCTGCATGGTGTCGTTCATCCCTCTCAGGACAGCTGCGTTCCTCAACACGGCCTGCTCTACTCTTGCTATCCCTTCTAGCATGAGCCATGCTGAGTCACAGCCTAAAATAAAATAAAATTAAAGATTAAGGATAATTACACAACAGACTAAAAATTTTAATACATACATTGTCATCATAAAGACAAATAATTATTTACATTAATTAGTTTACATTTATTCTTTACACATGAATTAGGTTATTCAGACAGACAGAAATCATTAAAGGGACATGTTACTCAAACATGTTGTCCCCTTTAATTGGTTTTAGATGATCCACTTATACAGCTTGAGTGTATCAAATCTTGTTAAAGGATTTACATTGTACTTACATCAGAAATTTAAAAATTTAATTTAGACTGTGGTAGGCACACCTATCCTTAAACATTTTTGCATTGAGGACAAGCTGTGTAAACATAGCAACCAGAAGAAATTACATTCCCACTGGGTTAGACAAGAGATAATGTATCCACATTTGTACATAAAATTTTGGATCCAAGTAGTGGTGATTGGTATATGTAGTGATATCCAATTAAAGGGACACTGAACCTAAATATTTAATGGACTCATTCAGATAGAGCATGACATGACAAATCTTTATAAATTACACATATTCATTATATGTTTTAATTCTCAAGCTATATTTTGAAAGCAAGAATGTTGCTTTTTATGGAAGCAAATATTTGTTTATCAACTTTGTTTGTGCATGCTGGTTGATGGATACATTCATCCAACAATAAAGAAATGATGGCCAGATTTATTTTATTGTTTAAACTAATTATAGTAATTACTTTTTTTACAAAAATATATCAAGAGAATGACGAATAATTAATAAGAGTATGAAATTATAAATTTGATTAACATTGCATGCTGGATTTGATTCACAATTTAACTTCACTGTACCTTTAAGTATCTTATAAAGTGTATTTAGAATGATACTTACAGCTGTGCCTGGGAAGGACAATCTGACACCCAGGACAATGAAGGTTGAGACAGGGGGGAGGGATGGGATTGGCTTGGGGAGGGATGTGAATGGCTTGGGGAGGGGTGAGCTGCCGCTCCGGGGTAGGCCGTACAGCTGGGGAGTGGGGAGTTTGGGTCTGGGCAGCTGTACGGGCCAGAATACGGGGAGAGCGGCGAAGGGGGGTGTATGGGCGTTTTTTGGGAGGGACAGGATATGAAATATGGGAAGGGCTGGCAGTGGTCTGGGCATGGTCATGAGTTTGGTCATGGGAAGGGCTCTGGGTCTGTGCAGGGGTGTGGCCATGGTCATGGGTGTGTGCATGGGGAGGGGTCTGTGACTGGGCAGGGGCGGAAACCAGATGACCAGAAGTGGTGGATCCATCTGAAAATGTAAAGAAAATATATTAACATCTCATACATCCTGACATCAAATCAACGCATTTCAAATTGATTATGTTTTCAATATACTTCGAAGTGTGTTTGAATTTTTAAACAATTCTGAAATGAGGATATGGTATGTATATAGGCACTCAGATGAATATCAATGACTGTCTGTACAATTTGAACCTTATTATTGTTTTTTGGCATGGAATATGCATGTGACATAATGATGGCATGAATTAGAAATATTTCAAAATAAATATACAAGCAGAATTTCATGCTGCCTGATATAGAAAGGGGGCAGTAGTGTATTTGAACAGACAAATAATATTCCTTTTTAAAGGGCAAAAGCTGTAGACTTTTAAGGTCTTCAATAAAATGATTTCCAAAAAAAAAAACATGTTGGAAACATGATAGATATATTTCACATACCATCAGACTCCAAGGCAGCCTCTTCCTCCTCCGTCCCACATGTGACAGCAATCTCTGTAAAACATAACATGTTGTGTACACGTTAAGATCAGATATTATAACATATGTTACTGTTGCTCAAATACGCACATCAATGTTGCATTAAAGATATACACACACAAAGTTATGATTTACATCATTTTGATGGAGCATACAAATGACAATAGATTTGTTATTGTCAATGAATATTAATTTTAATGTATTGTTTGTATTAATGTTACATTCATAAAAGCATAGTACATAGAACATTTAAGATTTCTCATGTGTGTATAACTTGATGACTGTTGTCAAAAAATCTAATGGAAACAAACATATGTTATACATCTTATGAATAACAAATGTGTAGACTAATAAAGTAGAAATTATTAATCGTTCAATATGAAAAATAAATTAATATATAATCAGAAGATAAATATTTTGAATTTTTATAATGTTATGCTTCATCAGAATCATGATCATAATATTGATTAGCAATACACCTTCAATTACATATAAATGAGTCAATGGACTTACCAGGAGACCGCAAAGGCGTCTCTATGTCACTGCTGGATTCCTGTGGGCTCACCACACCAACTCTCTCTATGAATGATATAGATATATATTATTAAACACATTTTGGATATCACTAAATCACATCTGTCTAGAATTTTAACATTAATCAACTTTAAAATGTGAAGAATAGAGCAGTCATTACACAAGAAAATGCTTGATTGAATCAAGGGGATTCTGTAAAAATATCTGTATTGAACATATGTTTAATGTCAGACTACATTAGACATCAAAGTCATCTCAGATGCTGCTATTGCATATCTAAATATACCCAATGATCAATGTTCTTAACCCTTTAAGGACACGCCTTTCACTTTGCTCAATTGTTTTATGACGGAATAATTCCGTCATATGTCCTTAAGAAGTTACAAGAATACACACAAACCACATATTGAGTAGCATCTGTTGACAAATCTAAACAAACACATGTGTCACATCGAGCCATTTTTGCAATGTACAGTAATCTTGTTTAGGACACAACACATATTTATCACAATACAAAACAAAATTGATTATTAAAAATATGTAATCATGGTGCTGTTAGAGTATGCAGATATCTATAAAGTAACTCCAACAGAGAATGTGATTTATATATCAATAGTTTTTAATAAAAAGAATGTAAAGATGAATGAATCTATTTTGTCTTAAAGGGACACTGACATGATTAATTTAAATAATTGATTTCTATGTTCAAACTGTAAAAAATGATTTAACATTGACTCCTATTATAATTAGAATGTTGCTCGATATTAATCTTAAAGGCAGATAAGGAATATTGGATTCAATAAATATTGTTTGTTGAAGGTATCCACCAATCATCAATAAAAACCCAGGTTGGTCAACCAAAATTTAGATGCACATCAACGTACTTTCTTTATTTTACAATACATTTAGCAATAGAATATGTCACATATGATGATAGTATTATATTTTTGTGTTTATTAATATTGCATACTGTATCTGAATGACAATATTAATAATTGTAGCTCAGTATCCCTTTAATGTAAAATTAAATTGATTCCACAATGTTGTTGTTAATGAATTATCTACTCCATATGTTGATGTCATGAATGGTATTGAGCATGCAATTAAAATGTAATATGTTATTTAAGGATATCCGAATAATTATTTAATTTTCATCTATTAAATAGACATTACATCTAAATATTGAACAATGTGTATTTAGTATGTAATGTTCAGTCCATGTTTCTAAGACAAATGTCAATTAAAAAGAGACATACCATACTGTGACAAGCCCTGGCTTGAGGATCCAGCAGCCACATCCATATCTGTAATATATTAAATGAGGATTGCATATCATTAATACTAATCATGCCATGTTTAAAATATTTACATTGATAACAAATCAATTGAAAAATATTAATCCTTTGGTAGTCCCATGAGTTAATAGTTTCCTCAATTAAATTAATTAAAAATATATCCTGGACTCTTATTTTCAATCAGTTGTGTTGTTTACTGTATCTTTAAGAATATCTGCTTGTTATTACATAATCATCAATTGATGGCCATATGTTATAATTGTTTTGTATTATTGTTTTTTTATTAGCTATAATATTGAAAATAAGAATACTGTATTCTTCACTAATCTAAGAATTCCCATTTAATTTTTAACAACATGTATAAAGCAATGCCACTTTCCGCAAACCCATGTTAACGTGGATGAGAAATGCCATTTTCGCGATCATTGCGCAATGATTCCAAGCGGAATTACGCATCCGTCATTTCACCAATATGTATAAAGCAATGCCACTTTCCGCAAACCCATGTTAACGTGGATGAGAAATGCCATTTTCGCGATCATTGCGCAATGATTCCAAGCGGAATTACGCATCCGTCATTTCACCAATATGTATAAAGCAATGCCACTTTCCGCAAACCCATGTTAACGTGGATGAGAAATTACATTTCCGCTCTGTGACGCATATTCTGTAGAGCGCAAGAAACATCATTCCTATTTCATGTGTCAATAATCTAAAATCAGATATCTAAACATCATATGTAGTGTATGTTGTGAGATCTGTATAGGTTTAGTATCTGACTATATGCACATTTTCTAAAAGTCTAATAAAATATCAACATATTATATGAAGTTGGATAATTACCTGGTTCAGATTCTCTATCATCTCCTCCCAGGCCACCGGACGGAGAAGCATCTGCCCTGTCCCCCGCGTCAGGACTTTCAGATCTGGGAGGGAAGAAGAGGAGGCCGAGGATGGCGAGGATCTAAATCTTTTGGGGACCCGGAGATTGAGGAGCTCGCATAAAGTCACCTCATAAGGGAGTAGGTACAGTTTCCGCGGGGCCTCTCTTTTGCCACCTCTTTTACGGGCTTGTACCCAGTCCCTTATGAGGTTTACTTTTTTCGATAAACGCAACCTCATATCTCCGAATCTCCTCATGATCTGATCCTGGGTCCTCTGGACGTCACACACCAATCTAACCGCATTGGTGATAGACTCCCAGAGGGCCTTCTTAACGTGCGCATCTGTCAACCTCCTCTTGTTCCCAAACAGCTGGGGATAAAAGTCCTTGACGGCGTGGACCAGTGCAGCGCTCTCCTCCTTGGTGAACCTGGGAACTGACATGCCTGCTGGGTTGTCTTCTCAAATATATATATATATATATATAAAAATATATCTAGTACGCCTGCAGGCATTAGAGAACTGACAAAGATGGCAACGTGTAATGGACTTTTATATGGTGAAGTAAACATGAGATGCACCATGGGACAAGTTATCTGTACATCTGATTGGATAAAAGTTTGAAATATTGTTAGAATGTGTGTGAGACCATCCTGACTCAAGTTGTGTTTGTGTGATGAACTCTGATTGGCCGTTCCTTAATGTTTCATATCTTAGTAACTTCCTTACACATACCTCATGGTGGTGCTGTAACTTCATTTTTCATGTATACTTATTTGTAACTCATGGGCCTGTCATGCGGATATGTGTGACGCAGATTTAATATCCGTGATACGTTAAATATTAATGATTAAATACTCTTTAAAATCTAATACTGTCACATTATTAATGTTGTCGACATTTCTCGGTTTAATAACGGTCTGTTTCTTTAATACAAATACACATTTCATATTGTATGTCTTTATTGTTCTTTAAATACATTTATTGTGAAGTATTGACATTGCTCTATTAAATGCATTTCATAATGCACATTGATTGTGTGCTATTGCGTGACATTAGACTCTAATGTTTAAAGATGCTAATCTGGTGTTTCAAGATGCGTTTCCCACGCAATATTTATTAATGTTAAAATTCAGGTTAGAATGTCAGTAACTTGGATAATCTGTTTATAAATATTAAACTACAGCTTTGTTATTCGCAAATAAACCTCGAGCTTGTATTTGTCTGAAGTGCTCATATATGTTATTGTGCAATGGCGTCTTTAGTTTTAAAGAGACATTACAAACAATTGTATCAAATGATCTGTAGAGATAGAAGATTGTTTAGACTTTAAAATGTAAATCAATTTCTCTTAGTATTTAGATATCCTCAACATAAGAAATTTAAATGCACATGGTTGAGCCAATCACATAAGGCATCTCTGTGCATCCACCAATCTTCATCTACTGAGCCGATCTCGATATGCTTTTCAAGCAAAGTATGTGAAGATATCAAGATAAGTAAATACACTCTTTAAATCTCTTAAAGGGACACTGTCCCAACAAATTTAGCATTGGTGATTGAGCATGAAATGTTAATCAACTTTATTCTTTAATCAGATTATCAAATTTTAACAGTTATCTTGTTATGTTTCTTTGCAAATCAATAATGATATTTTATATTACGGACAATTGTTTTATAAAAACATGGGTTGTCCTTGACGATTGTTGCATCAATTATTCCAAACAATCAAGTTCTGTCCAGAGTACTGAAGCAAATAAATTAGCTATTTACTGCCTTAATTTTAAAGTAATGATAGCAACATCACAATGAGCATTCATAATATGAGACAAGTTTTAAAGTTGATTCCAATAGAATACTCATTCAGAATGTATAAATCATTAATTTTTTAACTGTCTACCTTTAAGTATATTTTGAGTTCATGTCCCTTTAAATAAACATTTCACAATAATGGTTAAAATATCATAAACCTAGGCACCTTCCTTTTGCTAAATGAGTCTAACATATGAGTAAAGCAAATTAAGATTAAATTCTAGATTGTTTTACACACTGACTGAAATATATTTATTAAATGATGTCTTTTTTAGCCTTCAGTGTAGAGGGACATTAAGCTATATGTTATGTATGCATTTTGTATAATATTCTTATATTTGAACAACTTAATATGTTTTGTTATTCAATCATTATATTGTAATTATATATATTCTTGGATTAAATACATCTCTACATAGGCTATTTTGATGCTGATTGTTGTTTGCATATAGATGCCTTATATCATTGACTAAGATATGTGCATTTTTTTTTTTAGAAAACAAGTATATTTAAAGACTGAATGTAATTCTATAGTACTTTCTAAATATGTTTAAATTCTTGTATGATATTTTTTACAATCTATACAAAATATACTTTGTGATTGTCCCTTTAAGGACCCAAACATTTGGTATTTTTATTTAACATTGACAAAATAAACAAAAGGGGAATTTACATTCTATATAGATATTTGATGTCGAACCCAAGAGGTAAGATTGTAATAAATACATAATATTACTAAGTATAGTTAAATGACTCCACTAGAAAATTACATAGATTAACCTGGCATCCAATTACTAATTTTTAAAAATTATCAAGTTAAATGACCTACCATTCATAAATGTAATAATTTAAATAATTTCTATTAATTTTTTTAGATACCTAAGGAAGATACATGATCTTATACAATTATTTTTACATTCAACAACACTGTCACTTTCATGTAATTGAACCACTTCACCTTATTATATGTTAAACAAAAAAATATTTTACTACATATCCTAAATAATTGTAATATATACATTTTCAATATAAAAGCATTGAAGAATCTGACTCCCCAATTAATGTTATAAAATATATATTTATATTCTCGGAAGCATTTTATTTTCTAATATTAAAGCATTATTTTATCTTATGCATGTGCTTGTCAAATAGCCAACTACCAGTCATGGGAGTCCAAGTTTGATTTATTTACAGATTATATTGATATTTAGTAGAATCTGTTCAAAATAATGTATTTAATAATAAAATGTTTAGTATTAACATGTCAAAATATAATTAATCAAAAAAAATTAAATATTCCTGGAAGTCATCAGATGCCAATCTGAAAAGAAAAATAATAAAAATGGAACAAAGTTAATACACACGTTGTCAAATATTCATAAAATACATTTAAAATCATATGGTGTCTATGCTCTAACTTTGATCAACATTTTTTAAAGATAATCATTAAATTGATTTAAAATTCATGAAATACATACACCATTATATTGTTGATTAAAAATTCAATTTAAATATCCAAATTTCAAATTATACATAATAATGTATATCACATTTCAACAATATATGTATGCTGAACATAAATCTAATATTTCATGTCCATTCAAATACCTCTATATCAACTATAATATGTATTCCTTTTTCTGATTGTGATCCCTAAATATCTAATGATGAAATAAGTATGACTAATGTATGTAAGCTAACAATAATCAACATTCTTCATGTGATTCTTAACTAGCATGCACCAACCTGGATAATGCATGGTCTTTGAAAGTCAATTCAGGGGTAAACAGTTGATCTTCAATAGGTGTCTTATTCATCAGTTCATTAAATAGAGGACCATCTACAAAATAGAAAATCATCTAAGTGTCTCCAATAGGATGTCTCCACAGCCTTATTCTATCAAATAGTTTGCACTTACCATGTGAACATGTCTTTGTATGGTTTTCAAGGTCAGCAGAATTGAAAGATAATGCCAGACATGATCCCATTGGTATACTTCAATTTCAATCTTGGCTTTTTCCCCACTGTCAGTCTGGGCAATCTTGACTGTCAGGCTTCAAATTGTTCCCTTTCAGTCTTTAGATTAAGTCATCTCCCTAATGTAATAAATTTAATTAAAAAAAAATCATACAAGTGTGTGAATCAGTTCAGTACCCCTCTCCCACCCCCCATTTCATAATAAATATCTGTCACTAGCTTACTAAGCCTGTGTATGAACCTGTGTTTTTTTCTAGCAAGTGTGAAGATGAGTCATATTGAGCATAAAAAACCTCTGTGTGACATTGAACCATAGTCATTCTAGAGTATCCCTTTCTGATTATGTACATTTTAAGTAATGTGTAAACAAAAATCTATTTATTAAAATGTATGACATATGATGTTTTTGTGTACAAATCATGCCAGCAACAGTCCAAACATTTCTACTTACCATCTGATGTCCTCTTTAAAAACCAGGTGGCAAAGACTCGCTATAGGACACAATGCCCAGAGCATCACCTATATTATGAAAATTAAAATTTATTCTAACATTTGATCAATACTAACATGTTTGCACAATTCTCTACTTGTCATTTCCCTAGAGTTCACATCTATTGAAAATACTACACAGTCTAACTTCTATTCTTTACCGTCTAAAGTGGCGGTTGATGACGTCTGCTCTGACATCAAGTCCCTCGTCCTGGAATTCCCCCTCTAGAACAGGATCATCCTCCTCATCTCTGAGGAGGTCTCTGTCCACCGGGACGGCCTGCAGCATCCCAGCCCGCTGTGCAATATTATGCAGGACGCTACAGGCTACAACGATCTTCGCCACCTTCTTTGGGTTGTACTGGAGTGCTCCTCCAGAACGGTCCAGGCACCTGAACCTCATCTTCAGGAGCCCGAACATCCGTTCAACCACCGCCCTGGTTCTCTTATGAGCCCTATTGTAGCGCTCCTCAGACACATCAGTCGGGCTACGCAAGGGGGTAATGAGCCAAGGCCGGCTCATATACCCAGAATCACCTATAAATTTTGAACAGAACATAATTCAAACAGAATACTTAAACTAGTATATTGTTGTATAATTTTTTTTTAGTTAAAAACCATAATCCATATTAAAACTTTTCAGAAACATACCAATAAAAAAATTTCTATATTATTTTGTATCTTCCCATTTCAGCTAAGACATGCTACATATGCGTATTGTTCTGAAAACAAACCTTGTGTAAAATGCTAAATACATGGTTACATTACATTCTCTATCTGAACACTTAAGGTAAGACATGCTACATATCTGCATTTAAATAAAACTAGACATTAGCAGAAAGAGACAATGACAGGGTTAAATTGCATGAGATAATAGCTTCCCATTTCAGCTAAGACATGCTACATATGCGTATTGTTCTGAAAACAAACCTTGTGTAAAATGCTAAATACATGGTTACATTGCATTCTCTATCTGAACACTTAAGGTAAGACATGCTACATATCTGCATTTAAATAAAAATAGACATTAGCAGAAAGAGACAATGACAGGGTTAAATTGCATGAGATAATAGCTTCCCATTTCAGCTAAGACATGCTACATATGCGTATTGTTCTGAAAACAAACCTTGTGTAAAATGCTAAATACATGGTTACATTGCATTCTCTATCTGAACACTTAAGGTAAGACATGCTACATATCTGCATTTAAATAAAAATAGACATTAGCAGAAAGAGACAATGACAGGGTTAAATTGCATGAGATAATAGCTTCCCATTTCAGCTAAGACATGCTACATATGCGTATTGTTCTGAAAACAAACCTTGTGTAAAATGCTAAATACATGGTTACATTGCATTCTCTATCTGAACACTTAAGGTAAGACATGCTACATATCTGCATTTAAATAAAAATAGACATTAGCAGAAAGAGACAATGACAGGGTTAAATTGCATGAGATAATAGCTTCCCATTTCAGCTAAGACATGCTACATATGCGTATTGTTCTGAAAACAAACCTTGTGTAAAATGCTAAATACATGGTTACATTGCATTCTCTATCTGAACACTTAAGGTAAGACATGCTACATATCTGCATTTAAATAAAAATAGACATTAGCGTCGGTAAATAACAAATGGTTAAATTTAATCCTATAGCTGAACATGACGCTAACAGTTAAAAAATACAGGGCCAATTGTCAACATTATTAACCATGTTGAGCACAAATACTCACCAACGAGATAACCAGGGGGCATTTGTCTTTCCTCAAACTGGCTCCACAGGGACGACAGAGAGAGGATGCGGGCATCATGACAAGCCCCTCCAAAATTCGCATACACATGCATAATCCTCATCCGTGCGTCACAAACATACTGCACGTTGAGGCTATGAAAATGTTTGCGATTTCTGAAGGGCAAGTCATCAATTGGAGCACGCAGCGCAATGTGGGTACAATCTATGGCTCCCAAGACATTGGGCAATTGAGCAATATCAAAGAATTCCCGCTTCAGGCGCCTCCAATCACCATCATTCTGTGGGAATCCTATGTATTGCTTACTGATACGTACCATGGCGTTCAGAAAGTTATCAAACACCCCAGAGAATGTACCTTGAGCCAGGCCATGCATGTACAGTTCTCCGGATTGAAAACTCCCGGAGGCCAGGACGTATAGACAGCTTAGCATCTTACTCATGGGGGGAACAGCAGTCCTTATTTGTATACGTGGCTCCAAATGAGGTTTAAGAAGCTCGTAAAGGCCAATGAGCTGTTCGCGATCGAGCCGATACTTATCAAAAACCTCAAAGTCACTCATGTTTTCCAAGGCGGGTCTCACCCTGTAGACACGAGGACCTCGAACCAGACGACCCCTTCGTCTCGGTCTGAGCCGCCGAGGCTGCCTGATTCGACCAACAGCTAGTTCGCCAATAGCAGCACCAGCAGTGTCTACCATGTCATCGTCATCCATCTTTCAAAACAGCGTAACAAGGTATGCACTTGATCTGATGTGGATCACAAGTGATGCATTGGCCATGTTGTTTGGGGGATTTATAGTACAATTAGTCCAATGGTATTGAGTTTGTAATGATTGCTAATTGTATTCACTTGTTTGTATGTGAGCGGCGCGAATGCTTTCACAGTGGGCGTTTATTTGTTGTTTGCTGAAATGTTAGTTTCAAACAATGATTCTCAATGTGAAAGTGTAAAATATCACACATACAGTGCATGTTTGTAATGTTTGATCATATGCGTAATCAATATTTCTTAAACGCGATCTTCTAGTAACAAGCACACGTCCAGGCTGACATGAATGAAAGTGCATAGTTGTGTATAATGTGCATCGAATGTGATCGATCAATGTTGCTGCAACATTGTTTGTAAACGATAAAGTAACATCTGTAGTATTGTATATATAAGTGATTTCAGAGCTGTCAATATTGTATGCGTCCCTTTAAAATCGCAATAATAATTCCGAACTTCCCGTCTGCCATCTGTAGTATTGTATATATAAGTGATTGCCGAGCTGTCAATATTGTATGCGTCCCTTTAAAATCGCAATAATAATTCCGAACTTCCCGTCTGCCATCTGTAGTATTGTATATATAAGTGATTGCCGAGCAGTCAATATTGTATGCGTCCCTTTAAAATCGCACTAATACTGAATAACTTCCGGCTGTCATCTGTAGTATTGTGTATATAAGTGATTGCCGAGCTGTCAATATTGTATGCGTCCCTTTAAAATCGCAATAATAATTCCGAACTTCCCGTCTGCCATCTGTAGTATTGTATATATAAGTGATTGCCGAGCAGTCAATATTGTATGCGTCCCTTTAAAATCGCACTAATACTGAATAACTTCCGGCTGTCATCTGTAGTATTGTGTATATAAGTGATTGCCGAGATGTCAATATTGTATGCGTCCCTTTCAAATCGCACTAATACTGAATAACTTCCCGTCTGCCATCTGTAGTATTGTATATATAAGTGATTGCCGAGATGTGAATATTGTATGCGTCCCTTTAAAATCGCAATAATAATTCCGAACTTCCCGTCTGCCATCTGTAGTATTGTATATATAAGTGATTGCCGAGCTGTAAATATTGTATGCGTCCCTTTCAAATCGCAGTAATACTGAATAACTTCCGGCTGTCATCTGTAGTATTGTATATATAAGTGATTTCCGAGCTGTCAATATTGTATGCGTCCCTTTCAAATCGCACTAATACTGAATAACTTCCGGCTGTCATCTGTAGTATTGTATATATAAGTGATTGCCGAGCTGTCAATATTGTATGCGTCCCATTCAAATCGCAATAATAATTCCGAGCTTCCCATCTGCCATCTGTAGTATTGTGTATATAAGTGATTGCCGAGCTGTCAATATTGTATGCGTCCCATTCAAATCGCACTAATACTGAATAACTTCCGGCTGTCATCTGTAGTATTGTATATATAAGTGATTTGCGATCTGACAATATTTCTTAATTGTCCCATTGAAATCTCCCTAATAATGCTGTTCCAAACAGTTGTTTACGTATATGTTGTATTGTAGTATTGAGTGTTAAAGTTCCTAAAGGGGCGGTACAGTGGTGAATCTGTGATGTGTATGGTTGAATCTTGTAATGACGTCATGATATTATTAACCTGCCTATGTAGTTGTGAAATCCTCATTGTGTTGTTGTATTTGACTACATTGTTATTGTGTGCTGAATAAAATCTAAATGTGTGCTTTGTGGTTGCGTGATGGGTGATGCGTGTTATGTGCATGTACGTATATATTGTGATTGTGTCCCACATATGCTGACTTCTATATAGCGGTGTGGCATTGTTGTTCCTTCCCATAAAGTGACATCTGTAATCTTGTGTAATGATGTTCTTGTTGTACGTAATTCCTAATGGTTTCTGGTGATGGAATCATGATGTTAAAAGTACAGTAAAATCCATATGTTGTGTTTTGTGATTCCTCTAGAAAATGTATTGTGTTTTTCCCCCATCATTTGAATGCACATGTATGAGTGAATGTTAAAAGTAATGTATGTGCATCCATGACTGATCATGTGTTAAGCCTATGTAGATATGCTGTTGCTGCAAGCATATGAGTTGAATAACTGAAATGCAATAATAAAGGTAAATGAGAGGTGTTTCCCATTGTGTAGTGTTTGTGAATCCAGAAATGTGTCTAGAATTTTATTTTAATTTTAAATGTAATTTTATTGAAATAATAATGTGTTACTAGTGATGTGGATTTGTAGTTGATGTAATCTAAAAGTGTGAAACAAATTTATGGTGTTGTGAATATTTAATAATTAAAAACCATAAGTCCACCATAGGGAAATAGTCATTTCTTAATCTATTTATCATCGCTAGGTCTAACGCATAAAATCATGTCTTTTCTAGCGCTGGTATTTGGAGTTTTTCAGTCTACGCTATTTGCGTGCGTTAGGGAAATGAGGGTTTCGCGTGCACGAGCACGTCTTCCCAATAGAAGTCAATGGAGGCTCTAAAGATTTCTAATTTTTTTTTCTAAGACTGGTTTTCCTCGTAAAGTGAGTGACGTCATGAGCTTGTGTGAAAAAGTAACTAAATCGTGTTGTTTTTGTAATAAATAAAAATTTTGTGTATGTCATGTGGTGTATATTGTTTGTATGCATCGATGAGTGTATGTTTGTGATAATGTTATTAGTTAGATGTAGGTATATGAGGGTCTTTTACCGTGTGTCAATGTAAGTCAATGGGAAAATGGATTTTTGTGGATTTATTTCAAACACCCGAGATCTCGCAACTTTAATCCTTTGTATTTTAACGAAAACAAAATAAATATGAAAAATAAAGATAGTGTAGTGTTTGTATGAGTGTAAGTGTACTTTGTGTAATATTTGTTTTGTGATTCGTGGATGTTTTTTTTGTCGGTATATGTTTACTACTGGGTCTGAGGTGGCGGTAGAAAGGTGAGCGTTAGGTGTATTTTGAGTCGCGGTAAATAAACTCTAAATACCGGAGTGCGTAAGAAACCAGCGTTAGGAGCCTCTAACGCTGGTTTTCACGGTTAACGCCGAACTCTAAATCTAGGCCTTAGCCAGTAGTCTTGTTATCCCGCATCAAGCTGGAATGATAGGGAATATTCCAGAGCAGAGAAAGTTTGCAAAATATGGTAAGCGGTACTCACAATAGAAACACTAAAAGATATTGATTGAGCTATGTTCTGACAGTATCTTTGGAAAATTTTCCTTTTGAATAAAATAAAATAAAGATTATCCTTTTGAATAAAATAAATATTATAACATAATATACATACTTCTTTTTTTTTTTTTTTTTAACTTTTATTTATAGATAACCAACAGCGTATATCAAACAAAAGCAAATCAAATTACAAATCTTTATACCACGCAGGGCGAAGATCAAGAAAAATAACATAACAAAACAAAACAAAGCAGCGCTGCATACAGAAAGACAAAAAAGAAAATGATCACATGAGGAAATAATTACTTCAATATATAAAATGATCATCAATACCTAATACCCTGCTCAAGATTTGTCATTATTAATATACACTGCTGAACTTTTAAAGGGTTTTTACATCACCTTGTTTACAGATTCAACACATAACCAAATCATATAAATATACACATAAATATAGACAGAAAAGAAAGAGAGAGAAAAAAAAAAAAAAAAAAAAAAGAGGGGAAAAAAAGGGACAATCCTCTCCTCCTCTCCCCCCCTCCAACTGTCCCTCCATATCTCCATATTGACCCATCCAGGCTACTTAATCCAATTATGTGGAAAAACATTTAATAGAGTCAATTCTGCAAAACTTACTGATGCTAGAAAGGGGGAGAGAATCATTTTTTGAATAACACTTGGATAGGTTAATATAACCGGTGACCATTTCCATAAGAACTTCTTAATTCTTTTCTCAGAGGCATCATGGAGATGGAAAGATTCAAAGACAATCTGCTCCTGAAATATTTTAAAGACCTCAGCTAGTCCTAATAAACGCTTACTTTTCCAATTTTTAAGTATACAGAATCTAACTGCTAATATAACTGTATTTAAGCTTTCTATGGTGTTCCTATTAAAATCATCATTGAAAGGGTATAGAAAGAAAATATCCTCTACTGCTAGCAATATTGTAACTTTGTATAATTTATTAAACCAATAAATTATCTTCAGCCATAATTGTCTGACCATAGGGCAAGACCAAAACATATGGAGTATATCTGCCTTATAATATGCGCAACGTGGGCAGATATTGACTGATAAAGGGTAAAACTTTTTCATCTTCCATGGTGAAATATAGAAGTCATTAATCAGCTTCATATGTGATTCTTTCCAGGCCATTGGTACTTTGCATTTCTGCAGCAAATTAAAGCTTTGAGAAATATTTTCAAAATCTATCACGGGAATTTTTGCAGACCAAAATTTACCTAGATTATCCCTAATGGGCAGACTCTGCTTATTCAGCATGATATCATACAACAGAGAGATCGAGGCATCACCTGTAGTGAATTTTTGTATACAAAGTTTAATATCGGGCCAAACTATTGTGGATGTAGGCCGCCACTTCTGATCTAAAATAAAATGACGGATTTGAAAATACGCGAATAAATTGGATCTAGGTATATTGTAATTACTGAAAATATCTTCAGCAGGTACTATATGATCATTTTCGTCAAGAAATTGTTTCACATAAAGTAAACCTTTTTCTGCCCAGTCTCTAAATACTTTTTGATGTATCCCTGGAAGAAAACTCGGGTTACTTACAATAGGTAAGCAATCAGAAAAAGAATAATCCAGATCTAAAATTGCACAGGTTTTTTTGCCATGCATATACTACATTCTTTATAGAGATAAGGCAGCTAATATTCTGCGGCAATTTCTGTACTTTGCAGTGCAAGATCGCTTTTAATGAAAATGGTGCAATTACAAATGATTCTATCTCTTCAGAAGAAACGATATTGGAGCCAGCAATCCAATCCATTGCTATCTTAACCAGCGCCGCCAGATTGTAGAGTTTAAGATCAGGTAACGCTAAACCAGCCCCTCCAGGAGTTTGCATAAGTCTCCCTAAGGCCAATCGTGATTTTTTATTATTCCAAATAAATTTAGTAAATAAGGAGTTAATTCGCTTAAGATCCTTATTTAAGATAAACAACGGTAAATTCTGAAGCGGGTATAACAAACGTGGGAAAATGATAGATTTAATTAGCCTAACGCGTGCTGTCAAAGACAGTGGGAATGCAACCCATAGTTGTAAGTCATCAGCAATCTTTTGGAACAGTGGTTCAAAATTAGCTTTGTACCAGCAACTAGGATTCCTGTGCAGAACCAGGCCTAGATATTTAATAGCATCGACCTGTTTAAAGGGAATACTAGGAGTTACTATCATTCTATCATTAAGGCACAATAATTCACTCTTCTCTAAGTTTATCTTATACCCAGAGAATGAACTGAAAAGTTTCAGAGTTTGTAACACTAATAAGATAGACTGCTGAACATTGGCTAAAAATAATAACACGTCATCCGCATACAACAAGATTTTCAGGGAATGTATACCAAACTGGCATCCCATTAACACTTCCCTGAACCGAATTGCTAGAGGTTCTAATGCAATATTAAAAAGCAAGGGGGACAACGGACACCCCTGCCTAGTGCCCCTTTGTAAAGTTATTTTGGATGACAAGGTCCCATTAATAAGTAGACCGGTTTCTTCCTACCCTGATCTACATTCCACGCGTAATCCAACAGATTAATTACCTTACGTATATTTTTTGTTGGATTTCTGTCTATCATAAATCCAGTTTGATCTGGATGGATAATATTATGTAAACATTTAGAGATTCTTCCCGCAATAATTGCCATTAATATTTTATAATCTATATTTAAGACAGAAATTGGTCTGTAGGAAGCCAGATCTTCCGGGTTTTTACCTTTCTTTAGAATGAGAGAAATATTCGCCGCAGAGAAATAATTGGATATAGGATTCATTGTACAAAAATAAGAATTGAAAAGTTTTTCTAGTATCACTGATACCTCTTCACTCATACATTTATAGAATTCAGCGGGGAATCCATCAGGACCCGCTGCTTTGTTCATTTTTAAATTATCTATAGCTTTTCTGATTTCTTGTATTGAAATCGGGGCATTTATCACTAACAAATCCTCATTAGATATTTTAGGGGCCTTTATCATATCCCAAAAATTGTTATGATTGACATTGTTTATTGCAGTATCGGAGTAGAGCTGTTGGTAATAAGTATAGAAAATTTCTAAGATCTCCTTAGTTTCTGTAACTCTACCTTTATCCGTTTGGATTGCCAATATAAGATTTTTCTTTTTTCTACTTTTAGTAAGTTTGGCCAAAAATTTGGCCGAGTACCCATGAATACCTTTAAAGTGAAGATTTATTTTAGTTTCTTCCTCTACTAATTTTTGTTTCAAGAAGAGATCTCTTTCCTTTCTCTTATCTCTATATATCCCCCAATTCCCCACTGTAGGATTTGCACAATACATTGTGAAAGCATTCCTAACCTGATTTAAAATTTGAGTTTCTCTTATTCTGCTCTTCTTCTTACCTATACTTACAAAAACCTGGATTTCACCTCGTAATACAGCTTTAAAAGCTTCCCAACAGATTTCAATCTTGTGAGAGTAACTTGAATTTTCAGCATAATAGCGCTGCCAAGAGGCTTTCATAAAATTAACAAATTTAGGGTTATTACATAAATAGCGAGGAAAGATAAATCTAAGTGTTTTGATCCTTTCTTTGTTACCTGCTATAAAAGATAATGAGATGATGGCATGATCTGATATACTAATTTCTCCTATTTCGGCCTCTATTTCTTGTAAGGCTAATGTTTCTGAAATTAAAAAGAAGTCTATTCTTGAAAATGTTCCATGTGCTAAAGACTCACAAGAATATAGCAGCTTGTCAGGATTTTTTAGCCGCCAAACATCTACTAATTTTAACCTTGAGCACCATTGTTTTAAAAATTTCGCATATCTATTATGGACTGCAATATTTTTTTTTGAGAATCTATCTAGAGTAGGACAAAGAGTTGCATTAAAATCTCCCCCAAGAATTACGTTCTCAGAGACATAAGGAAATAGTTTTAGCTTTATATTTTCCCAGAAGTCTCTGGAAAAATTATTTGGGGCGTATACATTAAAAATCACCAGTTTGACGTTTTTTAGATGAATTTGAAGAAGGATATACCTAGCCGCTTCGTCCACTTCTACTTTAATTATTTTATAATCGAGATCCTTATGAAGAAGGATAGCTAACCCACATTTTCTAGCTCGGCTTGCTGTTGAAATAACTTCCCCTACCCACTTTATTTTCAGTTTCGCTGCTTCTTGTTGACTGAGATGTGTCTCCTGTAGGAGAACTATATCCGGTTTATGGGTAGCTAATTTTTTAATAACTAATTTACGCTTAATAGGGGAAGTTATTCCTCCTATATTCCAAGAGAGTACTTTGAGTCCCTCACCCATTCAGCATCAATCTATCAAGAAAAAGAGAGCTGACCGGAATGGCCATATAGAATACCTTTAAAAAAAATGCAATGAGACAAAAGGGGAGGGCCAGGAGGAAGGGAGAGGAGAAGGAGAGAGGGAGAGAAAAAAAAAAAAAAAAAAAAGGAAAAAAGAGAAAAGAAGCAACAAAACACCAAATACATATAACAAATAACAAATGCGCTAATCATAAGAATTGACATTAAGTTTAGCTTGAACATTATCACACCTTCAAAAATATTATTCATCTAACATCTTATTTGAGTACCAAACCACATCTAGCCTCTGCTCACAGGGATTCTATGTATTTTTTTACCTCTGAGACCTCGTCAAATGAGCGTCTAATACCTCGATTTTCAACTATGATTCGAGCAGGATAGATCATCCGTGCTTTTATCCCTTTATTTATAAGTTGTGTACAATGCGGGGCCATAGTTCTCCTCCTCGCCGAAGTCTCAGAGGAAAAATCTTGAAACATTAGTATTCTGCTATTACCAAAAAAAAGGGGTTCTGCTGTTTTAAACAGTCTCATAAGCTCAATCTTGTCTTGATATTTTAAGAGTTTAAATAAACAAACTCTATTTTTTAAAGCTCCATCTACGAGGTCTTTCTTAGGGCCCAGTCTATGCGCCCGTTCAATTATAAGTGGAACTGATTGGGGGGGCATCCCTAGCGCCAGGGGTAGTGTAGTAGACGTAAATTTTAAGAGGTCATCAAATTCTGCGACTTCTGGTAGGCCAACTAATCTAATATTATTACGCCGGGAGCGATCCTCAAGATCCTCCAGGCGAAGCTGCATATTTCTGATTTTAGAATCTTGTTTTTTAATAATCTCTGCTGAAATGTGGCCCTGATCTTCTAAATTCGAAATTCTAGACTCAGCCTCTGTTAATCTGTTTGAAAAAAGTTTCACTTCAGATGATAATGTGACTATTTCAGTAGAAATAGATCCTAATTCCTTTTTAATTGCTTCAAATTGGGGCGAGAACACTTCCAGGAGTTTAACAGTAAGCTCTTGCATATCAAACACACTCTTACTGGAATCCATAGGATTATCTAGACTGGTATCAGCTGTTTTATTACTTTTTTTATCTTTCGTTTTCACAGGCATTATGGGTGAAATAGATTTCACCTGAGTGATATATCTTTCCATTCAAAATAGTGCATATGCTGCACAACACACTATACAAAGCCAGGTACTCGCCTGGTACCAAATACGTGATTTGTAAATCCTTAAGTATCTAAATACACAATTGTGAAGACCCCCCCTTCCCTTCCCTCCACCTTCTGAATAACTAACTATTTATATAAATTGGAAACACAAAAAACAGCAGAAGAAAAAAAAAAAAAAAAAAATTATATATATATGTGAACAAACACAAAGGAGCCTGCTATAGACAGATCACTTGACACCAGACTAAACAGTATTCTACTGGCACCATTATCATACTTTAAATTGAGGATAACCTAGATGTTAACAAATAGAAATTTTTGCACTTATGCAGCCTAGACAATAAGTTTAACATCTATTACCTAGCGTCAAAAAAAAAAAAAAAATTAACTGCAGAACACATTAGAAATCTGAATAAGGGAACATCAAGAAACTAAAGCATAGATGGCTAATAGCCAATTTTTATCCCCTTTTTTTTAACTTTTCTGTCCCCCTTGTAAGCACAATTTTCCCCTTTATATTGTGTTATATATAAGACTGTGAGCAAAAAGGGTCTTTGAACGGTTATAAACTTTACAGGATTAGTCCAGACATTGCAGACATACAGATACGCAGGGTGAGTCCCGGGTCTTTTTACCCTTCTACAGCTTGCACATCCAGGCTAGCTTGGCCTTATCGATTACCTGACACACCGTCCAGATCAACCTGCTTGTCCAGAAGATGGCCGTGCTGAAATATTACACGATGCTGGGCTGCAAACAGGGGTTTTCAATCCCTATTCAGCCTGGAACTTTTTCGGTGTTTACTCTGACCCCGTAGGGCCTCCATAGCTCAGGTTAGCCAGATCACCTGACTAGTTCACAAGCCTTTGTCTCCAATTGGGCATACCGGGGGGCTCGGCAACTCCGGAACCTCCGATTGGGCAGACCCCCTCCGCCCGAGCCTATCCGAGTTACGGCTCCTCCGATCTGGCACCGGGAATCAGACCCAGACAGCACTCTAGGAGGCCACTGAAGTGACCCCACAGCAAGCACACCAACACCAACTTTTCAGGATCCGCTCCACGGCTGCCCAGTTCTCCTCGGGCGCGACACTCCGACCCCTCCAGGGGGGTCTGGTTCGGGTACTGTAGACAAAGCAAGCCAGACGCCAAATCCAACACCTTGCACTTGGGCTCAGTTTCGGCACAGGTGAGAAGCTCAGATGCCGCTTCCCCTTTTATTATTATAGCTCTTTAGCGCAAATGTGGCTCTGACCTATGAGCCAGGAATAGGTCAGTTTTGAGAATTTCCTGCCGGGGCTTAGGTATTTTAGCCCATCTCCCTAGGGTGTTCGAGACACCAGCAACGGGAGCAACTGCACGGGGGATGTTTGAATTAGAGTATCAGAGTCCCACTCTCCTCACTGCACGCCAAGCTCAGCGCGTGCTCTGCTCTGAACAACTCCAGCCACCGGAAATCCCCTAGTGGATTCTATTAGTCACATACTTCTTATATACCTTATAATCTGTAAGTCAATAAAAACAATAGAAACAATAACAATTATCAAAGTTCCTGATAACGTTATGTAGATATATGTATCTCACAGTACCTTTTGTTTGGAAAGGATAAAATTCCATATGGTTGTCTATATAATGGTCTATAGTTCTTATGTAAACCCAAGATTTTTAGATGCTGGTAATAAGAATGATGCCTGGACTTCTTCAATGTGATTAAAGTTGGATATTCCTTTAAATAACAAAGGTGAACGTGATGCTGAGTCTGTGCCGCCTTGATTCAACTAGGTATTTCCCAAACCTTGGCTCAGGTGCATTTACATAAAAAAGAAAAAAAAAGAAAAGGCGCACAAAGCAAGACTCAAGTGAATAGGTTTTAATACAATTAGCAGCACACGCAAATATTATTGCACTTACTAGAACAAAGAATTAAAATTGCATTCAAATGGAGCGTTGAGTTCTTACAGCACCCTGTCTCACACAATAGGCTCAGTTGGACTGTCTTTTTACAGTTGCAGCAGATATTGTCTGGCAAAGGTTCCGGATCCTATGCCTGGGTGCTCTGTGGCTTGTGGGGACAAAGTGCTTGTGAGTCACCAACACCTCCAGGTGGTATGCCAAAGCCTAACACGTTTCCCCCGATCTACGCCCGGGCTTCTTCAAGAGGCAAGTAGTAAAAACGGATATCTCCGTTATTGCGCCCTTTTTATTTGAAGGAGTAAAAACCAATCATGATGGGGGTGTGTGTTATGTGACTAATCATGATTGGGGGTGTGTAAGATCGCTCCGTGTCTATATGTTTCTTAGTGTATATGCTACGCTATATAATTTAAAAGGCCTGATATATTTGAAGAATGGTATTGTTGCTTAAGGGTGTACACTACGTGCTATTTAGAAAGGTACCCAATGCAAGGTACTGCTCTGTTTAAGTACGTAGACACGATTGATGCCATCCAGAGAAAATATGCAGATGGAGCCTGGAGGGATTATGATATGCTTTACAGGAAGAAAAAGATGGGTAACCAATTGCTTGACTTTGGCACCTTGGATCTTCATCTTTAGGCTCATCTCAACCCAGAATGGGTGGCACAGGTGGCCCCGGGGTTGTTGCTCAAGGGCCAAGGCAGCCCCCCGCTATTTCGATGGTGGTAAGGGGGAGTGTGCTGGCGTTTTCAAGAAAAGTCATGTGAGAAGGGTGCATCCTGCCCGTTCAAGCATGTGTGCAAGTTCTGCAGTGGGCAGCACCCTGGCGTCGACTGGTCAAAAAAGTTGGATTACCAAACTGAACGGTTTGGGTCCAAGGGAAGTGCTGCAGGTAAGAGCAGACTCACCTCTTATGGTTCCTGTCATTGGTAAGTGGTTGAGCAGGTACCCAAACAGAGCAGCTGCTATTTTGCTGGACTCCGGTCTGCACTATGGTTTCACTATTCCGGTAGTGGGCCAGGTGCTAGGGTCCAGGGTTAGGAGGAATTTGAAGTCAGCCTCTCAGTTCCTGGAGGCCGTCTGGGAAAAGCTAGGTAAGGAGGTAGCTTTAGGCAGAGTCGCAGGTCCCTTTTCGGATTTACCAATACCAGATTTGGTGATATCTCCACTGGGAGTGGTGCCCAAGAAGGAGACTGGTAAGTTCAGGCTAATACAGCACCTATCCTACCCGAAGGGGCACTGAACTCTGTGCACTACCAGTCATTTGACGATGCACTGGATATTGTGCTGGGAGTAGGACCCGGGGCCTTGATGGCGAAATTGGTCATAGAGTCCACATTCCGGCTCCTTCCCATTCACCCGTCTTCCTTCAGGTTGATGGGGTTCTGGTTCAAAGAGGGTTATTATGTGGACCGGTGTCTGCCCATGGGTTGCTCCATATCCTGCGCCTATTTTGAGGCATTTCGCTCTTTTCTCCACTGGGCGGTAGCATCAGCTGCAGGAAATGACAGAATTGCCCACTATTTGGATGATTTCCTGTTAGTGGGAAGTCCCAGTTCATCAGAATGTGCCTCCTTAATAAACGTCATGAGGTTCATGATGGCTAGCTTTGGGGTCCCTCTAGCCGAGAATAAGACAGAAGGTCCTTGTACGTGCCTGACATTCCTGGGCATTGAAATAGACTCAGTAGCGATGGAATGCAGATTGCCTAGGTATAAGGTGATTAGGATGTTGCTGACTGTTAGATCAATGGCCACGGCAGCATGGTGCTCATTAAGGGAGCTACAATCACTCCTAGGACTGCTAAACTTCGTAGGGAGAGTCATCCCGTGGGGTAGGATTTTTAGTAAAAGGCAGTGCTTCCTACTACAGTGCTAGCCAAGCTGAGAGGTAAGCAGGTGAACAAGGGGGCAGTGGTGTCCAGGCTTTCTGCAGTTGCCTTATTCTGCAGGCTGTACGTGTTTAAGGACGGGGTCACGCTCCTTTCTCGTGAAACAGATAATTCGGGGTTGGGGGCCTTTGGAGATTGCAGGGAACCAATCACAGTGGATCGGCTGGTAAAATTGTTGGTACTGCCAGCAATTTGTTCCTCGCCTTTTGAGGTCAAGCTTTTAGGGGCAGCCTTCGGGCTGACATTCCATGGCGTGCTGAGAGTGGGGGAGTTAATTCTGCCTTCTAAGGCAGCTGTAAGCGGGGGGATCATGCACAATCACGTTAGGGTGATGGATGATTTGGTGCGTCTTTTTATTCCCAGGTCTAGGACGGACCAAGAAGGCCGGGGAGCCTGGGTTTCTCTACCAGGGCAAACGGGTTTCACCTGTTGCCCGTTGCAGTTGGTATCTTCATACTTGGAAGTGCGACCAGGCGGATCTTTCAGGTTTCGTTGATGCAATATCAATTCAGGAAAATATTGGGTAGAGTAGCGCAGCAGGCTTGTTTCGATGGTTCATGTATCGCAACACACTCATTCAGAGTGGGGGCAGCCATGACGGCAGCAGAATTGGGCTGGTCCTCTGACCGTATTCACTCATTGGGGTGCTGGTGGAGATCACAGCGGTACAGATCCTACGTCAGGCCGTTGTATGCATAGTGGAATAAGTGTTAGAACGGGGCTCCCCATGTGGTATGGTTTTAAGAATGGTGGGTAGGGGGTCTGGCCATGTAAGCTTGAGGTCAGGTCCAATATGGTTGCAAGCTAATTGTTGTTTCTCTTTCGAGCACACGTCCAGGTCCTGTTCGGGTGTGGATTGTTGGCCATTCGTACGTGCACTGGGCTGCAATTTAAGCTGTGGCTATGCCAGGAGGACAAAAGTTAGGATTCCCATCGTCCACGGCTGTGTTGTGTTGGTTAGGGTGCAGGGGTTTGTCCTGGGCAGATCTGCCTGCATTGTTGCAAGATTCTGCAAGAAGGTGGGAAAAGCCCCACATTTTGATTTTGCATGCTGGCGGCAACAATGTAGGGGCCATCCCTACATTGGATTTAATCAGAGCAATGCATGCGGATCTGAGACAGTTTAAACTCTGGTTTCCAGGTGTATGAATCAGGTGGCCGAATGTGATCCCTAGGTTGAGGTGGAGACACATGTTGTGTCACAAAGCTGCTTTTCAGGTCCAGAAGAAGATCAATAGGGACCTGAGGAAGCAAGTTAGGGACCTTGAGGGTTTTATAATAGAGCATTGGAACATCTCAGCAGCCCATAAGGGGTTATATAGGCAGGATGGGGTTCATTTACAACTGGCAGGAGTAGATATATTCCTATAGAACATCAGGCAGGCGTTAAACCTAAGGGTGTAGTGTGGTGGCGGCCTGGACCGTTTAATTTGCAGGTCTGTCTCTTTTGGCGGGTGGTCAGGATCATGGCTGCAGGCTGGAAGGAGGTTTGAGTGACAGCCATTGCAGTCAGGGTGACGCCCCAGGCTAGGTAGCTTGGGTGTGCTCTGGCTGGTTATGATGGGCCGAGAACTCCCTAAGACAAAAGCTGCGTAGAGTATCTCCACCTTGTGGTCTGCAGCAGTGTCCCCTGTCCATTTTCTAGAAGGTTTTATATAATTAGTTATCTAGGCCCCGATTGCTGCCAACCGTGTTTTACCTGTCTTTTACCAGTTCCCATTGCTGGGTATTAATAAATACGACCCTCAGGTCTTTCACCCACCTAATGTGCTGAGACTTTATTGACAAAGTTATTAAGTTCAGCTGTTAAGCTAAGTTATTAAGTTATTACTTATTTAATATTATGGTCAGCCACTCAAGAAAAGTAGGGCATTTAATCCCTTAAGGAAGTGCCTGAGCGACTAGCCCGGAGCATAGCTAAGGGTTAAGCCCTGGTTGAGTGAGTGCTGCTGCTGTGTGTGTGTTTTGTTACAATGTTTCATTGTGTTGGGAGGGGTTTACTTACCTTATATATGGGATATGCAGGGAGTCCACTTCCTCTTTGTTCCAGTGGATCCCTGGAAGTTCTTTCCCCACCCTCCCATCCCTGTTATAAAATGTTATGTTTTATTGTAAGGGCGGCAATCGATTTATTTAGCGTCTCTATATGAGGCTAGGTTGTCTGAGGAAGGTACTCGAAATACTTCCTTAACTCCAAGGACGGTAGTTTGAGCTCCCCAGTTATTGACATGCTGTTTGACAAGTCAATGCTGGACCTACTGGTTTGGAGTTTCTATTGATGGCACCCTAGTCTGGTGGGTGGTCAGGATCATGGCTGCAGGCTAGAAGGAGGTTTGAGTGACGGCCATTGCAGTCAGGGTGACGCCCCAGGCTCGGTATCTTGGGCGTGCTCTGGCTGGTTACGACAGGCTGAGAACTCCCTAAGACAAAATCTGCGTAGAGTATCTCCACCTTGTGGTCTGCAGCAGTGTCCCCTGTCCATTTTCTAGAAGAGGTTATTAATTAGTTATCTAGGCCCCCAATTACCGCCACCCATGTTTTACCTGTCGTTTACCAGTTCCCATTGCTGGGTATTAATAAATACGACCTACGGGTCTTTCACCCACCTAATGTGTTGAGTCTTTATTGACAAAGTTATTAAGTTCAGCTGTTAAGCTAAGTTATTAAGTTATTGCTTATTTATTGTTATAGTCAGCCACTCAAGAAAAGTAGGGCATTTAATCCCTTAGGCAATCCAGTATACAGTAATAACAATCACACTCAGGAGCACACAAAGTAACAACTATACTTGGGGAGTGATAGGCAGAAACTGAGCAACTTACATAGGCGCAGGATTCGCGCCACAGGAGATCCTGACCAGCTTCAGAGTGAGAGGAGCGTGCGGCGATGACATCACCGCCACATGCACAGGAGCTGACTCATCCCCAGGCAATGAGCAGAGTAGCAAGCCGCGTCCCTAGCAACAGTTAGAACGGTTCAGCATGACAATATCTTTTTAAATTGACCTTAATAAAGGATTTGGAATTTTACAGAGGCTGTATTCTTTGGAACTTTATTTTTTCATTTGATTAGGGGAGTGGGGAGCTTCCCTGTTCTTGTCAAGCTCTTCAGGCACTTTACCTGTTATCATTGAGGACTACCTTCTTTTCCAGTGTGGGAGCGGAGTAGGCGAGTCGGACAACGGAGCTTGCTGGATATTGGCAGATAACGTCACCTGGAAGCACCAAGCACACACGCTGTTTGAGGCCACAGTGAGCACTGAGCATTCTTCAAGTGGTGGTGCTTTGGTTGGAGCCTCGGTTGGTTGAGAGGCATTAAGAGTAGGAGTGGTCAAGCACCACGGTCCCCGCTGGTTCCCATGAAGCGTTTTTCTTAAAAGTGGTGAGTTGGATCTAAGCTCTTTATTTATTTGTTTAAAATCTCCTGCTGGTTCCACGGTAACCAGGAATACACTGATAAAGTCAAATCATTGGTATAAGATTGACTTTGAACTTTGTTATATGTTCCTTTCCCCATACTCATGACAAATATTCATTTGCCCATCTGTCTCTTGCAGATATGAAAGCATCTGGCTGTCAGGATCCACAATGCCCTAGCTGTTATTTCCTACTCCCATCAGAAGTTTCAGGCCACCCCTAGTACTGACTAGACACCTAACCCACATGCTTGACTGTATATAAAGGTTAATCAAATTGAACTGATCCTTAAAGTTCTAAAAGACATCTGCCTCAGTATTTCTTTTCACCAACTCACCTTCGAATTGGACAACTCAAGACTACTAAGATCATGTTGATGTAATTGTCACCAAAACCAGGCCAGACACCCTGCTAAACACTTTCCACAAGATCACTGAAAAGCCATGAAGGGTAGCTAGCAACCTACATTCAACAGGAACTTAAACACTAAACTACCCACATAGACTACACACACAACTTACTTACATTCATTAACATCTCCCAAAATGACCTTTTTCCTTCTCTAAATACTTTCTACTTTATATCTTCCTGCCTACTAGACTCCTCATATCTATTTCCATCAATAAACTGCCAAGCACACCCTTACTGTTCACTCTATATACTCAGTTTAAACTCTCTGGCCCAGAACCTGTAGGCTTCAGGAACAGGGAAGGTAACTTTTAATAACATGGAATATATCATATTTTTTCATATTTTTTCATTAACAAAATAAACACATTTATATATTTGGCTTCAGAAAAAAACAGCCAAAGCAAAGTAATTTTGTTGTTTGACAGTATACCTAAGACTTGGTGGTACAGTAGGTGACATAGCACAGCAACCAACAACACACCTAGAGCTGTTACTAGGTATTGTTTGGGTAACCAAGTGAGACAAGTTTACCAACCTGGCTGGGCATATGTATGTAGTCTTATTTTGCATGTGGATGATGTAAAATCTGTCTGAAATAAAACCTACACACACATAAAACTACTAAATGTAAGAGAATCCCTTGCTCCAGTGGAAGCTCTGTTAGCTGGGGTCCTCTGTGAAGAGAAATACAAATGGACTGTAAAATGATCTACTACTGAGAAGTCACTCACACATTTTAGATGAGCAATATAAAATGGATAACTTCTTTATTTTCTTCTAGTAACAGTTTGCAGGACAATATATTTTAGGTACAATTTGCCTAGAAGTTAGTAAAGTGGAAATAGTAACTATTTTTCTGCTATGCAGCGTAATCAAATAAGCCAATCTGTTGTTTATCTCTGTTGCTATGATTCACTACTATCTGCAAAAAAACCTCAAAGTTCATTCCTGTGTTATTGCTGACTTTAATGTACTAATTTTATCATACTTCCCTTTAGAGATTTTCTTTCCCAAATACATATTTTTTTACTTTATATATAAACTTTAGGATATAAAAGAGAGAAACAGGGTGCAACCCCTCTAAGTGTAATATGTTAAATAAAACACGAAATTTATTACATCTCACAAATACACACTCACAGAATTTGACCTCAAACAATATGAGGTATGATAACGGCACTGGGGAACAGCAAAGGTCTCTCAAGGATTTTACTGCAGAGTACCAACAGGTTACTACGTCTGGATATCCGGTGTATGATATACGTATACAGTTGTGTTGAATAACACTACTCACGGATTCCTATCTGTGACCTGGTCCTCCGATAGTTCCCACAAATAAAGTTCATAACGTAGCAAAGTTGCAATTCCAATTAATCTGTTAAAATTTTCCACCACTGCTCCACAGTGCCGTTATCATTCCTCATATTGTTTGAGGTCAAATTCTGTGAGTGTGTATTTGTGAGATGTAATAAATTTTGTGTTTTATTTAACATATTACACTTAGAGGAGGTGCGCCCTGTTTCTCTCTTTCTTTTATATCTTGTAGCTGATCAGTGTAACACTTGTGGCAGCAACCCTATGAAAATCTGTGCATCTCCAATATCATATTGAGGCAGCATATCCTTTTTTAAAATAAATATATTTTTAATGATATATTTTTAACCCAATACAAAAAATTTGAGTTTTTCAGTTCTTTAAGTGTGGGGTGCTTTTATTTGTTGTGTGTTTTATATATATAAACTTTAGTTCACTTATGTATTCTATTATGAGTTTTATTACCCCTTGCTGAAAGTACATGCCTGATACACATTTTAGACCATCATGGAATAAACATATTTAATCTGATGTGCACTGGTAATATATACGGCTAAATTAGTAGGATTGAGCTTGCATTCTATTGGCTGTTCCAATCAGCCAATAGAATGCGAGTTCAATTCTATTGGCTGATTGGATCAGCCAATAGGATTGAAGCTTAATCCTATTGGCTGATTGCATCCGCCAATAGAATTTTTTCAACTTTGATTCCGATTGGCTGATAGAATTCTATCAGCCAATCGGAATTCAAGGGAACATTCATTCTTCAGTAGCCGTCAAAAGAAGAGGATGCTCTGCACCGGATGTCTTGAAGATGGAGCCGTTCCGCGTCGGAAGGATGAAGATAGAAGATGCCGTCTGGATGAAGACTTCTGCCCGCCTGGAGGACCGCTTCTTGCTGCTTGGATGAAGACTTCTCCCGGCTTTGTTGAGGACTTGTCCGGTCTTCATAAACTGTAAGTGGATCTTCGGGGGTTAGTGTTAGGTTTTGTTAAGGGTTTATTGGGTGGGTTTTATTTTTAGCTTAGGGTTTGGGCTGAAAAAAGAGCTAAATGCCCTTTTCAGGGCAATGGGGAGCTTAGGTTTTTTAGATAGGATTTTATTTGGGTGGTTTGGTTGTGTGGGTGGTGGGTTTTACTGTTGGGGGGTTGTTTGTATTTTTTTTTACAGGTAAAAGAGTTGATTTATTTGGGGCAATGCCCCACAAAAGGCCCTTTTAAGGGCTATTGGCAGTTAAGTTTAGGCTAGGGTTTTTTTTATTTTGGGGGGCTTTTTTATTTTAAAAGGACTATTAGATTAGGTGTAATTAGTTTAAATATTTGATAATTTCTTTTTTATTTTGTGTAATTTAGTGGTTTTTTTAGTTGCAATTTAGTTAATTGTCTTTAATTAATGTAATTTATTTAATTGTAGTGTAAGGTTAGGTTTTATTTTACAGGTAAATTTGTATTTATTTTAACTAGGTAGCTAGTAAATAGTTAATAACTATTTAGTAACTAGTCTAACTAGTTAAAATAAATACAAAGTTACCTGTGAAATAAAAATAAAACATAAACTAGATACACTGGCCTCTAGTTATGAAGCTCCGTATTTACCTGCATTTGCCGGCCCAATATGCTCACCTAAGCTCGCCTAACATCACAGCCGCGGACCTGAATACGTTCGCCAAAGTTATCAAGAAAGCTGTCAAGAAGCCGCGCACCAAGTACGGAGCGATGAGCAGCGGACTGTTGTTAACTGACAGTCATCGATCTCGCTGCTCATCGGCTTCTTCGCAGCTTTCTTGCTACCCTGTCACTAAGCACCCACACTATACTATACTGTTTTACCCCCTAAACCCACCGCTCACGGACCCCGCCGCAACGAAATAAACTTATTAACCCCTAAACCGCCGCTCCTGGACCTCTCCACAACTATAATAAATATATTAACCCCTAAACCGCCGCTCCCGGACCCCGCCGCCACTATAATAAATATATGAACCTCTAAACCACCGCTCCCAGACCCCACCGCCACCTACATTATACCAATTAACCCCTAATCTGCCGCCCCCTATACCACCAACACCTACATAAAGTTATTATCCCTTATCCTGCCAATCCCGGACCCCGACACAAATAAATTAAATGTTTAACCCCTAAACCGCCGCACCAGGAGCCCTCCGCCACCTACATTACATTTATTAACCCATATCCTGCCCCCCCCTACACCGCCGCCACCTACAGTACATTGATTAACCCCTAATCTACCCCCCTACACCGCCGCCACTATATTAAATGAATTAACCCCTAAAACCTAAGTCTAACCCTAAAACCCCCCTAACTTAAATATTATTTAAATTAATCTAAATAAATACTCCTATAATTAACTACATTATTCCTATTTTAAACTAAATACTTACCTGTAAAATAAACCCTAAGATAGCTACAATATAATTAATAATTACATTGTAGCTATTTTAGGGTTTATTTTTATTTTACAGGCAACTTTGTATTTATTTTAACTAGGTACAATAGCTATTAAATAGTTATTAACTATTTAATAGCTACCTAGCTCAAATAACTACATATATACCTGTAAAATAAATCCTAACCTAAGTTACAATTACACCTAACACTACACTATCATTAAATAAATTAAATTAATTAACTACAATTACCTAACATTAAATAAAATTAACTAAAAATAACTAAAGTACAAAAAAACCCTCTAAATTACAGAAAATAAAAAAAAATTACAAGAATTTTAAACTAATTACACCTAATCTAAGCCCCCTAATAAAATAAAAAAGCCCCCCAAAATAATAAAATTCCCTACCCTAAACTAAATTACAAATAGCCCTTAAAAGGGCCTTTTGTGGGGCATTGCCCCAAAGTAATCAGCTCTATTACCAGCCCTTAAAAGGGCCTTTTGCGGGGCATTGCCCCAAAGTAATCAGCTCTTTTACCTGTAAAAAAAAGAAATACAACCCCCCCCAACATTAAAACCCACCACCCACACACCCTTACTGTAAAACCCACCCGATCCCCTCTTAAAAAACCTAACACTACCCCCTTGAAGATCACCCTACCTTGAGCCGCCTTCACCCAGCCAGGCACAAGCAGTCATCCGATCCGTCCAGAAGTCTTCATCGAATCCAGGCAGAAGAGGTCCTCCAAGCGGCAGATATCAGATTGAATTTCAATCCGATTGTCTGATTGGATCAGCCAATAGAATTGACCTTGCATTCTATTGGCTGATCCAATCAGCCAATCGGATTGAACTTCAATCCGATTGGCTGATTACATCAGCCAATCGGATTTTTCCTACCTTAATTCCGATTGGCTGATAGAATCCTATCAGCCAATCGGAATTCGAGGGACGCCATCTTGGATGATGTCATTTAAAGGAACCTTCATTCAGTGTTAGGACATCGGAAGAAGAGGATGGATCCGCATCGGCTGGATTCAAGATGGCTCCGCTCTGCTCCTGTTGATTGAAGATAGAAGATGTGGCTTGGATGAAGACATCTGCTGCTTGGAGGACCTCTTCTGCCCGGATTCGATGAAGACTTCTGGACGGATCGGATGACCGCTTGTGCCCGGCTGGGTGAAGACGGCTCAAGGTAGGGTGATCTTCAAGGGGGCAGTGTTAGTTTTTTTTAAGGGGGGATCGGGTGGTTTTAGAGTAGGGGTGTGTGGGTGGTGGGTTTTAATGTTGGGGGGATTGTATTTCTTTTTTTACAGGTAAAAGAGCTGATTACTTTGGGGCAATGCCCCGCATAAGGCCCTTTTAAGGGCTGGTAAAAGAGCTGATTACTTTGGGGCAATGCCCCGCAAAAGGTCCTTTTAAGGGCTATTTGTAATTTAGTTTAGGGTAGGGAATTTCATTATTTTGGGGGCTTTTTTATTTTATTAGGGGGCTTAGATTAGATGTAATTAGTTTAAAATTCTTGTATTTTTTTTTATTTTCTGTAATTTAGAGGGTTTTTTGTAGTTTAGTTATTTTTAGTTAATTTTATTTAATGTTAGGCAATTGTAGTTAATTAATTTAATTTATTTAATGATAGTGTAGTGTTAGGTATATTTGTAGTTATTTTAGCTAGGTAGCTATTAAATAGTTATTAACTATTTAATAGCTATTGTACCTAGTTAAAATAAATACAAAGTTGCCTGTAAAATAAAAATAAACCCTAAAATAGCTACAATGTAATTATAAATTATATTGTAGCTATCTTAGGGTTTATTTTATAGGTAAGTATTTAGTTTTAAATAGGATTAATTTATTTAATTATAGGAATATTTATTTAGATTAATTTAAATAATATTTAAGTTAGGGGTGTGTGTAATGTGTAATGTAATGTAGGTGGTGGAGGTGTAGGGGGGGCAGGATAGGGGTTAATAAATGTAATGTAGGTGACGGAGGGCTCCGGGTGCGGCGGTTTAGGGATTAAACAATTAATTTATTTGCGGCGGGGTCCGGGATCGGCAGGATAGGGGTTAATAACTTTATGTAGATGGCGGCGGTATAGGGGGCGGCAGATTAGGGGTTAATAGGTATAATGTAGGTGGCGGAAGGGTCCGGGAGCGGCGGTTTAGGGGTTCATATATTTATTTAATTATAGGAATATTTATTTAGATTAATTTAAATAATATTTAAGTTAGGGGTGTGTGTAATGTGTAATGTAATGTAGGTGGTGGCGGTGTAGGGGGGGCAGGATAGGGGTTAATAAATGTAATGTAGGTGGCGGAGGGCTTCGGGTGCGGCGGTTTAGGGATTAAACAATTTATTTATTTGCGGCGGGGTCCGGGATCGGCAGGATAGGGGTTAATAACTTTATGTAGGTGGCGGCGGTATAGGGGGCGGAAGATTAGGGGTTAATAGGTATAATGTAGGTGGCGGAGGGGTCCGGGAGCGGCGGTTTAGGGGTTCATATATTTATTATAGTGGCGGCGGTGTCGGGGCGGCGGTTTAGGGGTTAATAAGAATAAAGTAGGCGGCGGTGTAGGGGGGACAGATTAGGGGTGTTTAGACTCGGGGTACATGTTAGGGTGTTAGGTGCAGACACTTCCCATAGGAATCAATGGGATATTGTGCAGCAGCGAACATGAGCTCTCGCTGCTGTCAGACTCCCATTGATTCCTATGGGATCCGCCGCCTCCAGGGCGGCGGATTGAAAACCAGGTACGCTGGCCCGGAATAGTGGCGAGCATACCTGCTAGTTCTTTGATAACTAGCAAAAGTAGTCAGATTGTGCCAAACTTGCGTTCGGAACATCTGTAGTGACGTAACCATCGATCTGTGTCGGACTGAGTCTGGAGGATCGTATGTTACGTCACTATATTCTACTTTTGGCAGGCTGTAGGGCTTGATAACTACAGCGAATCAGCCTCGCCACAAATACGCTATAATATGCTAATTCCAGCGTATTTGCGGTTGACGGCTTGATAACTAGAGGCCAATGTAACTATTAGTTATATTGTAGCTAGCTTATGTTTTATTTTACAGGTAAGTATTTATTTAGTTTTAAATAGGAATAATTTAGGCATTAATTGTAATTTTTATTTCGAATAATTTAAATGATGTTAAAGTTAGTGGGTGTTAGGGTTAGACTTAGGGTTAGGTTTAGTGGTTTTTAGTATATACTTTAGTATAGTGGCAGCGATTCTGGAGGCAGCAGATTAGGGGTTAATAACAGTAATGTAGGTTGCGGCAATGTTAGGGACAGCAGATTAGGAGTTAATAATATTTAACTAGTGTTTGCGATGTTGGAGTACGGCGGTTTAGGGGTTAATATGTTTATTATAGTGGCGGTGATGTCGGGAGCGGCAGATTAGGGGTTAATAATTTTATTTTAGTGTTTACGATGCGGGAGGGATTCGGTTTAGGGGTCAATAGGTAGTTTATGGATATTAGTGTACTTTTTAGCACTTTAGTTATGAGTTTTATGTTACGGCTTTGTAACATAAAAGCCATAACTACTGACTTTCAGTTTACGGTACGGATCTTGTAGTTATGGGCTGTACCGCTCACTTTTTGGCCGGACAGGCAAACTCGTAATACCGGCGCTATGGAAGTCCCATTGAAAAAGAACTTTTTGAAAGCTGCGGTAGTTATGTTGCATTATGGCCAAAAAAGTGTGCAGTACAGATATGCCTTCAAAACTCGTAATACCAGCGGTAGTGAAAAAGCAGCATTATGAGGCTTTTTTCACTCATAACGCAAAACTCGTAATCTAGCCGCTAGTTAATACAAACATTATTCTAAACCAGTGGTTTTCAAAGTGTGAGCCGGTCTGCGTCAGGGGGGCGCTAGAGCATATAGGGGGAGGTGCAGGATCAGTGACACTTCACACTATCCTATGGAAATCACAAGCAGCAACTGACTTTGGCAAAAGATAAAATGGATTTTAAGAGCCAAAAATTACACTTGCCATGTAGTGGTGGAAAAAGGGCGAGATGTAGGTGGAAGAGAAATCTATCAGAATCTATCAGAGAATCCTTTACGTTCATTGTCTTGATCAGTAACTTGGAGGAGTAACAAAGTGCAAATTGAAATATGAGGGAAGCACTCTTGTCTCTTTTATTTGAGCAGAATCAGATCTTGAGAGCTGTGTGCGAACCCTGGATCCGTTGTAAATTCCCTAAATTAAAACTAAAAATAAATGTTACTTTATTTTTTCTCTTTGAAGAAAACTGTAACATTTATTATGGGCGGTGCAAAATTAAATAAACTATCGACAGTACTGATCTGCCAACTGTTAACTTTCTCCTCTGAAGGTAAACCATTCATACCTCACATAATATCCAGTACATTATAAACTGAGGTACTGCATTAAGCTTAAGGGATAATTTTCAGTTCCTTAAACATTCTAAATAATAAGAGTACTTTAAAATATTTATGTTAATTTTATTACATATTTTAAATGTGTTCCCTATTTATTCAGCCTCAAGCTAGACCCCACTCATCGCCCTTTTTTTTACTGTAGTACCAAGTGCTTATCAATTAGGCACAGACACCTAGTTAACGAATTTTGCGTTATGAGTCAAATAACAGCGTTGTGGCCCATAACGCATATTTTCCCTAATGCAGCCAATTCAAGTCTTGTCGGTATAGGTGTACCGCAAGCCTTTTAGCCTGTACAGCAACCTCAGTCCTGCACTCCTAAAAATGACGTTTTTTCATGGGATTCCCATAGCGCCGGTATTACGAGTTTTGCAGTGAGGCTAAAAAGGGAGTGTTAGAGCCTAAAATGACAAGATCTGTAATGCCATCTAAAGTCAGTAGTTATGAGTGTTACGCTACAAAGCTGTAACATAAAACTCATAACTAAAGTGTTAAAAAGTACACTAACACCCAAAAACTACCTATTACCGAGGCCCTCCCGCATCGCAAACACTATAATAAATTTATTAACCCCTAATCTGCCACTCCCGATATCGCCGTCACTATAATAAACTTATTAACCCCTAAACCGCTGCCCTTCCGCATTGCAAATACTATTTAAATATTATTAACCCATAATCTGACGTCCGCCCTGATCCAGGTGGCGAGAAGTCTTCATCCAGGCGGCCTCTTCAATCTTCATCCCGGTGGCGACGTGCTGATTCAAGCGGCGAGAAGACTTCATCCAGGCGGCCTCTTCAATATTCATCCAGGCAGCATCTTCTATCTTGATCCCCGAGGCGCGGAGCGGGTCCATCCTGAAGACATCCGGCGCAGAGCATCCTCTTCATACAGTCGCCGTCGTACACTGAAACTTCAGTTCAAGGGACGCCATCCAAGATAGCGTCCCTTGCATTCCTATTGGCTGAAAAATTTGAATCAGCAAATAGGAATTAGAGCTTCTAAAATCCTGCTTTTTTATGAGAGCTGCTTAAATCCTATTGGCTGATTTGAACAGCCAATAGGATTTAAGCAGCTCTAATTCTATTGGATGATGAATCAGCCAATAGAATGAGAGCTGCTTAAATCCTATTGTCTGTTCAAACCAGCCAATAGGATTTAAAGGGACAGTATACACTCATTTTCATATAACTGCATGTAATAGACACTACTATAAAGAATAAGATGCACAGATACTGATATAAAAATCCAGTGTAAAATGGTTTAAAAACGTACTTAGAAGCTTTCAGTTTAGCTCTGTTGAAAAGGTAGTTGGAAAGCCCACTGCAAGTGGGAAATAAGACACTCCCCCCTCCCCCTTCTTTTGCATATGAAAAGACCCTTTACACAAACAGGAGCAAGCTTGAGAAGGTAGCTGACGGTATTCTAATAAAACTTTGGGGCTTGGATAGGAGTCTGAAAATCAGAGCAATGTTATTTAAAAATAAGCAAAATTATACATTTAAAAAAAAAACAAACTTTATGGGCTTTATAAATAGATCATCTACAAAACATTTATGCAAAGAAAAAATGAGTGTATAATGGCCCTTTAAGTAGTTCTCATAAAAAAGAAGCTCTCATAAAAAAGCCCACCCAAAATAAAAAAAAAGATTGAAGAGGCCGTCTGGATGAAGACTTCTCACCGTCTGGATTAGGACTTCAACTCCGGGATGAAGATCGTTCAAGCGGGACTTCAAAAACTGTAAGTGGATCATCAGGGGGTTAGTGTTAGGCTTTTTTTTTTTGTTTAAATATTTTTATTAATTTTCAAATCAAAATATCATTTTACAAATAAACTTCAAACAAGTAACATTACAGGTTCAGTCTGTTCAAGAGTCACATTCATTATATATTTGTCGGTATTTTACTCCGAAAAACTTTGTCATCGTAATAAACATAATATCTTATCCACAACAGAAAGAAACACTCTTATATATTATCACCTTCAACGTTGATTTTCTATGTGTCAATCCTTCTTACCCTTCTAGTCCCTTCCACATACATAATATATAGTTCCCACATTTCAATGAAGCGGTCCCTAGTATTTAGGAGTTCTGCCGTGGCATTTCACATATTATAGTGGTATTCTATTATCTTTTCAATATATTCAAAGGTAGGAACATCTATCTTCCAGAACTTCGCTATGCACATACGTGTAACAGTACATATCATGTTAACTAACTTGGAGTGCCTCTTTAGATGCCCTTCTAATGGAAAATGTAGAAGGGCCTGCTCTGGAGAAAGGGCTATATCAGTTTCAAGTATTAAGCTTAAATAGTGTGAGGTGCGATCCCATATTCTCCTGACCTTACTACAATGCCACCACATATGTAGATATGTCCCCGCTTCGTCGCATCCTCTATAGCATTTATGGTGTTCACGGTCCTCAGCTTTAGCCCACCTATTGGGATAAATGTACCACCTATGTATTACCTTGAGGTAATTTTCTTTTAATGTAGCATTAGGGGAGAATTTAAGACCTCTCTGGATATTCTCTGCCCAGGTTTCAAATGACCAAGATCTACCTAAGTCCTGTTCCCATTTTATCATGCTATTGTTTTTTTTATCCTTCTCTTTGATGTTGAAAGGTGGATATAGTAAAGTAACCATACCCCTCTTATATTCTTTAGTTAAGTACAGTGACTCGTATATAGTGTTATGTTCTTTCTTTGTGTTTCCTAATATCTCTTGTACCCTGGATTTGAGTTGTAGGTAGTGAAACCAGAGATTTCTATCAGGTTCCCCCAGTTCTTCATATTGTTTAAAAGACAGTATCCTACCATTGAGTATCCTACCAATATCTGCTATGCGATATTGGCCTTTATTTTCCCATTTTCCCTGCATTTGTGAATTTGTTATTGACTTGATGGGTATCAAGGGTGTCGCTTAAGAACGGTTATTGATAATTGAAAAGGTTCTGTTCAGTTTGTCCCATAGAATAATGGTGTGGTGTATTGCTACATACTGTCGTAGAATTTGAGGTCTGTCTTGTTTGTCTGCCCATAGTAATCTATCTAATCTGCCTATTTCCATGATATCAGATTCTAACTGAACCCATTGTGGAGTCTTTGTCATTCTATGCCATTGGATGGTTTGGGCCATTCTAGCTGCATAATAATAAGATATTAAGTCTGGAAGTCCCACCCCCCCTCCCTGATTTATGTCTGGTCAACGTGTCCTTATTAATTCTTGCCCTTTTCCCTTGCCATATAAATTTAAGAATTTCCTTTTGCATTATTTGTAGTTCTGAATCGGTACATTTATTGGGAGAGAGCGAAATAGATAGAGGATCTTGGGCAGTATCGTCATTTTGATGGACATAATCCTTCCATATAATGAGAGTTTGTATTTGGCCCAGTTGGTCAACAAAGCTTTAACCTGTTTAAATATACCTGTGTAATTTTCTTTGTATAGATTATGCACATTTCGTAAAAGGAAAATACCCAGATACTTGATGGATGTCTTTGCCCAAGAGAAGGTAAAATTAATCTCCAGTAATTTTTTCGTGTGATTAGGTAGATGAATATCTAAGGCCTCGCATTTACCTTCATTCACCTTGTATCCTGATAATGAACCAAACTTACCTATCTCTGAGTATATTACTGGGAGGGACAGTAGGGGCTTAGTGACTGCGAGGATGACATCATCCGCAAACAGTGATATTTTGTATTCATTTTCACCTACTTTGATTCCTGTTATATTGGGGTTGTCTCTAATTTTCTGTGCTAGTGGTTCAATACATAATGCAAACAACAACGGTGATAGTGGGCAGCCCTGTCTGGTCCCATTCCTGATCTTGATTTGCTTCGATTGATATCCCGAGAGTCTGATAAACGTATCCGGCGTAGAGTACAACTTTTTTAACCCCATATAAAATGGACCCTTGATTCCTACCTTATTTAGGACTGCTAGCATGTAATCCCAATTGATCCTGTCAAATGCCTTCTCCGCATCCAGAGTAAGGAGCAGATAAGGCATTCCTTTATTTGTTGCAAAATTTATCAAGTCTATGATCTTTCTTACATTATCTGGGGCTTATCTTTGAGCTATGAAGCCCACTTGGTCAGTATTTATTACATTTGTGATGGGGGTAGCCAATCGATTTGCCAAAATTTTGGTGAAAAGTTTGAGGTCCTGATTTATTAGTGAAATTGGCCTATAATTTTGACAATATTGTTTGCATTTCCCCGGCTTTGGGATAATTGTCACCCTCGCAGTCAATATATCTGGTGGTATGTCTGTGCCTTGCAAAATATTATTAAAAATAGTTACTAAATGTGATACCACCGATTTTTGAAGATCTTTATAAAAAGAGCCTGGGAACCCGTCCAGGCCCGGGGGTTTATTTCTCTTTAATCCTTTAATGGCTTGGTTTATCTCCTGAATTGTTATAGGTGCATTAAGCAGATCTAGATCCTCTTGGGGGATTTGTTTTAGTGAGCTGCTCTCCAGGAACCTATCTAATTATTTTTGTTTATCTACTGCATTATTGGGTTGTGGCAGGTTATAGAGTGAGTTATAATAGTTGGCAAACTCATTAGCTATCTGCAGGGGATCATTGGTTACTGATCCATTTGTTAATTGTATTTGTGGGATGGTGGAGTCTCTGGTCATATCTTTTAATTTATTTGCTAATAATTTGTCAGGTTTATTACCATATGTGTAGTATCTTGTGTCGACTGCTTTGAAGGAGGAGATTGCCTCTTTATCAAGCATTAGGTTAAGTTCCTCACTTTTCTTTTTTAATAATTTAGTTAGACCTCCCTTAGAATTTCTCATTATTTGTTCTCGAATCGTGGAAATCTCCTTCCTCAATTTTTCTAATGTGGAGTTATATTGTTTTTTAACTTTAGAGGATTCAGCTATAATCAAACCCCTAATCGAAGCTTTCAGAGCACTCCAAATTATGTTTGGATTAGCTGTGGAACCCTCATTTATTCTCATGAATTCATCGATGTGCTTCTCAATTTGTTGTTTAAAGACTTCATTTCGAAGTACTTTGGGGTGTAGGGTCCAGGATCTTATTCTGCCTGGATTTAACACTCCTTCTAGATCTAATGTCATCATGTCATGGTCTGACCATACGCAGCTGCTTATAGTAGCCTCTGTAACTCGAGGAAGTATGATTTGACTTATTAAAATTAAGTCGATTCTAGAGCGTGTGCCATGTACTGATGAATAGTAGGTGTATTCTTTGGCTCCTCTATTTACTGCTCTCCAGCTGTCTAGTAAGTTATGGTCTAATAATAAATCTCTTAAGATTTGCTGGTCTGGGGTCTGTCTTCTATTCTTTTGTGGGTCCGTTGTTGTCCTGTCTAATTTATCGTCCCCCATGATTATTTTATGTCTCTTCCAGGATATTAGCAGCTTACTTATTTTGGTGAAAAATGGCCCTTGGTGATCATTAGGAGCATAAATGTTCACTAACAGAATTGGTGTATTGTGTATCAATCCCCTTACTATGAGGTATCTCCCCTCCTTATCAGTGATTATTTCTTCCTCCTTAAAGTTAAGAGAGGCATGTAGGAGTATAGAAACACCACATTTTTTCTTATCATTGATAGCATGATATTTAATAGGGAAAAGTTTATCCCAAAATTTGGGTGTCGTGGTGGAGGTGAAGTGGGTCTCCTGAATCATCACTATGTTAGCTTTTTGAGCTTTATACTCTATAATGGATTTATTTCTTTTTATATTGGTATTAAGGCCCCTGGCATTATGTGATATTATCTTAATCTGCATGGTAACTTTTTATTTTTAAACTGAATAACATCTAGGAAACCTTGGTACCTGTAGCCTATATGGGCAGGAGATGTGGGACCTTTGCACACTGGGAGGATACCTTCATATTTGGAGTGTCTTAATGTACCTGTTTTTCGTGACTGTTGTGCCTGAACCTTTAGAACTGAACAATAAAACATAAAACAGTTAAATATAACATTCAAACTGGATGCCACAAACTGCACCTGCGAATTTTTTTTACCTTCTGGTCAGTATTCAACTCTGGAATAGTCTTGTTATAACTTTCTTATTTTCTATAATCTGACATTATACCTTGAGGGAGAAAACATACCAGCAAAAAGAGAGTGAACGATAGAGATCGGTATGAAAAGTAAGAGAAAAAGAAAAGAAGAAGAGAGGGACAATACAATTTTCCATTACAACTCGTGTACTAATGTATCTTTCCATTATACCTTATATCCAGTCCAACTGTGTGAGGTAAAGTTCGAACTCTTATGGATCTTCTCACCCTAGTTCCGTAAGGATGTAATAAGATATTATACCTTGAGGGAGAAAACATACCAGCAAAAGGAGAATGAAGGATAGAGATAAGTAGAGAAAGTAAGAGAAAAAGGAAAAAAGAAAGGAGAGAGAGAGACAATACACTTTTCAATTACCATTCGTGGACTAATGTCTCCTTCAATTATACCTTATACCTAGTCCAACTGTGTGAGGTAAAGTTTGTACTCTTAATAATCTTCTCATCCTAACTCCATAAGGATGTCTTCTTCAATGGATAGGAGGATTCTCCTTGCTGTTGGAGTTCTGGTCTTCATTGGAGGGTGTAGTTGGTCTTGATTTTTTTGGGTTACCTTTTTTAGTGACCATAGACCATTCTCTCTGGGGTGGTCTTCTCGCTGTCTGCTGTGTGGTCTGTGTTGTGGGTTCTTCCATTGTTATATCCAGTTTGGTCAGTGTCATTTGTCCCTCCTCTAGTGACGAGCAAGAATACAAGGTATTCTGGTGAGTAAAGATCAACTTGAAGGGAAAGTTCCAGCGGTACCTTATCTTCTCTTTGTTAAGTGCTTCTACAATTGGTTTCATTTCACGTCTTTTTCTCAGTGTTATGGGAGATAGATCCGTATATATTTGGATATTGTGTCCCTCATAGGTGATCGACTTAGCTTGTCTTGCTGCCTGCAAAATCATCTCCTTGACATGATAATAATGTAGTTTAACTATAATGTCTCTGGTTTTGAATTGGGAGGGTCTGGTGAGGGCTCTGTGGATTCTATCGAATAGCAGCATGTTGATTTCTGTATCTGGAATTAGTTGGTGGAATATTTCCGTAACATCCGCTTGTAGATTTTTGTAATCTTCTGGGAGGTTTCTGATTCTCAGGTTTCATCTTCTAGATCTGTTTTCTAAGTCTTCCACCTGCTCTTCAAGCTTTTTGATATATATAGCATGGTCTAACAGGGTGTGTTTGATTTGGGGAATCTCTTCTGTGATATCATCAATTTTGTTTTCCAATTCTGTTGTCCTTCCCCCTATTTCTCTTATGTCCTTTTTGAGGTCATGTATTGCTGTTTTCAACTCTTCATGGAAGAAGGATTTGATCTGGGTTAACAGTTCATTGTTTGGAATATCTTTTCCTATTTAGCTATCCTCTTCTGTTGATTCTACTTCAGTAGGTAGCTTTGTTGGAGAGGCCGCTTTATCTATGAGTTTAAGTTTAAGCTGCGACTTAGATAAGCAGTCCTTTACTGTTTGGTTCCTGCTCTTCATCTTGGAGAGTGACCTCTTTCAGAAAATATGTTATAGAGTGAATCTGAGTTACAGATATATTGAAAACACGACCCCTGTATTTTCCTTTGCTCACCTCGCCTCCCTTTCCTCCTCCATCCGTTTTACAAAAATATAAGTTAGTTGCTGGGCAGCATTTTAACAGATTATAAATTCATTGTCTCTTTAAGACTACTCCAGGTTGAATTTTTATAAGCTTAACCAAACATTGCAGAGTTTAAATCTTTTTCTAAAGTGCTGAAGGTATTTTTTAGTATCCCAGGGCCTTACGTTCTAGTGTCCACGTGACAGCTTTTACCACAGATATTCTCGCTAAAAGTGTCCCACTCTCACCCTGATGAGGTGCAGAGTCAGGTTAGTGAGATGTGAGATGTTACCTGCTGTGGCAAACTTAGAACTACTTAAGTAAAGAGCCCTGAATCTGTTATTAGTGACTTCTCATGCTCATTGCCTAGTTAGGCATATGGTTAGTCAGTCTGCAGCTTTTAGATGTTATATGCTCTGGGAACTTCCCCCAATATCTTCTCTTTATATTGTAGAAGATGAGCCAGTTTATAATGCCCACTCACTCTCAATGTAAAATTTTGTGAAAGATTGATATATTGAGTGGATGTACAGTTCAGTCTTAATAGTGATGATGTATCAGAGAAAAGAAAAAAGAAATGGCGATTTTCCCGCCACTCACCCTTATGTTGTTGGTCCCTGATGTAGTCTCCAGAGCATATATGTGATTTCCAGAAGCTCTTTTCACCTTCTTTTTGTCTGATCTTCTCAGTCTTCACTTCCCAGCAATGACTCCTGAGGCCTCCCCCACCTCTTCTGATGAAAAACCTTCCGGTAAGCTGCTCACCTTTTAGAGCTTAATTTTGGCTTGCTGCATCTAAGCCAAGGGTCAGATCTGTGTAGACTGAGAGGTCGGATGGTTAGGAGTTTATATATGATGAATTTGGCCCTTTGCTGTTCTGTCTCCGGTCCGGGGTAGGCCGCATCCCCAGCCTTTCCTGATTTTGGCCTGCTCCTGAAAATCGGATCACTCGAAAATGGCTTAAAAACGCCTGAAATTTGTCCTGCTGCCTCTCAGTAGTATTTGGAAGCACACAGGACCAAATGTACACTGCTATTAGGGCCCAAAGAACTTTGAAAACACTTAAATTTATTCTCTTAGCCCAGAGCTCCAGCTAAATGCTTCTTTCCTGCTTGCTGGCTAGCTCCGCCCCCAGTGTTAGGCTTTTTTAAGGGTTCATTGGGTGGATTTTATTTTTTAGTTTAGGGTCTGGGCAGTAAAAGAGCTAAATACCCTTTTAAGGGCAATGCCCATACAAATGCCCTTTTCAGGGCAATGGGTAGCTTACGTTTTTTTAAAATTCGTTTTTTTATTTTGGGGTTGGTTGGGTGGTAGATTTTACTGTTGAGGGGTCTTTGTGTTTTTGTTACAGGAAAAAGAGCTGATATCTTTAGGGCGATGCCCCACAAAAGGCCTTTTCAGGGCCATTGGTAGTTTATTGTAGGCTAGGGGTTTTTTTTTTTGGGTGGGCTTTTTTATTTTGATAGGGCTGTTAGATTAGGTGTAATTCTTTTTTATTTTGGATGATTTCATTTTTTATTTTGTGTAATGTATATTTTTAGGGTGTGTTTTATTTTTTGTAGCAAAAGAGCTGTTTAACTTAGGGCAATGCCCTACAAAAGGCCCTTTTATTGGGCCCCCAAAAGGCCCTTTTAAGGGCCTTTGGTAGTTTGGGGGTGGGGATTTGTATAGTGTTAGGGGGTGTTTGTATTTTTTTGGAGCAAAAGAGCTGTTTAACTCAGGGTAATGCCCTACAAAAAGCCCATTTAAGGGCCCCCAAAATGTCCTTTTAAGGGCCCTTGGTAGTTTATTCTAGATTAGGCTTTTTTTATTTTGGGGTGTTATTTTTTAAGGGTATAAGAATAGGAATAATCTTTATTTTTTTGGATAATTTTTTTTTGTAATGTTAATAGGGTTAATAGGTTTATTAAGGGGAGGCCAGAGGTTTAGGGGTTAATAGCTTTATTTAGGTGGTAGCGATATCGGGAGCGGTGGAATAGGGGTTAATAACTTTAATATAGTTGCTGCAATGTTGGGCTGCGGTGGAATAGGGGTTAATAACTTTAGTATAGTGGCTGCGATATCGGGAGCGGCAGATTAGGGGTTAAAAAATTTATTTAGGTGGCTGCAATATCAGTAGTGGCAGATTAGGGGTTAATAACTGTAGGCAGGCATCAGCGATGTCAGGAGCAGCAGATTAGGGGTGTTTAGACTCAGGGTTTATGTTAGGGTGTTAGGTTTAAACTGTATTTTCTTTTTTCCCCATAGACATCAATGGGGCTGCGTTACGGAGCTTTTGTTTCCGCAATTGCAGGTGTTAGATTTTTTTTTGCAGGCTCTCCCCATTGATGTCTATGGGGAAAGCGTGCAGGAGCACGTCAAACACAGCACTTGTTTTGGGTGCGGTATGGAGCTCAGAATCTCCGAATCGCCTGCACAAGCTGGTTTTTTTTAAACTTGTAATAACAGCGCTATAGGGGTTAAATAACGCAACTTTTGTGGCGTTCTTTACTTTCCCTATAGCACTCAAAACTCATATTCTAGGTGAGAGAGAAGAAAAGAGACACTATTATGTGAAACCTGTTTATGGAATGAATTAAGATCTTAAAAACAGCATAAAGCAACATGTAAACCCATATAAAAATCTATTCAGAAGATTGAAATTTAGAGCAATTTTAACAGTACACTAATTGCTAATTTAAGGCAGTCCGTTTCACATTGATAATTAACGGTTACTAACTCCTGGGAATTTGTAATGCTTGTAGGGACACTAAAGTCAGAATTAGATTTTCATGAGTCAAATAGAAGATGCAATTTAAAAAAAAAACACATAAATGTACTAATCACATTTTATATGCACACAGAGCATGTTCACTATATATACATATATGTGTCTGTGATTTGCTGATGGCTGTCACAAGATACAAGGGGCAGGGAAATAGAATGAACTTTTGAAATTTACAAGAAAAAAAATCTACTACTCATTTGAAATTCATAGTAAGTGATATTGCATTGTCTTTTTATTAAGCATTTGATGAATATGCAATTCTTCTGTATTGAATGGCCCTTTAATGCCTATACATGTTATGCTGTAGTTTTAGAAACTTACTTAACCCCCCCAATTGCATTAAAGGGACAATAAAAAAAACACCTTTCCAAGACATTTCTGTTGTCTTGCTATAGAATAACATATCATCCAAGTCAAACAAATTAACATCGCAAAAGAGAGGGGGGAGGGAGCGCAAAAGAGAGGGGGGGAGAGAGCGCAAAAGAGAGGGGGGAGGGAGCACAAAAGAGAGGGGGGAGAGAAAGAGCGCAAAAGAGAAGGGAGAGAGAGAGCGCAAAAGAGAGTGGGGAGGAAGCGCAAAAGAGAGGGGGGAGAGAGCACAAAAGAGAGGGGGGAGAGAGTGCAAAAGAGAGGGAGAGAGAGAGCACAAAAGAGAGGGGGGAGAGAGAGAGCAAAAGAGGGGGAGAGAGAGAGGGGAGAGAGAGAGGGGGGAGAGAGAGAGAGAGGAGGGGAGATAGAGAGGAGGGGAGAGAGAGAGAGGGAGGAGGGGAGAGAGAGAGGAGGGGAGAGAGATAGAGAGGGGGGGAGAGAGAGAGAGGATGGAGAGAGAGAGGAGGGGGAGAGGAGGGGGGGACAGAGAGCGGGGGGAGAGAGAGTGCAAAAGAGGGGGGAGCGAGAGAGCGCTAAAGAGAGGGGGAGAGAGCGCAAAAGAGATGGGGCAGAGAGAGAGCGCAAAAGAGATGGGGGAGAGAGAGAGCACAAAAGAGAGGGGGGAGGGAGCACAAAAGAGAGGGGGGAGAGAGAGCGCAAAAGAGAAGGGAGAGAGAGAGCGCAAAAGAGAGGGGGGAGGGAGCACAAAAGAGAGGGGGAGAGAGCGCAAAAGAGATGGGGAGAGAGAGAGCGTAAAAGAGATGGGGGAGAGAGAGAGCGCAAAAGAGAGGGGGAGAGAGCGCAAGAGAGAGGGGGGGAGGGAGCACAAAAGAGATGGGGGAGAGAAAGAGCGCAAAAGAGAAGGGAGAGAGAGAGCGCAAAAGAGAAGGGAGAGAGAGAGCGCAAAAGAGAGGGGGGAGAGAGAGAGCTCAAAAGAGAGGGGGGAGAGAGAGAGAGCTCAAAAGAGAGGGGGAGAGAGAGAGCAAAAGAGAGGGGGGAGAGAGAGAGCAAAAGAGAGGGGGAGGGAGAGAGCACAAGGGGTGGAACCGCTGTACTGCAAAAAATGGCCCGTGTGAACAGGCTTTAGGACTAGTTCAAAATAAAAGGATAACTTCCCTTTTAGCATGTCCGGATGAACGCAGATTGCACCGGTATCTCTGGTACTGTATGTAAATGAAATCTCTCAACAATGGCGGTGGGATTTCAGAATGTTTTTTAATTTCCCTCTTCAGAGAGGAGGGGGAGAGAGAGAGGAGGGGAGGGGGAGAGAGAGAGGAGGGGGAGAGAGAGAGAGAGGAGGGGAGAGAGAGGGGAGAGAGAGAGGAGGGGCGAGAGAGAGGAGAGTGGGGAGAGAGAGGAGAGGGGGGGAGAGAGAGGAGAGGGAGGGAGAGAGAGGAGAGGGGGAGAGAGAGAGAGGAGAGGGGGAGAGAGAGGAGAGAGAGGAGAGGGGGAGAGAGAGGAGATGGGGGGAGAGAGAGAGCTCAAAAGAGAGGGGGAGAGAGAGTGCAAAAGAGATGGGGAGAGAGAGAGCTCAAAAGAGAGGGTGAGAGAGAGCGCAAAAGAGATGCGGGAGAGAGAGCAAAAGAGGGGGAGAGAGCGCAAAAGAAAGGGGGAGAGAGTGCAAAAGAGGGAGGAGAGAGAGAGACCAAAAGAGGGGGAGAGAGAGAGCACAAAAGAGAGGGGGGAAAAGCAAAAGAGCGGGGAGAGAGAGCGCAAAAGAGAGGGGGGGGGAGCGCAAAAGAGAGGGGGGGAGAGAGCGCAAAAGAGAGGGGGGAGAGAGCGCAAAAGAGAGGGGGAGAGAGAGCACAAAAGAGAGGGGGGAGAGAGAGAGCGAAAGAGGGGGAGAGAGAGAGGGGAGAGAGAGAGGGGGGAGAGAGAGAGGAGGGGAGATAGAGAGGAGGGGAGAGAGGAGGGGAGAGAGAGAGGGAGGAGGGGAGAGAGACTGAGGAGGGAAGAGAGAGGAGGGGGGGAGAGAGAGAGAGGAGGGGGGGGAGAGGAGGGGGGTAAGAGAGAGGGGGAGAGAGAGCGCAAAAGAGGGGGGAGAGAGAGAGCGCAAAAGAGAGGGGGAGAGAGCGCAAAAGAGATGGGGAAAGAGAGAGCGCAAAAGAGATGGGGGAGAAAGAGAGCGCAAAAGAGATGGGGGAGAGAGAGCGCGCAAAAGAGAGGGGGGGGGGGAGCACAAAAGAGAGGGGGGAGAGAAAGAGCGCAAAAGAGAAGGGAGAGAGAGAGCGCAAAAGAGAGGGGGGAGGGAGCGCAAAAGAGAGGGGGGAGAGAGAGCACAAAAGAGAGGGGGGAGAGAGAGAGCAAAAGAGGGGGAGAGAGAGAGGGGGGAGAGAGAGAGAGAGAGGAGGGGAGATAGAGAGGAGGGGAGAGAGAAGGGGAGAGAGAGAGAGGGAGGAGGGGAGAGAGAGAGGAAGGGAGAGAGAGAGAGGGGGGGAGAGAGAGGAGGGAGAGAGAGAGGAGGGGGGAGAGGAGGGGGGAAAGAGAGCGGGGGAGAGAGAGCGCAAAAGAGGGGGGAGAGAGAGAGTGCTAAAGAGAGGGGGAGAGAGCGCAAAAGAGATGGGGAAAGAGAGAGCGCAAAAGAGATGGGGGAGAGAGAGAGCGCAAAAGAGATGGGGGAGATAGAGAGCACAAAAGAGAGGGGGGAGGGAGCATAAAAGAGAGGGGGGAGAGAAAGAGCGCAAAAGAGAAGGGAGAGAGAGAGCGCAAAAGAGAGGGGGGAGGGAGCACAAAAGAGAGGGGGAGAGAGCGCAAAAGAGATGGGGAGAGAGAGAGAGCGCAAAAGAGATGGGGGAGAGAGAGAGCGCAAAAGAGAGGGGGAGAGAGCGCAAAAGAGAGGGGGGGAGCACAAAAGAGAGGGGGGGGAGAGAAAGAGCACAAAAGAGAAGGGAGAGAGAGAGCGCAAAAGAGAGGGGGAGAGAGTGCAAAAGAGAGGGGGGAGAGAGCTCAAAAGAGAGGGGGGAGAGAGAGCTCAAAAGAGAGGGGGAGAGAGAGAGCGAAAGAGAGGGGGGAGAGAGAGAGCAAAAGAGAGGGGGAGGGAGAGAGCACAAGGGGTGGAACCGCTGTACTGCAAAAAATGGCCCGTGTGAACAGGCTTTAGGACTAGTTCAAAATGAAAGGATAACTTCCCTTTTAGCATGTCCGGATGAACGCAGATTGCACCGGTATCTCTGGTACTGTATGTAAATGAAATCTCTCAACAATGGCAGCGGGATTTCAGAGGCCTAGATTTAGAGTTCGGCGGTAGCCGTCAAAACCAGCGTTAGAGGCTCCTAACGCTGGTTTTGGCCGCCCGCTGGTATTTGGAGTCAGTGATTAAAGGGTCTAACGCTCACTTTTCAGCCGCGACTTTTCCATACCGCAGATCCCCCTACGCCATTTGCGTAGCCTATCTTTTCAATGGGATCTTCCTAACGCCGGTATTTAGAGTCGTTTCTGCAGTGAGCGTTAGAGCTCTAACGACAAGATTCCAGCCGCCTGAAAATAGCAGGAGTTAAGAGCTTTCTGGCTAACGCCGGTTTATAAAGCTCTTAACTACTGTACCCTAAAGTACACTAACACCCATAAACTACCTATGTACCCCTAAACCGAGGTCCCCCCACATCGCCGCCACTCGATTAAAATTTTTAACCCCTAATCTGCCGACCGCCACCTACGTTATACTTATGTACCCCTAATCTGCTGCCCCTAACACCGCCGACCCCTGTATTATATCTATTAACCCCTAACTTGCCCCCCACAACGTCGCCGCAAGCTACTTAAAATAATTAACCCCTAATCTTCCGACTGCAAATCGCCGCCACCTACGTTATCCCTATGTACCCCTAATCTGCTACCCCTAACATCGCCGACCCCTATGTTATATTTATTAACCCCTAATCTGCCCCCCTCAACGTCGCCGACACCTACCTACACTTATTAACCCCTAATCTGCCGAGCGGACCTGAGCGCTACTATAAAAAGTTTTTAACCCCTAATCCGCCTCACTAACCCTATCATAAATAGTATTAACCCCTAATCTGCCCTCCCTAACATCGCCGACACCTACCTTCAATTATTAACCCCTAATCTGCCGACCGGAGCTCACCGCTATTCTAATAAATGTATTAACCCCTAAAGCTAAGTCTAACCCTAACACTAACACCCCCCTAAGTTAAATATAATTTTTATCTAACGAAATAAATTAACTCTTATTAAATAAATAATTCCTATTTAAAGCTAAATACTTACCTGTAAAATACATCCTAATATAGCTACAATATAAATTATAATTATATTATAGCTATTTTAGGATTAATATTTATTTTACAGGCAACTTTGTAATTATTTTAACCAGGTACAATAGCTATTAAATAGTTAAGAACTATTTAATAGTTACCTAGTTAAAATAATAACAAATTTACCTGTAAAATAAATCCTAACCTAAGATATAATTAAACCTAACACTACCCTATCAATAAAATAATTAAATAAACTACCTACAATTACCTACAATTAACCTAACACTACACTATCAATAAATTAATTAACCCCTTAACGACCGAGGACGTGCAGGGTACGTCCTCAAAAAAAAGGCAGTTAATGCCTGAGGACGTACCCTGCACGTCCTCGGTGTGGAAAGCAGCTGGAAGCGATCCTGTTTGCTTCCAGCTGCTTTCCGGTTATTGCAGTGATGCCTCGATATGGAGGCATCCTGCAATAACCTTTTGAAGCCATCCGGTGCAGAGAGAGCCACTCTGTGGCCCTCTCTGCACCGGAGATCGGTGGCTTCCTTCGTTGGTGGGTGGGAGCATTACCGGGAGGCGGGGTGGCGGCCATCGATGGCCCTGGAGATGTGGAGGGGGGCGGGATCGTGGGCGGGGATGCCCGGGGGGCGCGCCGGGCCGCGCGCGCGGGCCGGGGGGGGGGGGGGCGGGCGCGTGCACGGGGAGGGAGCGGGTGGGAACCGCTACACTACAGAAAAAGGTGCAATCAGTTTAAAATAACTGAAGAAAAAAAACAATCAATGAGGTGGTTGGGGTTTGTGGTGGTGGTGGGGGGGGGTTTGGGGAAGCTACACTACAGAAAAAAAAAAACTTAAGAAAAAAAAGCACTTTTTTGTATAAGCTGGGTACTGGCAGACAGCTGCCAGTACCCAAGATGGCCCCAATAAGGCAGATAGGGAAGGTTACAAAGCTGTTTTGGGGGGGATCAGGGAGGTTGGAGGCTAAGGGGGGTCCTATACAGCAGAATAATTATTATTTTTTAAAAAAAAAAAACCTATACCCCCCAAAAAGCTTTTATTTTAGTACTGGCAGACTTTCTGCCAGTACTTAAGATGGCGGGGACAATTGTGGGGTGGGGGAGGGAAGGGAGCTGTTTGGGAGGGATCAGGGGGTCTGATGTGTCAGGTGGGAGGCTGATCTCTACACTAAAGCTAAAATTAACCCTGCAAGCTCCCTACAAACTTCCTAATTAACCCCTTCACTGCTAGCCATAATACACGTGTGATGCGCAGCAGCATTTTGCGGCCTTCTAATTACCAGAAAGCAACACCAAAGTCATATATATCTGCTATTTCTGAACAAAGGGGATCCCAGAGAAGCATTTACAACCATTTGTGCCATAATTGCACAATCTGTTTGTAAATGATTTCAGTGAGAATCCTAAAATTGTGAAAAATTTAACGTTTTTTTTTTTTATTTGATCGCATTTGGCGGTGAAATGGTGGCATGAAATATACCAAAATGGGCCTAGATCATTACTTTGGGTTGTCTACTACACTACACTAAAGCTAAAATTAACCATACAAGCTCCCTACAAGCTCCCTAATTAACCCCTGCACTGCTGGGCATAATACACGTGTGGTGCGCAGCGGCATTTAGCGGCCTTCTAATTACCAAAAAGCAATGCCAAAGCCATATATGTCTGCTATTTCTGAACAAAGGGGATCCCAGAGAAGCATTTACAACCATTTGTGCCATAATTGCACAATCTGTTTGTAAATAATTTCAGTGAGAAACCGAAAGTTTGTGAAAAAATTTGTGAAAAAGTGAACGATATTTTGTATTTGATCGCATTTGGCGGTGAAATGGTGGCATGAAATATACCAAAATTGGCCTAGATTAATACTTTGGGATGTCTTCTAAAAAAAAATATATACATGTCAATAGATATTCAGGGATTCCTGAAAGATATTAGTGTTCCAATGTAACTAGCGCTAATTTTGAAAAAAAGTAGTTTGGAAATAGCAAAATGCTACTTGTATTTATGGCCCTATAGCTTTCAAAAAAAGCAAAGAACATGTAAATATTAGGTATTTCTAAACTCAGGACAAAATTTAGAAACTATTTAGCATGTTTTTTTTTTTGGTGGTTGTAGATGTGTAACAGATTTTGGGGGTCAAAGTTAAAAAAAGTGTGTTTTTTTCCATTTTTTCCTCATATTTTATAATTTTTTTTATAGTAAATTATAAGATATGATGAAAATAATGGTATTTTTAGAAAGTTAATTTAATGGCGAGAAAAACGGTATATAATATGTGTGGGTACAGTAAATGAGTAAGAGGGAAATTACAGCTAAACACAAACACCGCAAAAATGTAAAAATAGCCTTGGTCCCAAACGGACAGAAAATGGAAAAGTGCTGTGGTCATTAAGGGGTTAAACACAATTGCTACAAATAAATACAATTAAATAAACTATCTAAAGTACAAAAAATAAAAAAGAACTAAGTTACAGAAAATAATAAAATATTTACAAACATAAGAAAAATATTACAACAATTTTAAACTAATTACACCTACTCTAAGCCCCCTAATAAAATAACAAAGCCCCCCAAAATAAAAAATTCCCTACCCTATTCTAAAATACAAATATTACAAGCTCTTTTACCTTACCAGCCCTGAACAGGGCCCTTTGCGGGGCATGCCCCAAGAATTTCAGCTCTTTTGCCTGTAAAAAAAAACATACAATACCCCCCCCCAACATTACAACCCACCACCCACATACCCCTAATCTAACCCAAACCCCCCTTAAATAAACCTAACACTAATCCCCTGAAGATCTTCCTACCTTGTCTTCACCATACCAGGTTCACCGATCCGTCCTGGCTCCAAGATCTTCATCCAACCCAAGCGGGGGTTGGCGATCCATAATCCGGTGCTCCAAAGTCTTCCTCCTATCCGGCAAGAAGAGGACATCCGGACCGGCAAACATCTTCTCCAAGCGGCATCTTCTATCTTCTTCCATCCGATGACGACCGGCTCCATCTTGAAGACCTCCAGCGCGGATCCATCCTCTTCTTCCGACGACTAGACGACGAATGACGGTTCCTTTAAGGGACGTCATCCAAGATGGCGTCCCTCGAATTCCGATTGGCTGATAGGATTCTATCAGCCAATCGGAATTAAGGTAGGAATTTTCTGATTGGCTGATGGAATCAGCCAATCAGAATATAGTTCAATCCGATTGGCTGATCCAATCAGCCAATCAGATTGAGCTCGCATTCTATTGGCTGATCGGATTATATTGGCTGATCGGATTATAATTTATATTGTAGCTATATTAGGATTTATTTTACAGGTAAGTATTTAGCTTTAAATAGGAATCATTTATTTAATAAGAGTTAATTTATTTCGTTAGATAAAAATTATATTTAACTTAGGGGGGTGTTAGTGTTAGGGTTAGACTTAGCTTTAGGGGTTAATACATTTATTAGAATAGCGGTGAGCTCCGGTCGGCAGATTAGGGGTTAATAATTGAAGGTAGGTGTCGGCGATGTTAGGGAGGGCAGATTATGGGTTAATACTATTTATGATAGGGTTAGTGAGGCGGATTAGGGGTTAATAACTTTATTATAGTAGCGCTCAGGTCCGCTCGGCAGATTAGGGGTTAATAAGTGTAGGCAGGTGTCGGCGACGTTGTGGGGGGCAGATTAGGGGTTAATAAATATAACATAGGGGTCGGCGATGTTAGGGCAGCAGATTAGGGGTACATAGGGATAACGTAGGTGGCGGCGGTTTACGGAGCGGCAGATTAGGGGTTAAAAGTGTAATGCAGGGGTCAGCGATAGCGGGGGGCGGCAGATTAGGGGTTAATAAGTGTAAGGTTAGGGGTGTTTAGACTCGGGGTACATGTTAGAGTGTTAGGTGCAGACGTAGGAAGTGTTTCCCCATAGGAAACAATGGGGCTGCGTTAAGAGCTGAACGCTGCTTTTTTGCAGGTGTTAGGTTTTTTTTCAGCTCAAACTGCCCCATTGTTTCCTATGGGAGAATCGTGCACGAGCACGTTTTTGATGCCGGCCGCGTCCGTAAGCAACTCTGGTATCGAGAGTTGCATTTGCGGTAAATATGCTCTACGCTCCTTTTTTGGAGCCTAACGCAGCATTTGTTTGAACTCTCGATACCAGAGTTAAATTTATGGTGCGGCCAGAAAAAAACCCGCGGAGCGTTAACAGCCCTTTTACCGCCGAACTCCAAATCTAGGCCAGAATGTTTTTTAATTTCCATCTTCAGATTTACCAATGTGAATCTTCAGTCAGTTATACCTCAACAGAGAAACAACCAACGCAGTGCAATACATAACAAAATTGTCCTGCTTTGCTGAGAGAATTAAAAAGAAATGTATACTCAACAAATGGAGACCTTTATTAAACTAACCCATATTGCTAAGAATGTGTTAACTTAAATGCATTGCTTACAGCCCCTCAGCTAATCTAGATCTTTTATTTTTTTTTCTTGCAAATAGTGCATTTTTCTCTCTTTTTTTTTTTCTTTCTTATTTTAAAATCAAAATGACCTTCAGGTGCAGATATAATTGTGGCACTCTGCCTCCGCTCTTTTACAGGCCAAGTCAAAATGGCTAATCAGAGTCTCTATTGTGCCTTTCAGGCTAATTTATAGAAGCACACTCAAAGCGCCTTATGCAGAGTGCTTTCATCATCAGCGGTATTTTTTATATGAAGTGACCTTAAAAGCAGTTTTTCGTATGGAGAATAATAAAGGATAAAGTTTGCTGCACACAGACTTAAATAAATCAGCACCTTTGAGTTCTGAACCTTTGATATATTCCCAATACATTGGAATTTAAGTTACCACCATTTGTACTCAGCTACGCCTTTGATTTTTCATCTATTGATTACTTAGAATGAATGATCTGAGATGTAAGATACCAGCACAGTTCAGATGATTTATGTGACATATTTAGATAGTCAAAGTTCTAATGGCCTGGGTAACCAAATTAGAATCATAAAGAAAAAGTACCATTATAAACAAATGTCACAAATTAGAATCCCCAATAAACAAATATTACTATTTTTTATGCTATTTTTAAAAATCTTATCTCTAATGACAACAAACATGCTGTTAATGTGTAGCCTTTTAAAGCTGTCTTACGCAGCATTGCACTGGCATCAGAGAATCTGTGTTTAAAGTGGAATTTAGAAGCAAAAAGGTAGTGTTTGCTGTTACAGATGTATTACATAACTAACTATTTTGTATAACTTTATTTATGGTTGAGCCCCCCCCCCCTTTTAACTTATATTAAGACTTAAAAAAAAAACAACTCTCCAAATGCAGGTTCTATTGAATTTAAAAAGAGATTCTGTTTTGGTATTTGTAAATAGCAGAGATATTTGCTTTACTTTGATTGTGTCTCAAGGAAGATACATGTTTTACAGCAGAAAGATCAGATGTAGCCCAATAAGCAATTCAACGGGAACAAAAGAGTTCAGAAAAATCTAGTCAGTGGGTTCCAGGGCAATTAGACATCTCTGAACTATTATTTTTTCAGTTTGAACTCCTGCTGATGCTGTTGTTGTTGAAGCCAGAGTTTTATCACTTATGTCAAGCAATATGTTTGTGGCAGTCAACCAAGCAAGGATTAACACCAGGGAGGATAAAATCTACGCAAAATTATATTAATCTGCGGAGGTTTCTGCTGGCATAAAAAAGCAGGAGCACCTGCTGTGATCACCAACCACTTATGGGTACATTTGGCACTGGCAGCAAAACAGCCTGCAGCTAATTATCTCTGTCTTACTGCAGTAACATTCACTGCAGTCAGTTAAATAATTCAGAAGCATTTCAAAGACAAAAACAAAGGCTGTGGAAACCATATCAGCTTCACATCTATGTAGTTTACACTATGCTCTACATGTATGAGGGTGCCACCCTATACATATTTATAGAAAATGAATTGGTAAAAGTGCTGTACTGGATTTAGTAGTGTATACATTAACAGACTAGATTCTATCATTCTTAAATTAAAAATTGCATTTATTCTCCAAACACTACCAAACACTATGTATATGAGAACATGTTGCCAGGCATTTTTAGCCAGCGATAGAAGACCCATGGCACAGTGTAAATTCTCTAAGGCTTAGATTTTGTAAGACTGACTGTAAGACTGCAATATATCAAAACTACTAGCTGTAAATTAACTCTATTCTGAAGAAGAAAACAAAATGGAAAAAATAATAATTGAGTAACATTTAGTATGACTTAAAAACATTATTAAATTACTTCGTTTTATGTTTGTAGTCTCTATGGTGACATAAAAACAAATAGTACAACTGGGGCTAAGGCTGCCTCTGAAATATATAAATATGAGCATAAAAAAACCTCTCAAGTAGTACATGTGAATTAATAAGGTGCACAGTAAGAAACGTTCTCAAGTCCACATAATGAGGTAAACAACATACTGGTACCCAGTAATCTCTGTGTAACAATATGAATTAGAACAGCTGAAAATAAAATTAGAAAAACTTTATTGAAAAATACAATTAATAAACAATTTGAGTCATGAAGGAAATGCCACTCCCTCTAGGATTAACACTCAAACATGGTTAATCTCTACAGATTTATTAATTGGAGGCTCAGGCATGCATTTCTATAGTTACATTGTAATGAAATATATATTTTTTTTAATTTTGCCCTATTGACAACAAATCTATACTATAGTAAAACTGTATAACATTATGACACAATCATAATGTATTGCCCCTACAAAATGTGTCATACTGAAAAATGCTCACATACCTTGCACTTTTAATGTGACGTTCTTCTTTTTCCAGGTGATAAGTAGAATATGACAGAGTTTAGTTGCTTATACCGACCACATATAATCTTCCAAGAGTTTGTTTGTAAGAGACTAAGCTGGCATGGCTAACAATTATACTATTAGATCCTCTTGTTTACTGTTTAGAGCATTAGTATGCTTTACAATAGAAGCAATTTCTCTTTTTAATTCAGTACAATACAACTATTTTGTGAGCAATTCATGATGACTGTCCCTGATTATGAAACCATATTATTATCTAAGGCACTTAGTACATTAGATTTAGAGGAACCTACATCTCATTTTGAGACCCTTCGGCTTTCAGCAGGATAATGTTGAAACTGATCTGTCACTCTCTGTTTATGAGGGGCAGCAGCTTTTTGTTTCTTTTTAACTTCCTGGGAGATGGCATCTTCTAACCAGAACAAACAAATATTTCAGGTCGGAGCCAGTGCTATGATTTTTGGCTACATAGGCAAAGACACATTTTCCCCCAGCCCCAAGGAAATTATATACCCTGCTATTGCTTCTTAAGAAAATATTATAATGATGTGTTATGCAGCTATAGATAATTATTTTATTTATAATGATAGAGAAAATAGATTCTGGTTAGCATATCAAATTCTTGACTGTTAATCTAATTTTTATAATAGTTATAATGGCTAATTTCTGCATGACTTAACATACCAAAGTGGTGGCTCTGCACAACATACCTAATCAGTGGTGGCTCTGCATAATGAATCAAACAGTAGTGACAATATATAAAACACACACAATTCATTATACCTAGACTGATTCTAGCATGTCTAACAGGAAATTTATCAAGCTGTCACAGACATGTTTTCAAGTAGAAAACTTGTCCACCCGCAATCACCAATTAGCAAAATTTAAGACTGTAGAAGAACTCATTTTTTCAATCCTGCCCCCTGCATTTGGGCAATCAATTGCGTGAGAGCATGACCTGTCAATCATCCCAAACAAGTGAGTTTGAGGTGGTTTATTGCTGCCACTTAGGATAAGAAGTAGAGACTGCTTCCTAAATTTTTGGTTGCAGACTCACTCTGAGGGGCCGATTTATCATTGCGTCAATCTCGATGCATTTGCTGGAGTCAATTGGCTCGCCAGACATCGCTGCCGCGAATCTACATACGACAGCCTTAAAAAGTCTGTCAAAAAGATGTGCGTCAAGTAAGGTGCGATGAGCATCGGACTGCTAATAAAGAAGAGTCATCGATGTCACGGATATTGTGTTTTCTCCAACTTTATTTATACAATTTCATTACTGTCCATGAACAAGCACATTTCTCTAAAGCTAATCTTTTATTTTTCATCTGTTAATGTCCAAAAATTAGCTAGATTTATACCTGAACAAACAGTAATATCTTATAGAAAGTTATTTTTCTATTTATTTGTTATACAAAAAATCTGATATATGATATTTTCACATAAATTGATGTGTATTTGTATTTCTAAACATCATGATATGCCTATCTCATGTTTTTTTCTTTTTTTTTTAAATAATTATTAATGCTAGAATTTGTACATATATATTTGCACATACATACTGTATATATATATTTATATATATGTATATATATGTATATATATATATATATATATATATATATATGTGTGTGTGTGTGTGTATGTCAGAAATCTTTTGCAAACATATTTACATGTACATAAATTTATTTTTTTGTTCTAAACAATGTTTTCTTTCATATCTCTGTGTTTATTTATACTACTATATAGTGTAAATATAATTATTCTGAACAAGAATAACTGTGAATATAACATAATCAGGGTATCAAATGTATTTATTTGCAATCGATGGATATTTTAAGAGCTGGGACAGTTTTCTCTCTGCACCCGCGTAACCCTTCCTGATTGCAGTTTAGTTTGAAACATCACCCCTACACAGGTGTTAAAAAATGGGCTAGCATATAAGATGACATTTCTTAAAGAAAATTAAATTCAAGAGAAGGAAGAAAAACACTGAAAATAGCATGACAGTAAAGAGGTGATTTTAATTTCTGCTGTATCTGATTCATGACAGTTTAATGTTAGGTAGACTATCCCTTTAAGCTATCATCTTAAAATTATATTGAATCAAACATCATTCGATTATTAAAATCATTGTCAGAAATATTACACTGTGTGGCCTATATGTCATCATCAATGTTTATCTTTAATACTAATTTCACATATACATACTTTCAAAGTATAATAAACAATGTAACAAATGGCACTCATGGATCTGATGAGTGATCAATGACTCAAGTGTAGAGCAATTTTATTCGTTAGTAATAGTAGAAAATTTATATTTCAATCAGATTGGCTAATTTAATTAATCACGTGATTATGCATTTACCAATAAGAAGTTGTGGAAAACTTTATTAGTTTGTGGGTTGTTTAGGAGTTTGAGCATTGCGTCAAAGGAAGTTAGCTATATTATGTAAAGTATTAATTTAATTTTTATCCCTATATCTACTAATGCACCAAATTTAAAGCAATACTTCGCACCAAAATTAGAGCAATAATATTGTCCCCTAGCTTTGTAATGAGAGACAAAGAAGTTACATAATCCATAAGTAGTAATGTATTTATTTCATTTGTATTCCTATATCTATTAGCGTACCAAATTTGAAGCAATATTTCACACCAAATTTGGAGCAATAATATTGTCCCCTTGCATGTAATGAGAGACAAAGATGTAACATAATCCATAAGTAGGGTAACATATCCCTAATTTACTTTTATTATCTAATATGCTTCATTGTCTTGCAGCATCAAACATAACCTTTCTGTGTTTTCAGACTCCCATTGATTTCTATGGCATTTGCGGCCTTAAGGGTGGTGGTTTGAACGATAGGTACGCTGCGTCGGAATAGACGCAAGTGTACCTGTTCAATGCTTGATAAATTGGTAAGACAGTCAAATGGAGTTGAATGTGATGGTGAATGATCAGTACTCTGCTTGAATAACACAAGCATCGATCGGCGTTGGATTGATATCGCGGAAGTGTATATTATGTCACACATTTCGACATTTGACAATCTTGAAACTTTATTAACTACAGCGGATCAACTTTGTTGCGGACTTCCAACGTATTATCAGTTGAAGCTTTGATAAATCGGCCCCTGAGTATCAAGTTCTTAGATGCTGCAAAAGCATCTTGATACATTTTCCCATAAGTACACATTTTTCAAGTTCTATAATAGATCACATTAACTTGCAGTGGAGCACTGTCAAGTTTTGTCCAGGGGACCAGTACAACTCACACTTATTCTGGACAAGTATTGTATAGTGATGATAATGAACATTATAAACTAATAAACACAACATTCTCTACTATATGATAATGCAAATAATCTATCTATACACTAATACACATGCTGCACTTTATAATTAATGCAGAGTACCTATACACTGATAACATATATGCTGCACTGTATAAGGACGTTGAGGGTTCAAACACTAAAATACAGAACAGGCTGTCCTGATGGCTTCCTATACACTGATGGTGAGCACTCTGTGCTGCTTTATGATGCCGGACATTTATACACTGAAAATGAACACACTACACTGTAAAATTATGCCAAGTATATATACACTCAAATAATGATTATGGACACCCATACACTTTACAGTATAGGTATGCATGTAGAGTACACAGATAATAGACTTGTGGTGACATGTACCAAACATAGTGCAGGATAAGAGAGTGCATTTTATCAAAAGATGGAGGATTGTCAGTGCCCATCATCCCCAGTGACACCAATTGGCTGTGGGTGGAGGTGAGTCCAACTGCTGTCACCAGTTCCACCACCTTTTCTGAAGGGGCAGTGTAATGATATATTTCAGCCAGATGATTCTAGATGTTCTGGGTGACCTGCACTCTCTGCCTCCCTATGCTTCAGGGGAGTCTAATCCAATTCTACCCATTATGCCACCACATACGGCCACTACTATGAAGCCCAAGGAAAGAAGAAAATAAATATATACAATAAAAAAAATGTAATGCACCAAATTAGTGCCCCCCCCCCCCATCTCTATTGTAGCACTGGCCCTGTTTCGTGTTCAGCAGACAAAGAGAATACTGAAGCAAAGATTGAATCACAGTGTTAATGCATATCACTTAGTAGAGGGAAGGGTAAAATGTAAGCGTGAAGGAGATATACAGTCTTAACTAGCAGGAGCAGAGCATCATTAGACAATCATAACGTCATACTTAAAGTGACAGTAACGTGAAAATTAAACTTAAATTGATTGGATAGAACACAGCATTTTAAACAACTTTCCAAATTTCTTCTGTTATTAATTTAGCTTAGTTCTCTTGGTATCCTTTGTCAAAGTGTAATTCTAGGTGAGCTCAGGACCGTGCATGTGTCTTAAGCCATATGGCAGCTTTGTTATACATACTTTCAAACACTGCTGCCATAGACTGCTAAAGACACATGCACTCTCCTAGGCTCATATCAGCCTACCTAGATTTATTCTTCAACAAAGAATACCAAAAGAAGAAAGCAAATTTCAAAAACCCACGTCAGAAAGAGATCAGAGAGAGAGAGAGGCAAAAATGGGCAATACTAAAACAGAACTTTAATATAGCTCAGTCACTAAAATAGATTTCTAGAAACCCAAAGAATATTATCAGATATTAGAAATGATAAAAAAAAAACGAATAGAAAACATTTGGGAGAACTTAAAATATTAATAGCACAAGCATTACAAAATGAAATTAAAAATAATGTAGAATAAAGATATTTAAAAAAAAGTGTATATATATATATATATATATATATATATATATATATATATATATATACGTATCCAAATACCGGATCTTGCCCTCAGTAAGGAAACCGCCTGGGTGCAACTTTGTAGTAATATATCAGCCAAAAAGAACGTAACGGAGTTACTTTTTTGTAACGTTTTCAGAGGTCTTTATAAAGTAACTCTGTTTGTTGTGAAAGCCCTGAGAGTGCACTTCTTTTTTGCTGATATATATATATATATATATATATATATATATATATATATAAATCCCCAAGGAAGGATACAAGCTCATGCAACTGCCAGGATGCGCTTTATCCAAAATTCAAAGTCCCATCAAAAAAGGCACTCACTGGTCTTCATAAAAAATAACTTTTATTTCAGGTCATCAGTAAAACGACATAACGTTTGTGTGTAGTCCAACATCTTTGTCAAATGTCATGCAAAAAACAAGCCTCCAAAAACCGGAATCCCAGACAAACACACATACCCCACCATATCATTACCTGTCTTATATAGTACCATATACACAGAAGTGTGTTACCATGTATGAGGCATCTTGAAAGGTGCAGCACTGCACACTTCATAGCGTAGAAACGCATAATTAATTGGCTATTATGGGCTCCATTTATCATTGTTTGGAGAAATCCGACTTTCAGTTCTCCAAGAAGTTCTCCGCAGCTCGCCCTCTGTGAGGCGCACTTGTGCGCCAATATTTATCAAAAAACTGGTCGTATTATACCGCTTTTTTCCAAAGTCGAGATGCGGCGTGTTAATGATAAATCTCGACTATATTTACCATTCCATCATCGTAAAAAAGCGCATATTTTTGGTATTTTCCTTTTTTATTATAGGCATTCTTTTTATTTGTTGTAATTTAAGGTTATATAAACATTTATATTTGTAATATGAATTGAACAAATTTCTATATTATTATTCTTTTTGTGTTTTTTTTACAAACCACAACCTTTTACTACTATTCCACGTTATTTTTAACAGATGGCTTACATATTACAAAGTCATTTTTTTTTGGTTTATCTACTTAACACACCGCATGCAGACCTTTTTCTACTATTCAACGTTATTTTTAACACATGTCTTACTTATTACAAAGTCATGTGTTTTGGTTTCTCTACATTACACACCCCATACAGACCTTTTAGGCCTCCATTTATCATGATAAATGGAGCCCATACTATTATTCCACGTTATTTTAACACGTTTCACATATTACAAAGTCCTTATTTTTTGGTTTATCTACTTTATTTTTTTTTTTTTTTTTTCAAATAGTTTTTATTGATTTTTAACAATATATAACAGTAAATGGGGACTCGCAGGTCCCCTGCAAATTTCAGTGCATAACATGTAGAAAGTATTATGGAAAAATTACAACTGAGACATTCAAGTTTCAAAGATAGGGTAAGTACATTTCCAAACAGCTGTTAAAGAAGGGTAAGAGGGTGGGGGTGGGGGGGTGGGTGGGGGAAGGGTTCATCTGTAAGTATGGGAGAGGGGGGGGGGGAATACTGCCGGGGATCGCCTGAGGCGTACGTAACGAGGATTCTTAAACTCTAACCTGGGGAAGCCATGTGGTGTCATGTGTGTCTGTCCAGTCAGTCCAAACCATTTCAAAAAGGTCACTTCTGTCCAAACTATAGAATATGTCCTTTTCCATAGCATGTAAGTAAGCCATTGTTTTGAGAATATCAGGCCAACTAGGGGGGGATGTTTTTTTCCAGTACCTGGCAATATTGGTTTTAACCGATGACAGGAGGTAAACGCAGAGAATCTGCTGATGTTTAGGAAGGGCCTGCAGGTTTAGGTGTAGGAGTGCAGTGGCAGGGTTTTTTGGTAGCTGAATCCCAAGAGCAGACAGAGTACGGAAACAGGTGTTCCACAGGGGAGTCAACTTAGGACATTCCCACCATATGTGAAGCATGTTCCCGTGGGAGCCACATTCCCTCCAGCATTGCGGAGAAGATGTCGGGAACATCTTAGATAGCCGAGCGGGGACCAGATACCATTGGGAAATAACTTTATAATAGGTTTCGAACATTGTCACACAATGTAATGATTTTTTGGTTAAGGTGAGGGACCCCTGCCAGGCATCAGCCGAGATTCGAGAGTGAAGAATAGTGTCCCACTTACGTAGGTGCGGGGCCAAGTCTGGGGGCACAGTACCGTCCAGCAGGCTATAATGTCTCGAAAGAGGTTTGTGGAGTCTACGTCCTCCTTTCCATACAGACTCCCATGGGGTGAGCTGACGTGGAGCAGAGGGAAAAAAGCCCCAGCTAGAGAGGAAACTCTTGATCCTGGTGAATTCGAATAGGAGGTAGGGTGGGATGTCTTCGCCTGGTCTGTCCTTAGACAGCGAGAGATATCCATCGACATTAGTCTCTGACCAAAAGTCTGAAACTTGTTTTACACCCAACCTAGCCCACGTATTGGGGTGTGTTTCTGCTAGACCTGTAAAGAGGCCTGGGATGGAGGTGATCGGGGAGGGGTGTGGCGCAATTAGTTTACGGTGCCGGATCTTATCCCAGATTGCCAGGCATTCCAAAACTACAGAGTTATGTATCTTTAGGGTTCTGCGGCTATGGACCGGAGTCCAGATTAGATCTTTTAGGTATATATCAAACGGTAATGAGGCTTGTTCAATGTCTCTCCACCTGTCTTGTGAGTGGAGCACTCCCCACTGGGAGATGTGCGTAAGCATAGCTCCCTCATAGTACTTTACTATGGATGGGGAAGCCAGACCCCCAAGCTGGACAGGGAACTGCAGGATTTTGTGAGCTATTCTAGGGGTTTTGTTTTGCCAAATGAATTTTGTACACTCACTTTGAAACTGTAGCAAAAGGTGAGTGGGTATTCTGATTGGAAGGCATCTAAATATATAGGTGAGCCGAGGGAGGAACGACATCTTAAGGGACGCTATACGGCCCATCCAAGAGATGTTCTTATGATCCCAAACATGTTTTAACGCCCTTAGGTCCGCTAGGAGGGGTAAATAGTTGTCCTTAACCATCTGTTTCAAATCATTAGAGATTTGAACTCCAAGGTGAGTAATCCCTTTGCTAGACCACTTGAAGTCAAATTGTCTTTGGAGGGCTGTGGCATATGTTTGGGGAAATCCCCACAAGTAAATTTCCGTTTTGGGGGTGTTTAGCTTGTAGAAGGAAAGGGAGCCAAAGTCCTCAAGGATCTTCAAAAGTCTAGGGATTGTGCTAAGCGGATCAGCAGAAAACACCGTCACATCATCTGCAAACAATGCGATGTTGTGTTTGGAGCCAGAAAGTGTAATCCCTACAATGTCCCTGTCAGTACGTATTGTTTCCGCTAGAGGCTCGATTGCCAGCGCAAACAAGAGCGGAGAAAGTGGGCAACCCTGCCTTGTGCCATTAAAAATGGGGAATGAAGACGAATGGAACCCTACCCCCCTGACTGTTGCCGTGGGGTTGGAGTATAAAGCTTGGATCGCGAGGCGTATGTCAGATGGAAATTTGAAGGCGACAAGAGTCTCCCACAGGTAACTCCATCTGACCCTGTCAAAAGCCTTCTCGGCATCCAGAGAGATAACCGAGAAAGGCTTGTTCATTCTTGTCGATTCGCAAGCAATATTGATAAGGCGCCTAGTGTTATCCGGGCCCTCACGATTATGTACAAATCCTACTTGGTCTGGGTTGACTAGGGTAGGCAGAAGTTTGCATATTCGATTAGCGAGAAGTTTGGAATAAATTTTTATATCAACGTTTATAAGCGAGATGGGCCTATAGTTTGGGCAGTAGGAGGGGTCCTTGTTTGGTTTGGGAATCATGATAATTTCAGCCTCCAAGAATTCTCGGTTGAAACTTCCCTCTTGCCTGGCAGTATTAAAAAACCTAAGGAGCAGCGGTATTAGTTCTCGACTATAGGTTTTGTAGAACTGTGCGGGGAACCCATCTGGGCCGGGGGCCTTAAGAGATTTGAGGCGCTGGATGACCTGCTTAATTTCCAGCTGTGTAAATGGGTTGGACAGAGACTCTTGTTGTTCCGTAGTTAAGGACGGTAAATTTAGGGACTCTAGAAATGTTTTAATCTGTTGTGTGGAGGCAGGGGCCTTAACTTCAGTGCCCTCAAGGTTGTAGAGTTTAGAATAGTAGTCTGAGAAGCAGTCCCCTATCTGTGAGGGAAGTTTATGGGTCTTTTTGTTGTGAAAAATTTGGTGTATGCGAGAAGAGCTATTCCGCTGACGCAATTTGTGTGCTAACAGAGTGTCGGCCCTATTGCCTTTATAATAAAATAACTGCTTAAGTTTTGTGAGGTTCTCTTGGGTGCGCCGTAACTCTAGGTGATTAATATGCGCTCGTACGGCTGAGATCTGAGAGGTCAGTACTTCAGAGACGTTAGCTCTGTTGGAAGATTCAAGCAGCCGAAGTTTGCAGTGGGCTTGGGCTAAGGAAAGTCCAGCCAGTTTCCTAAGGCGAGCTTGCTTGCGGATAATATAGCCTCTGGATACCGCTTTAATAGCTCCCCAGAGTGTATCATCAGTTGTCTGACCATTGTCGTTAAGTTGAATAAGTTCTATAAGATCTCTTCGTAGCTCTTCCCTAAAGGGGATGTCTGCTAGAATGTTGCGCGGAAGGGACCACCTGCTTTTATGAAGACAAGGGTCACTGGTGTGTAGGTCCACCAGTACTGGGTCGTGATCTGACCATGAGCAGAGGGGGATACTAGATTGGAGTACTGAGTCCAGGGTCGTTGCCGAGCAGAAAATATGGTCTAACCTAGAATAGGTTTTGTGTGCCTGGGAGAAGTGGGTGAAATCCCTGTCTGTAGCGTGTAATGATGTCATAATATCCAAATTCAGACATGATTGATTTAAAGCGTGTGGAGAGGAGAGTTAGTTGGGAGGTGGTCTTGGTTGGGGATAACGTCTTGCGGTCTAGTTTAGTGTCCCAGATCATGTTGTAGTCCCCCGCTATTATGACTCTGCCCTGTTTGTGTAGGTCGATTAATCTCAGGATTTTTCTGAGGCAAGTAGGTTGTTGGGTATTGGGAAGGTATACTGAAACTAGGGTGTGTGTGGCGTGATCAAGCTTGCAGACTACTATAGTGTATCTAGCCTGGGGGTCCCTTATTACCTCGATTTCCTCGTAGGCTACCCTCCTGTGAATCAGGACCGCAGTCCCTCGAGCTTTTTTTGTAAATGAAGAGCATTCTATGGTCGTATATGAGCGAGAGTGGAATCTATGGGGAGCGTCTAACATCCAGTGCGTTTCTTGCAGAAACACAACATCGGGGTTGTGGTGGTTAAGCATACGAGTGAGTAGGCTCCTTTTGAAGGGAGAGTTTAAGCCCCTGGAATTATGTGTGCATATTCGTAATCGGGACATGGTCCACTACCAGCCCAGGGGAGTGGGTGGGCAGTAGGGAGATCTGGGAGACTTAGGTTAAGGTCTTGGAATGAGGTATGTAGGGGATGGGAGGGGAGGGGGTTAGTCAGATTGTAAGGCGGAAATGTACTGACAACACAGGTGGAAATAGTCCACCTAGGTGGAACCTTGGTGTGGGTTAACCTATAGGGGGGGGAGCTAAGGGCAAATGTATGAGAGGAGCTGGAAGGTCCAGCCCCACTCCACTAGCTGAGTGACTAGACAATGAGATAGTGAACTAAGGTGCAAGAAAATGTAAACCTGTGGGCCCCATAGAGGGCGTGACCAAAACATAATGAGCTAAAATGAACACAGGAACCTGATAGGAAGCAGTGGATACAATAAGCAATCTGCACATACATGCCAACATAAAACAATAGAACGTGGTTACATATGATCAAAGGCTGCATATTTTAGTCAATGCGGGCCCTACTCAAGAACACTTTAAAATATCAACAAAGAGTGAGGAGATTGAGGTTAAGGACATTTTATCTTATTGTGCCTGTAGAATAAAAAACAGGGTTAACTCAGAGGTCATGTTTGGATTTTAAATCGTTACAATAAAGTTTTTGATTTTTTAAATCTGACCCCGGACCTGTTCTATCATCTTTAACTCAGAGGTCTGGCATGAAACGACAGAATGTAATGAACATTGTAAACACATAGTTTCAATCAATGTAGACCTAGCTCAGTGACGCGTCAGCGTATCAGCAAAAAATAGAGAGAGCAGAGGTAGGAACATTCTATCGCGTCATGCCTGTATTATATAAGACTAGTGGAACACAAGGGCCTAACCTGAAACATCGGAAAGCAATGAACAGTGAAAACACATAAGTCTAGTATGAAACAGTAGAAAGTGGGCATATATGATTAAGAAGTCACATTTTTGAGACAATACAGCTCCTACTCCGTTACATGTTAACATAGCAACACAAGGTAATGAGAGTAGGGGTAGGCAAATTGTATCTTATCAGACCTGCAAATTAAACATAAGTAAGCTCATATTCAGGAGGATGGAGACTCTAATTGGATTTCGTCAGTAGGCTGCTGTGTTCTCATCCTCTTAGGCCTTTGTTCCTTAACAGACCATTCGGGGGCTGTGACTCTTAGCTTAGACTGAACAGCCGGGGGTCCTCGTGAGTCCACCGCCATGAGTCCCCATTGGCCAAGGAGAGAAGTCCCCTGAGAAAGAGAGGTCACAGTGAATGATTTGTTGTCTTTTGTGATTATTAGTTTAGTAGGGTAACCCCATCTATACTTAATACTCTCCCTGCGAAGAATCTGTGTAACTGGCTGGAAGTATCCCCGGTGCTGCAGAGTGTGTGCGGATAGGTCGGGCAGCAGTTGAATGTCTTTAAATCTTTCCGATGTCTGCGGCTTCCGAAAGGCCGCCTGCATGAGTCTGTCTTTAAAGATAAAACTGTGGAAGCAGACTATGACATCTCTCGGTTTCTCCTGAGAGACTGTTCTAGATCGTAAGGCTCTGTGGGCCCTTTCCATGGTGTCTGTCAGCCCCTCTGTTGGTCCCAACAGTTCTTTAAAGAGATCTTTCAGGAAGTTTTGAATCTCTGCCGGTTGGATGTCCTCTGATATTCCTCTAAACCTTACGTTGTTTCTGCGTGCCCTATCCTCCACATCAGCAAGTTTGAACTCCAGCTGGCTGATTTGATCCGCAAGAGATTCCGAGTAGGACAGTAAATTTGTATGGTCAGTGGCAAGATCATCCTGTTTTCTTTCCAGGGAGTCCACCCTGTCACCTATCTCAGAGATGTCTTTACGGAGTTCAGCATGATTGCGCTGGATTTCCTTGGTTATGGAGATAGTTTGGTTTGCAAGCATTTTCTTAAGAGTTGCCTCCGTTATAAGATGTTGTGAGCTCACATGGGGCATATGGTCAGGTTGGGATCCATCCCCCAGAGACTCAGACTCACTCAGACCTTCATTGGAATCCTCAATCTGGTCTTTGGGAGGTTGTGTGAAATGATCCAGGACCGTTTTTTTCACAGAACCTGGTGTCTTCGAGTGTCTCCTGGCATTGTGTGGCATTATCGTATGAGAAGAGAGAACCTCCAACTAAACCAATGAGCCTGAATTAGGAATAGATAAGGGGGCTATTGGACCCGACAGGCTAATAAAATAAAAAGAGGATAATACACATGCACATTAGTATTATGTAGCGGAGTAGGGCCAGCCGACCACCTGTAACCTCTACCTCCCCATAGCGGCGTTTATGGGCAGCATGTTACCCTACAAGGCTTTGTATATATCAAAAGATGCCAACTCAGGTGGAGAAAGAAGCCAGGTGGGCGCCTTATTTAGATTACCCCTTTACTTGTAGTGAGGCACCTCTAAGATTCTTAAGGGAGGTATGCCCCTCGGACTCAGGGAAGGAGGGATACGACCCGGAGGAAGGGAAAAAGGAGAGTGGTAGTGACCAGCCCACGTAAGCAGGCTGGAAAGGATGAGTCCGAGAGGGGGGGGGGTTCAATGATAGAAAGTGATATTAACTCACAAATGGGCTGCTAAGCCCAGAGTACCTGGAACAGTGACTTCTGCCGGTCAGCGCACAGGGTGAGAGGCTAAATTTGCGCTCTCTATTAGTTAACGGTTTACATAAGTGCGACAAACAGGCAGGAGCAACTGGGTTCTAAAGAGTTAAATACCAATCGACCTGTGAAAGGAAAAATGCAAGTTATGCAAGGTCACAACACAAAAGTAAAATAAAACACTACACTCTGAGCTGGGCCGCAGAGAAACAGAAGCTGACGCAGCAGCACAATAAATCACAATTCTATGACAGTGGACTCAGTCCATGGGATCAGCAGTGATTATGAACAAAGTCTGCCTCCCAGTAGGTACTGTGCTTAAAGGGACTTGGGAGTGACCTGGGATGTAACTTTGCAAATGTAACCTTGAGACCCAGTGCTGATCCAGTGAGAGGATTTGGTTTCTATTGTTAAAGAGATTTAAGTGAAGGTAATACAGTGACTTTAAGCTGTTATTTACTGCAATAATAGATTTGTGTAGACCAATAAATGAATGAAGTTATGGGTGGCTACCTGTGTTTGGCAAGGGTAGCAGTTCATCCGCACTACACGTAAGCAGGACAACAAGCTGTCAGAGGTAGCAGCTCAAACGGACAGAACACAGAATTTCAATGCTGCCCCTGTATGGAGAGCCATATGTTGATAGCGCCTCTGAACAGAGATCTCTCAATGTAAAGGAGGTGGGTACACAGAATAACAAAGTCGTTTTTAACTGTCCAGAGTATTCAAACAGATTGATTTTGTTCAGAGCAGTACTTGCTAAAATATATGATGATGACTGTTTTTCTCTTTATTTTTCCTCACACACACAGCCACATAAATTCAAGCAAGGCCCAAAGTAAATGTTGCGGTACAATTTAGAACTATGACGCTGCAGAGTTAGAGAAGGAGCAATGGCGGATTTTGGCGCCTTTTCACTTATCAGGCTCAATTGTCCCAAAGTAAGCCCCTTTCAAAACCCGGCTTCTTAATTTAACCTTTTAGGGGTCTAACCCGAATTCCAGCACCATCCGGTTGTTCCGGTATCAGGGGGAACAGCTTTTAGGAGCGTGAACCAAAAGAGCTCAGGAATAGGGGACGATTAACCTCACCTTTCTTCAACACCTCAGTGTCCTCCAAGTAGGTCCCCTCTGCGTGTTGTTACTGAGAGGTAGGAGGCATCCCAGTCTGCAGGACGGGTGATCTCAGCTCCGGAGTGGAGCCCCAACCCTCCGGAGCCAGTGCTGAAGCCTGACGCACCCACGTGGAGAAGATCGCCTCTGCCGGAATTCACAAGTTTTTAGGCTGAAAGGGACCACTGCTGTGGCTAACAGAAGAGGACCTGGGATGGTCAAGAACAGCAACCGAAACTTGTGATCTGCGCCAGCCGAGCCCAGTGTCGAGGAAGCTGGTGTGAGCGGGAGGTCGGGAGGCCCAAGATGGCGTCCTTTAGCGCCGTTTCACCCTAGGGGCGCAGGTAGGCTCATCCAGACCCAGTCCAGAAGGGCCCCAATCTATACTGTTGTTAGGTGCAGATTCACTCACCGGCTTAGCCTCTCTCCCTCTTAGCAGCCGGAACAGCGGTCAGGGCAAGTCACCTCCGATAACTGTAAGGGCCCAAATGGTGTCGGGCCGATCCACGGCAGCTCTCCGATCTTGGTTATGTGGAGGATGAAGCGGGTGTCACTGCCGCAGCTCTGGAGCGGAGCCCCGACCCTCCAGAGCTGATCTCAATGCGAGCCTGGTTGTGGAGCTGCGTGGTGTGTTTTCAGCGTCTGCCTTGCTGGTTAGTCTCCTAGCCGCCGTGATAGGACTCAGCCTTGAAGTTCCTAGCTCACACAAATATAAACTGTTGTATAGACCCACCGTCCAGGGGGATACAGATAGGTGATAAAAGTCAATAATAAAGTGCACTGATGTGGTTAATTAATATTATATAGAGTATTTCTATCAGAGCCTCTCTCAGTTGCGACTGATCCGTTAGGCAGTTAGCTCCGCCCCCCGGTTTATCTACTTTAGACACCCCATACAGACCTTACTATTATTCTACGTTATTTTAGCACATGTCTTACAAAGTCTTGTTTTTTTGTCTTTTGTTTAGCTATTTTAGACACCCCATGCAGACCTTTAACTATTATTCCTTTTGATTTTCAACACGTCTTTTATCTTTACCAACTAATTTGTTTTTCTCTACCTACTTTACACAACCCCTCTAGACATTTCACTACTATTATTCTTTTCAAATTAACGTCTTACATTGACCTAATCTTACACTTTCATTGATAAGATGTTTCAATTCATTGATAAGATGTTTCAATATATATTACACAATAACGACAATTGTTTATATTTGTTAAATAATATGCATTTATTCTGTATATAAAATAAAATAAAAAAAAATGTTGCCAGCACATTCATAAATTTTTTAATAACACATAAATGAAAAAGTTACATGTTTTCATATTTCAGCCTCATTTTCCTGACTGCTGAGTAACTGCTTATCAGTCCAGTTTCAGCTTTAAGCAGGACTTCAAGGAGCTCTTTTTTGCCTATTACAATTTTTTCATCATCCGGAACTAAAAAAAAAAAAATATATATATATTTTGATTATTTTGAATAGCATTTATAGACATGAGAGTAAAAAAAATATCTGTCAATGGAATTACCAACAGCAATAACATATATTTATTCATAAATGCTATAACACTTACCCCAGTTATAATATTGAGGTGACTGAGAGTCTTCATCGTGTACCTCTAAGTTTATTAAAATTTGTTGAGTTTCTTCAAAAAACAAAATTTTGATTACAATGTATTGATAATGTAATTTTAAAATATATCTATCTTACACAATATTTTTCTCTCTATCTATGTTATCTTTCAATTAATTTTATTTCTATATTTACATCTGTCTTTTTTGATCTATATACATATATCTATCTATCTATCTATCTATCTATCTATCTATATATATTGATCTATCTATATATATATATATATATATATATATATATATTGATATATATAAAAAAAATATGTGTTTGTGTTTTTATATATATATATATATATATATGTTTTTCCAAAAAATATATACACATTAATAAAATTGATATATATATATGTGTATATATATATATATATATATATATATATATATATATATGCATACATATCAATTGTTTTATATATATATATATATATATATATATATATATATATATATATATATAATGTTTTTATAATGGATATATCAACATAAAAAAAATAAAAAATCACCTGATGTTCCTTGATGAACCTCATCTTCTTCATGGCCCTCCTCGTCCTCTTGTTCCAAATGTTCTTCATCTTGTTCCAAATGTTCTTCTGACTCTGTAGGCTCTACATGTCCTAAAATTATTATTACAAATAAATTTATATTTATAAAATATATATGTTAAAGAAATGTCAAAGAATTTTTTTTTAGATTACCTTCTATGTTATCGATATCTTCTTCTCCTTGCTCATCCATTGCATTATTATTTGGAGTGCTATTATCTATAGCATTATAAAAAAAAAATAGTTAAAAGATAAATTTACTTTAATACCTGTCTTTGAATATTTTTTTTTCTCGACATTACAGTTACATTTTTTATACCTGTGTCTTGAGTCCTATCTTCATCCATAAAAACTGTGGGCAATGGGTCTGATTCCCCTTCAGAACTAGAATTGGTATCAATGGGAAGAAGGTACCTTGGAGCTCTTCTTCTTTTGACTATTAAAAAATATAAAATAAAAAATTAGTGAAAATATATTCTTAAAAATCCAAACACACAAAAAATTTGTCTGAAAATCCTATAAAAACTTGATTCATTCACACTTATCTGCAGGCAATGGTAATCTTTTAATCCTATAATTGTTTAACTTGTTTATCTTATTGAAAATATTCCAATTAAAAACTATACATTTATAAGATTATATAATTAAACTATATTTATATCTATATTGCTTACATTTTTTAAGATAACTCTTTATCAAAGTGCGCATTTTAGATTGCCTCCGGTACAAGTCGTTATATCTTTTCAGACATTGTTTCCTCGTTCGTTTTTGCCCAGAGACTCTCCTTACTCTTCGCACCATTTCACAGAGAATTCGGTTTCTTGTGTCCTGGTCCAAAGTGAAAATCCCTTTCCTTTTTTTTGGAAAATATTTATCCATAGTGTAAGAAATAATCAATAATTCTCCAATAGAGAACTTCTTGGATCGTGGCATTTTCTAAATATTATTCAATCTCTACTCACTGACGGGACTTTTTTTTTAAATGTGCAATTTTGTAAGCTAATACCTATTTTTACAAATAGCACTCAATTTGGATACATATTTTGTAAAATATTATCAAGAATCGTATTTTAGTATACAACTTGATGTTTTTTTTTATCCATTTTAATAACAATGAAACATTGTATAGAACTGCGCCACAACAGCACTATTTTTTGGGCAACATTAACAAATGTTACATGTATCCGTTGATAAGGTGAAATAAAATTAAAGATACATATAACAATTTAATGATATTTAAATTTAATATTGTTATTCATAACAAAATTATCTTTATTTACATGTAAAATTGTTATTAAAAACAAAAATGGAAATCCAGGTATTCCATATTAAAAATAAACTGCGACATATCTTTCCAGAACATCAGACAGTATACGCCCATTTTCATCAACTACATTTAGATACTTTTTTGGAAACCGTTATAAAAGAAAACTTTATTCAGTTTGTATCAACACTTTAGTTATTTTTTGCGCTCTATTGTATCACATTTTTACAATGGCATCTTCCCAAGCTGGAAAGACCAAAAGCGGGAGAAGTATCATGTTCACTCATCGGCAGAATTGTATTTTGGTCGAAGCTGTGATCGAACACTACGATGAAATCATTGGGTACCAAGCAAGAACTGTAAACCCACAGAGAAAGAGAACAATTTGGACACAAATCAGTAGATCTGTTTCAGCTGAAGGAAGTTTTCCTAAGGATGTGCGGGCTTGTCGGAAGAGAGTAACGGATATTAGAAAAAACATAAAGAAAAAGGTTTGCAGGGAAAAGCAATCTGCCAAAGGAACCGGTGGAGGCCCTGGATATAGGGCCGAATTAACGGACTTTGAACAGATGCTTTATGCACGGATGGGTGATGCCGTTGTGGTTGGCCTGGATGTCCCAGCAGACACTATGGATTTTAGAGGTAAGTTAAATGTAAACGACACCAAAATTTTGTTGTTCATGATTTAAAAAAAGAGAATGAAAAACTATATATCTTTATTATTGAAATCTATTATGTAATTATTTTGATTCAATAGATATTCCTTTATGGAAAGTATATGTAGATATGCTCACTATCTCTTTAATTTTGTAGATTTCTGCTATTGGATATTAAAAATGTGATTAGTTTACATTTTTATTTGTCAGAAAAGGATTATGGAGAAAATGGAGACATGAACTATATTAAAATTAATCTAGTCAGTGTTATAACTATCTATTGTCTATCGAAATCGATCTAAATATTTGAAATTGTGTTTTTATCTATAATTATTGAAATTTAATACAAGTATATTTATATTATTTAGAGCAAGAAGATGAGGGACGTCAGGAAGAGGAGATTGATGCACAAGAGGATCAACCTTTGGAAAATGAATTCACCTCACAAGACCAAGAACCCTCCACATCCACAGTACAAAGAGAAGAAGGGGAGAGTAAGTTATTTGTAAAAAACAAACAATATATTTTAATAATGATTAAAAACCAGATGAGCACTGATGATAACTTGTGGTCTAATGTATATTTTGATTGTATAAATCGATGCAGTTGATATTCTAATATTATTTTTATGTTGTTGTAGGTGTTCGTGCTTTACTACAATCGATGCAGGACAATTCTATATTATTATTCGAGGGTAGGTTGTCTTCTAATTTAATTGTCATGTTAATTTTTTTTTTTTTTTAAGAATTTAACCTATTAATAATACATATTTTCCATGTCATACAGAAGATCAGGTTGAAATCAATTTGGAACCTCTGGTTGAGGATTCGGTATGTCCAGAAGATGAGGATGAGACTCAGGTTGAGGGACAAACATCAGAGGGACCAACACCACCAAATCTAGAAACTCCTCAGAATATCATGGTCAATGACTCTGAAGAAGATGAAAGACCAGAACAATTGATAAACCCAGAAGATGTCACAGGCAGGGTAAATGATATCCAAAACCTCACAGACATGGCATTGGGGTTCAGGAATGAGCAAAGTGCATTTTTTAAAGAACTGATCAGATTACAAGAAGAAAGAAATGCAATTTTAAAAGCTGATTCCGAATTTAAGAGGGATTATTCCAAAAAGAAATTAGAAATTTTGAATCGAAGATTTCCGACTCAATAATTAATTATTAATATTTCTTGTTTTTGCACTTTAATGTTCCAATTTTTTTTCATGTTGAAAAGTTAAACACTAGAATTTGGTTACAGTTTAAGTTATTTTAGAAAAAATGTTACATGTTTCAGTATTCAAGTTTTTGTTATTACAATAAAAATGTTATTTAAAATACAAAAAAGAATTAAGGCGGTTTGTTTGTTCGTTCAAAAATTTTTTATTAAAAGAAGAAAAACAAAAATTTTTTAATAACAAATAAACACAACTTTTTTTTTTCATCTGTCTGATTATATAACAGTAGTGATGATTGTTATTGTCCAATTTTCAAAAAACTCCTGTGTTATCCGTGGTTTCTGTAATACAATGGTAAAAGATAATTAGCAATCCAGAAATATAATACTAATTCTTTGCCCCACCCACACCCAAAAAAAAAAAAATTACTTACATGAAAAGTATCTCTCAATAATTTCCATACGATTTTGAACACCGGCCCTAGTAGTGTGCCTGTTTAATATTTGTTGGGGGACATAGATGTCATCTGGTTGATCCTCAAGACACAAATCATCATCGTTAACTTGAGATATTGCAATATTATGTAACATGCAGCATACTAAAATAATGTCATTGCACTTCTCTGGTGAGTATTGCAAGTCTCCCCCTGACCTGTCCAACACACGAAATCTCATCTTCAACACACCGAAGGTTCTCTCGATAGCACTTCTTGTACTACGGTGTGACTCGTTGAATTTGATCTCTGCACGTGTATGGGGCGATGGTACTGGTGTCAGAAGCCAAGGCCTACACGGATAACCACTATCACCTACAAATAAAAAAATCAAAAGAATTATTACATTGGAATAACAATCTATATGCACTTTTAGAAATACAGAAATTAATGAAATAAATAATAACATAAATGAAAAGATCATAAAATTAATTTTCACAAAAAAAAAAAGGTCTAAAGTGTATATACATCTAACTAAAAATCTATGTCCTTCAAAGTTGAAAACCAAAATTAAACATAAAAACAATAACAACAACAAATATGAAGTTAAACTCACCCAATAGCCAACCATGGGGCATGTCTCCACGTTCAAACGATGTAAATAATGCTGATTGTTTGAGGATATGGTAATCGTGGCAGGAACCTGGAAATCCTGAACGCACAGCCCAAATTTTGAGGTTGGCATCACAAACAGCCTGAACATTCAGTGAATGGAAGCTTTTTCTATTCCTGTATTGCTCCTCCCTTAAAGCTGGTGGTCTTAAAGCTATGTGTGTGCAATCAATTGCACCAAGAACATTAGGCATACCAGCTACTTGATAAAAAGATGCCTTAACTGTGTGCCATTCTTGCACATTCCTGGGTACAAAAATAAACTTCTTCAGATGTTTCAAAACTGCTTTTAAAACAATTCTTAGATGCCTGCAAAATGAAGGCTGGCTAATGCCCACCACAGCACTAGAGACTGCCTGAAATGAACCAGTTGACAAGAAATGCAAAACTGCTAATAATTTTAAAAGTCCAGGTATCGCCCTTGTTCTTCTTGTCCTAGGGTCTATGTCATTTTGGATCAGAGAGTAAAGATTTATAATACTCTCCCTATTTATACAAAATCTTTGCTTTATCTCCTTATCAGACAATGCCTGTAGTCCACACCGGGGTAAAAAAACTCTAGGCACTCTTTGGCGTCTCCGTATGGGCATATTACCATCATCAAGACGATTTTCACGGCCCCTTGCCAAAGAAATAGCAGCCAACAGCAGAAAATATTCCATCTTCTCTCTCACAAAAAATGAAGTAAATGAAATGTTCTCCTCAGTGGATATGGAGAACTTTGGAGGGCGTAATTGTAGGAGAATATTAGGTTCTCCCATGGCGCAAAATAGTGATAAATATGAAATTTGGCGATCTGTTAGTCGATTTGATGAAAATACGACCGAAAAAGCGCTGTTTTAAGCTTCAATCGGCGCACATGTGCGCCTTGGCGAGATAGAATAGAGTGGTCGGATTTTTCGGTCGAAAATCAGTTTTTTTAGTCGTATTTTGTTTTAATACATAGGAGAGAATTTACGCCGGCGTATTTATAGGCGTAAATGTAGGAGAATTGCAATGATAAATGGAGCCCTATATAGTAGCAGCGAGGGTGCATAAAGCATTAGCAGACATCACTTACTGTTAACAGTGCCTTTATTCAACTGAGCAACGTTTCGGGGCTCCTGCCCCTTTATCAAGCTAACATTCAATAAAGAAAATAACACGTTTATGTACATAGGGAACCAATCACAAAATAACAGGGAGGGGTCAACACATAACAAGGTCACACCTGACCTGACAAACAAGTTGGCCATTTTTTACACATATTTTATTAACCCCTTATACTCCTAATGTGAATTGGTCACCAAATTAAAACAGATGCAGCAAATTGCTATATATACTATACTATATGACTGGATTTTTAACTACATTTCATTTATCTCCAGCACATTAAATAAACTAGAACCAAATACAGCTACATATTCAACTGCGGCCTTAAATAAAAGGGAGTAAGTCAAATTCCCTGTTGAGCCCCTTAGGGTGCATGGTATCTAACTTCCAGATCCATCTGGCCTCCCTATAGAGGAGATATTTAACCCTGTCACCCCCTCTAATCTGTATAGGGGCTTGATCTATTACCATAAACCTAAAATGGTTAATCTGATGGCCTTTCTCAATAAAATGTGCAGGTACTGGGAGGTTAGCAGTTTTCTCACTTCTAATGGTGGATTTATGTTGGCATATGCAATCTTTGACCCTTTGGGTGGTCTCGCCAACATATAACAGCCCACATGGGCACTTTAATGCATATACCACATGTGTAGAATTGCATGTGTAATAACCTTTAATCAAAAAATTTTCCCCAGTCTATGGATGTGAAATACTACCCCCTTTGATGACATTACTGCACTGGCCACATCCTAAACAGGGGAATGTACCATCCTTGGGTTTCCCAAGGAACCTCTGACCTCCTCTGTTCACTGATTCAGTACTGGATATGGCCCTAACCAGCCTTTTGCCTATGGTTTTCCCCCTACGGTTTGCTGCTCTTGGGATAGTCTGGAACTCTTCTATCTCTGGACAAGCTTCCATTAGTAAAGACCAATTCCTCTTGATAATGTTAAAAACATTTTGGCTCATGGTGTTATATGACGTGACAAAATTCAATCTTTTGTTAACAGATGTAGAATATATCTTAGGGGGACCCTTGATAGATTTTTCTACTTCATCTAATTGCTGACTATCATAACCCTTTTGGATAAACTTATTTTTCATCTCAACAGATCTGACCTGTTTCACCTGGGGATCAGTGACTATTCTATCTATCCTGATCAGCTGGGATTTTGGGACACTGTCAAATACCAAGGGGGGATGGAAACTTTTTCGGTGCAGCAAAGTATTACGGTCTGTGGGTTTTACAAATAGATCAGTCGTTAAAGACCCATTTTGTTTAAGGACTGTAGTGTTCAGAAACTCCACTTTGTGGTAGTCCTGTTTAAAACTAAATTTGAGAAAAGGAACTGCATTCTCAATATTTTCTTGGAGCTGTCTTAACTTTTCAGGGGGCCCTGCCACACGATAAACAAATCATCTATGTAGCGGAACCACCCCTGACAGCACTCATTGAATAGGGGATCACTATAGACTACTCTTTCTTCAATGGAGTCTATAACCAAACAGGCATAAGCTGGGGCCACATTGGACCCCATAGCAGTCCCATTCTTTTGCATGTAAAACTGTTTTTCATACAGAAAGAAGTTATTGGTCAGAACCAAATCCAACAACTGGATAAGCCATTCTTGTTGTTGCCGACTGTACTGGTCGCTCTTAGCTAATGTATTACTGATACAATTAATACCCATTACATGAGGTATGACAGTGTATATGGAATTCACGTCCCATGTGGAAAGAATGACATCCTCCCCCAATGATTTCAGCTGAGAGATTAATTCAATAAAGTGACCTGTGTCCCTAATGTATGACTTTCCTTGTATAACCAATGGGGACAAAACCTTATCCAAAAACTGGGCTGTGGGACTAAGAAGAGAATTGATCAGATTAACATATATAGCATGTGTGCTCATGCATGTTAATCTGTGTCGGATGGTTTACCGATAATTAAAAAAGGTTTGGAAAACAGCACACTGATTCTTAGGCTTGTGAGGCACAGAATGTAGGACCTGCCAAGTCCAAAGATAAAGTTCAAGCAACAAAGAGTATTCCAACCTCCAAAGTTTAAAAAGAACCTTTATTTTCTTACATGGGGTCCTCACAAATAGAACATACAACGTTTCAAGCCTACTATAGGCTCTTAATCATGTATATACATGATTAAGAGCCTATAGCAGGCTTGAAACGTCATATGTTCTATTTCTGAGGACCCCATGTAAGAAAATAAAGGTTATTTTTAAATTTTGGAGGCTGGAATACTCTTTGTTGCTCGGATGGTATACCATCTGTTGGTATGAGGGTTGGTATGAGTGTCCTCTCATCATGCTGTTGCATGTTATACAACTTACACATGTAAAGCACCCCTTTTTCGAGGTCTTCAGCCAGGTATCATTCTGGTAACATTCAGTTGGGTCAGTTTTTACCAATATATCCCTCAAGTTCTCCGCCCTACTGTAGACCATCCAAGGTGGCTTCATCCTATGGAAGGGAAGTGATTGATCTGTTTCCAACAGCGACCAATGCTGCTGTACAGACCTCCTAAGCACATCACATGTAGGGGTATAGTTGGTTACAAAATTTAGTTGCTGGATATCCATATTAGGCTTTGTCTGTTTACCTCCCATGGGAGCATCAAGCAACCTTTTCCTTGATAGTTCGGACCATCACATCATCGTATCCTCTTCTCCATTTCTGTAAGCTGCTGCATCATAGTGGGTACCTCACTATTATTTTGGATGACTCGCTTGAGCTGAGAGGTGACTATCCCTGTCTTTTGGTGCCTGGGATGGTAGCTCCTGGCTTCCAATAAGGAATTTTGATCTGTTGGCTTCGTATACAACAATGTTGCAAAGGAGCATCCATCACAGGCCTCCACCTTGTATATGTTCAGGTCTAAGAAGTGTATTATAACTTCACTATATTCCAGCTTAAACTGTATTGGGCAGTCCATGGAGTTCAAACATGACACCCATTGTTCCAATTCATCCCTGCAGCCCCCCCACACCAGAAACACATCATCAATGTATCGTACATAGTATCTGATGTGGGGGTGAGTGAATGGTTTCATGGCTATTTGTTTATACCATGCCATATAAAGATTGGCATATGTGGGAGCCATGTTTGGACCCATGGCTGTCCCCGAGATCTATAAATAATAGTCCCTCTCAAATCTAAAAAAATTATTCTCCAGGCATAATGTTAACAATCCACACAGAAACTCAATGGGTGGTCCCTCGTACAGAGGATTCCCAGTCACCATGGACTTGACAGCTGCAACCCCCCCATGGGAAATGGAGGTGTACAGGCTGTCCACATCCATGGTGACAAGAATGTCGCTGGTTTGCAGTCCCTCACATTCCCTTAATGTGTTAATCAGACTTGAGGAGTCCTGTAAATACACCGGGGTACCCTTGACTACTGGCTGGAGATTAAAATCTATATAGATAGCTAGACTAGACAATAAGGAATCCCTGGCAGACACAATGGGTCTGCCAGGGAGATCCTTAAGGGTCTTATGCACCTTAGGTAAAAGGTATAATATGGGGGTTTTCGGGTGGTCAGTATTTAAAAAGTCAACCTCCTGTTCTGATAGCAGTCCAGATTCATATCCTTTAATTTCATACACACTGTGGTGTCAGACAGTTGCCTAAGGGCCTCAGTTCTATAATCCACATAGTCCTGTATGACAATGGACCCCCCTTTATCCGCCGGGTGGATGATTATGCTGTTATCATTGCTCAAATCTTTAAAAGCCAATCTCTCTTGTTTGTTCAAATTAGGGTAAGATGGATAAGGTGGTGTGTCCTTTACATCATGACATAGCATTCTAGTGAAATTCTTAATTGATGGATGTGTATTCACGGGCTCAAAAGCTGATCATTTTTTAAATACTATTGGGGTTGCCAATGTACTGTCCCTAAAGTGTTCCTTCAATTTAAGCTTTCTTTGTAGCTTATGAATATCAATGATAGAATAAAACGTATTACATCTAGGGGTAGGTACAAATGACAACCAGGATTTAAAACTGAAACTTCAGTCACTGAGAGATCTACTGCTTAGATTAAATACAATACTCATTTCTTTCTCTGCTGTCTTTTGTGGTTTGTAACCCCCTCACCTAATATACATCCGTCTGGTTCTTTTGGGTCTATGGCCAGCTGAGGTTTGGCTGCTGACCTGGTAGCAACCCCAAAAAAAGATTGTGACTGGTTAGGTAATGTCTTGTCATTTGTGTCACTTTCCACATTCCTATTCTCAGATGAATCACCCCCACTAGTATCAACCACACTCAGAGTGTTTCTTGTGTGTTTATTTCTACGTCTAAATCTGTTAGAGGTCTCATCCTTTCCATATAACCACCTATATATGCATTTATCCCTGTAGTCACACTCCACAGTATTCAGTTTTTTATTCTTAAAGGCAATCAATTCCCCTCTATACTTAGTGACCATATTATCTAATTTAGTTACCCATTCCTGGGATTTATCATCAACCAACACCTGGTAACTCTGCATTTTAGTGGCCTCAATTTGAGATTTAATTTTTAGTTCTAGTCTACTGACTTCTTCAATGACCAACAAAATGAGGTCATATGAACATTTATTTAAAATTTAGCACCATTCCATATTCTGTTTACCCAGGGTTGGGATGTTTTTAATCCTAAATCCCCTAGGGATATATTTCTTACGATGGTACCCTGAGAGATAAACTGCATGGAGGTGATAGTCAATCTCTTTTCTATGTAAATTAAGTAACTTATGATAGACATTTATTGGGGTATCATCCCTCAACTCACTTAAATCATCCGTCACTCTGACCCTTTCTGCGTCATCATCAGTAAATACAAATGGTTCAGTATTCAAGTCCCCATCCATGTATAAGTTTTCCATGTCCAGTACTGTGGTTGTCAAGCTGGAAACAGTCTGTACAGATACAAATAAAAATAAAGTGCAAGTAGTGCGCAGGTTGCAATTCAGGTTCTATGCCAAATCAGATAATTATTTTTTATCATATAAAGCTGGAGTGCATTATCCAAATATACAAACAAATTCCCAAGGAAGGATAAGCACAGTCTCATGCAACTGCAAGGGTGCGCTTTATCCAAAATTCAAAGTCCCATCAAAAAAGGCACTCACTGGTCTTCGTAAAAAATAACTTTTATTTCAGGTTATCAGTAAAACGACATAACGTTTCGGTCAAATGTCATGCAAAAAACAAGCCTCCAAAAACCGGAATCCCAGACAAACACACATACTCCACCATATCATTACCTGTCTTATATACACACAAATTAAAAGCCGTTAATGCTACCATGATGTAGCGTCATGACGTCATTACGCTGCGTGTCAGTGTGATGCGTCATAGCTAATCACTTGGCCCCTTGTAACCATGGTACCATATACACGGAAGTAGATAAAGTGGGGTCTATTGTCATACAGGACTATGTGGATTATAGAACTGAGGCCCTTAGGCAACTGTCTGACACCACAGTGTACATGAAATTAAAGGGCAATCCCACTATGACCTTTAAGAGAAATATAGATGAATATCTGAATAGAGCAGTGTTTTTCAACCAATGTGCCGTGGCACACTAGTGTGCCGTGAGAGATCCTCAGGTGTGCCACGGCAGACTGTCAACAGTGTGACATATTTTTTAAACTTTGCTTGTTTTTTACTCCCAGTGCAGGGGTAGTTTGTAGGAGGCATGGCATAACAGCACAATACATACAGTATGTGTGTGTTTGTGTGTATGTGTATATATATATGCTGTATTAGGCTACAATGTGTGATTTTTTTTAAAATTTTGGGATGGTGGTGTGCCACAGGATTTTTTATTGTAAAAAAGTGTGCCACGGCAAAACAAAAGGTTAAAAATCACTGGAATAGAGGATATGAATCTGGCTGCTATCTGAACAGGAGGTTGACTTTTTAACTACTGACAACCCGAAAACCCCCATATTATACCTTTTACCTAAGGTACATTCCCTTAAGGATACCCCTGGCAGACCCATTGTGTCTGCCAGGGATTCCTTATTGTCTAGTCTAGCTATCTATATAGATTTTCATCTCCAGTCAGTAGTCAAGGGTACCCGGGCATATTTACAGGATTCTCCGAGTCTGATTAACACATTAAGGGAATATGAGGGACTGCAAACCAGCGGCATTCTCGTCACCATGGACGTGGATAGCCTGTACACCTCCATTCCCCATGGGGGGGTGTTGCGGTTGTCAGTTCCATGGTGACTGGGAATCCTCTGTACGAGGGAACACCCATTGAGTTTCTATGTGAATTGTTAACATTAGGCCTGGAAAATATTTTTTTTAGATTTGAGAGGGACTATTATTTATAGATTTCGGGGACAGCCATGGGTTCAAACATGGCTCCCACATATGCCAATCTTTATATGGCATGGTACGAACAAATGGCCATGAAACCATTCACTCACCCCCACATCAGATACTATGTACAATACATTGATGATGCGTTTCTGGTATGGGGGGGGGGCTGCAGGGATGAATTGGAACAATGGGTGTCATGTTTGAACTCCATGGACTGTCCAATATGGTTTAAGCTGGAATATAGTGAAGTTATGATACACTTCTTAGACCTGAACATATACAAGGTGGAGGCCTGTGATGGATGCTCCTTTAGCACATTGTTGTATACAAAGCCAACAGATCGAAATTCCTTATTGGAAGCCAGGAGCTTCTATCCCAGGCACCAAAAGATAGGGATAGTCACCTCTCAGCTCACGCGAGTCATCTGAAATAATAGTGAGGTACCCACTATGATGGAGTAGCTTACAGAAATGGAGAAGAAGTTAGTGGCGAGAGGATATGATGATCTGAACTATCAAGGAAAGGTTGCTTGATGCTCACATGGGAGGTAAACAGATTAAGCCTAATATGGATATCCAGCAACTACATTTTGTTACCACCTATACCCCTACATGTGATGTGCTGAGGAGTTCTGTACAGCAGCATTAGTCACTTTTGGAAACAGATCCATCACTTCCCTTCCATAGGATGAAGCTATACTGAAAGTGACATGAAGGGAGTAGTAATAGGTGGTGCATTTACCTTGGTTGGTGTTTTCTATTTTTCTGTGGTTGTTATGTATAGATACAAGTAATTGATATGTATATACAGGGAGTGCAGAATTATTAGGCAAATGAGTATTTTGACCACATCATCCTCTTTATGCATGTTGTCTTACTCCAAGCTGTATAGGCTTGAAAGCCTACTACCAATTAAGCATATTAGGTGATGTGCATCTCTGCAATGAGAAGGGGTGTGGTCTAATGACATCAACACCCTATATCAGGTGTGCATAATTATTAGGCAACTTCCTTTCCTTTGGCAAAATGGGTCAAAAGAAGGACTTAACAGGCTCAGAAAAGTCAAAAATAGTGAGATATCTTGCAGAGGGATGCAGCACTCTTAAAATTGCAAAGCTTCTGAAGCGTGATCATCGAACAATCAAGTGTTTCATTCAAAATAGTCAACAGGGTCGCAAGAAGCGTGTGGAAAAACCAAGGCGCAAAATAACTGCCCATGAACTGAGAAAAGTCAAGCGTGCAGCTGCCAAGATGCCACTTGCCACCAGTTTGGCCATATTTCAGAGCTGCAACATCACTGGAGTGCCCAAAAGCACAAGGTGTGCAATACTCAGAGACATGGCCAAGGTAAGAAAGGCTGAAAGACGACCACCACTGAACAAAACACACAAGCTGAAACGTCAAGACTGGGCCAAGAAATATCTCAAGACTGATTTTTCTAAGGTTTTATGGACTGATGAAATGAGAGTGAGTCTTGATGGGCCAGATGGATGGGCCCGTGGCTGGATTGGTAAAGGGCAGAGAGCTCCAGTCCGACTCAGACGCCAGCAAGGTGGAGGTGGAGTACTGGTTTGGGCTGGTATCTCCAAAGATGAGCTTGTGGGGCCTTTTCGGGTTGAGGATGGAGTCAAGCTCAACTCCCAGTCCTACTGCCAGTTTCTGGAAGACACCTTCTTCAAGCAGTGGTACAGGAAGAAGTCTGCATCCTTCAAGAAAAACATTATTTTCATGCAGGACAATGCTCCATCACACGCGTCCAAGTACTCCACAGCGTGGCTGGCAAGAAAGGGTATAAAAGAAGAAAATCTAATGACATGGCCTCCTTCTTCACCTGATCTGAACCCCATTGAGAACCTGTGGTCCATCATCAAATGTGAGATTTACAAGGAGGGAAAACAGTACACCTCTCTGAACAGTGTCTGGGAGGCTGTGGTTGCTGCTGCATGCAATGTTGATGGTGAACAGATCAAAACACTGACAGAATCCATGGATGGCAGGCTTTTGAGTGTCCTTGCAAAGAAAGGTGGCTATATTGGTCACTGATTTGTTTTTGTTTTGTTTTTGAATGTCAGAAATGTATATTTGTGAATGTTGAGATGTTATATTGGTTTCACTGGTAAAAATAAATAATTGAAATGGGTATATATTTGTTTTTTGTTAAGTTGCCTAATAATTATGCACAGTAATAGTCCCCTGCACACACAGATATCCCCCTAAAATAGCTAAAACTAAAAACAAACTAAAAACTACTTCCAAAAATATTCAGCTTTGATATTAATGAGTTTTTTGGGTTCATTGAGAACATGGTTGTTGTTCAATAATAAAATTAATCCTCAAAAATACAACTTGCCTAATAATTCTGCACTCCCTGTATATTTGGGATTGTTTTTAAAGTGATCCCGATTTTTTTAGATAAAATATGTATGGAATAAATGCTAATTGGCATCATCTTGTTCAGTTGATCATAGCTAGCACATTATATGATATGACAGCGATGGTTTTATATAATGGCTTAATAGTGAGTGATGTCTGCAAATGCTTTATGCACCCTCGCTGCTACTATATAATAGCTAATTAATGATGCGTATCTACGCTATGAAATGTGCAGCGCTACACCTTTCACGATGCTGCATACATGGTAACACACTTCCGTGTATATGGTACCATGGTTACAAGGGGCCAAGTGATTGGCTATGACGCATCACGCTGACACGCCGCGTAATGACGTCATGACACTACAGCATGGTGGCGTTAACGGCTCTTAATTTGTGTGTATAAGACAGGTAATGATATGGTGGGGTATGTGTGTTTGTCTGGGATTCCGGTTTTTGGAGGCTTGTTTTTTGCATGACATTTGACAAAGGTGTTGGACTACACTGAAACATTATGTCGTTTTACTGATGACCTGAAATAAAAGTTATTTTTTACGAAGACCAGTGAGTGCCATTTTTGATGGGACTTTATATATATATATATATATATATATATATATATATATATAACCCCAATTTTTCTATTTCCCTCCAAAAGGCCACACAGATCCTGTAAATATACCATTTAGACCAATAAAAAGTGGTATCAATTCCTTAGCAGCTAACTTATCAGTGTTTTATAGATAATCAGTTATAACCATACAACCATACACCAGTGGAGCTAAATCTTATTTAAAGGACACTAAACATGTTTTACAGATATTAAAAGAAATTAAATAGCAGGATATATGGGGTTATATATGGGGTTTACGTTACATGTAACGTCCCTTTTATACATATGCAGATATGCGTGACGATCATGGGTACTAGTTTTTTGTCAAGTTATGCTAACATCTTGATTAATTTGAGCACCAGTTTATATGGTCTAATAATCAATTTGGTATGGATTTGGCTTTTTTCCAGAGATACACTGATGATGTACTGTATATATATGTAAAGGTCGTGAGGAATCATATGAACAATATATTACCCATATTAATAACAATAATAATAATCCCCTTTCACTTCAATTCACATCAGTGCTTCAGAAAATTTAGATCATTTTTTTAGATTTGTCAATTATGGTAAAATATAATCTAATAAAAACAAAATCCTATTTTAAGCCTTGTGAAAATAATACCTATATACAACAAGATAGTTGTCATCATCCTTCTTAGTAAAAAGCAATACCAAAAGGCCAATTTCTATATATGAAAAGAAATTGTAGTGATCTGAAAGACTATGAACATCAATCTAATGTTACATATAAAGAAGCCAATAAACTTTAAAAAAACAAAACAGCTAGCATTATAGCACTCTCTGCAAAAAAAAAAATTAAAATCTGTTAAACATAACTTTTATTTAAACCTTAAAATATGGGACCAAAAAAGAGAACATGTAAGAATTGAACATAGAGTACTTCCATATTATGATTCTTGTGTTTTTGTAATTAATGTCTTTGTGTTATTCACCAATCTTTCAGCTAGATTACGAGATGTGCGTTAAGGTAAAAAAGCAGTGTTAACAGGTCCTAAAGCTGCTTTTTTACGCCCGCTGCTATTACGAGTCTTGCAGGTATAGGTGTACCGCACACTTGCTTGGCCTTACCGCAAACCGACTTACATAAACTTCGTAAACCCTTTTTTCTATGGGCCTTCCATAGCGCCGGTATTACGAATCTGTCCTGGGAGGCCAAAAAGTGAGCAGTACAGTCTCTACCGACAAGATCCGTAACGCATTCTAAAGTCAGTAGTTATGAGTTTTTCACTACAACTTCGTAGCATAAAACTCATAACTAAAGTGCTAAAAAGTACACTAACACCCATAAACTACCTATTAACCCCTAAACCGAGGCCCTCCAGCATCGCAAACACTAAAATAGAATTTTTAACCCCTAATCTGCCGCTCCGGACATCACCGCCACTATAATAAACATATTAACCCCTAAACCGCCACACTCCCGCCTCGCAAACACTAGTTAAATAATATTAACCCCTAATCTTCCGCCCCTAACATTGCCGCCACCTACATTATACTTATTAACCCCTAATCTACCGCCCCCAACGTCGCAGCCACTATTCTAAATTTATTAACCCCTAAACCTAAGTCTAACCCTAACCCTAACACCCCCTAAATCTAATTTTAAAATTATTCCTATTTAAAACTAAATACTTACCTGTAAAATAAACCCTAAGCTAGCTACAATAAACCCTAAGCTAGCTACAAAATCCAATAGGATTTTTTCTACCTTAATTCTGATTGGCTGACAGAATTCTATCAGCCAATCGGAATCTAAGGGATGCCATCTTGGATGACATCATTTAAAGGTACCTTCATTCGTTGTTAGTCCGTCGGATGAAGAGGATGCTCCGCGTCGGATGTCTTGAAGATGGACCCGCTCCGCGCCGGAAGGATGAAGATAGAAGATGCCGTCTGGATGAAGACTTCTGCCTATCTGGAGGACCACTTCTGCACGTCTGGAGGACCACTTCTGCCGGCTTCCTTGAGGACATCTTGTCGCTTGGATGAAGACTTCTCCTGGTAAGTGAATCTTCGGGGGTTAGTGTTAGGATTTTTTAAGGTTGTATTGGGTGGGTTTATTTTTTAGGTTAGGGCTTTGGGCCTGCAATAGAGCTAAATGCCCTTTTAAGGGCAATGCCCAACCAAATGCCCTTTTCAGGGCAATGGGGAGCTTAGGTTTTTTTAGTTAGGCTTTTATTTGGGGGTTGGTTGTGTGGGTGGTGGGTTTTACTGTTGGGGGTTGTTTGTATTTATTTTTAAAAGTAAAAGAGCTGGCAATGCCCCTCAAAAGGCCCTTTTGGTAGTTTAGTTTAGGCTAGGGTTTTTTATTTTTATTTTGGAGGGGCTTTTTTATTTTTATAGGGCTATTAGATTAGGTGTAATTAGTTTAAAGATCTGTAATTTGTTTTTTATTTTCTGTAATTTAGTGGGTTTCTTGTGTGATTTAGCTAATTTAATTTAATTTATTTAATTGTATTTAATGTAGGGAATGTATTTAATTATAGTGTAGTGTTAGGTGTTAGTGTAACTTAGGTTAGGTTTAATTTTACAGGTCAATTTGTATTTATTTTAGCTAGGTAGTTATTAAATAGTTAATAACTATTTAATAACTATTCTACCTAGTTAAAATAAATGCAAAGTTACCTGTAAAATAAAAATAAACCCTAAGCTAGCTACAATGTAACTATTAGTTATATTGTAGCTAGCTTAGGGTTTATTTTATAGGTAAGTATTTAGTTTTAAATAGGAATAATGTAGTTAATGATAGTAATTTTATTTAGATTTATTTAAATTATATTTAAGTTAGGGGGTGTTAGTGTTAGGGTTAGACTTAGATTTAGGGGTTAATACATTTAGTATAGTGGCAGTGACATTGGGGCGGCAGATTAGGGGTTAATAAATGTAGGTAGGTCACGGCGACATTGGGGGCATAAGATTAGGGGTTAATAAATATAATGTAGGTGTCGGTGATGTTGGGGGCTGCAGATTAGGGTTAATAAATATAATGTAGGTGGCGGCGATGTCCGGAGCGGCAGATTAGGGGTTAATAAGTATAATGTAGGTGTCGGCGATGTTGGGGGCAGCAAATTAGGGGTTAATAAGTGTAAGATTAGGGGTGTTTAGACTCGGAGTTCATGTTAGGGTGTTAGGTGTAAACATAACTTTAGTTTTCCCATAGGAATCAATGGGGCTGCGTTACTGAGATTTACGCTTCTTTTTGGCAGGTGTTAGACTTTTTCTCAGCCGGCAATCCCCATTGAAGTCTATGGGGAAATTGTGCACAAGCACGTACGACCAGCTCACCGCTGACTTAAGCAGCGCTGGTATTGAAGTGCGGTATGGAGCACAAGTTTGCTCTATGCTCACTTTTTGTCTTTTAACGCCGGGTTTGTAAAAACCCGTAATACCAGCGCTGCATGTAAGTGGGCGGTGAGAAAAAAACTGCTTGTTAGCACCACACAGCTCATAATGAAAAACTCGTAATCTGGCCGTTTGATTGTTATTAATTAAAATTTGATTGGTGAATAACACAAAGGCATAATGCATCCTTTGGTGGTTTCTCCTTTCCACATCACACTAATAACAGAGAGAAGTGGCCTTTCTATTTTGCTGTAAGTAGGCCATTAGTAACCTTAATTATTGCTGTGGAGTTTTTGGCAAAATCCAGATTGCAGTGGTTCAAGGAGGGAGTATAATGTGAGGAAATATAATAAACTTGTATATACAAGCTTTTCCAGATGTATTGAGTCAAGGCGGAGTAGGGATAGGTTGGTATTTGGATGGGGAGGTTGGATCAAGAGAAGATTTTCTTGAGGATAGGGGTGACTATTGCATGTTTAAGAGAAGAGGGAAATATACCGGTGCTCAGGAGAGGTTAAAACGGTGTGTAAATGATAGGAGTAACGGTAGGAGAGAGGGAGGGCAGTAGCTGTGAGGGAATGGGATTGAGGGGACAAGTAGTGAGGGGAGGGGACAATTATAAGAGAAGAAACTGCTTCCTCAATAACAGTGCAAAATAACTGAATTTGTAACTTTGTGAGTTTTGAATGTTTTAAAGCTGTTGAGGGAGTTGTAGATTGGTAGTATATTGAGAGATTATTTTGTTTCTCATGGAATCAATTTTGTTGTTGAAGTGGCAGGCAAAATCTTGAGCAGAGAGAGAAGTTGTAGTAGGAGGTTGGACATAGAAGGGTTATGAAAGTGGAGAACAGACATTTTGGGTTTGGAGAAAAAGTAGAGAGTTAGTCATGCTTAGAGAGTTCAAGATAAACTTGTAGTGAAGAAGATCAGCTGAAGACCGAGATTTTCTACAATGTCAATACCGTGCATGAACATCTGCATAGATAGTGTGTAAGAGGAGTATACCAGAGCTGAGGATGAGTGTGTACCTTCCTAGCTATAGGTGCCAACTGTTACCATAGACTAATGTAAGAGTGGAGTTGTGGTGACAGATGGATTGGTAAGGGCAGGAAAAGGAGGAGATGGAAGAGAACAGAAGTTTGAGAGTTTTTGAGATATGTTGTTGATCTAATGACTTAATGCTTCTGTGGAATTTGATTTATTGGTTAGATGGAGATAGAGTTGTAAGAAGTGATGTGATGTTGTGGGTTACAATACTTAGGTCAAACCTCAAGAAATCTAAAAACTGAAATTTTAGAACATCAGAACAAAATAGGTAAGAAACTCAAAAATCATGGCGTACCTATGCACTTTAATCAGTGCAAAATATATAGAAAAGATAGCTATAAACAGGTTGGCATTGAAAAGGTTAAAATTCCATTGGAAGGCTGGATACATCAACTAATGACTTGATAAAGATGTTAGAGTCGCTTTTCTACAATAAATTTAAAATATTTCCTTTTAAAAATATTTATTTTTAGAAGGTGTTGGACAAGAATGGATGTTTTACATTAATCAAATTAGTAATATCTTCTTATGTTTACATTTATGCATTTTTTGGCAAATGTTTAACCTTGAACATAGATGGACTGCTATAGACTGCTATACAATGACTTTAAGAAACTGAGCAGACCTTGATGGGAACCTGTCATTCAAGACTCCTATAGGTAACCTATTTCTATAGAACTAGGGCTAGATAGTTTGAATTGTGTCATTGTGAAACAAAGATACAATGTTATTGGGTGATGCAATCATGTGATTGGACTTTTCCTCAATGTACCCGAGAGAGGAATTATTTGTAAATATATATAGCTTTTTATTATTGGTCTATTTGAATGTTTAATCATACATTAACTATTTCGAGTGAAGATTCTATGTAGAGAAATTAAATGATTTATTTATATATATATATTTATTTCATTTTTGTTATATTTTTTCAATTGTTAAGGATGTGTTTTACAATCCAATGAGTTTTCACATGAAATATGAGGTGAACGCTGATTATTTTAAACCCCACCTCACCAGTTTTATTAATGTCTTTAAAATGAGGGGATGGTTGGAGGAGTTTTAAATGGTTATTTAAATGTAACCCACACAAATGACAAATGTGATTAAAGCTCCTTTATTGTGTTATTTGCTTTTGAAAAAGATTAAATTCTTGATAAACACATTGACAAAACGTATGAGCTGTTTTTAAGAATTTAACTTTCATTAAGCTATTTGGATTCTTCCCCTGTATCCTGATTTATTATTGAATAAAAATGTTGCAATCTTAAACTCCACTGTGAGTACATTCCTTTGTCACTGTCATTGTTCTTCACTATTGTGATTCTCCGTTTTGAGGCATAGCTGACGTTCTTGGATTGGATCCTGAAGTGGATGTACTTTGTCCTTTCCAGGAGGGCAGCAACAACATTAATTTTGTGCTGTACCATGACCAATTTCTTTTAACAGCAGCTTTAATAGAACCTATGTTTGACATATTTTATTGTCATTTAGTGCTAACTTGGGGGTCGATCACAATTATTTTGACAAGCTTTTCAAATTATTTATCTCAGAAAATCCCCACAGACTTTAAAATGGTTTTTCTCTGTTAAAAATCATTAGATGTCTTTTTCTATAGGATTATGATCAATCCCTTGGTCTAGTGCTAGTTTTAATTTCTGGTACAGCAAAAGATATTTTGTAGTATTTGACTGCATTTTCTATATGGCAAACCTTTTCCCTTTGATTGTATCAATGGCCGCTATATTTATTAGGTAGCTGTGGGAAATACTTGACTTTATTAGGTAGCTGTGGGAAATATCCTGACTTTTCTGCTACTGTTAAAGGTATCACTTATGGTATCACACATGTCAATTAAAGGGACATGACCCCCCCCACACACACACACACACACACACAAAATAATTAATGTTTCACATAGAGTATAACATTTAAAAAAAAAAAAATCCCAGTGTTCTTCTTTTATCCTATTTTCTTCATTCTGTTGGTATCTGTTGTTGAAGGAGCAGCAATGCACCACTGAAAGTTAAGTGCCTGCTTGTGGAATGAAACTACCAACCCTCAGGAAACATTCACCTAGATTATGAGTCTTGCGTTAGCCTTAAAAAGCAGCGTTGAGAGGTCTCAATGCTGCTTTTTAATGCCCGCTGGTATTACGAGTCTGGCAGGTACAGCTGTACCACTCACTTTTCTTCCATGACTCGAATTTACGTAAATTGCGTATTCAATCTTTTTAATGGGATTTGCCTAATGCCGATAATGCGGTAGACACTGTCCTGTCAAGACTCCTACCGCATTTAAAAGTCAGTAGTTAAGAGTTTTATGGGCTAATGACGTAACATAAAACTCTTAACTAAAGTGCTACAAAGTACACTAACACCCATAAACTACCTATTAACCCCTAAACTGAGCCCCCCCCCCACATCGCAAACACTTAAAATAATTTTTTTAACCCCTAATCTACGACTGGACATTGCTGCCACTGTAATAGATATATTAACCGCTAAACTGCCGCACTCCCGCCTCTCAAACACTAGTTAAATTTTATTAACCCCTAATCTGCTGTCCCTAACGTCGCTGACACCTACCTACATTTATTAACCCCTAATCTGCCGCCCCCAACGTCGCCGCAACTATATTAAATTTATTAACCCCTAAACCTAAGTCTAACCCTAACAACCCCTAACTTAAATATAATTTAAATAAAACAAAATAAAATTACTACAATTAAATAAATTAATCCTATTTAAAAGTAAATACTTGCCTATAAAATAAACCCTAAGCTAGCTACAATATAACTAATAGTTACATTGTAGCTAGCTTAGGGTTTATATTTATTTTACAGGCAACTTTGTATTTATTTTAATTAGGTACAATAGTTATTAAATAGTTATTACCTATTTAATAACTACCTAGTTAAAATAAGTACACATTTACCTGTAAAATAAATCCTAACCTAAATTACAATTACACCTAACACTACACTATCATTAAATTAATTACCGAAACTAACTACAATTAACTACAATTAAATTAAATAAACTAAAGTACAAAACCCCCCCCACTACATTACAGAAAATAAAAAATAATTACAAGAATTTTAAACTAATTACACCTAATCTAATCCCCCTAATAAAATAAAAAAGCCCCCCAAAATAATAAAATTCCCTACCCTATACTAAATTACAAATAGCCCTTAAAATGGCTTTTTGCGGAGCATTGCCCAAAAATAATCAGCTCCTTTACCTGTAAAAAAAATACAATACATTAAAACCCACCACCCACACACCCAACCCTACTCTAAAACCCACCTAATCCCCCCTTAATAAAACCTAACACTACCCCCTTGAAGATCACCCTACCTTGAGCCGTCTTCATCCAGCCGGGCACAAGTGGTCTTCCAGAGGGGCAGAAGTCTTCATCTGATCCGGGCAGAAGAGGACCTCCAGACGGGCAGAAGGCTTCATCCAGGCGGCATCTTCTATCTTGATCCATCCGGAGAGGGTCCATCTTGAAGCCAGCCGATGTGGAGCATCCTCTTCTTCCGACTCCTACCTTAATTCCGATTGGCTGATAGAATCCTATCAGCCAATCGGAATTCAAGGGACACCATCTTAGATGACGTCATTTAAAGGAACCTTCATTCATCTGGAGTCGTCGGAAGAAGAGGATGCTCCGCATCGGCTGGCTTCAAGATGGACCCGCTCCGCTCCGGATGGATGAAGATAGAAGATGCCGCCTGGATGAAGCCTTCTGCCCGTCTGTAGGTCCTCTTTTGCCCGGATCGGATGAAGACTTCTGCCCCTCTGGAGGACCACTTGTGCCCGGCTGGGTGAAGATGACTCAAGGTAGGGTGATCTTCAAGGGGGTAGTGTTAGGTTTTATTAAGGGGGGATTGAGTGGGTTTTAGAGTAGGGTTGGGTGTGTGGGTTTTAATGTGGGGGGTATTGTATTATTTTTTTTACAGGTAAAAGAGCTGATTACTTTGGGGCAATGCCCCGCAAAAAGCCCTTTTAAGGGCTATTTGTAATTTATTATAGGGTAGGGCATTTTATTATTTTGGGGGGCTTTTTTATTTTGTTAGGGGGATTAGAGTAGGTGTAATTATTTTTAAAAAAATTTAATTATTTTTTATTTTCTGTAATTTAGTGGGGTTTTTTTGTACTTTAGTTGATTTAATTTAATTGTATTTAATTGTAGTTAGTTTAGGTAATTAGTTTAATGATAGTGTAGTGTTAGGTGTAATTGTAACTTAGCTTAGGATTTATTTTACAGGTAAATTTGTACTTATTTTAACTAGGTAGTTATTAAATAGTTAATAACTATTTAATAACTATTCTACCTAGTTAAAATAAATACAAAGTTGCCTGTAAATATTTAGTTTTAAATAAGATTAATTTATTTAATTGTAGTAATTTTATTTTGTTTTATTTAAATTATATTTAAGTTAGGGGGGTGTTAGACTTAGGTTTAGACTTAGGTTTAGGGGTTAATAAATTTAATATATAAGCGGCGACGATAAGCAATGCTGGTATTGAGGTGAGATGTGGAGCTAAATTTTGCTCTACGCTCACCTTTTTGCGGTTAACGCCGGGTTTAAAAAAACCTGTAATACCAGTGTTATCTTAAGGGAGCGGTGAAAAAAAAAAGCTTGTTAGCAACGCACCCCTGTTACCGCAAAACTCGTAATCTCGGTGATTAACTTTTAGCTAACTTATCTTGTGCTCCAATTTAGAGCAGTTTGCCTTTTCATAATGTCACGACTCACAAACCAAAAAGTACACGTGTTATTTAACAAATAGTGAACTACCTGTGTCAGGGATTGAACAAACAGTGTACAAGATGTAAACATTAACCATTACCTATCTTGTCTTGCAGCAATTTAAAAAGAAAATGGTTTCATACAGCAAAATATATATAAAACAGGTTTTAAAATATCTAACACCTACACTGGAAATGTAACCATTAACCTTTAGCATGCCACACAAAACAACAAGGTACCTTGCAGTAATATTGATAGCAGTTTTCTTTTCCATATTTATGTTACATAGCAAAACAGAAATTTTATGTATTATAGACAGAAATTAATTTATAACCAACCTATGCAACTTATTTAACCTGGAAATTTGTTTGTGCTTGGAAATCATTGTAAACCCTAATAAGATCTAATGTCTTTATAGTTAGAACTTTTAATTATTGAATGAAAAATAGTACAGGCTTACATTGTATCACATGTCATTCAAAATGCATTCTGTATATTGACAGTGGTGAATCAGCTTTACTGGGCGACAAGCTAGCTGGAAGCAGTTATTTTAGAATTAGATTTCTCAGCCATATAATTTATTATCTAAGGCCTAGATTTGGAGTTCGGCGGTAGCCGTCAAAACCAGCGTTAGAGGCTCCTAACGCTGGTTTTGGCCGCCCGCTGGTATTTGGAGTCAGTGATTAAAGGGTCTAACGCTCACTTTTCAGCCGCGACTTTTCTATACCGCAGATCCCCCTACGCCATTTGCGTAGCCTATCTTTTCAATGGGATCTTTCTAACGCTGGCATTTAGAGTCGTTTCTGAAGTGAGCGTTAGAGCTCTAACGACAAAATTCCAGCCGCCTGAAAATAGCAGGAGTTAAGAGCTTTCTGGCTAACGCCGGTTTATAAAGCTCTTAACTACTGTATCCTAAAGTACACTAACACCCATAAACTACCTATGTACCCCTAAACCGAGGTCCCCCCACATCGCCGCCACTCTATTTAAATTTTTAACCCCTAATCTGCCGACCGCCACCTACGTTATACTTATGTACCCCTAATCTGCTGCCCCTAACCCCGCCGACCCCTATATTATATTTCTTAACCCCTAACTTGCCCCCCACAACGTCGCCGCAAGCTACTTAAAATAATTAACCCCTAATCTTCCGACCGCAAATCGCCGCCACCTACGTTATCCCTATGTACCCCTAATCTGCTACCCCTAACATCGCCGACCCCTATATTATATTTATTAACCCCTAATCTGCCCCCCTCAACGTCGCCGACACCTGCCTACACTTATTAACCCCTAATCTGCCGAGCGGACCTGAGCGCTACTATAATAAAGTTATGAACCCCTAACCCGCCTCACTAACCCTATCATAAATAGTATTAACCCCTAATCTGCCCTCCCTAACATCGCCGACACCTACCTTCAATTATTAACCCCTAATCTGCCGACCGGAGCTCACCGCTATTCTAATAAATGTATTAACCCCTAAAGCTAAGTCTAACCCTAACACTAACACCCCCCTAAGTTAAATATAATTTTTATCTAACGAAATAAATTAACTCTTATTAAATAAATTATTCCTATTTAAAGCTAAATACTTACCTGTAAAATACATCCTAATATAGCTACAATATAAATTATAATTATATTATAGCTATTTTAGGATTAATATTTATTTTACAGGCAACTTTGTAATTATTTTAACCATGTACAATAGCTATTAAATAGTTAAGAACTATTTAATAGTTACCTAGTTAAAATAATAACAAAATTACCTGTAAAATAAGTCCTAACCTAAGATATAATTAAACCTAACACTACCCTATCAATAAAATAATTAAATAAAATACCTACAATTACCTACAATTAACCTAACACTACACTATCAATAAATTAATTAAATACAATTCCTACAAATAAATACAATTAAATAAACTAGCTAAAGTACAAAAAATAAAAAAGATCTAAGTTACAGAAAATAAAAAAATATTTACAAACATAATAAAAATATTACAACAATTTTAAACTAATTACACCTACTCTAAGCCCCCTAATAAAATAACAAAGCCCCCCAAAATAAAAAATTCCCTACCCTATTCTAAATTAAAAAAGTTACAAGCTCTTTTACCTTACCAGCCCTGAACAGGGCCCTTTGCGGGGCATGCCCCAAGAATTTCAGCTCTTTTGCCTGTAAAAGAATAAATACAATACCCCCCCCCCCAACATTACAACCCACCACCCACATACCCCTAATCTAACCCAAACCCCCCTTAAATAAACCTAACACTAAGCCCCTGAAGATCTTCCTACCTTGTCTTCACCATACCAGGTTCACCGATCCGTCCTGAAGAGCTCCTCCAATGTCCTGATCCAAGCCCAAGCGGGGGCTGAAGAGGTCCATGATCCGGTCAAAGTCTTCATCCAAGCGGGGCAGAAGAGGATCTTCCATCCGATTGAAGTCATCATCCAGGCGGCATCTTCGATCTTCTTCCATCCGGAGCGAAGCGGCAGGATCCTGAAGACATCCAGCGCGGAACATCCATCCGGACCGACGACTGAACGACGAATGACTGTTCCTTTAAGGGACGTCATCCAAGATGGCGTCCCTCGAATTCCGATTGGCTGATAGGATTCTATCAGCCAATCGGAATTAAGGTAGGAATTTTCTGATTGGCTGATGGAATCAGCCAATCAGAATCAAGTTCAATCCGATTGGCTGATCCAATCAGCCAATCAGATTGAGCTCGCATTCTATTGGCTGTTCCGATCAGCCAATAGAATGCGAGCTCAATCTGATTGGCTGATTGGATCAGCCAATCGGATTGAACTAGATTCTGATTGGCTGATTCCATCAGCCAATCAGAAAATTCATACCTTAATTCCGATTGGCTGATAGAATCCTATCAGCCAATCGGAATTCGAGGGACGCCATCTTGGATGACGTCCCTTAAAGGAACAGTCATTCGTCGTTCAGTCGTCGGTCCGGATGGATGTTCCGCGCTGGATATCTTCAGGATCCTGCCGCTTCGCTCCGGATGGAAGAAGATCGAAGATGCCGCCTGGATGATGACTTCAATCGGATGGAAGATCCTCTTCTGCCCCGCTTGGATGAAGACTTTGACCGGATCATGGACCTCTTCAGCCCCCGCTTGGGCTTGGATCAGGACATCGGAGGAGCTCTTCAGGACGGATCGGTGAACCTGGTATGGTGAAGACAAGGTAGGAAGATCTTCAGGGGCTTAGTGTTAGGTTTATTTAAGGGGGGTTTGGGTTAGATTAGGGGTATGTGGGTGGTGGGTTGTAATGTTGGGGGGGGGGGTATTGTATGTGTTTTTTTTACAGGCAAAAGAGCTGAAATTCTTGGGGCATGCCCCGCAAAGGGCCCTGTTCAGGGCTGGTAAGGTAAAAGAGCTTGTAACTTTTTTAATTTAGAATAGGGTAGGGAATTTTTTATTTTGGGGGGCTTTGTTATTTTATTAGGGGGCTTAGAGTAGGTGTAATTAGTTTAAAATTGTTGTAATATTTTTATTATGTTTGTAAATATTTTTTTATTTTCTGTAACTTAGATCTTTTTTATTTTTTGTACTTTAGCTAGTTTATTTAATTGTATTTATTTGTAGGAATTGTATTTAATTAATTTATTGATAGTGTAGTGTTAGGTTTATTGTAGGTAATTGTAGGTAGTTTATTTAATTATTTTATTGATAGGGTAGTGTTAGGTTTAATTATATCTTAGGTTAGGACTTATTTTACAGGTAATTTTGTTATTATTTTAACTAGGTAACTATTAAATAGTTCTTAACTATTTAATAGCTATTGTACCTGGTTAAAATAATTACAAAGTTACCTGTAAAATAAATATTAATCCTAAAATAGCTATAATATAATTATAATTTATATTGTAGCTATATTAGGATGTATTTTACAGGTAAGTATTTAGCTTTAAATAGGAATCATTTATTTAATAAGAGTTAATTTATTTCGTTAGATAAAAATTATATTTAACTTAGGGGGGTGTTAGTGTTGGGGTTAGACTTAGCTTTAGGGGTTAATACATTTATTAGAATAGCGGTGAGCTCCGGTCGGCAGATTAGGGGTTAATAATTGAAGTTAGGTGTCGGCGATGTTAGGGAGGGCAGATTAGGGGTTAATACTATTTATGATAGGGTTAGTGAGGCGGATTAGGGGTTAATAACTTTATTATAGTAGCGCTCAGGTCCGCGCGGCAGATTAGGGGTTAATAAGTGTAGGCAGGTGTCGGCGACGTTGAGGGGGGCAGATTAGGGGTTAATAAATATAATATAGGGGTCGGCGATGTTAGGGCAGCAGATTAGGGGTACATAGGGAGAACGTAGGTTGCGGCGGTTTACGGAGCGGCAGATTAGGGGTTAAAAAAAATATGCAGGGGTCAGCGATAGCGGGGGCGGCAGATTAGGGGTTAATAAGTGTAAGGCTAGGGGTGTTTAGACTCGGGGTACATGTTAGAGTGTTAGGTGCAGACGTAGGAAGTGTTTCCCCATAGGAAACAATGGGGCTGCGTTAGGAGCTGAACGCTGCTTTTTTGCAGGTGTTAGGTTTTTTTTCAGCTCAAACAGCCCCATTGTTTCCTATGGGAGAATCGTGCACGAGCACGTTTTTGAGGCCGGCCGCGTCCGTAAGCAACTCTGGTATCGAGAGTTGCATTTGCGGTAAAAATGCTCTACGCTCCTTTTTTGGAGCCTAACGCAGCATTTGTTTGAACTCTCGATACCAGAGTTAATTTTATGGTGCGGCCAGAAAAAAGCCTGCGGAGCGTTAGCAGCCCTTTTACCGCCGAACTCCAAATCTAGGCCTAAGATTGAAATAAATGGTATGTAAGTATAAGTAATGTTTAATATTGATATGTGATACTTTTAAAAAAATGCAGTGTAGTAATTAACATACACAGCAGACCTTTTTATTTAGTAAAGATTACAAACAATGGAATAGATTTCAGTCTTGTCAATCACATTTTTGGAAAGGTTAATATGGGCTGATAAACTGATAAAATATCATAAGCTGCATTTTAACTCATCAGATACTTAGCAAGGGGCAAAATCTCAACCACCATTCAACCCAAAACCCTACAGTATCTTGGTTATTGCTCACCATCTTGTTGTTTTCATCTTGTGCCTGTAACTCTCTTTAAAGCCATTCTCTTATTTTAACTCATTACAGAAGCCAATTGGTAAAACTCTGCATTTTATAATGGGTGCCGTCATCTTGTACCTTGTGTATTACTGCAGCCTGTGATAGGAGCAGTGCACTTTCACAGATCCGTGATGTAAATGTTATCAGATATTTGACAGCTCACATAATAAAGAGCGTAAGAGTTACATTTTTGCAGTTTATTATTATTATTATTATTATTATTATTATTATTATTAAAAGTTACATACAAATTTAAGCTTCAAAATGGTGGCGTCCAGTGTGAAGATGCAGAGCTTCACTAACTAATATTTGTGAGGGGTTAAAGGGATGTATCACATCATTTATAATCTTTACAAGCCACTTTTGCTGCCCCTTTACTCCCTCCCACCCAAATAACTACAATTACTCCTATAGATAACATAGCATGAACATTAAACCTCTACAGAACTAATGCCAATGTGTTAATTGTCTGTGATATTTCTATTGTCTAAGTGATGATACAGATACTAGAAACAGTATAAAATTATGTTCTCTGAAATATTCCAGACATTCATCAAAGGCTTTGAATGACTGAATGACCAGAGATGTGGCATGATAGAATAGTGGGTTTTAGTATGTTGCTGCTTTCGACAAGAAGGAACATTGATTTTGTACATAATAATATGTTTACACAAACTCCTTTCAGAGAAGTGTCCCATAACATGTTATGGTAAGAAAACTATAAATCCACTAGGACAATGATGTTTTGTGCAATCATTAAGAACCTCTCTAAACATATTTTCCTCCTTTATAAAACACTTGTTGGTTATGGAACGCAATGCTTAGTCCACTAGATACCTCACCAAACTCCACAAACCGGCGTGAAGGTATACCAAACAACAGCAAGTGTATCATAAAAACATATAACTTTTATAACTGAATAGCCTGAGGAAACAGCACCTGAGAGGCTGAGAAATGTGTTGCTTTGTTTTTAATAAAAAGTTATATGTTTTTATGATACACTTGCTGTGGTTTGGTATACCTTCACGCCAGTTCGTGGAGTTTGGTAAGGATCCCATTTGCCCAGAGAGTGGTCTGCTGGGCAACTAAGAGGTCTCAGCTTGCTAATACTGCACCTGGAGGTGCAGCACCTATTGTAAGTGTGACTTTATATCATCTTCACATCTGATTGGACTGTACTAGGCTATGGTAGCTCTTCTTTTGTAACCCTTCATAGGCACCTGTGATGTATTTCTGCTAAGCTCTGATCTATTGTTCCCAGCATGCCTTTGACAGTTAGCTGGACCACTGTTAAGTTCCAGCCTGCCCCACCAGCACTATTGCGTGTGCTGCGTTTGTTAGTACCCATTCTCCTTTATTAATGTTTATATATCCATCTGCCTGACTGTACTAGGCCATGTTGGCGCCTCTGTGTATCTTCTCCTTTAGGACCTACAGTTAGTTTGTGTAGATTTCAAAGAGCAGAAATCATAAAACTGACTGGCTCTTCAGTGATATACAATTGCAAGAAAAAGTTTGTGAACCATGTTGAATTACCTGGATATCTGCATTGATTACTCATAAAATGTGGTCTGATCTTTATCTAAGTCACAATTATAAACAAACACAAATTTTTATTGAAGCCATTGAGTAATAACCTCTGTGTTAACAACTTCTTTAAAAGATATTTGGAGTCAGGTGTTTCAATTATGGAAATGAAACTGGAAGTGTTGGTTGCACAGGTGTGCCTCCATTTAAATGGACAAAGCCTGGTAACTGACAAATCTGTTCTTCTTGAGAAAGACTGTGTAATGTGAACCATGCCTCAATCCCAACAACTTTCACAGGACCTTAGAAGACACATAATAGAGATTCACAAAGCTCTAAAATATTACAAAAGCATTGCTTAAGACCTGGGTGTTCATCAATCCACAGTAAGTAAAATTATCTACAGTTTTAGAAAATCCGGCCTACTCTCCCTAGGAGTGGGCATACAGAAAACTTCACTCCAAGAGCATAACAGGCAATCCTGAAAATGGTGAGAACAAACACCTTTGTTCATGTGTTCACTATCAGAAAAACACTTAACAAGTATGGTGTACATAGAAAGAAACCACTAAGGAAACCATTGCTGTCAAAATAAAAACATTGCAGCACATCTCAAGTTTGCCTAAGACGACCTGGATGTTCCACAATGCTTCTGGGAAAAATTGCTGTGGTCAGATGAGCCAAAAGATAAACTTTTTGGCAAAAGTACACAATGCTATGTTGGATGGAAAAAAGGGCACATCACACAAACTCCAAAACCTCATTCCAACTATGAAGCATGCTGGAGGGAGTATCATGGTTTGGGGCTGCTTTGCTGCCTTAGTGCCTGGACACCTTGCATTCATTGAAGGAGAAATGAATTCAAATGTGTATCAAGACATTTTATTGGATAATGTCAGGACATCACTCTATGACCTCAAGCTTAAGAGAAGTTGGGTGATGCAACAGCATAATGACCCAAAGCATACAAGTAAATTAACTAAAGAATTGCTTAAAAAGAAGAGGATTTGTGTTTTGGAATGGCCAAGCCGGAGTCCTGACCTTAACCCAATTGGGATGCTGTGGCATGACCTGAGGAGAGATGTATAATTAAGACAACTCAGAAATATTAATGAACTGAAACAGATTTGTAAGGGAAATGTCTAAAATTCATCATCAAGGTTATACAAGTTTTATAAGCAGCTTCAGGGAACATTTGGTGGAGTTTGTTGCTGCTGTAGGAGGACCTACAAGTTAATACATTCAGGGGCTCACATACTTTTTGTGTGTTATCAGTTTAGTCTATAATTGTTACATAGATGAAGATCGGACACAATTTTGGGCTAGATTTCCCTAGAGCGCTAACTGTGCTAGCAGTAAACTGTTTGCGCACGTTGGGTTGCACTGGTATTATGAGTTGAAAGTAAAAAGTTGCTGCTCCATTGCTTACCCAACTCATGCAAAAAGCCGAACTTACACTATTGCACGAGCGATAACCTACTGCCCAATAGAAGTCAATGGAGCAAAAAAGTGGAAAAACACTCCACTCGAATCGCCTTAAGACCCCCTACTCTAATAACCCCTAAGCTACCACATAGCCCACTGCAAAGTATGCACTACACTGTTAACCCCTAAAGTGCCAGCCCACACATGGCAAATTACCTATGTACACTATTAACCCCTAAACTGCAAGTGCCCACATCACAAACTACCTATGTACACTAATAACTACTAGACCGCGAGCCCCCCACATCACAAACTACCTATGTACACTAATAAACCCTAGACTGCCAGCGCCCACATAGCAAAGTACCTATGTACACTATTAACCCCTAAACTGCCAGCCCCCCACATTGCAAAGTATCCTACACTATTAAACCCTAAACTGCCAGCCCCCAACACAAATTAACCCACTAACATCTAAAAAAAACTAACCTAACACCATCTAAGTTAACCCAAAATAGACTTTACAAACAAAAAGCTACCTTTTAAAAAAACCCAAAACCTATCATTACTGTTAAAAAATAATAATACCCTTTCTGTTAAAAAACAACCTACCATTACCAAAAAAAATTACTTACCCCAATATAATAAAAAAACTATTCTAAAACTAAACTACAAATAGCCCTTAAAAGGGCCTTATGTAGGACATTGCTCTAAAGTTCTCAAGCTCTTTTTCTAAAAAAAAAAACCTACAACCCACTAACATTAACTCCCCGTTTAGGGGTTAATAATGTAAAGAGGTTTGCAATGTGGGGTTGTCGGTTTAGGGGTTAATAGGGTAGTTTAGTGCAACTGTTTCCTCCGGATAAACTCTTTAGTTTGAGCGGTAAATACAATTGCGTTCGAGATTGCATTTACTTTGAACTTGTAATACGAGCACATATTACAGTTCAATGCTACCAATAGAAAATATGGGAGCATAAATTACTGCAAGTTTGCACAAACAAATTAGTGGTAATTTTAACAGCGCGCTACTTAAAATAGATTTGAACGTAATGATAGCGCTCCACTTGTAATCTGCCCCTTTGTGAGTAATCAATGCAAAAATTCTAAATGGTTCTCAAACTTTATATTGTAACCGTAGTTCTAAATAAAATGATTCTATATTTCAACTTGGTTAAGAGTATAAACGGGTTAAAAGAAAAACAGACCCAATATCTTATGTGTTTCAGCCGAAACACCCACTACAGAACGCCAAGTGTGGATGAAAATAATGGCTAACCAAGTCTGTCAGGTAAAGGGATTGTAAAGGAGATTGACCATATTAGAGGCCAGGTAAGACAAGACTACATGTCTACATTCAATAACTCCACACTGACCGGTCAGTAAGATCTTCTAATCGGATTTTCACCATTGAATATTTGTGAAATCTATGATATAATGTAGACTACGCACTAGGGGGCCTATCTATCAAGCTCCGAATGGAGCTTGATGCCCCGTGTTTCTGGTGAGCCTGCAGGCTCACCAGAAACAGCAGTTATGAAGCAGCGATCACAAAGACCGCTGCTCCATAACCTCTGAGCAGGCGGACAGACATCGCCAGAAATCCACCCGATCGAGCAGGGCCGGTGCTAGGATTTTTGGCTACCCAGGCAAGGATACATTTTGCCGCCCCCCATACCCTGATTACATATCATCCCATTGTTGGTTTAAGACAAAGTGTTACAGAAATGTGCTAAGAAAACCTACAGATAACTATTTCATCTATAATTATAGAGAATATAATTTCCCTTTGCCACATAAAATCAATGACTGTTAATCTGAAAATCTGCATAACAAATCAAACAGTGGTAGTGCAGCATAACAAATCAAACAGCAGTATTGCAGCATAACAATTCAAACAGCGGTAGTCCAATATAACAAATCAAACAGCGGTAGTGCTGTATAACAAATCAAACAGCGGTAGTGCAGTATAACAAATTTAACAGTAGTAGCTTTGCATAACAAATCAAACAGTGGTAGTGATGTATAACAAACTATATTTATATGCTTATCCCTTTGACTGTCAATAAGGCATAGCAATTTGTTGCTAGCATCTGCCAGGCAAGAGGTTGAAATACAATTTTGGCTGCACTGATGTGAATGATGTACAAAATTCTATTAACAACATCAGCATGAGGAAACAATGGCAACCACTCAAATTAACACTAAGCTTATGGTTTGAATACATTTGAAGGTTGGTGTTTTTATGTATGCTTTTGTGGGAACTTGGAAGATGTTTTCTTTTCTTTCAAGTACATCTGCAGGTTCCAGGGGCATATTTGCATTTCCCAAAGGAGTTAACAAGACCCAAACCCAGTCCTCCCCAAAATAGTATATCATAGGGAGTGATACTATATGCATTATCTGTAGGGAGCAGACAAATATCAGTATGACTTGTAAGTGTCATCTACTCTAGTGTCTGACAACCTAGATTGCTATTCTGCAGAAAAAAAGTCAGCATAAAGGAATGAGGAAAGGGACATATTGTAGAACAATATAGGTAAGACAGTGACCATTGCTAGTAGACATTAAAGATAAGAAGAAAAAAAAACAATAAATAATACAGGACCGTTCTTCCAGTTATGATGATCGCCGGAAATCAACCCGATCGAGTACGATTGGGTTGATTGACACCCCCCTGCTGGCTGCTGATTGGTCGCGAGTCTTCAGGGGGCGGCATTGCAGCAGCAGCTCTTGTGAGCTGCTGGTGCAATGCTGAATACGGCGAGCATATTGCTCGCCGTATTCAGCGAGGTCTGGCGGACCTGATCCGCACTGTCGGATCAGGTCCCCCAGACCTTGATAGAGGCCTAGGAATCACTCTCAAAATTAGATGTATAAGTGATTATTCTGTATGAAACACATTACAAACCTTGAATTATATATGAATATTTAAGGATTGTGCAGCAAAAACTGACATTTTCACTTTCAGGTCTATATAAAAGACAAAATTGAATTCTGTGACCATCCAATTTCCAAGTATCATGTACTTTTGAGCATTTATACTTAATATGCAATTAGATATTATATTGCCACTCTAAGAGTCTCAGCACATATAATGTATCAATTTTGAATTTTGTGCTTACTTTTGGATATTAATTGCTTTTACCATATGGGTTTGTTTTTTAGAATGATTATATATATCATATGAATTGAAGCTCAAATTATTTTTTTAAAGGTGTGGCCACACCATACTATTTGTACAAACATTGTACAAATCATTTTTAGAATAATTCTTTTATGTATTGAACTTTGTTTTAAGACATTGAGGCCTACTTATCAAGCCGTCAACTTTCTTGCATTCAACGGCACCAATACGCTCGCCTGACATCGCCTAACATTGCGGCCACGGACCTGAATATGCTCTCCATATTTATATAAAAAGCTGTCAAAAAGCCGCACACCAAGTACGGGGCAATGAGCAGTGGACTGTTGTTAACTAAATAGTCATCGATCTCGCTGCTATTTGACTTTTTCCCAGCTTTATTTATATCCTGTCACTATACACCACCACTATACTAAAATGTTTAACCCCTATCCCACCGCTCCCGGAGCCCACCGCAAATAAATAAATGTATTAACCCCTAAACCCCTGGCCTCCCACATCACTACCACTTACTAAACCTATTAACCCCTAAGCCGTCAGCCCCCCACATCGCCATAAACTAAATTAACCTATTAACCCCTAAACCTAAAAACCCGCTAACTGTACATTAAAGTTACCTCATCCCTATCTTATAATAAAATAAAACTTACCTTTAAAATTAAATTAAACTATATTAAACTACTAATTAACCTACCCTAACTATTATACTACAATTACATTAAACTATTGGCTATTCCAATCAGCCAACAGAATGCGAGCTCAATCTTATTGGCTGATTGGATCAGCCAATAGGATGAAAGCCAATAAGATTTTTTCAACCTTAATTCCGATTGGCTGATAGAATTCTATCAGCCAATCAGAATCTAAGGGACTCCATCTTGGATGACGTCATTTAAAGGAATCTTCGTTGTTCATGAAGACGTCGATTGAAGAGGATGCTCTGTGCCGGATGTCTTGAAGGAGCCGCTCTGTGCCGGATGGATGAAGATAGAAGAGGCCGTCTGGATGAAGACTTCTGCCGGCTTGGATGAAGACTTCTCCCGGCTTCGATGAGGATGGATGTCGGGTCTTCAAAAACTGTAAGTGGATCTTCGGGGGTTAGTGTTAGGTTTTTTTAAGGGTTTATTGGGTGGGTTTTAATTTTAGATTAGGGACTTTGGGCAAGGAAAAAGAGCTAAATGCCCTTTTAAGGGCAATACCCATACACATGCCCTTTTCAGGGCAATGGGGAACTTAGGTTTTTTAGATAGAATTTTATTTGGGGGGTTGGTTGTGTGGGTGGTGGGTTTCACTGTTGGGGGGGTTGTTTGTATTTTTGCTTACAGGTAAAAGAGCTGATTTCTTAATACCCCGCAAAAGGCCCTTTTAAGGGCCATTGGTAGTTTATTGTAGGCTAGGTTTTTTTTTTTATTTTGTGGGGCTTTTTTAATTTTCATAGGGCTCTTAGATTAGGTATAATTAGTTTAAATATTTGATAATTTATTTTTATTTTTGTGTAACTTAGTGTTTAATTTTTTTTGTAACTTAGTGTTTGTTATTTTCTGTAACTTAGTTGTTAGTTTTTTGTAACTTTGTAATTTTTAATAGTAGATTTAAATTATTTGAGTAGGGTTAGGTGTTTAAATATATAATATAGTTAATTTAATTTGTAGTTTAATGTAATTTTAGTATAATAGTTAGGGTAGGTTAATTAATAGTTTAATATAGTTAAATTTAAATCTAAAGGTAAGTTTAAATTTATTATAAGATAGTGATGATGTAATTTTAATGTACAGTTAGCGGGTTGTTAGGTTTAGGGGTTAATAGGTTAATTTAGTTTATGGTGATGTGGGGGGCTGGCAGTTTAGGGGTTAATAGGTTTAGTAAGTGGTAGTGATGTGGGAGGCCAGGGGTTTAGGGGTTAATACATTTATTTAGTTGCGGCGGGGTCCGGGAGTGGCAAAATAGGGGTTAAAAACTTTATTTAGTTGCAGCGGGGTCCGTGAGCGGTGGGGTAGGGGTTAATAACTTTATTTAGTTGCGGCAGGGGTCCGTGAGCGACGGGATAGGGGTTAATAACATTATGTAGGTGGCGTCGATCTCGGGGAGCGGCAGGACAGGGTTTAATAACATTATATAGATGACGGCGGGGTCCGTGAGCGGCGGGATAGGGGTTAATAACATTATGTAGGTGGCGGCAGGTTCTGTGAGCAGCGGGATAGGGGTTAATAACCTTATATAGGTGGCGGCGGGGTCCGGGAGCAGTGGAATAGGGGTTAATAACATTATGTAGGTGACAGTGATGTCAGGGGTGGCAGATTAGGGGTGTTTAGACTTGGGGGTTATGTTAGGGTGTTAGGTGTAAAATTTACTCTTATTCTACCATAGAAATCAATGGGATATCTGGCAGCAGCAAACATAAATTTTCGCTGCTTTCAGACTCCCATTGATTCCTATGGCATCCGCAGCCTCCAGGGAGGCGGATTGAAAAGCAGGTACACTGGGCCGGAATAATGGCGAGCGTACCCCCTTGGTAGATAATATTTAAACATTTTTAGAGGCGCATGCTCTTAGATATATTTGGAATAATAAGTGATAGTGCAATATGTGTGGTAATCACAAACAATCAGCCGATAAAACTAATTAATAAATCTATAAAATATTTATAAGTAGTGATTGTATATTCGCCATACAACAGTGTTGCTAATAAAGAATAAATTTAGCAATATAATCACATCCCATACAACATAATGGGGATGTGAACAATACAAATGCAACAAATGGTATTAAACAACATGCAGTATAAAAATCAGTATTATAATAATGTATCAACAAAACAAAACAAGAAAACTAACGTGATCACTAAATGATATAATAGTGATATAAACTTGATAAATGATGCCCAAAGAGTCCCAGAAACTGTTAGTTCCAGATTTGGATTTTCAAAGTCCCAAACGTTGGGTGTCGTGAGGCTGCTGTACTCCTTCCAAGGCTTATTGGCACATAAGCAAGGCTCTGTAGTAGTATGGATAAAATGAAGAAGAAGGCACCACAATAGTGCAAAATCAATGGTATTAGATCAAACACGCACACGTGCAAGTTGTACTTACTAGATGTAAGGCACTTCCTCCGGATAGGAGGAAGACTTCGGACCCTCTTCTGGACGGATCAGTGATACCCGGCGTTGTGAAGATAAGGTAGGAAGATCTTCGGGGGGTAGTGTTAGGTTTATTTAAGGGGGGTATGTGGGTGGTGGGTTGTAATGTTGGGGGGGTATTGTATGGGTTTTTTTACAGGCAAAAGAGCAGAATTCTTTGGGGCATGCCCCGCAAAAGGACCTTTTAAGGGCTGGTAAGGTAAAAGAGCTTTTCAATTTTTATTTTAGAATAGGGTAGGGCATTTTTTTTATTTTGGGGGGCTTTGTTATTTTATTAGGGGGCTTTAATGATAGTGTAGTGTTAGGTTTAATTGTAACTTAGGTTAGGATTTATTTTACAGGTAATTTCGTAATTATTTTAACTAGGTAGCTATTAAATAGTTATTAACTATTTAATAGCTATTGTACCTGGTTAAAATAAATACAAAGTTGCCTGTAAAATAAATATTAATCCTAAAATAGCTACAATATAATTATTATTTATATTGTAGCTATATTAGGGTTTATTTTACAGGTAAGTATTTAGCTTTAAATAGGAATAATTTATTTAATAAGATTTATTTTATTTCGTTAGATAATTATATTTAATTTAGGGGGGTGTTCGGGTTAGACTTAGCTTTAGGGGTTAATACATTTATTAGAGTAGCGGTGAGGTCCGGTCGGCAGATTAGGGGTTAATAATTGTAGGTAGTTAGCGGCGAGGGGGGGTTGATTAGTGGGTAATAAATATAATATAGGGGTCGGCGGTGTTAGGGGCAGCAAATTAGGGGTTCATAGGGATAACGTAGGTTGCGGCGGTGTACGGAGCGGCAGATTAGGGGTTAATAATAATATGCAGGGGTCAGCGATAGCGGGGGTGGCAGATTAGGGGTTAATAAGTGTAAGGCTAGGGGTGTTTAGACTCGGGGTACATGTTAGGGTGTTAGGTGCAGACTTAGGACGTGTTTCCCCATAGGAAACAATGGGGCTGCATTAGGAGCTGAACGCTGCTTTTTTGCAGGTGTTAGGTTTTTTTTTCAGCTCAAACGGCACCATTGTTTCCTATGGGGGAATCGTGCACAAGCACGTTTTTGAAGTTGGCCGCGTCCGTAAGCACCGCTGGTATTGAGAGTTGCAGTGGCGGTAAATTATGCTCTACGCTCCCTTTTGGGAGCCTAACGCAGCCCTTCTGTGAACTCTAAATACCAGCAGTATTTAAAAGGTGCGGGTAAAAATACACGCATAGCTAACGCACCCCTTTGGCCGCAGAACTCTAAATCTAGCCGTAAGTGTTTAATCCCTGCAAAGGGTTTACTTTTTACCCTTATGTCCCTTTAAAGTAGTGATGCATAACGTTTAATGCGCAACTTCCAGCATATTACTTTATGTTATGACAGCATTTTATACAACTCTCCTATCAGATTATATTATCAGCATGTTAATATTATGTTTCTGGATTGTATCACTTGATTGTGTCATGAATTGTTTATCCCTTGCTCATCAACCCAGCCTACGAAATATGACAGTGCTTTACTGATATAAAATTAAAGGGACATAAAACACAAAAAAATCTTTCATGATTCAGATAGAACATACAATTTTAAACAACTTTCCAATTTACTTCTGTTAACATTTTTTGTTTTCTTGTTATCCTTTGTTGAAAAGCAGGAAGGTACATTCAGAAGTTTGCACGTGTCTATAGCATTATATGGCAGCAGTTTTGCAACAATGTTATACATTAGCAAGAACACTAGATGGTAGCACTATTTCCTGTCATGTAGTTATTCAAATATCTGCACGCTACCTATCTAGATTTCTTTCAACAAAAAATAACATGAGAACGAAGCAAATTTGATAATAGAAGTAAATTGGAAACTTTTTTTAAATTGTATTCTCTATCTGAATCATGAAAGAAAAATTTTGGGTTTCATGTCCCTTTAACAATATTGTTAGTAGCTTTAAAATAATGTGTATTTTTCATTATTAAAACCAAAGCAAACATTTTTGTAGTAGCTTCTGTCTCCAGAGCATTAGTTTTCTTTTGGAAGTAGAAATACTATCAACAATCAAAGACTGTGTCACTAGAGCTATTTGGTTAATAGAAACACAACTGCTCATTGCCATGGGGAAGAAAGACTGAAACGCTTCTGAGAATTATTCCTTCTATGCTCAAACATTAACCTGTCAGGCTTTTTCTTAAAGGTTTGGAGGAGAGCAGATGAAAACATGAGCCAGCGATATACAGAAAGAGACAATGTCAAAGAAATGCACAAGTGCCCTGAGCAAAAACACACATATCAAATCTACTCAAGATATCAATATCTGACAACATACTAGACTAGTTATTGCAGTGAAGCCTGGACCTAGCCTCCTCGTTCATAAGCCAGTCACAAAGCTCACCAATCACCAAGGGGGATGTAGTAGTATGGATAAAATGAAGAAGAAGGCGCCACAATAGTGCGAAATCAATGGTGTTAGATCAAACACGTGCAAGTTGTACTTACTAGATGTAAGGCACTTGAGAAGTGCCACATAAGCGTACTGGACTCTTAATAGCTGCCCAGATAGCTATCCTCTTGCGGTTCAGGTGCGACTCCACTTATAAGGCCAGAACATATAGGCTGAGCTGTAAACTGCACCAAGCAATTGGAACCAACAGTGAGGTGATTAATACGAAAAAAGTCTGGACACTGTCTCACCCTCTTGGCCTATCAACTAGACTAAGATCTCTCTACTTAGTCATAAAGAAACAATTTATATAGAATTTAAGAGAGGCGCTATTGCAGCTGAGGGTTGTTTGCTTAATTAATATAAAGTTCTATAAAAAGGTATTAATTACCCTGTATCACATAGAGATCTCTATGGGGTATATTAAATGTATATGTATAATAAATCACAATTTGCAAATAAAAACATCAAATGATTATTTAATCGATATATGGTACAGAAAATTAAAAATAATGATTAATAATTAACAGGCTGTGGCCACAACCGTATTGCATTTGTCATAAAAGCAATATTCAATCTAAGATAAAAGGACAATGCTGATCTATGCTGATCTAGATGCTGAATATAATTCTAATCTAAAAGCTTATCTTAAAGCTGTATCTAGTAATAACTAACGTGCAGTTTAAAAGTGCAATGTATTACATATAAATTTCCCTCTAATAGAAAGATAAATAGAGATGAAAACAGTGCATTACTGAAAGTATCAAATAGTATAAAAAAATTTGTATCAATCCGTTTTAGAAATGTCCATGTGTCAATCCTGATTTGGAATGAAATATAAATTGTATCAATGCATATATAAAATCATAAAAGTAGATATAGAAGTGGAAATCCTCAGAAAGGATGTCGACAAATGTCGCAAGTTCTGAGTGAAGTTTATAGAGTGCAGTTTTTACACCCGTAAAAAAGGGTAAGTGGATAACTTATTGATTGTGCAATATTTAGCTCCGTATGTGAAGGTAGCTGTTTATGCTGGTGTAGTGATCCAGTTGCAATAATGAATGTCTTATAAGGTCGCTAATATTCAGTATTATATGTAAATCTTCAGCTGATAGACAGACTTGCCTGGCTGTACTCCCTGGCAGGCGTTCCTGCTATGCACGGCGGAAGTACTCACAGCTGCTTCACTGTCTGTTGCAGCCCGCTTCTATTGTTGCTCCCTTGGTATGTATGTTGGCGGAATAAACCGCTAAATCCTTTGTGTCCTCCTGGATTCTATCGATAGAAATAGTGCAGTAGATAATGTTCAGGTAACTCCACAGATGGATGTGGAGTTACCTGAACATTATCTACTGCACTGATCGGAACAGCCAATAGAATGAGAGCTCAATCTGATTGGCTGATTGGATCAGCCAATCGGATTGAACTTGAATCTGATTGGCTGATTCCATCATCCAATCAGAATTTTCCTACCTTAATTCCGATTAGCTGATAGAATCCTATCAGCCAATCAGAATTCGAGGGACGCCATCTTGGATGATGTCCCTTAAAGGAACCTTCATTCATCGGGAGTTCGTCATGGAAGAAGGATGTTCCGTGTCGGCGGGATGAAGATGGAGCCGGAAGAAAGAAGATTGAAGATTCCGCTTGATAGAAGACTTCAGCCGGATGATGGACCTCTTCAGCCCCCGCTTGGATGAAGGCTTCAGCCGGATGATGGACCTCTTCAGCCCCCGCTTCGATGAAGACATCGCCTGGATAGGAGGAAGACTTCGGACCCTCTTCTGGACGGATCGGTGATACCCGGCGTGGTGAAGATAAGGTAGGAAGATCTTCAGGGGGGTAGTGTTAGGTTTATTTAAGGGGGGTTTGGGTTAGATTAGGGGTATGTGGGTGGTGGGTTGTAATGTTGGGGGGGTATTGTATGTTTTTTTTGACAGGCAAAAGAGCAGAATTCTTTGGGGCATGTCCCGCAAAAGGCCCTTTTAAGGGCTGGTAAGGTAAAAGAGCTTTTCAATTTTTATTTTAGAATAGGGTAGGGCATTTTTTTATTTTGGGGGACTTTGTTATTTTATTAGGGGGCTTAGAGTAGGTGTAATTAGCTTAAAATTGTTGTAATATTTTTATAATGTTTGTAAATTATTTTTTTATTTTTTGTAACTTAGTTATTTTTTTATTTTTTGTACTTTATTTGTAGGTATTTGTATTTAATTTATTTAATGATAGTGTAGTGTTAGGTTTAATTGTAACTTAGGTTAGGATTTATTTTACAGGTAATTTTGTAATTATTTTAACTAGGTCAAGGGTCGCCCTATCATTAGTGGGATTGGTTCATTATTTGAACCACTATCACAATGACTGGATAAAATTTTACAACTCTTAGTGAAGGGACTATCCAGCTATTTAAGTGATACTAAACAACTTCTTGTAGAATTGGAAAATTTTGGCTGGCAGGACAATTATGGGTGGTTAACTATTGACGTCACATCGCTATATTCGTCCATTCCCCATGACAAGGGACTAGAGGCATTAAACTTCTTTTACGGAGATTTAACCATTTTTAATTTATTTTATTTTTTTACATTATAAGAGTAACAGAGTTTTTATTAACTCATAACTTTTTTCTGTTTGAAGGTTCTCATTACCTGCAGAGATGTGGGTCAGCTATGGGGGCCAAGTTTGCCCCATCCTATGCCAACCTTTCTATGGGTTGGTGGGAGCTGTCCCACATCTTTGCATGTGATGAGCACTGGAAATCTAAGATAGTCTATTACAGGAGATATATAAACGACCTGTTGATAGTGTGGAATGGTACAGAGGAAGAGGCCACCACTTTTGTATGAAAATAAGACAGGTATTAGATTTTCTAGTGAATTCGACAATAAGAGAATTGATTTTCTTGATGTGACTTTGTTGGGTTCTAAAGAAGAAGGTTTTTCCACTACAGTTTATAGGAAGCACATTGCAGGAAATACTATCCTCCATGCAAGAAGCAATCATCTTTCCAAAGCTTAGGCCGCTGCAGACGCGGAAGCGTCAGTGAGATCCGGGGGGTTGGCGGGGCAAACCAACATACACAGGCTACAGGGGAGCAAGCTGCCAGAAACGGCCGTTGAAGCCATGCAAGCACACAGAAGAACAAAGTGAGGCAGCTGCTCTGTAAGGAGTGCAAAAATCAAGGGCTTCCAGAAAAGAGGTTAAAAGAAAAAATCCTTTATTAAATCATTAAAAATGCAGGCAGTACAGGGCAAACAAACTCCCTGACTAGTTTCGTGCTCTGTTGAGCACTTAATCATAGGGTGAGTTTGTTAGGTGTTCATAGCCCATTTAAAGGCACAGAACACCTGTATACAATTACATATTTTAAAACAGCAAAAATTGTTAAAAGTACATCAACATTCTACAAACACTATATATGGTTTATGTAAGAAGGAACAAGTACATTAACAAATAAATTCTCTGAATGAATGAATGGACAAGTATCACAAGTGGGATCCAAAAGAGAGACATAGTACAACCTTTGTTGAAAAACACACCATATTATATTAGAGTACAAATTGAAATTGTTATTATTATCATGAACTCATTACATATATTGAATTTTACTTGTAGAACATGTTAGAAGATATATATATTTATACATTTATACAACCATAATTGGTCATACATCCTTCAATACCCCCTATTTTATAACAAAGTCACAAAATCGCATATGAACATGATATCACTATGACAGTGTTAAATTGATGTATGTCAATATATGTACCTAATCATTACTCCTAAAAAAAAGGGTAAAACATGTGTGTTATAAATTTATGTTTATTTATACATCAACACACATCAATATGCATCAACATACACATATCAGTCAGAACCCTGAAGGGAAAACAAGAGATATATGCTGATGAATATATATCTATACCAGACCTGAAATACAATACAAAATCTATATATAATCTGAACAAAAAGCCCGTATAGGGGATAGATACATGGAGCCCATTTAGGGGATAGATAAAAATGTGTATAAGCATAACGGTCCATATAGGAAATAGATTAATCAAAAATAAAGCATGACAATAGAACAATAAATCAAATTAAATTATTCTACAAAATAACTCATATCCCATTCACGGTTTAAACCTAGCGGGGTGATAGTTCTCAACTTGTATATCCAATATAATTCTTGCTTCAGAAAAAGCTTATTCCTATCACCACCCCTAGGTGGAAACATGACACGGTCTATTACCTGGACTCTCATATCAAAGACATTCGTCATATGCACCAGATTAAAATGTCTAGCTATCGCTGATTCTTTGTCATATATCTTGATGTCCCTAACATGTTCCCTAACTCTGGATCTCAGTTCCCTACTGGTTTGCCCTGTGTATTGCAGGTTGCAATATTTACATTCTAGGAGATAAACCACAAAGGTGGTTCTACAATTGGCGTAGAACTTGTGTTTAAATTCCTCTCCTGTCTGGCTGCTTCTAAATCCATTCCCAACCTGCACAAAACCACAAGTTATACAGGAACCATGGCCACATTTATAGGTTCCTGAAGAAGCAATCATCCCAAAAGAGTCTTTAAATCTGTCCTAAAAGGACAGTTTATTAGGCTAAAGAGAAATTATACCTCAGATGTTGAATTTAACAAACAGGCTTTGGCATTGGAGGAGAGATTCTGTTTGAGGGGCCATTATCGAAAAGAAGTGGAGGCTTCGAGACTCAGTATAACAGCCATGGATAGAATTAAATTTTTACAGGCTAAAGAGAAAAATTTAAACAGATTTGAAGGAGTATCATTTATCACTCAATATAGTAATCAGTTTAATCAGGTCTGCAACATTTTCAGAAAACACTTTCAAATGCTTAAGGCTGATGATGATTTAGTTGAAGTGGTACAAAAAGGTTGTCGTTATGCCTTTGAAAGAGGGGCAAATTTAGGCAATATTCTTGCACCAACACAACTTAGAACATCCAGTTCTACAGGATCATCCTGGTTGAGATTCAGGGGTCTTTACAAATGTAACTACTCTCCATGTATAGCATGGGAATACATGCAACCAGGGGAAGGTTTCTCCAGTATAGTTACTGGGGAGAGATTTAGGCATTTCTCTTGTTTGAACTGTAGGACCTCCTATGTTGTGTATTTACTTACTTGTGTAGAATGTGGTGTACAGTATAATGGACTTACGACCAGAGAAACAAGAGAAAGAATTAGAGAACATATTAATATTAAAGATAGTAAATTAACAACTCCCTTAGTACTTAAACAAGTTCATAACAGAAGTGTGCTTTCCTTAAAGTGGACAATTATAGAAACAGTAAAGTGCAATAAAAGAGGAGGAAATAGGGAGAGGTTGTTGGCCAAGAGAGAGGTGTTTTGGATCCACAGACTCAGGACTAGAATACCGGAAGGTCTAAATTCCGAATATGACCTGATTAATTTCTGGGAATAGTCGTGAGTGTGTGGATTCATGCACAGGGACACTAACAATTCTGATCAAGTATGATCATTGATTTCTCCTAATATCCTGTGTATCTTAGCCCTTGGCTTATTTGAATTGACACTTTGTAAATTGGCATAAAGCATTTAGGGGCACCACTATATATGGAATTCTGTCAGCATTGTTAATATGTATTATACATATTGTTTTTTATTGAAAAACCTTTGGTATGTATTTACATACCCTTATTTATATGTATATACAATTTATAACAATAACACCTGACTTTATCTATTCATTGCCATTAACAATAAGAATTTGAATCCTAAACAAATGTCTGAACTCTTTGGATTTCTGTATCTTACAAGAATATTATGAATGTATTTATTTATATATATATATATATATATATTTTTTTATTGTTTTCCCGTTCTATAGCTGATTTATGTCTGTGTTTACTGTTTGCCATCTTGACACTTGCAATTTGTAAATTATGCCGATACGTAATTATATGTGTAAGTGGGTGTGAACAGTGGTCAACTCCAGGTGAAGTTTTTATCCTATCAGGTTGCTTTATGACACATGTAAGGCTCATCAGAACTTCTGACTGTAGCTATGATTACGGCCAGCAGAGCCGAAACGTGTCAGTGTACAGTCCCTAGAGTGGACGCTTTCCTCCCTTTAAGCCTTTGGAGTGTATATTGCTTTTTTAATATACACATGCTGATTTTAAGTATTATCTAATAAAGACGTTCCTTTACAAGCCGAGTCTACATGTGCAACTTGATTTGAGGTTGTCAGTCACTGCTGATGCTGATTTTTTTTTTTTTTCAACTTGCAGCTGGGCAACAGCTGAAGTATAAATGTTTACACAGCACTTACTCTGGTGAGCTGAAGAAATTTTGAGGTAAAATATCTTCCTTTTTTGATGATATTTTCTTGTCAGATTTTTCACTTTCAAGTGATTTAGCATATGAGTATTATGGGGTCGATTTATGAAGCAATGGATGCTGCTTCTGACCCACTATGCTTCAGGTCCACCTGAAGCGGAAGTTAAGAAGCAGCGGTCTTAAGACCGCTTCTCCTTAACTTGTCTGCCACCTCTGAGGCGGCGGACAGCAATCAGACCAATCGAATACGATAGGGTTGATTGACACCCCCTGCTAGCGGCAAATGTTCAGGGGGCGGCATTGCACAAGCATTTCACGAGAAATGCTTGTGCAATGAAACATGCTGACAGCATATGCTGTCGGCATTTATCAATGTCTGCTCGCACTATAATAAATCGGCCCCTATGGCCTCTATTTATCAAGCTGTCAACCGCAAATACGCTGGAATTCCGCAGCGTATTTGAGGCGAGCCTGATTCGCCGTAGTTATCAACCCCTACAGACCGGCAAAAGTAGAATATAGTGACGTAACATACGATCCGCCAGACTCAGTCCGACACAAATCGATGATTACGTCATTACAGATGTTCCGAATGCAAGTTTGGCACAATCTGACTACTTTTCCTAGTTATCAAAAAACTAGCAGGTACGCTCGCTGCTATTCCGGCCCAGTGTAGGCCCTGGAGGCGGCGGATGCCATAGGAATCAATGGGAGTCTGACAGCAGCGAGAGCTTATGTTCGCTGCTGCCCGATATCCCATTGATTCCTATGGGAAGTGTATACACTTAACACACTAACATGTACCCCGAGTTTAAACACCCCTAATCTGCCCCCCCTACACCGCCATAACTAAATAAAGTGTTTAACCCCTAAACCACTGCTCCCGGACCCCACCGCAACTAAATAAAATGTTTAACCCCTAAACCGCCGCTCCCGGACCCCGCCGCTACCTACATTAAATTTATTAACCCCTAATCTGACCCCCCTACACCGCCGCCGCCTACATTAAATTTATTAACCTCTAATCTGAACCCCCTACACCGCCGCCACCTACATTAATTGTATTAACCCCTAATCTCCTGCAACCAACGTCGCCTCCACTATATTAAATTTATTAACCCCTAAACCTAAGTCTAACCCTAACCCTAACACCCTCTAACTTAAATATAATTTAAGTTAATCTAAATAAATATTCCTATCATGAATCAAATTATTCCTATTTAAAACTAATACTTAACTATAAAATAATACAATAGTTATTAAATAGTTATTAACTATTTAATAACTACCTAGTTAAAATAAAGACAAAAGTACCTGTAAAATAAATCCTAACCTAAGTTACAATTACACCTAACACTACACTATCATTAAATTAATTCCCTAAATTAAAATAAATTAATTATAATTAAATAAAATTAACTAAAGGACAAAAAAAACAACAATAAATTACAGAAAATAATAAAATAATTACAAGAATGTTAATTACACCTAATCTAATCCCCCTAAAAAATAAAAAAGCCCCCCAAAATAATAAAAAGCCCTACCCTATACTAAATTACAAATAGCCCTTAAAAGGGCCTTTTGCGGGGCATTGTCCCAAAGTAATCAGCTCTTTTACCTGGAAAAAAAATACAATAGCCCCAACATTACAACCCACCACCCACACACCCAACCCTACTCTAAAACCCACCCAATCCCCCTTAATAAAACCTAACACTACCCCCTTGATGATCACCCTACCTTGAGACGTCTTCACCCAACCGGGCAGAAGTGGTCCTCCAGACGGTCCAAAGTCTTCATCCGATCCGGGCAGAAGAGGTCCTCCAGATGGGCAGAAGTCTTCATCCAGGCGGCATCTTCATTCTATTGGCTGATTGGAACAGCCAATAGAATGCGAGCTCAATCCTATTGGCTGATTGGATCAGCCAATAGGATTGAACTTCAATCCTGTTGGCTGATTGCATCAGCCAATAGGATTTTTCCTACCTTAATTCCGATTGGCTGAAAGAATTCTATCAGCCTATCGGAATTCAAGGGACGCCATTTTGGATGACGTCATTTTAAGGAATATTCATTCGTCGGGTAGTCGTCGGTCTGGGTGGATGCTCCGCGTCAGATGTCTTCAAGATGGACCCGCTCCGGATGGATGAAGATAGAAGATGCCGCCTGGATGAAGACTTCTGCCAGTCTGGTGGTCCTCTTCTGCCCGGATAGGATGAAGACTTCTGCCCCTCTGGAGGACCACTTGTGCCCGGCTGGGTTAAGACGTCTCAAGGTAGGGTGATCTTCAAGAGGGTAGTGTTAGGTTTTCCTAAGGGGGGATTGGGTGGGTTTTAGAGTAGGGCGGTGTGTGTGGGTGGTGGGTTTTAATGTTGGGGGGTATTGTATTTTTTTTACAGGTAATAGAGCTGACTACTTTGGGGCAATGCCCCGCAAAAGGCCCTTTTAAGGGCTATTTGTAATTTAGTATAGGGTAAGGATTTTTTTTTATTTTGGGAGGGCTGTTTTATTTTATTAGGGGGATTAGGTATAATTAGTTTAAGAAGCTTGCAATTATTTTATTATTTTCTGTAATTTAGTGGGGGGGTTTTTTGTACTTTATTTAATTTAATTTAATTGTAATTAATTTATTTTAATTTAGGGAATTAATTTAATGATAGTGTAGTGTTAGGTGTAATTGTAACTTAGGTTAGGTTTTATTTTACAGGTACTTTCGTATTTATTTTAGCTAGGTAGTTATTAAATAGTTAATAACTATTTAATAACTATTGTACCTAGTTAAAATAAATACAAAGTTGCCTGTAAAATAAAAATAAATCCTAAAATAGCTACAATGTAATTATTAGTTATATTGTAGCTATCTTGGGGTTTATTTATAGGTAAGTGTTTAGTTTTAAATAGGAGTAATTTATTTAATGATAGGAATATTTATTTAGATTTATTTAAATTATATTTAAGTTAGGGGGTGTTAGGGTTAGACTTAGGTTTAGGGGTTAATACATTTAATATAGTGGCGGCGACGTTGGGGGCAAGAGATTAGGGGTTAATAAATTTAATGTAGGTGGCGGCGGTGTTGGGGGGTCAGATTAGGGGTTAATAAATTTAATGTAGGTGGCGGCGGTGTAGGGGGGACAGATTAGGGGTTAATAAATTTAATGTAGGAGGCAGCGGGGTCCATGAGCGGCGGTTTAGTGGTTAAGCATTTTATTTAGTTGCGGCGGGGTCCGGGAGCGGCGGTTTAGGGGTTAATACATATAATGTAGGTGGCGGTGGGCTCCAGGAGCGGCGGTTTAGGGGTTAAACACTTTATTAGAGTTGCGGTGGGCTCCGGGAGCGGCGGTTTAGGGGTTAATAACTTTATTTAGTTGCGGTGGGCTCCAGGAGTGGCGGTATAGGGGGTAAACAGTTTAGTTTAGTGTGGGTGCTTAGTGACAGTATACCAAGAAAGCTGCGAATAAGCCGAAGAGCAGCGAGATCGATGACTGTTAGTTAACAACAGTACGCTGCTCATCGCTCCGTACTTGGTGCGCTGCTTTTTGACAGCTTTCTTGATAATTTTGACGAACGTATTCAGGTCCGCGACAGCGATGTTAGGCGAACTTAGGCGAGCGTATTGGCGCTGTTGAATGCAAGAAAGTCGACGGCTTGATAAGTAGGGGCCTATGTCTCTAATAAATTTGATTTTTTTTTGCCTAGTGTTACATTTTTTTGTGTGAGTCTTATATGAGCCATATTGCTTCTCCAGTCACTTTATATGTTTCATTGCTGCAAGCTCATTCCATATCATCTGTTAATCCAGTTACTGAAGTGGCTCTGAATCAGGAAAGGCTTAACATAATGGTATGTTAGTCATGGGACTTTGTATTAACAGATGAGGAATTCATTTTCTACTTAAAAATTTCAGCTTTGAACTTTCTTAAAAGGTCACTGGTAAAATTATGTACTTTGAATATGTTTTTTACTTAATTCTCAGCAATTGATCTGGATATGTTAGAAATCCTTGAAAGACAACTTTTGAAGACAGTGTCATATTTTGCAATTTAATGTGCAGGCATACTATAAGTTATATGAATCCTATATTTCAGAGTCATTGTGCATGCTTTATTTGTAGTACATGTAGAAATGTGACCAAAATTGCTGGTGATTGTTATATAGAACTGATTTTATGGACCCATCCAGTCACGCTATCTTATATCATGACACACAGTTTGTATTCTCTTCTCCATATCACTCTACATGTAAATATTCTGATGTGTAGCGATACATTTCACCATTTAATGGCAAACACATACAAAAGAAAAAAACTCAGTTTTGCAAAAAATAAAGTTAGTAGAAACTACAGTTATCAAAGCAGTATTGTGGATGAAATGTCAAAGTTCATTATTGTTGTCTGGAGGGTGTTAGGAGTGACTTGGAACATAAGTGCATAACATTGTAAGTGTCCCCACTGCTGCCCAAGCGTGCTACCTTTTTACCGGAACATCTGAGGGATCTGCGATGCACGGGTAAACTGTGTACCTTCTCCAAGTGCTCGTCTGTCCGCCGGTTCAGCTTGCTTGGCGTCCTTGTAGGTAAATTCGATATGCAAGGCGTCTCTTCTGCCCGCCTCTGACCGGGCGCTGCCTCCTATTGGCTACGTTGTTCTGTCACTCACCCTGAACCAATCGGCTGTATGGATCAAACCACGAGTTCCACCAATGACTGCAAAGATGCTGCACACACCTCCCCACAATGGTAACTCCAGGAAGACTGGCCAAGGATGCAAAAATAGAAAGCAAAAATCCTGGGAGTTTGTAATAAAAACGTCTTTATTGAAAATTGTTAAAATTAGAAAGGCACACATAACAAAAGAAGTAGCAACCAGGTGTGGCACTAGTTGACTTACGCGTTTCGGCTTGTAGCCGTAGTCATAACCTGTAGTGCTATGTGTCACACCCCTTTAAATACAATTACATAAAATCTGATTGGTTAAAAAATATTAGAACACACCTGGTCATTGAACAATATACACATTGCTGAACATTAACCCTTCAACCTCCCTGAATGGAAAAATAATAAGTATCTAGCCACAAATAATTGCCTAATATCTAATAACTATAGGGGGAGGGGGTTGATGTGCGTGGAAAAAGGGTACCTAGTACAGCGACAGGTCAAAAGAGGCATGTTAAATAATCTATGCCATATAATTATAATTGTAATGAAAGCCGCAGGATTTTCGCTTTCTATTTTTGCACCATTTAATGGCAACCAATTAACAATGACCCCACACAAGTGCCTTACAAAAGAACTTTAACACTATGGGAAATATTCAATATACATGAATCCAAAAATCTCTTAGAAAGATATGCGTTCACAGCTCTTTTATGGATTATCACCAGACACATGGCAAATTGAAATAGAAACAACATGCTACTTTTTCACACTATGGTTAAAATCAAAATAAGAACATTTGCAGAAGTTATTGTGTGATGGGAGATTAAGGATCGATTCTCCCTTTGTGGACCTCTGGGATGTTAGAAAAACTTTCAGAATTAGCAAAGTTGCATTTAAAAATATTGCATATGCACAACATGAATTTGTCTTTTGCACATACGGGAGTTCTGATTGGTAATTAGTGGATACAAACAATGACGATCGTTGCATTAACATAAATGTTACTAAAAAAGGCCAATTGCAATCTTTTTCAATGCTGTGTTGTGCCAACTGCTTCAAAGTAGTATGCTGGGGTTGTACAGCCTTGTACAAATGATATGGCCCTTTAAAAAAAAAAAAAAAAAATTTTAAAATTAAAGGTCCTCACTAAATAATTTTTTTTTAAAAAAAATCAGATTTTGTAAGAAATAACTTATTTAGACCAAATCCCCCTCCAGAATAAAATCTTCATTATGTTAAAAGGACACTAAAGCATAGTTGCCAACTGTACCATTTTTTCTGGGACAGTCGCATTTTTTGGCTTCCCATCCCTGCCTTTTAAATGTGTCCTTTGTTCTATTTAGTCTGCATTTATTAAATATTGTGTGCAGTGCAGTACTCCCACCACAGAGGGTACTGTGGTCCATGATTTTACTTCATTGTCTCTAGTCTCTTAGACCTAGATTTGGAGTTTGGCGTTAGCTGTGAAAACCAGCGTTAGAGGCTCCTAACGCTGGTTTTAGGCTACCGCCGGTATTTGGAGTCACTCAAATAGGGTCTAACGCTCACTTTTCAGCCGTGACTTTTCCATACCGCAGATCCCCTTACGTAAATTGCGTATCCTATCTTTTCAATGGGATCTTTCTAACTCCGGTATTTAGAGTCGTTTCTGAAGTTAACGTTAGACATCTAACGACAAAACTCCAGCCGCAGGAAAAAAGTCAGTAGTTAAGAGCTTTCTGGGCTAACGCCGGTTTATAAAGCTTAACTACTGTACTCTAAAGTACACTAACACCCATAAACTACCTATGTACCCCTAAACCGAGACCCCCCCACATCGCCGACACTCGAATAAATTTTTTTAACCCCTAATCTGCCGACCGCCACCTACGTTATCCTTATGTACCCCTAATCTGCTGCCCCTAACACCGCCGACCCCTGTATTATATTTATTAACCCCTAATCTGCCCCCCTCAACGTCGCCTCCACCTGCCTACACTTATTAACCCCTAATCTGCCGAGCGGACCTGAGCGCTACTATAATAAAGTTATTAACCCCTAATCTGCCTCACTAACCCTATAATAAATAGTATTAACCCCTAATCTGCCCTCCCTAACATCGCCGACACCTAACGTCAATTATTAACCCCTAATCTGCCGACCGGAGCTCACCGCTATTCTAATAAATGTATTAACCCCTAAAGCTAAGTCTAACCCTAACACTAACACCCCCCTAAGTTAAATATAATTTAAATCTAACAAAATTAATTATCTCTTATTAAATAAATTATTCCTATTTAAAGCTAAATACTTACCTGTAAAATAAATCCTAATATAGCTACAATATAAATTATAATTATATTATAGCTATTTTAGGATTAATATTTATTTTACAGGTAACTTTGTATTTATTTTAACCAGGTACAATAGCTATTAAATAGTTAAGAACTATTTAATAGCTAAAATAGTTAAAATAATTACAAATTTACCTGTAAAAGAAATCCTAACCTAAGTTACAATTAAACCTAACACTATACTATCAATAAATTAATTAAATAAACTACCTACAATTACCTACAATTAACCTAACACTACACTATCAATAAATTAATTAAATACAATTCCTACAAATAAATACAATTAAATAAACTTGCTAAAGTACAAAAAATAAAAAAGAACTAAGTTACAAAAAATAAAAAAATATTTACAAACATAAGAAAAATATTACAACAATTTTAAACTAATTACACCTACTCTAAGCCCCCTAATAAAATAACAAAGCCCCCCAAAATAAAAAAATGCCCTACCCTATTCTAAATAACTAAAGTTCAAAGCTCTTTTACCTTACCAGCCCTGAACAGGGCCCTTTGCGGGGCATGCCCCAAGAAGTTCAGCTCTTTTGCCTGTAAAAGAAAAAATACAATACCCAAGCCCCCCAACATTACAACCCACCACCCACATACCCCTAATCTAACCCAAACCCCCCTTAAATAAACCTAACACTAAGCCCCTGAAGATCTTCCTACCTTATCTTCACCTCACCGGGTTCAACGATCTGTCCAGAAGAGCTCCTCCGATGTCATGATCCAAGCCCAAGCGGGGGGCTGAAGAGGTCCATGATCCGGATGAAGTCTTCATCCAAGCGGGAGCTGAAGAGGTCCATGATCCGGATGAAGTCTTCTATCAACGGCATCTTCAATCTTCTTTCTTCCGGATCCATCTTGCAGACCTCCGACGCGGAACATCCTGCTGGCCCGACGGACTAACGACGAATGACGGTTCCTTTAAGGGACGTCATCCAAGATGGCGTCCCTCGAATTCCGATTGGCTGATAGGATTCTATCAGCCAATCGGAATTAAGGTAGGAATATTCTGATTGGCTGATGGAATCAGCCAATCAGAATCAAGTTCAATCTGATTGGCTGATCCCATCAGCCAATCAGATTGAGCTCGCATTCTATTGGCTGATCGGAACAGCCAATAGATTGCAAGCTCAATCTGATTGGCTGATTGAATCAGCCAATCGGATTGAACTTGAATCTGATTGGCTGATTCCGTCAGCCAATCAGAATATTCCTACCTTAATTCCGATTGGCTGATAGAATCCTATCAGCCAATCGGAATTCGAGGGACGCCATCTTGGATGACGTCCCTTAAAGGAACCGTCATTCGTCGTTAGTCCGTCGGGCCAGCAGGATGTTCCGCGTCGGAGGTCTGCAAGATGGATCCGGAAGAAAGAAGATTGAAGATGCCGTTGATAGAAGACTTCATCCGGATCATGGACCTCTTCAGCTCCCGCTTGGATGAAGACTTCATCCGGATCATGGACCTCTTCATCTCCCGCTTGGATGAAGACTTCATCCGGATCATGGACCTCTTCAGCCCCCCGCTTGGGCTTGGATCAGGACATCGGAGGAGCTCTTCTGGACAGATCATTGAACCCGGTGAGGTGAAGATAAGGTAGGAAGATCTTCAGGGGCTTAGTGTTAGGTTTATGTAAGGGGGGTTTGGGTTAGATTAGGGGTATGTGGGTGGTGGGTTGTAATGTTGGGGGGCTTGGGTATTGTATTATTTCTTTTACAGGCAAAAGAGCTGAACTTCTTGGGGCATGCCCCGCAAAGGGCCCTGTTCAGGGCTGGTAAGGTAAAAGAGCTTTGAACTTTAGTTATTTAGAATAGGGTAGGGCATTTTTTTATTTTGGGGGGCTTTGTTATTTTATTAGGGGGCTTAGAGTAGGTGTAATTAGTTTAAAATTGTTGTAATATTTTTCTTATGTTTGTAAATATTTTTTTATTTTTTGTAACGTAGTTCTTTTTTATTTTTTGTACTTTAGCAAGTTTATTTAATTGTATTTATTTGTAGGAATTGTATTTAATTAATTTATTGATAGTGTAGTGTTAGGTTAATTGTAGGTAATTGTAGGTAGTTTATTTAGTTAATTTATTGATAGTATAGTGTTAGGTTTAATTGTAACTTAGGTTAGGATTTCTTTTACAGGTAAATTTGTAATTATTTTAACTATTTTAGCTATTAAATAGTTCTTAACTATTTAATAGCTATTGTACCTGGTTAAAATAAATACAAAGTTACCTGTAAAATAAATATAAATCCTAAAATAGCTACAATATAATTATAATTTATATTGTAGCTATATTAGGATTTATTTTACAGGTAAGTATTTAGCTTTAAATAGGAATAATTTATTTAATAAGAGATAATTAATTTTGTTAGATTTAAATTATATTTAATTTAGGGGGGTGTTAGTGTTAGGGTTAGACTTAGCTTTAGGGGTTAATACATTTATTAGAATAGCGGCGAGATTGGGTCGGCAGATTAGGGGTTAATAACTTTATTATAGTAGCGGAGCGGTCCGGTCGGCAGATTAGGGGTTAATAAGTGTAGGCAGGTGGAGGCGACGTTGTGGGGGGCAGATTAGGGGTTAATAAATATAATATAGGGGTCGGCGATGTTAGGCCAGCAGATTAGGGGTACATAGGGATAATGTAAGTAGCGGCGGTTTACGGAGCGGCAGATTAGGGGTTGATAATAATATGCAGGGGTCAGCGATAGCTGGGGCGGCAGATTAGGGGTTAATAAGTGTAAGGCTAGGGGTGTTTAGACTCTGGGTACATGTTAGGGTGTTAGGTGCAGACATAGAAGTGTTTCCCCATAGCAAACAATGGGGCTGCGTTAAGAGCTGAACGCGGCTTTTTTGCAGGTGTTAGGTTTTTTTTCAGCTCAAACAGCCCCATTGTTTCCTATGGGGGAATCGTGCACGAGCACGTTTTTGAGGCTGGCCGCTTGCATAAGCAACTCTGGTTTCGAGAGTTGAAGCTGCGTTAAAAATGCTCTACGCTCCTTCTTTGGAGCCTAACGCAGCCTTTTTGTGGACTCTCAATACCAGAGTTATTTTTATGGTGCGGCCAGAAAAAAGCCGGCGTTAGTTTTTCGGGTCGTTACCGACAAAACTCCAAATCTAGCCGTTAGTAACTGTTTGTAAGTTTGTCTTTATATGTGCTTATCTGTTATACTGAAGTTTAGCAATAAGTAGTCAGGTAAGGGGAGCCATGAGATATGTAATAGCAGGATGGGTAGACTAGAATGCAATGTGTGAGGAAACACGGCATCTGAATATTATTGCACAGTTTGGAACATGTGTAATTGTAAAACATTAGGTTCTTCATGTGCTGGGACTGGAATTAAAAAGACCATACAAAAGTACAGATTTACTGGGGCATTTCTGTTTCCATTAACCCACTGCTGCAACAAAGATCAAAAATGACTATTTACCTCACAAAAAGCCACCTGCTTGTGAAACTTTCAGTAGTGTTTTAGCAAAAGTACAGCATAAAAAAAAATCCTCAGTATATCTTCTTATATCGTTTTCCATATCAGCAGCCCCAACACAGCAGTTAGCAGGTTAAACACACTGTGGTAATATTTGTCTAATTTCACATCTATATAAACTAGTCTGCTTTGTGGTATCCTGCTATACAGATTCTCAAGGGTTAATAATAAATCTTGCTTGCTTATTTTGGTACTTGCTGTAAAGTTATTCTTCCTTTTCCAGTTATGTGCTTGAGAGTAAGGGAGGTGATAATGAGTTTGCTAATTTAACCTGCATTAAAGGGCTATAACTGCACAAAGAAAATACTCTAATATGTTTAAACCATGCAATTTGATTAAACACATAGTTAAAGTCAGCACCAGAGCAGCAATGCACTACTGAGAACTACCAGAAGACATTTGGTGAGCCAAAGACAAAAGAAAAATGTGTGTAGCCACCAATCAACAGCTAGCTCCCAGTAGTGCATTGGTGCTGCTGTGGATATGTACATAGTCTTTTCAACAAAGGTACCTAAAAAAACAAATTAAATTTGATAATAAAAGTTGATTTAAAAACATACATGCTCTATCTGAATAATAAAAGTATAATTTTTTACTATCCTTTTCAGTATGTGTAAATTATACTACTAGTACTTTACGTGCTTGTTTTGCGGTGGCTTGGAGTGGGCGGGGCTATGCAATTCTTAATTGGGCATGGCAAGGCTCCAAAGTATCTCTGGAATTTTTTTTTCAAAGGTTGGCAACTATCAAAGTCATAATTAAACTTATATGTTTCAGATAGAGCATGTAATTTAAAATATATTTCCAATTTACTTCCATTCAGTTAGTGCAAAATATTGTTATATGCACACTCTGAGGCGCCAGCTCCTACTGAGCATGTTCAGCAGTTCACAATTTCAGACCTCCCAACTGTCCCTATTTCCGAACTGTGTCCCTCTAAGACAGCTGTTTGCCCCTATTTGCAGAATTTCCCTTAGACACACCCATAGACCACTCAGATATGCCCACAAACTGCCCAGACACACCCACTGATCCCAAGACATGTCAACAATCCAATACAACCCAACCCACAAAATGGTGACAGCCCCCCTCAACCTTCCAAGTCCCTTATAGCTAGCGACAAATGTTGGTTTATACATATACTGTATATATATATATATATATATATATACACTGTGTGCAGAATTATTAGGCAAATGAGTATTTTGACCACATCATCCTCTTTATGCATGTTGTCTTACTCCAAGCTGTATAGGCTCGAAAGCCTACTACCAATTAAGCATATTAGGGGATGTGCATCTCTGTAATGAGAAGGGGTGTGGTCTAATGACATCAACACCCTATATCAGGTGTGCATAATTATTAGGCAACTTCCTTTCCTTTGGCAAAATGGGTCAAAAGAAGGACTTGACAGGCTCAGAAAAGTCAAAAATAGTGAGATATCTTGCAGAGGGATGCAGCACTCTTAAAATTGCAAAGCTTCTGAAGCGTGATCATCGAACAATCAAGCGTTTCATTCAAAATAGTCAACAGGGTCGCAAGAAGAGTGTGGAAAAACCAAGGCGCAAAATAACTGCCCATGAACTGAGAAAAGTCAAGCGTGCAGCTGCCAAGATGCCACTTGCCACCAGTTTGGCCATATTTCAGAGCTGCAACATCACTGGAGTGCCCAAAAGCACAAGGTGTGCAATACTCAGAGACATGGCCAAGGTAAGAAAGGCTGAAAGACGACCACCACTGAACAAGACACACAAGCTGAAACGTCAAGACTGGGCCAAGAAATATCTCAAGACTGATTTTTCTAAGGTTTTATGGACTGATGAAATGAGAGTGAGTCTTGATGGGCCAGATGGATGGGCTCGTGGCTGGATTGGTAAAGGGCAGAGAGCTCCAGTCCGACTCAGACGCCAGCAAGGTGGAGGTGGAGTACTGGTTTGGGCTGGTATCATCAAAGATGAGCTTGTGGGGCCTTTTCGGGTTGAGGATGGAGTCAAGCTCAACTCCCAGTCCTACTGCCAGTTTCTGGAAGACACCTTCTTCAAGCAGTGGTACAGGAAGAAGTCTGCATCCTTCAAGAAAAACATGATTTTCATGCAGGACAATGCTCCATCACACGCGTCCAAGTACTCCACAGCGTGGCTGGCAAGAAAGGGTATAAAAGAAGAAAATCTAATGACATGGCCTCCTTGTTCACCTGATCTGAACCCCATTGAGAACCTGTGGTCCATCATCAAATGTGAGATTTACAAGGAGGGAAAACAGTACACCTCTCTGAACAGTGTCGGGGAGGCTGTGGTTGCTGCTGCACGCAATGTTGATGGTGAACAGATCAAAACACTGATAGAATCCATGGATGGCAGGCTTTTGAGTGTCCTTGCAAAGAAAGGTGGCTATATAGGTCACTGATTTGTTTTTGTTTTGTTTTTGAATGTCAGAAATGTATATTTGTGAATGTTGAGATGTTATATTTGGTTTCATTGGTAAAAATAAATAATTGAAATGGGTATATATTTGTTTTTTGTTAAGTTGCCTAATAATTATGCACAGTAATAGTCACCTGCACACACAGATATCCCCCTAAAATAGCTATAACTAAAAACAAAGTAAAAACTACTTCCAAAAATATTCAGCTTTGATATTAATGAGTTTTTTGGGTTCATTGACAGCGAAGCCCTCCAGTGCCTCTGAATGCATGAACTTGTGTCATAATAAAGGAAAAAAGATAGCCTTTTCCATTTTATATAGGAAAAGTTTAATTATTAAAGTACTTATTTGAGAAATAGACTGGCACTTACAGTATATATATATATATATATATATATATATATATATATATATATATATATATATATATATATATATATATATACAGTACTGTGCAAATGTCTTAGGCCACCATTAGATTTGTTGTTTTAGCAAAGTTTAATGACCATCCATATTAATTTTTCAGTCTCTTTATTAAGATACAAACAGAAAATACAGAGAATATGTACACAAAATATAAAAAAACTAATTTTTTTAATTTTCAGAGCAAAAGGGCTTCTTCAGGCAAAAGTCAGTATTTAGTGTGACAACCCTTGGCACTAAGCACATCTTGAACTCTTTTGGGGAGACTTTCCTGAAGTAATCTTCTGGTATATTATATCAGGCTTCTTTCAGCACTTCCCAGAGTTCTGCTTCAGATTTAGGTTGTATTTTATTTATTTCTCTGTCCGGGTGATCCCATACTGCCTCTATAATATTCAGGTCTGGATTCTGTTTAGGCCAGTCCTTAACGGTCAGTGTTTATCAGCTGTTTTTTTCTCCAAATATGATTTCACTGCGTTGGGGGTGTGCTTGGGTCTTTATCATGCTGAAAAATAAAACCATTCTCAATCAGGCGCTTTCCAGAAGGAAACACCAATGGTAGAAATGCAGTCCCAAACTAGGACAGACCCTCCACTATGTTTTACTGAAAGGCGCAATTGGACAATTGGACCCAAAAAAATTCAAACTTGGATTTGTCAATCCATAATACTCTTTTCCACTGATCTTCATTCCAGTCTTTGTGAGCTTTAGCATATGTTAGCTGTTTCATCCTGTTCCCCTTCAGAAAAAGTGGCTGCTATACTTCCACAAAGACCATTCCTGATCAAGCTTGTGGTAGGGTCAACTTGGCATCCCGATGAAGCTGCCAGATGCTGAGCTAGGTCCTTGCTTAACTTCTTGTTGTCTCTCAAAGAAGAAACTCTGAGAAACTTCTCATCAGATTTTGAATGTTTTCTTGGCCTTCCAGTCCATTTTTTGTCCTTGACCTCTCCTGAGGTCTTTAAAATTCTGTGATCTTTGGCATTTTAAATGAAATGATGTGATTGAAAGTTGGTCTTATTAGCAAGCTTCCAATGAATTCAACTCAAACCATGTGTATGTAATGCTCAAGCATGTCTTGCACAAACCTTGTGTAATAGACCTTTTTTTGCAGCAGTCATTTTGACATAAAATTGTAGGACGAATACAGGTGTTAGTAATGACATTAATTAGGGTTCCATTCCATTTAGGTTTACCAAAGCCAAGTTCTGCTATTGCTCAAGTGAAAGTGGTGATCACACTAAATATAGAAGCTGTTTTTTCTGTTATTTAACACAATATACAAATATCCTGTATTTTCTGGTTGTATCCTAATAATGATTAGAATGACACGGCTAGATTTAAAAGACGAGAGCATCTTCTTTAGACGTAATCAATTAAAGTCCCTGTAAAATATCATTTAGTTTCCGGACCTAATTTTACAAAATGTAAAGTTTACCATTACTTTAATGATCTGCTCCTGCATTTTGATTTACAGCATACTTCAGGTAACAATAGTGATGTAAACTCTCCCCTTTTTAAAATCAGATCCAAAATGTTGGCAATAGTTTAGATGTAGTTTAAATTCATTGTTGTAACAAAGATGCTCTATAAACTTACTTTTTAATATAGATATGAAATTCAAATACTCTGTGCTCCATTCGCCAATTCAAAAGTAAATTTTTCTGTGAGCTAAAGGGTTGAGTTGTTGTCCAATCAGCGCTCTCCCCATATGGCATTTTTGTTGTAGCTAGAGCGCTGATTGTAGGACAATTCAAACCATTATCTCACAGAAAAAATTGACTTGTGGTATTTGAATTTCATATCTACATTAAAAAGTAAGTTATAGCACAATTTCATTACAACTGATGAATTAAACTCCATCTAAAATATCACTAAAATTCCGGATCTGATTTTAAAAAGAGGAGAGTTTACTATCACTTTAAGTGTTGCCAACGACTAGCACTCTCTAAAAAAGACCCAATTTAATTTGTGTTGACAAATCCACTTTAACATAAAACAGCAATGCTGACGCTTGTTTATTTTTAGGAAAACAACAGAACAAACTGTCATTCTCTTTTTTCCTGACCTGTGAGTTAAAACCTGGTGTCTAGAAATAACATTTGGCTAGATTACGAGTTTTGCGGTAAGAGGGGTGCAGTGTTAACTTGCAAGTTATTGTCACCGCTCACTTCCCTACAGCGCTGGTATTACAGGTTTTCATAAACCCGGTATTATTAGGCAAGAAGTGAGCGTAGAGCAAAATTGAGCTCCATAACGCACTCCAATATTAGCGCTGCTGAAAGCTGCGTTGAGCTGGTTTTACGTGCTCGTGCACGATTTCCCCATAGACATCAATGGGGAGAGCCGGCTGAAAAAAAGTCTAACACCAGCAATAAAGCAGCGTAAAGCTCTAGAACGCAGCCCCATTGATTCCTATGGGGAAATTTTTTTATGTTTATACCCAACACCCTAACATGAACCCCGAGTCTAAACAACCCTAATCTTACGCTTATTAACCCCTAATCTGCTACCCCCGACATCGCAACACCTACATTATATTAATTAACCCCAAATCTGCCACCCCGACAAACCTGCCACCTACATTATACTTATTAACCCCTAATCTACTGCCCCCAACATCGCTGACACCTACATTATATTTATTAATCTCCCACCCCCAATGTCGCAGCAACCTACCTACACTTATTAACCCCTAATCTGCTGCCCCCAACATCGCTGCCACTATAATAAACATATTAACCCCTAAAACGCCGTACTCCCGCATTGCAAACACTAGTTAAATATTATTAACCCCTAATCTGCCGCCCCTAACATTGCCGCCACCTACCTACATTTATTAACCTATAATCTGCTGCCCCCAATGTCGCCGCCACTATACTAAATTTATTAACCCCTAAACCTAAGTCTAACCCTAACACCCACTAACTTAAATATAATTCAAATAAATCTAAATAAAAATTCCTATCATTAACTAAATAATTCCTATTTAAAACTAAATACTTACCTATAAAATAAACCCTAAGCTAGCTACAATATAACTAATAGTTACATTGTAGCTAGCTTAGGGTTTATTTTTATTTTACAGGCAAGTTTGTATTTATTTTAACTAGGTAGAATAGTTACTAAATAGGTATTAACTATTTACTAACTACCTAGCTACAATAAATACAAATTTACCTGTAAAATAAAACTTAACCTGAGTTACACTAACATCTAACATTACACAACAATTAAATAAATTACATAAATTAAATACAATTACCTAAAAAAACAAACACTAAATTACACAAAATAAAAAATAAATTATCAGATATTTAAACTGATTACACTAATTACACATTAATCTGATAGCCCTATCAAAATAAAAAAGCCCCCCAAAATAAAAAAATAACCTAGCCTAAACTAAACTACCAATAGCCCTTAAAAGGGTCTTTTGCGGGGCATTGCCCCAAAGAAATCAGCTCTTTTACCTGTAAAAAGTAAATAAAATACAAAGCATCATAGAGCATCCTCTTCAATCAAAGTATTTTTCTCGAATGAAGGTTCCTTTAAATGACGTCATCCAAGATGGCGTCCCTTGAATTCCGATTGGCTGATAAAATTCTATCAGCCAATCGGAATTCAAGGGACGCCATCTTGGATGACGTCATTTAAAGGAACCTTCATTTTATTTGGGGGGTTGGTTGTGTGGGTGGTGGGTTTTACCCAATAGGATTAAGATTGCATTCTATTGGCTGTTCCAATCAGCCAATAGAATGCAAGCTCTATCCTATTGGCTGATTGGATCAGCCAATAGGATTTTTCCTACCTTAATTCCGATTGGCTGATAGAATCCTATCAGCCAATTGGAATTCAAGGAACGCCATCTTGGATGACGTCATTTAAAGGAACCGTCATTCGTTGTGTAGTCGTTGGTATGGATGGATGCTCTGCGTCGGCTGGCTTCAAGATGGACCCGCTCCGCTCCGGATGAATGAAGATAGAAGATGCCGCTTGGATGAAGACTTCTGCCCATCTGAAGGTCCTCTTCTGCCCAGATTGGATGAAGCTTCTGCCCCTCTGGAGGACCACTTGTGCCCGGCTGGGTGAAGACGTCTCAAGGTAGGGTGATCTTCAAGGGGTTAGTGTTAGGTTTTATTAAGGTGGGATTGGGTGGGTTTTAGAGTAGGGTTGGGTGTGTGGGTGGTGGGTTTTAATGTTGGGGGGTATTTAATTTTTTTTTACAGGTAAAAGAGCTGATTACTTTGGGGCAATGCCCCGCAAAAAAACCCTTTTAAGGGATATTTGTAATTTAGTATAGGGTAGGGATTTTTATTATTTTTGGGGGATTGTTTATTTTATTAGGGGGATTAGATTAGGTGTAATTAGTTTAAAATTTTTGTAATTATTTTTTTTCTGTAATTTAGTGGTTTTTTTTTAGTTTTTTAGTTTATTTTATTTAATTGTAGTTAATTGTAGGTAATTTAGTAAATTAATTTAATTATAGTGTAGTGTTAGGTGTAATTGTAATTTAGGTTAGGATTTATTTTACAGGTACTTTTGTATATATTTTTGCTAGGTAGTTATTAAATAGTTAATAACTATTTAGTAACTATTCTACCTAGTTAAAATAAATACAAAGTTGCCTGTAAAATAAAAATAAATCCTAAGATAGCTACAAATGTAACTATTAGTTATATTGTAGCTAGCTTAGAGTTTATTTTATAGGTAAGTATTTAGTTTTAAATAGGAATAATTTATTTAATTGTAGTAATTTTATTTCGTTTTATTTAAATTATATTTAAGATAGGGGGGTTAGACTTAGGTTTAGGGGTTAATAAATTTAATATAGTAGCAGCGACGTTGGGGGCGGCAGAATAGGGGTTAATAAATGTAGGTAGGTGTCGGCGATGTTAGGGATGGCAGATTAGGGGTTAATAAAATTTAACTAGTGTTTGCGAGGCGGGAGTGCGGCGGTTTAGGGGTTGATATATTTATTAAAGTGGCGGCGATGTCCGGTCGGCAGATTAGGGGTTAAAAACTTTATTTAAGTGTTTGCGATGTGGGGGGCCTCGGTTTAGGGGTTAATAGGTAGTTTATGGGTGTTAGTGTAATTTTTAGCACTTTAGTTAAGAGTTTAATGTTACGGTGTTAGCCCATAAAACTCTTAACTACTGACTTTTAAATGCGGTAGGAGTCTTGACAGGAGAGGCTGTACCGCTCACTTTCTCCAAAACTCGTAATACCGGCGTTAGGTAAATCCCATTAAAAAGATAGGATACGCAATTGACGTAAGGGGATTTGCAGTAAGCTGCCAGACTCGTAATACCAGCGGGCGTTTAAGGCTAATGCAAGACTCATAATCTAGCCGTATGTATTTACCCTTTCAAGGGCAAAACAAAGAGTGCAAGAAAGAATTTCTTTAGAAATAAAATATCCCTTTAAAAATGTTGCATCTTATAATACTGTATGTAAGAAACCAAATGAGAGTTAATAAAAGTAAATTGTGACATAAAAAAATGAACAGAAATTAAATTTACTAACAAATGATAAATTAGTGTTCTCTTTTTTTTATGGGAGAAAATGCTAGTTTTCGATTCAGTGCAATCACAATAGCACGTTTTTGGCTGATTCCCACAGTCGCAAACAGGTTTTTTGATACTTAATTAAAGCCCTATTTTTCTTAAGGGGCTGAAAAGTTCTCGCTGATCACAATACATTTCAAATCACTATTCAACAATGTTTTGAGCCCAGTTTTGGCTTTTTTGAATTCGACACCTCCAGGCACTTGATAAGTCTTAGAATGTTCATTTTGGACATCTTTAACACTATTTCACAGCTATATGCAAACAGTCTATTATCTAGTACACATGTAAAACATTGTAGAGGTTTATTAACATGCATGGTATTGATTCATTAAAGCTCTATTGGTCCTTATTGGAGAGGCTGTATACAGGGGACAGGGCACACATTTTTATATGTATATGTGTTGACTACTTAATATCCTGAACAGCTCAGGGGATTTGCAGGAAAAGTCACTTCATGACCCCAATATCTACAAATGGTGTAATTTTATATTTTATTTCTAATATTTAATTAAATGTCTCAGTCGCACTGTCTTGTCACTAACAGTAATGGTATATTTTAAATCGGGTTTTAAAAGGCCATCATAACTTTAATAGTTAACTATTGTAATCTGTTTCCATCCGCACAACTGCTAGCTCATCTTAATGCATCTTTTAAGTTCTCAGGATGGGCCGACTGTGTACATTTTTCTAATGCCATATTGTTGCTTTTCAACTTTGGCAAGTATATTTTCGAACAATATTTACAACTATTGTTAGTTAAAACACTGAAAAGAAAATGGCGACTATGAGCTTCTATGTAAAATGCATACGGCTAGATTTAGAGTTCTGCGTTAGCCATCAAAAGCAGTGTTAAGGGGTCCTAATGCTGCTTTTTATCTAACGCTGGTATTTAGAGTCAGCCAGGAAAGGGTCTACCGCTCACTTTCTTTCCGCGACTCCAGGCTACTGCAGATCCCCTTGCGTATCCTATCTTTTCTATGGGATCTGCATAACGCTGGTATTTAGAGTCTTGGAAGAAGTGAGCGGTAGACCCTCTACCGACAAGACTCCAGCCGCAAAAAAAAGTCAGTAGTTAAGAGCTTTATGGGCTAACGCCGGAACATAAAGCTCTTAACTACTGTGCTACAAAGTACACTAACACCCATAAACTACCTATGTACCCCTAAACCGAGCCCCCCCCCCCCCACATCGCCAACCCTCTAATAAATATTTTTAACCCCTAATCTGCCGACCGGGCACCGCCGCCACCTACATTATAGCTATGAACCCCTAATCTACTGCCCCTAACATCGCCGACACCTATATTATTTTTAATACCACCTAATCTGCCCCCCCCAACGTCGCCGCCACCTACCTACACTTATTAACCCCTAATCTGCCAACTGGACCTCGCCGCCACTATAATAAATGTATTAACCCCTAAACCGCCGCACTCCCGCGTCGCAAACACTATAATAAAGTTTATTAACCCCTAATCTGCCCTCCCTAACATCGCCGCCACCTACCTACAATTATTAACCCCTAATCTCCCACCCGCAACGTCGCCGCTGCTATAATAAAGTTATTAACCCCTAAACCTAACTCTAACCCTAACCCTAACACCCCCCTAAATTAAATATAATTTTAATTAAGCAAAATAATATTCCTATAATTAAATAAATTATTCCTATTTAAAACTAAATATTTACCTATAAAATAAACCCTAAGATAGCTACAATATAACTAATAGTTACATTGTAGCTATTTTAGGATTTATATTTATTTTACAGGCAACTTTGTATTTATTTTAACTAGGTACAATAGCTATTAAATAGTTAATAACTATTTAATAGCTACCTAGTTAAAATAACTACAAAATTACCTGTAAAATAAATCCTAACCTAAGTTACAAATACACCTAACACTACAGTATCATTAAATTAATTAAATAAATTAACTACAATTAGCTAAACTAAAACACAATTAAATAAACTAATCTATAATACAAAAACAAACAAACACTAACGGCTAGATTTAGAGTTTTGTCGGTAACGACCCGCGTATCTAACGTTGGCTTTTTTATGGCCGCACCTTTAAAATAACTCTGGTATTGAGAGTCCACAGAATGGCTGCGTTAGGCTCCAAAAAAGGAGCGTAGAGCATATTTAACGCAACTTCAACTCTCGATACCAGAGTTGCTTACGGACGCGGCCAGCCTCAAAAACGTGCTCGTGCATGATTCCCCCATAGGAAACAATGGGGCTGTTTGAGCTGAAAAAAAACCTAACACCTGCAAAAAAGCCGCGTTCAGCTCCTAACGCAGCCCCATTGTTTGCTATGGGGAAACACTTCCTACGTCTGCACCTAACACTCTAACATGTACCCCGAGTCTAAACACCCCTAACTTTACACTTATTAACCCCTATTCTGCCGCCCCCGCTATCATTGACCTCTGCATATTTTTTTTAACCCCTAATCTGCCGCTCCGTAAACCGCTGCTACTTACATTATCCCTATGTACCCCTAATCTGCTGCCTCTAACACTATATTATATTTATTAACCCCTAACCTGCCCCCCACAACGTCGCAGCCAGCTACCTACAATAATTAACCCCTAATCTGCCGACCGCAAAGAGCCGCCACCTACGTTATCCTTATGTACCCCTAATCTGCTGCCCCTAACACCGCCGACCCCTATATTATATTTATTAACCCCTAATCTGCCCCCCTCAACGTCGCCTCCACCTGCCTACACTTATTAACCCCTAATCTGCCAAGCGGACCGCACCGCTACTATAATAAAGTTATTAACCCCTAATCCGCCTCACTAACCCTATAATAAATAGTATTAACCCCTAATCTGCCCTCCCTAACATCGCCGACACCTAACTTCAATTATTAACCCCTAATCTGCCGACTGGAGCTCACCGCTATTCTAATAAATGTATTAACCCCTAAAGCTAAGTCTAACCCTAACCCTAACACCCCCCCCTAAATTAAATATAATTTTAATCTAACGAAATTAATTAACTCTTATTAAATAAATTATTCCTATTTAAAGCTAAATACTTACCTGTAAAATAAATCCTAATATAGCTACAATATAAATTATATTTATATTATAGCTATTTTAGGATTAATATTTATTTTACAGGTAACTTTGTATTTATTTTAACCAGGTACAATAGCTATTAAATAGTTAAGAACTATTTAATAGCTAAAATAGTTAAAATAATTACAAATTTACCTGTAAAATAAATCCTAACCTAAGTTACAATTAAACCTAACACTACACTATCAATAAATAAATTAAATACAATTCCTACAAATAAATACAATGAAATAAACTAACTAAAGTACAAAAAATAAAAAAGAACTAAGTTACAAAAAATAAAAAATATTTACCAACATTAGAAATATATTACAACAATTTTAAACTAATTACACCTACTCTAAGCCCCCTAATAAAATAACAAAGCCCCCCAAAATAAAAAAATGCCCTACCCTATTCTAAATAACTAAAGTTCAAAGCTCTTTTACCTTACCAGCCCTGAACAGGGCCCTTTGCGGGGCATGCCCCAAGAAGTTCAGCTCTTTTGCCTGTAAAAAAAAAACATACAATACCCCCCCCCCACATTACAACCCACCACCCACATACCCCTAATCTAACCCAAACCCCCCTTAAATAAACCTAACAGTAAGCCCCTGAAGATCTCCCTACCTTGAGTCATCTTCACCCAGCGGAGCCAAATTCTTCATCCAAGCGGAGCAAGAAGAGGTCCTCCATCCGGTAGAAGTCTTCATCCAAGCGGGGCAGAAGAGGTCTTCCATCTGATTGAAGTGTTCATCCAAGCGGCATCTTCTATCGTCATCCATCCGGAGCGGAGCGGCAGCATCCTGAAGACCTCCGACGCGGAACATTCATCCTGGCCGACGACTGAACGACGAATGACGGTTCCTTTAAATGACGTCATCCAAGATGGTGTCCCTCGAATTCCAATTGGCTGATAGGATTCTATCAGCCAATCGGAATTATGGTAGGAATATTCTGATTGGCTGATGGAATCAGCCAATCAGAATCAAGTTCAATCCGATTGGCTGATCCAATCAGCCAATCAGATTGAGCTTGCATTCTATTGGCTGATCGGAACAGCCAATAGAATGCAAGCTCAATCTGATTGGCTGATTGGATCAGCCAATCGGATTGAACTTGATTCTGATTGGCTGATTCCATCAGCCAATCAGAATATTCCTACCTTAATTCCGATTGGCTGATAGAATCCTATCAGCCAATCGGAATTCGAGGGACGCCATCTTGGATGACGTCATTTAAAGGAACCGTCATTCGTCGTTCAGTCGTCGGCCAGGATGGATGTTCCGCGTCGGAGGTCTTCAGGATGCTGCCGCTCCGCTCCGGATGAATGACGATAGAAGATGCCGCTTGGATGAACACTTCAATCGGATGGAAGACCTCTTCTGCCCCGCTTGGATGAAGACTTCTACCGGATGGAGGACCTCTTCTTGCTCCGCTTGGATGAAGAATTTGGCTCGGCTGGGTGAAGACGACTCAAGGTAGGGAGATCTTCAGGGGCTTAGTGTTAGGTTTATTTAAGGGGGGTTTGGGTTAGATTAGGGGTATGTGGGTGGTGGGTTGTAATGTTGGGGGGGGTATTGTATGGGTTTTTTTACAGGCAAAAGAGCTGAACTTCTTGGGGCATGCCCCGCAAAGGGCCCTGTTCAGGGCTGGTAAGGTAAAAGAGCTTTGAACTTTAGTAATTTAGAATAGGGTAGGGCATTTTTTTATTTTGGGGGGCTTTGTTATTTTATTAGGGGGCTTAGAGTAGGTGTAATTAGTTTAAAATTGTTGTAATATATTTCTAATGTTTGTAAATATTTTTTTATTTTTTGTAACTTAGTTCTTTTTTATTTTTTGTACTTTAGTTAGTTTATTTCATTGTATTTATTTGTAGGAATTGTATTTAATTTATTTATTGATAGTGTAGTGTTAGGTTTAATTGTAACTTAGGTTAGGATTTATTTTACAGGTAAATTTGTAATTATTTTAACTATTTTAGCTATTAAATAGTTCTTAACTATTTAATAGCTGTTGTACCTGGTTAAAATAAATACAAAGTTACCTGTAAAATAAATATTAATCCTAAAATAGCTATAATATAAATATAATTTATATTGTAGCCATATTAGGATTTATTTTACAGGTAAGTATTTAGCTTTAAATAGGAATAATTTATTTAATAAGAGTTAATTAATTTCGTTAGATTAAAATTATATTTAATTTAGGGGGGTGTTAGTGTTAGGGTTAGACTTAGCTTTAGGGGTTAATACATTTATTAGAATAGCGGTGAGCTCCAGTCAGCAGATTAGGGGTTAATAATTGAAGTTAGGTGTCGGCGATGTTAGGGAGGGCAGATTAGGGGTTAATACTATTTATTATAGGGTTAGTGAGGCGGATTAGGGGTTAATAACTTTATTATAGTAGCGGTGCGGTCCGCTCGGCAGATTAGGGGTTAATAAGTGTAGGCAGGTGGAGGCGACGTTGAGGGGGGCAGATTAGGGGTTAATAAATATAATATAGGGGTCAGCGGTGTTAGGGGCAGCAGATTAGGGGTACATAAGGATAACATAGGTGGCGGCTCTTTGCGGTCAGCAGATTAGGGGTTAATTATTGTAGGTAGCTGGCTGCGACGTTGTGGGGGGCAGGTTAGGGGTTAATAAATATAATATAGGGGTCGGCGGTGTTAGGGCAGCAGATTAGGGGTACATAAGTATAACGTAGGTGGCGGTCGGCAGATTAGGGGTTAAAAAATTTAATCGAGTGGCGGCGATGTGTGGGGGGGCTCGGTTTTGGGGTACATAGGTAGTTTATGGGTGTTAGTGTACTTTAGAGCACAGTAGTTAAGAGCTTTATAATTTATATACCACCACTCATGTGATGTCTAATAGCAACACATGCTGTTGGTCCTATTATTTCATGAATAAGTTAAATGTTTCAAGATAAGAATATATCGCCTAGATTTAGAGTTCTGCGGCCAAAGGGGTGCGTTAGCTACACAAGCTTTTTTCTGGCCGCACCTTTTAAATACCGCTGGTATTGAGAGCTCACAGAATGGCTGCGTTAGGCTCCAAAAAAGGAGCGTAGAGCATATTTACCGCAACTTCAACTCTCGATACCAGCGGTGCTTACGGACGCGGCCAGCTTCAAAAACGTGCTTGTGCACGATTCCCCCACAGAAAACAATGGGGCTGTTTGAGCTGAAAAAAAACACCTGCAAAAAAGCTGCGTTCAGCTCCTAACGCAGCCCCATTGTTTTCTATGGGGAAACACTTCCTACGTCTGCACCTAACACTCTAACATGTACCCCGAGTCTAAACACCCCTAACCTTACACTTATTAACCCCTAATCTGCCGCCCCCGCTATCGCTGACCCCTGCATATTATTTTTAACCCCTAATCTGCCGCTCCGTACATCCCCGCCACCTACATTATCCCTATGTACCCCTAATCTGCTGCCCTAACATCGCCGACCCCTATATTATATTTATTAACCCCTAATCTGCCGCCCCCAACGTCGCCTCCACCTAACTACACTTATTAACCCCTAATCTACCGACCGGACCTGAGCGCTACTATAATAAATGTATTAACCCCTAATCCGCCTCACTCCCGCCTCAATAACCCTATAATAAATAGTATTAACCCCTAATCTGCCCTCCCTAACATTGCCGACACCTAACTTCAAGTATTAACCCCTAATCTGCCGACAGGAGCTCACCGCTACTCTAATAAATTTATTAACCCCTAAAGCTAAGTCTAACTTTAACCCTAACACCCCCCTAAATTAAATATAATTTAAATCTAACGAAATAAATTAACTCTTATTAAATAAATTATTCCTATTTAAAGCTAAATACTTACCTGTAAAATAAACCCTAATAAAGCTACAATATAAATTATAATTATATTATAGCTATTTTAGGATTTATATTTATTTTACAGGTAACGTTGTATTTATTTTAACCAGGTACAATAGCTATTAAATAGTTAATAACTATTTAATAGCTAAAATAGTTTAAATAATTACAAAATTACCTGTAAAATAAATCCTAACCTGTTACAATTAAACCTAACACTACACTATCAATAAATTAATTAAATAAAATACCTACAATTATCTACAATTAAACCTAACACTACACTATCAATAAATAAATTAAATACAATTCCTACAAATAAATACAATTAAATAAACTAACAAAAGTACAAAAAATAAAAAAGAACTAAGTTACAAAAAATAAAAAAATATTTACAAACATTAGAAAAAAATTACAACAATTTTAAACTAATTACACCTACTCTAAGCCCCCTAATAAAATAACAAAGACCCCCAAAATAAAAATATGCCCTACCCTATTCTAAATTACAAAAGTTCAAAGCTCTTTTACCTTACCAGCCCTGAACAGGGCCCTTTGCGGGGCATGCCCCAAAGAATTCAGCTCTTTTGCCTGTAAAAAAAAAACATACAATACCCCCCCCCCAACATTACAATCCACCACCCACATACCCCTAATCTAACCCAAACCCCCCTTAAATAAACCTAACACTAAGCCCCTGAAGATCTTCCTACCTTGTCTTCACCATGCCAGGTTTACCGATCGATCCAGAAGAGCCTCCGATGTCTTGATCCAAGCCCAAGTGGGTAGCTGAAGAGTGACGTCCATCCTCCGGCTGAAGTCTTGATCCAAGCGGGCAGAAGAGGACATCCGGACCGGCAAACATCTTCATCCAAGCCGCATCTTCTAAGTTCTTCAATCCGATGACGACCGGCTGATCTTCAAGACCTCCATCGCGGATCCATCCTTCTTCTCCGACGACTTCCCGACGAATGACGGTTCCTTTAAGGGACGTCATCCAAGATGGCGTCCCTCGAATTCCGATTGGCTGATAGGATTCTATCAGCCAATCGGAATTAAGGTAGGAAAATTCTGATTGGCTGATGGAATCAGCCAATCAGAATCAAGTTCAATCCGATTGGCTGATTCAATCAGCCAATCAGATTGAGCTCGCATTCTATTGGCTGTTCCGATCAGCCAATAGAATGCGAGCTCAATCTGATTGGCTGATTGGATCAGCCAATCGGATTGAACTTGATTCTGATTGGCTGATTCCATCAGCCAATCAGAATTTTCCTACCTTAATTCCGATTGGCTGATAGAATCCTATCAGCCAATCGGAATTCGAGGGACGCCATCTTGGATGACGTCCCTTAAAGGAACCGTCATTCGTCGGGAAGTCGTCGGAGAAGAAGGATGGATCCGCGATGGAGGTCTTGAAGATCAGCCGTTCGTCATCGGATTGAAGAACATAGAAAATGCGGCTTGGATGAAAATGTTTGCCGGTCCGGATGTCCTCTTCTGCCCGCTTGGATCAAGACTTCAGCCGGAGGATGGACGTCACTCTTCAGCCCCCCACTTGGGCTTGGATCAAGACATCGGAGGCTCTTCTGGATCGATCGGTGAACCTGGCATGGTGAAGACAAGGTAGGAAGATCTTCAGGGGCTTAGTGTTAGGTTTATTTAAGGGGGGTTTGGGTTAGATTAAGGGTATGTGGGTGGTGGGTTGTAATGTTGGGGGGGGTATTGTATGTTTTTTTTTACAGGCAAAAGAGCTGAATTCTTTGGGGCATGCCCCGCAAAGGGCCCTGTTCAGGGCTGGTAAGGTAAAAGAGCTTTGAACTTTTGTAATTTAGAATAGGGTAGGGCATTTTTTTATTTTGGGGGTCTTTGTTATATTATTAGGGGGCTTAGAGTAGGTGTAATTATTTTAAAATTGTTGTAATTTTTTTCTAATGTTTGTAAATATTTTTTTATTTTTTGTAACTTAGTTCTTTTTTATTTTTTGTACTTTAATTAGTTTATTTAATTGTATTTATTTGTAGGAATTGTATTTAATTTATTTATTGATAGTGTAGTGTTAGGTTTAATTGTAGATAATTGTAGGTATTTTATTTAATTTATTTATTGATAGTGTAGTGTTAGGTTTAATTGTAACTTAGGTAAGGATTTATTTTACAGGTAATTTTGTATTTATTTTAACTATTTTAGCTATTAAATAGTTCTTAACTATTTAATAGCTATTGTACCTGGTTAAAATAAATACAAAGTTGCCTGTAAAATAAATATAAATCCTAAAATAGCTATAATATAATTATAATTTTTATTGTAGCTATATTAGGGTTTATTTTACAGGTAAGTATTTAGCTTTAAATAGGAATAATTTATTTAATTAGATTTAATTTAGTTCGTTAGATTTAAATTATATTTAATTTAGGGGGGTGTTAGTGTTAGGGTTAGATTTAGCTTTAGGGGTTAATCCATTTATTAGAATAGCGGCGAGATTCGGTCGGCAGATTAGGGGTTAATAATTGAAGTTAGTTGTCGGCGATGTTAGGGAGGGCAGATTAGGGGTTAATACTATTTATTATAGGGTTATTGAGGCGGGATTAGGGGTTAATAACTTTATTATAGTAGCGGTGAGATCCGCTCGGCAGATTAGGGGTTAATAAGTGTAGGCAGGTGGAGGCGACGTTGAGTGGGGCAGATTAGGGGTTAATAAATATAATATAGGGGTCGGCGGTGTTAGGGGCAGCAGATTAGGGGTACATAGCTATAATGTAGGTGGCGGCGCTTTGCGGTCAGCAGATTAGGGGTTAATTATTGTAGGTAGCTGGCGGCGACATTGTGGGGGGCAGGTTAGGGGTTAATAAATATAATATAGGGGTCGGCGGTGTTAGGGGCAGCAGATTAGGGGTACATAAATATAACGTAGGTGGCGGTCGGCAGATTAGGGGTTAAAAAAATTTAATCGAGTGGCGGCGATGTGGGGGGACCTCGGTTTAGGGGTGCATAGGTAGTTTATGGGTGTTAGTGTACTTTAGAGCACAGTAGTTAAGAGCTTTATAAACCGGCGTTAGCCCAGAAAGCTCTTAACTACTGACTTTTTTCTGCGGCTGGAGTTTTGGCGTTAGATTTCTAATGCTCACTTCAGCCGCGACTCTAAATACCGGAGTTAGAAATATCCCATTGAAAAGATAGGATACGCAATTGATGTAAGGGGATCTGCGGTATGGAAAAGTCGCGGCTGGAAAGTGAGCGTTAGACCCTTTCCTGACTGACTCCAAATACCGGCGGCAGCCTAAAACCAGCGTTAAGAGCCTCTAACGCTGGTTTTGACAGCTACCGCCAAACTCTAAATCTAGGCCTATGAGATTACACTCATAGCAGATGCAGCAACAAAATAGCTCTACTCTTTGACCCTCTTTCCATATATAGCCTGGCAATGTAGCAATAGGTGATTTCCATTTATGCACTGAGAACTGGCCTCTTTTGTGTTTTTGAGTGTTTACAGTGTATACGGCACAATAATTATAAATTAGCTACTTTAAGATCTATTCTTTGCCCCACTTCTGTTTTGATGTAATCAATAAACCTGTATTATGCATATATCTACTTGAAATGGAAGATATTAAGTATACAAAACTGTCATGTAACTGCATTTTTTTGCTATATGTTGTATTTGTGCATTAAATGCATAAAATGAAAATGTTAAAATAAAAAAAATAAAAGATGTCTAGCAGTGCCATCAGCTCAGAATTAGCAGTAACCAGTGAGACCATAGGTACACCCATCTACTGTCCGGAGAAGCTTTACTTTTGATGTGGAAACAAGGCAGAGTGACTCAACTATTCATGAAAACACAAGATCTTGGGGGCAAAAAATGGCAGCTGGTGCTCTGGACTGATGAGTCCAAATTTGGCTGGAGAGTAGTACAAGAATGAGGTTCCTTGCAATTTTGGGGAAGCATTTCAGTAAAGGGAGATGCAGATTGGTTAGAATGAATGGTCTCCTCAATGCTGAGAAGTATAAGCAGATACTTATCCATCATGAAATACCATGGTTTTTAGAAGTCATACAAATCTTACAAAAGGTAGATTTGTTCATTCTGCACATACACAAAAATAGCAAGCAATTTGTAATATAACAGAGTGAGAAAAATTACTTTATTCAATTTGCTATTCATGATTTATTTAGGACAAATGGGAACAGAATGTATAGGTACATAGTAGAGGGAATGTACAATGCCAATATAAATCAGGCGTCTGATATAGAGTGGCAGTGCTCCTTTGTTCTAGCTAATTTTGTTTGACACTGACGTAGATGATATTTCCTAAGATGTAGTGGTCTTAGGGGTGTGAAACCACCTTTAGTCATAATGCAAACTAAACCACAAAGGTACCATATGCTATGAAACATGTCTTTCCTGTCTTGTTTTCTGAGTATACATGCTATTTTCTTCTTAAAGGGACAGTCTAGTCAAAATTAAACTTTCATGATTCAGATAGGGCATGACATTTTAAACAACTTTCCAATTTACTTTTATCATTAAATTTGCTTTGTTCCCTTGGTGGTATTTTTGAAAAGCTAAACCTAGCTAGGCTCAAACTGATTTCTAAACCGTTGAAAACCGCCTCTTAGCTCATAGCATTTTGAAAGTTTTTCACAGTTAGACAGTACTAGTTCTTGTGTGTTATATAGATAACATTGTGCTCACTCCCGTGGAGTTATTTAGGAGTCTGCACTGATTGGCTAAACTGCATGACGGTCAAAAGCACTAAGATAAGGGGGCAGTCTGCAGAGAATTAGATACAAGGTAATCACAGAGGTAAAACAAATATATTAATATAACTGTGTTGGTTATGCGAAACTGGGGAATGGGTAATAAAGGGAGTATCTATCTTTTAAAAAAAAAAAAATTCTGGTGTAGACTGTCCCTTTAAGTGGCTCTAAAGGGATAGTAAACACCTTGGAATTACAAGACATTTATTTTGTGTTGCTATGGAATAAATTCAGCCAAGTCTTAAAGAGATATTGTACACTAGATTTTTCTTTGCATAAATGTTTTGCAGATGATCCATTTATATAGCCTAACGGGGGTGTTTTTGTACCAATGTATAGTTCTATTTATTATTTAATAACATTGTGCTGTTTTTCAGACTCCTAACCTAGCCCAAAAATATCAGATGTATAATGAAGTAAACAGATTCCTGCTGCTCTTGTTTGTGTAATGGGTCTTTTCGTATGCAGCGGAGGGGGGAGTGTCTGCTCTTTCAGATTTCTCAGCCCCTTTCACTGGGTGTCCCAGCCTAACCTTGTCAACAGTGCTAAACTTGGAGCTTCTAAGAAGGTTTTTAAAAGGTTTTATACTGAATTTTTAGTATCTGTGCATATTCTTCTTTATAGTATTACATGCAGTTATATGAAAATTGGTGCATAATGTCCCTTTAAAGTTTTTTAAACAAATCCACATACTTTTTTTTTTTTTTTTTTTGTTTCAATTATGTTTTATTGAGAAAGAAATCATGATATAATGACAACAGTTTCAAAGTTAACATACAAAGTCAAGGACCTAACAATGGTCTAATAACAGTTTAATTAAAAATTTCAGGAAATTGAATGATCAGTGACATGCATGCAATTAGTCTTCCAATATGGTCACACAAAATGTTCTATATTTGAGTAGCTTATCATGGTGGGCTAAGTTTACAAGTAAGTTCCATTTATATAAAATAAACATATGTATATCAACAAGAGTATTAAGATAGACATGAGAAGTCAGCAGGTAGTTATTAACAATAAATGGGTAAATCTCTGTTGGTAGAAGCTCAAGTTCCAAGGCCGTCTTCAGGCGGGGCAAGTAACCTCAGGAGGGGGTGGGGGAGGAAGAGGGGTTGAATTTTGGAGAAAAGGGGAAGGGAGGGGGGGACAAATCCACATACTTTTTAATTGAAATTATTTTTTAATTGTGGGTTTTAGTTTAGTTTAATTTCAATAAACCTAATACTACTAAAAGATTAAAAAAACACTAAGATTACAAAAAATAAAAAATGATGTTATCTAAAATAATAAAAATTACACCTAATCTAATAGTCCTATGAAAACAAAAAGCCCCCCCCCCAAATAAAAACACCCCCTAACCTAACAATAAACTACCAATAGCCCTTAAAAGGGCCTTTTGTAGGGCATTGCCCTAAGTTAAACATCTCTTTTACATTAAAAAATTGCAAAGTCCCCACTAAAAGTAAAACCCCATACCCAACCAACCCCCCAAAATAAAAAAACCTAAGTCTAAAAAAATTCTAAACTACCCATTGCCCCTAAAGGGGCATTTGTATGGACATTGCCCTTAAAAGGGCCTTCAGCTCTTTTACTGCCCATCCCTAATGTAAAAAAAAAAAAAACACCAAAAAAAACCTAACACTAACCCCAGGAAATCTACTCACGGTTCCTGAAGTCCAGACATCCATTTTCATCCAGGCGGCTAGAGGTCTTCATCCAGGCGGCATCTTCTATCTTCATCCCGGTGTCACGGAGCTGTGGAGGCGCAGAGCATCTTTGTCGGTGGCACGGGCATCAAGCAAGGAGGATCCTTTTCATATGGTCACTGCCGTACACTGAAGCTTGAATGCAACGTATCAGTTTAAAAATGGGGTACCTTCCATTCCAATTGGCTGACATTTTTAAATCAGCCAATAGGATGAGAGCTACTGAAATCATATTGACTGTTCAAATTAGCCAATAGGATTTCAGTAGCTCTCATCCTATTGGCTGATTTGAAAATGTCAGCCAATAGGAATGCAAGGTACCCCATATTACATTCAAGCTTCAGTGTATGGCGGTGACCGTACGAAGAAGATCCTCCACGTTGGATGTTCGTGCTCCCGGCAAAGATGCTCTGCATCTTCACAACTCCCTGCCCCCCTTCAGCTCCGTGTTTAATTTAGGGCAATGCCCTTCAAAATGCCCTTTTAAGGGCTATTGGTAGTTTATTGTTAGGTTAGGGGGTGTTTTTATTTTGGGCGGCTTTTTTGTTTTTATAAGGCTATTAGATTAGGTGTAATTTTTATTATTTTGAATAATTTCGTTTTTAATTTTTTGTAATCTTATTGTTTTTTTATTTTTAGTAATTTTAGCGGTTTTTTTGTTTTTATGTTAGATTTTTTTTTTTTTTTTTCATTGTATTAGGTTTATTTAATTTTGTAATTTAGGATTTTTAATTGGTAGTTTTGTATTTTATTAGAATAGTAATGTTAGGTTAATTTATAGTTTAATCTTAGTTTCTTTTTTATATCACAGGTAAGTTTTTATTTATTTTAAGATAGTTATATTGTACTTTTAATTTAAAGTTAGCGGGTGTTAGGTTTAGGGGTTAATAGTTTAATTTAGTGTTTTTGATGTTGGGGGCCTGGTGGTTTAGGGGTTAATAGGTTTAGTTTATTAGTTACGATGTGGAGGGCTGGCGGTTTTGTGGTTAACAGGTTTAGTTTATTAGTTGCAATGTGGGGGGCAGGCAGTTTAGGGGTTAACACTTTATTATAGAGTTGGCGATGTGGGGGCCGGCAGTTAAAGGGTTAATAGGTTTATTATAGTAGTAGCGATGTGGGTGGGTGGCGGATTAGGGGTTAATAGGTTTATTTATTAGTTGCGATATGGGGGGGTGGTGGTTTAGAGGTTATTAAGTTTATTTAGTGCCAGCGATGTCGGGGAGCGGCGGATTAGGAGTTAATCACTTTATTTAGAGTTGGCGATGTCGGGGAGCGGCGGATTAGGGGTGTTTAGACTAGGGGTTTATGTTAGGGTGTTAGGTTTAAACTTAACTTTCTTTTCCCCATAGACATCAATGGGGATTGCGTTACGGTGATCGCCATTCCGCGATCGCAGGTGTTAGTTTTTCTCTAACACTTTCTCCCCATTGATGTCTATTGGGGAAAGCGTGCATGAGCACGTAAAATGTAGCCCTTGGCTTTTGTGCGATATAGAGCTTAACGCACCATAGTGCACAGCACAAGGAGGTTTTTCAATAACTTGTAATGGCAGCGCTATGGAAAGTGCGATTTTTTAGCGTTTTTTACGCACCTGGTATAGCGCAAAACTCGTAATCTAGGTGAATGTTAGCCACTGTCATAAAGCTAGTATAGAGTAGACTTTTGTAGCACTGAATAATTAATTTTGAACTAATCATTCGGAAAGAATATTCTAAAAAATTAGTTTTCAGAATATTCGTGGACTGCACTATCCAGTATTCATTTAGTTTAAAACTAAATATTCATTAAAATTTACATTTATTTTTGTCACCTTTGATATTTACCTGTGGCACCCTGGGGAGTTGCACTAATACTCTTCATCACTAATAGGAGCATTAGCGCAGGTCTGGAGTCTATAAAGAGGAAGAGGATTATTGAGGCTCCCCAGCACAATAAGTAATCGACTTAATTTAAAGAATAACAAATACACTCATGAATTATGTTTACTATTCTGTAAATTACTAACTGCAGTCATTTAGATATTTGTTTCATTTAAACAAACCGAGCACCCATAGTATAAAATGAATTGCATTGCAGCTGTTATCAGAGAAAGCCAATTAGAATAAAATATGTAGCAGAGTTAGCCTTGACAAGTCAGCATAGGGAATGTCAAGTTCAGAGAATTAGAAATGGCGCAATTTACAAAGCTAATTTACATGAAAGAGGGCAAAACAAATAAGGAAAATATGTTTAAAAAGTTGTTGTTTTTATACATAAATAAACATGTAATATACAAATATGTTTACTATCCCTTCAAAGTTATTATTTCTTGCTTCTTGCATTTTCTTTAACAAACCATACTCCTGTGCTAAAGAAACCATTTTTGTGGGGATGTGTCTCTATCCACCACTATAGCTATTGTCCTTATCAGCAGGTGAATTTTCTCCTATAGACAAAATATGCACTTGCTGCTAATTTCAGTTTTTAAATGAACTTTTTTCACATAAACAATATTTATAATATTGTTTCAATATAAGATGTAACATATTTAAAAATGATTGACATAATTTTCCTTGTCTAAGTAACATCAGGACGATGGAGGGAATTATATTTAATTCAAGACATTGAAAGGGTTAATTATGTCCACCAATAGAGAAAAATTGGGACACTTAAAAAGGAAAAGCTTGAACTGCAAAGAAACTCCTTAGAAAATTATTCAAAGAAATGTAAGTTGGAGAGTTGATACACACATGGACTAATATATTACAGGAGGCAGGACTGTATGTTTAAAGGGACAGTCTACACCAGAATTGTTATTGTTTTAAAAGATAGATAATCCCTTTATTACCCATTCCCTAGTTTTGCATAACCAACACAGTTATATTTATATATTTTTTTACCTCTGTGATTATCTTGTATCTAAGCCTCTGCAGACTGCCCCTTTATTTCAGTTCATTGACAGACTTGCAGTTTATCCAATCAGTGATGGCTCCCAGGTAACTTCACGTGCACGAGCACAGTGTTATCTATATGAAAAACATGAACTAACACCCTCTAGTGGTGAAAAACCTGTTAAAATGCATTCTTAAGAGGCAGCCTTCAAGGTCTAAGAAATTAGCATATGAACCTCCTAGGTTAAGCTTTCAACTAAGAATACCAAGACAACAAAGAAAAATTGGTGATAAAAGTAAATTGGAAAGTTGTTTAAAATTACATGCCCTATCTGAATCATGAAAGTTTTTTTTGGACTAGACTGTCCCTTTAAATAATAATTTCTCCTATACAATAATTGTTTTTGTGTAGAATATATAACTACAAACAGAAAGCAACCTGCAGCCTCTGAGCAGGAGGGGGGATGTTCAAGGCACACGTTACCCAAACACTGAATTAATTAAAATGTATGCAGCATAGCTGAAGAAAAGGCTGACTAGAAAATGTCACATATAGTGCACATCTCGATGTAAAAAAGGGAGATATTTAAATGTACAGTCTACTTCAGATTTTTTATTGTTTAAAAAAGATAGATAATCCCTTTATTACCCATTCCCCAGTTTTGCATAAATAACACAGTTATAGTAATATACTTTTTACCTCTGTAATTACCTTGTATCTAAGCATCTGAAGACTGCCCCTTATTTTAGTTCTTTTGACAGACTTGCGTTTTAGCCAATCAGTGCTGACTGCTTGGTAACTGCACACATGAGCTAATGCTGTTTAGCTGTGAGAAACTGTCAAAATGCAAAGGCAGCCTTCAAGGGCTTAGAAATTAGCATATGAGCCTACCTAGATTTAGCTTTTAACAAAGAATACCAAGAGAACAAAGCAAATTTGATGATAAAAGTTCATTGGAAAGTTGTTTAAAATCGCATGCCCTATCTGAATAATGAAAAATCTGAAAAAAAATTTTCCTTTGCAAGTCCCGGGACAAGCATTCTAACTGGATGCTTAAAGTCCATATATAATACGATATGGATACTGAGGAAATTTTGAAGTAAAATGTCTTCCTTTTTTTCAGAAATGTTCATATGATATTTTCCAGCTAGCTTTTTACACATATGCTGCATCACTGAAGTGTAAAAGTAGGTAACTGGGAGCAACTTCTTATCTTCAGTCAGACGTCCGCTTCATGTGGTCACCGCTGCACACTGAAGCTTTAATGTGAGTTTCCTCCTTATATGGCGAATCAACCAATAGAATGAAAGCTCTTTCTATTGGTTGATTCAAAGAATTCCCAAATTAGCCAATAGAAATGCAAGGGTAACCCTATATAAAGGGGAATCTTACATTTAAGTTTCAGTGTGCAGCAGTGACCACATGAAGAGGACGTCTGACAGAAGATAAGATAAGGAGAAAAGAAGCATCAGCAGGAAGATGAAAGAAGATGGAAGATGGAAGAAGAGGATCACCGCCATGAAGAAAGAAAAGGAGCGGCGCCAGAGTCAAGATGGGTGAGTAAAAACGTTTGGGTTTAGAGTTAGGATTTTTTGGGGTTTTTTTTTTTTTTTAAAATAGGGTTTTTTATTTTTGCCCAAAAGAGCTGAAATTACGTTAGGGCAATGCCCTACAAATGCCCTTCTTATGGCACTGTTTTAGGATAGGTTTGCTTTAAAAACAAAAACAAAAAACAGGATTTCTTTTTTAGTATAGAGCTTTTTTATGGTCAAAGGAGCTATGTTCACTTTAGGGCACTGTCTACCATATGCCCTACTATGGGCAGTACCCAACCAAATGCCCATTTTTTAGGATTTTTTTTTAAACTTTGGGGGGGGGGGGTTAGGTTTTTTTTTAAGAATAGTTTTTTGTTTTTTTAATGAAAAAATGAAAAAAACCCTGAAATTACTTTTGGGCAATGCACAACCTAGTGCTCTTATCTGTGCAATTTATAGTTTAGGTTTTTAAAGATAGGCTTTTCATTTGGGGGTTGGGGGTTACTTTGGTTTTAGATTAGGGATTTGTGTGTCAAGTGGAAGAGCTTAATCTCTTTAGGACAATGCGCTACAAAATGCCCTTTTCAGGTCAATTGTTAGAGTTTGTTTTAGTATTAGTATAGTTTCTTTTTTATTCTGCAGTGGGTTTTTTTGTTAAGGGGACTTTAGTCTTAGGATAGGCATAACTGCACGTTTTTTTTTTTATAGTGCTTTTGGGTTGTTGTTTTTTAGTATGGTGCTTTTTTTAAAATTATTTGTAATTTATTGTTTGTTATTTTGCATAACTTAGGGAGTGTGAGGTTAGGGATCTTGGGGGGTTAGCTGTTAGGTAGTTAAGCAGTGTATGGCTTGTTTGCGTTGTGGGAGTTGGGGTGGTTTAGGGGTTAATAGGTTAGGGGGTATTTGTTTTGGGGTGTTGTGACGGTTTTAGAGGTTAATAGGTTAGGGGGTGTTTGTGTTGGGTTTTAGGCAGTTTAGGGGTTAATAGGTTAGGGTTTTATTGTGATGGACGTTATGGTGGTTTAGCGATTAGGTAGTGTAGGGTTAGTTTGCGGTGGGGGAGTTATGCCAGTATACGGGTAAAAGGGAAAATTAAAAAAATTCATGATTCAGATAGAGCATGCAATTTTAAGCAATTTTCTAATTTGCTCCTATTATCAATTTTTCTTTGTTATCTTGGTATCTTTATGTGTAAGCTTAGGAGCCAGCCCATTATTGGTTCAGAACCTGGGTAAGCACTTGCTGATTGGTGGCTACATTTTCAGTGGGTAATTAGCGGAATAGGGATTAATAGGTTAGGAAGTTTATTGTGGTGGGCTATTGGCTGTATAGGGGCTAGTTAGTCTAGGGTTTTTTTTGCGGTGGTGGGTTATGTCAGTTTGGGGGTACATATGTATATTTATTAGGCTTGGTGCTATATATTTAAAAAGGGATCCTTTACTTTAAACTGCCAGTGTTAGTGACAATGCTGCTTGGAATGTTTTTCAAGCATCGCCACTTATTGCGATGTATAGCAAAACGCCTCTCAGCGATGCTGCCTTTAACCCCTTGAGTGCTAACGACGGCTCTGAGCCGTCGCAGAGTTTCCCACTCTGGTGCTAACGATGGCTCAGAGCCTTCGTTAGCACTCTCCAACCTAGAGGGAGATCTGGGGCCTCCCACCCGCTCCTAACCCGGCCTGCATAGTGACAGGCATCACCGGGGCTTCACGTTATGCGTGGTGACGTCACACGCAAAGATGTGATGACGTCACCATGCAACTTTATTTATACTTAACAATGTTAAGTATAGGTGCAGGGGGCATACAGACCCCCAAGACCCACCATTGGAAAGATAATCGCCTAACCTTTCCAACAGTGTAAGTCTTGGGGATCTGAAAAAGAAAAAAAAAAGTTAATTTTTCCTCCCCCCCCAAAAAAAATTAAAAAATTAAAAAAATTAAAAAAAGCTTAGCACCCAGGTGGGAAAGTGCTTAGCACTCAAATGGTTAAAGAGTAGTGTCAGCACTTTTGAATATTTCGCCAGCATTCTTAACATTGCGTTGGATCCCTTTTGAATATATTAACGCCTTGCAGCACTTTCGAACATCAGTGGCTGTATGTGAGATCACAGGCTAAATGTTATAAGTTTGCATTTGGATGCTGCTTTAGTAGCACCTGAATGCAGAAGAAGGCTGCTGCCCATGCCGTTCAACTCTTTTCAGGACATCCAGAACTTAGTGTGTTGTACTTACACAAGAATAAATGCAGCTCCAAAAAGAGCAGAACAGCAGGAGTGGCCACCTTCTTCCGCATTCGGATGTTAACGTAGAAAAAAAGGTGTAACCTGGAGCTCCCAGAGATATGAGAGAAGCCTTCCATAGTATAGTAGGAAGTAGAGTAAAGTAAAGTTTCCCTTTCCAGCTAGCTCCATTACTTTCTATAGGACACATCTTGCCACTCACAGGAACTGCCCCTATGCTAAGATAATTCCATGAAGGCAGCCCTTGCGAAGGTCGGCGTGAAAAACTACATCAGAACTGGAAAAGCTTAGATAATCGGGCCCTCAGTAAGACCAGCTTGTTTAAAATGTTTACAGAATTTTCACATGAATTTCAAGAGAGCTTCGGACACACCCTGGGAACTTCTCTGTCCCTCCCACTTTCTGAAGTGAGAAAATACAAAGTGCAATGTTGTAAAAGATACACATAAATATACAAAGTATAATCTTATTTTGCTAAGGTAACACAAACTTTCAAACCATAATCATATTTTGTAAAATCACTGCTGGATCTCAATCTAAATGTATTAAAGTATAAAATAGAAAGTAGAAGGGGTAGAAAAGAGAGGCGCTTGTGTGTACCAGTATTGCAGATTAAACTGCTTATATTCACCCACAACAGGGTACTCACATTTTAGTGGAGCACTCAGACAGTGCTATCAGGCGCGGACTGGGTGATCAACAGCAACCCAGCTTGATGAACTTTCCACCGTGTGTACAGGAACACCTTTGGCTCTAATATCCTAGAGCTGGAATAGGTTGCCAACAAGAGAAGCTCCACAAGTCACAGGCAAGCTCACATTCTATTGGCTGAGGGTCTGGACAGGAGAGGGTCTACCGCTCACTTTTTCGAGCAATCATAATACCGGCGTTAGGAAAATCCCATTAAAAAAATAGGATACGCGGGGCGGAGCCTGGCCGTGCGGGTGAATGGCCGCTTGTGAGTGAAGCTCCGGCACCAGGGCTGCTCCTTTTGTAGGATACCTAGGGGACACAGACCTCAATCCCAATTTTAAAGTACGGACACTATGCGAGGACTCCACTGTCGTGACACGGGTAGTGGAGCATGAAGGATCCAACATAGTAGTGGATGCTGAACTGTCGCAGCGCTAATCAACGGACTTATCAAGCGGGGGACACAACACAGGGTAAGAGCAGACATAATGGTAGCTCCCCAACAGTACACTCTGTTTTAACCCGACCCGCTGCACTACACAACTAACGACCATACACACAAACAGCGGCCGCCTCTCATCACAGAGGAAACTAATAACGGGCCGACGCCATTGGGGCCTAGCCAGCATGGGACACTGACTATTCACAAGCAAAGGCAGGAGTTTTACTCATGGAGCGACAAAGCTTCTTAATAGCGGCAACTCAAAATCTGACACAGAGTGATATGTTACCTCTGCAAACCACAAATTGGTACTAAGATAATGCAGTAATTATACATATATGGCATAATATCTTACAGGGAAGCCCGGTTACTATCTCTACATCAAGGCGGGAAACAACTACTTAAGACAATCCCTCATTTTTGAGGGGCTGAGGGGACTATCAAAGAAAGTCTAATAAGTCGCAATTCAGCATTTCTATGGCATCTAAGCCCTTTCATAACTTCAGTATGGCCTCTAAATCTAAAACCAAAGCAGACAAGCTAACCAAATCCCAGACGCAGCTTACTACTTCAGTCAGTAACTTTTTTCACTGCCCTGCATTTACCCAAAGTGAGGGAGAAACACAGAACCATGGCTCAACAAATACAGAAATACCCACTACTCCAGCTGTGGATATGTCAGGAGCTTTTGCATCACAGATTAAGGCTGACATAGCTAAGTTACCCTCTAAAGCTGATTTTGACGCTCTTAAAGATCTCATAACAACAGATCTGGCCAATATGAAAAGGAATTTAAATGAAATGGGGCAGAGAATTGAATATGTGGAAGAAACACAAGAGACTATGAACACTCTATTTGATGAAGTGACTACTCAAACTAATGTACACCAAGCCCAGATGGAATCCTTACAAGAAAAAATAGAGGAGTTAGATAACAGAGGGCGTCGCAATAATTTGAGGATTAGGGGCATCCCTGAGTCCGTTACACATGTGGACATTCCTAGTTATTTGCAGGGCCTGTTTAAATTTCTTATGAAAGATCAATCCATGCCTGACTTAGAGCTTGATAGAGCACACAGAGCCTTGAGGCCCCCTCCCCCTCCAAATGCCCCGCCGAGAGACATAATTCTAAGGTTCCTGCGGTACGCTGAGAAAGAAAAAATTTGGCAGGCAGCACGCACCACTCCTAATATCCAATATGTTGATCATAAGCTTCAAATATACTTGGACCTCAGTCCATCTACTATACAAAAGAGAAGAGAGGTGCGGTTCATCACTAAAGTACTACAGGAACACCGTATAAGATACAGATGGGGCTTCCCTTTCAGTCTGATAGTGACCCATGAAGGGCATACAACCATATATAAATCTGAACAAGATCTACCCGCTTTGGCAGAAGAATTGAAACTCACATTTCGCCAGCCACATCAATCAGATGTGGGACCAGAAGATACCAGACAAAACTCACAACGCCAACCCAGGCAGGACTCACTGCAGAGATGGATTAAAGTTCCACCAAAAAGAAAGAAGATTAAGGAACCAGATACTCTGGTTGGATCTACTATGGAGGCAGAAACATGAGCTCACGGCCTTCACGAACTGAACACGTAATGGGTGAGATCATTCTTAATTGTTGTTTTTCCTGCTTAGAGACATAGACACTACTAGGAGCGCTGGCGTGCTCCCTGTTATGAACAATGAGTTATCTGGGCCACCTCTTTATTTTTGGTTTACACTGACTATAACCCCCCAGGTGCCCGGCTGAGGACGGAACTGGACTCTGTTTGAACTATATGAGCACAGGGAGCACGCCATACTAGCTCCCTCGAATGAGAGTTAAACTTGTGACCATGCTCAATGTAAATGTATATGCACTTGTTTTTGCTTGTTTCGGCATACCCCTAGGTTAACAGAAATCTAGAAGCTTAAAATGATTAAGGAGTAGTCCTGGTCATACTCCCCAATCCTATGTGTGCTTCGAGAGATAGTTCTCTCGAAGGGGCAAGGTTCTTTGTTATTGTTTACTGTTTTTCATGCTTTAATATTAGTTTAAAAATTAATGTTAAGTGTTTTGGAATAACTCAGTCGGAACAAAAAGGTATATGCTTGGATGTTAAACCAACAGAAGGGTTGGTTCGGGACTATATGCAATGTTATATGTTTGTACCACTTCATGGGAATAACACACTCTCTGGTAGGGCAAAATCAAATAGATTAACTCCACCCAAAATATTCATGGCAGGTGGAGGAGGAGGTTATAGTTATAATGTCGCACATCACTAGTAATCTTCACCTCCTCTCAACTAATGCAAAGGGACTTAATAGCCAATACAAGAGAAAACTAGCTTTGAGGGACCTCAGACAGAAAAAAGGAGAGGTGATATTTATACAAGAGACACATTTCATCAGGGGAAAGGAACCCAAGACTTTTTCTTATAAATTCGGGGAATCATACTATGCTTCCAACCTCACCAAAACGAACGGAGTGGCTATTTTAATTAAGAGGGGTATTCCGTTCATTCTAACCAGAAAATTTGCAGATAAACAGGGACGCTACCTTATTCTGATAGGGAAACTTTATAACTCAGTAGTCACCATGGTGAACATCTATGCTCCCAACTTAAAACAGGATATATTCTTTAAACTACTCTCTAATCTATTATTGGAAGTAGCCAAGGGGCCGGTAATCATGGGAGGGGACTTTAATATTACAATGAACCCTATACTCGATAACTCCAACCACACCTCCTCTACCCCGCTGTCAGGTTTACTGATAACTAGATCTTAATATATATATGTAACATAGAGGATTAAGGATCACAACTGCTAGGAAGTCATATAAAATATAGATTGTTTTGCATATGTGATAGTTGAAAGAACATATGGAATACCTGCGCAACAATGTAATACAAATAATCACTCCATGCAATGTTTAATATACAGGTGCAGTTAGCAGTTACACCCTATGGCTGCCACATGTGTCAGGCATAACACTGTGAATAAAAAATAAGCAGCAGGGGTAAATGCTGACTATCCTGAGGTAAAGAGTAATATGAACAAAAACAGGGTAAGTACAAATATATTTGTCAAAAAATGAATCACAGGAGATAGCCCAGAGAGAGGTCAGAGACCAGCATAAATTAGGCGAAGGTTTAACAGCATGAAAACTCAATATACAGGTATAAGGGAGAAAGAGACTTGCTGCGGTATAAGTAATAATACTGGCCCAGAGGAGATCCAGAGAACCAGGCTTACCCAGCAGGAGAGTAAAGTGAGAAGCGCAAAATCCAGGGAGCAAACAGGCTTCAAGCCGGGTGCCAGAGGTAGAGAGTCGCAGCCGGCGATGACGTCACCGCGTTCCGGTAGTGAGAGCTGCAGGAAGGTAGATAGGGAGAGCAGAAGGCTCACAGGAAAAAACAAAGTCCCGGTTAGCAGAGCAGGAGACGTAGCAGGCTAAGGTTGCAAGGTAAGGTTACTCAGAGTCCTTAAGGTCAGCAAATAATAGGCAACAATAAAAAGGATATAGACTGCGGTAGTAGGTATTGGCAACAGGATGATACGAACAGCGTTCACACTGGTGCAATAGGCTCAGAGAACAGTCAGAATAGGAAACTGCAATACTAAGCAATATGCTGTAATAAGGAGGAGCCTTATATAGGGAGAGGATTAGGAAATGTGCAGGTCTTAAAGGCACAGTGTAAGGCAAGGTCACTGAAGTGAGAAGGTGATACTTGACAGAATCCCCCCGTCAAGGAGCCACTCCGGGGCTCAAGGCTTCGGCCGATCCAGATGACGCTGATGGAATATAGAGAGCAAACGTGGAGCAGAGATGTTGGTAGCTGGCTCCCAGGAGTCCTCGTCATGAGAGTAACCCTTCCAATGAATGAGATACTCCAATTTACCTCTGCGGATACGTGAGTCCAGTACAGAACGTACCTCATACTCCAAGGTAGGATCAACGGAGACTGGCATTGTAGTTATGGAAGTTCCGGAGTCTCTAAGATCCCGGTAAGGTTTAATAAGGGAGACGTGGAATGTAGGATGTATCTTGAGGGAGTAAGGTAGTTTGAGACGAACAGCGTTTGCGTTGATGATACGTGATACTGGGTATGGACCAACAAAGAGAGGAGACATTTTCCTAGATGGAGTATTGAGTCGTAAATGTTTGGTGGAGAGCCAAACAAGATCCCCTTCATTATAGGCGGGAGGGGGACGTCTACGCCTATCGTAATACTTTTTGTGTGCTTCTTTTGCGGTGATAATAGCGGATTCAATGCTCTGGAAGTTAGAAGAGATGCTGTTAGATAACTCAGAAACACTGGGCGAAGAAATGTTGGATGGTTCAAAGAGATGAAAAACTGGATGGAATCCATAATTCGCAAAAAATGGAGTAATTCCAGTAGTGGAATGGATGGTGTTGTTATAGCAAAATTCAGCATAGGGGAGGTAGTCAGACCAAGAAGTTTGATCGGTGGAGCAGTACAGTCTTAGAAATTGTTCCAGCCACTGATTGCATCTCTCGGTCTGGCCGTTACATTGAGGGTGGTAAGCAGTAGTCAATTTCCTTTCAACAGAGAAAGTCTTGCAAAATTGGTACCAAAGTTTACTAGAGAATTGGGTCCCTCTATCACTTAGTATGGAGATGGGTAAGCCATGCAATTTAATAACGTGTTTGATAAGTAGTTGTACGGTCTCCAATGCAGTAGGGAGTTTGGAGTAGGGGATGAAATGACACATCTTTGTGAAGAGGTCTACAACAACTAGAATAGTATTGTTCTTAGAAGATAGGGGGAGAGCCACGATGAAATCTAAAGCGATCTCAGACCAAGGCTTCTTTGGTGTAGGTAAAGGTAGTAGGAGACCATAAGGAGCTTGTTTATCTTTTTTGGAAATGGTACAGGTAGGACAGGAGTACACATAGTTCTTAACATCAGATGAAATAGTTGGCCACCAGTGATTTCTTTTTGCCAGTTCTAGAGTCTTATGAAGACCTGAATGGCCAGCTAGAAGAGAGTCATGAACAGATCGGAGAAACGAGGGTCTGAGAGTAGGTGGAACGTATACTTTAGTATCATGAGAATATAACCCTTGTGCGTTGATTTGGAGAAGTTCTGTAGGTTTCGTTAGATCTTTAGTTTGTTCCCTTTTTAGAATGGGAGAGATATCAGCTGCGAAAGAAATGAAATTCTCTTCTGGTATCACTGAGCGAACTGTTGGTGGAGATGTAGAATGATTACTGATTCTTGAGAGCGCATCTGCCTTTTGGTTCTTACCTGCTGAACGATAAGTGATCAGGAAATTAAAGCGAGAAAAAAAAAGATTCCAGCGTACCTGTCTAGCTGACAACGTTCTAGTAGATTTCAAATACTGGAGATTTCTATGATCCGTGTATATGAGAGTTGGTATCGAAGTTCCTTCGAGGAGGTGTCGCCAATGTTCTAAAGAAAGTTTGATGGCTAAAAGTTCTTTGTCACCTATAGGGTAATTTTGTTCGGCAGAATTTAGAGTCCTTGAGTAAAAGGCGACAGGATGGAGTGGTTTTGTTAAACTCTCTCTTTGTGAGAGGACTGCACCGATAGCATGGTTGGAAGCATCAACCTCCAAAACAAACTGCAAATTAGAGTCAGGGAAACGGAGTATCGGAGCAGAAGTGAACATTTGTTTGAACAAGTCAAAGGCAGACTGGGCATCATGAGTCCACTTAAATGGTGTGTTACCTTTAGTGAGGGAAGTGAGGGGTTGAGCTATCTTAGAGAAGTTTTTAATACATTTGCGGTAAAAATTCGCAAAACCGAGAAAGGATTGGACCTGCCGTATGGTTTTGGGTATGGGCCAATTCAAGACTGCTTCAACCTTTTTGTCCTCCATAGAAATACCAGTGGGGGAAATTTCGTAACCCTAGAAGGATATACGCTGAGTGTTAAAGAGACATTTTTCAGCCTTGGCAAATAGGTGGTTACCCCTAAGTCTAGATAGTACTTGTCTGACATGTGATATGTGTTGTTCGTATGTCTTGGAGTAAATTAGAATATCATCAAGATATATGACGACGAAGACATCTAATATGTCTCTGAAAATGTCGTTGATGAGGTGCTGAAAGGTTGCGGGCGCATTACATAACCCGAAAGGCATAACGACATACTCGAACAAACCATAGCGTGTTCGGAATGCCGTGAGCCACTCATCCCCAGCTCTAATACGAATGAGGTTGTAGGCACCCCTTAAATCCAATTTGGTAAAAAACACTGCTCCCTCCAATCTCTCTATCAACTCGGGTATAAGAGGTAAGGGGTAACGGTTTTTAATTGTGATCTTGTTTAATTGTCGATAATCGACAATGGGTCTAAGTGAACCATCCTTATTTTTTACGAAAAAAATTCCTGCACTAGCGGGTGAAGTAGAGGGGCGGATGAAACCTCTTTTGAGGTTTTCATCTAAGTAACACTTTAGATGTGTGAGTTCTGGATTGGAAAGTGGATAGATATGTCCTGTAGGGATTTCGGATCCTGGTATGATCTCTATCGGACAATCATACTTTCTATGAGGTGGTAAATTTTCTGATTCTACTTTACTAAAAACATCAGCAAAGTCCTGGTAAACATCAGGAAGCTGGAGAACGTAAGGAAGTTCAGATGTCTGTAAAACAGTAGCAGGAAAACAAGTAGAGAGACAGAATTTTGAATTAAAAGTAAGAGTCAGACTGGACCAATCTATTTGGGGATTATGAGAATGGAGCCAGTTTATACCTAGAACAATAGGTGAAATAGGTGAAGGGATGATATCAAATGTTATATATTCCCTATGATGATCAGTGGAAGAGACAAGTAAAGGAATGGTCTGATATTCCACAGGACCATTTGGGATAGGATTACCATCAATTCCCCTTAATAAAACAGGAGACTTCTTTTTGACTATAGGTATTTTATTTATATGGGTAAACACACTATCTATATATGATGCTGTGGCTCCCGAATCAATGATCGCGGAAGCCATGACCCGGTGAGAATCCCACTGTAAAAGAAGAGAGAGGTGTAAGTAAGGAGTAGGCAAATGCTGAGTGGTACAACAAAAAGGTTGAATGGAAGTCTTACCCTTATTTTGTTTCTGCAGGGAAGGACAATCTTTAACGGTATGAGTCTCAGAAGCGCAATACAAGCATAAGTTGTTAGACCTTCTCCTGTTCTTTTCCTCAGGTGAGAGTGGGCCTTTGATGAAGCCTATATCCATAGGTTCGGGTGTGGACTTGCTCACAGGAGGAATATTATGTTTTTTAGGGAAATTATCATGATAGGAGCGCTCCTGTTGTCTCTCCCTGAGACGCCTATCAATGGTAATGCTAAGTGTCATTAATTCCTCAAGAGTCTGGGGTAACTCAGAACGTGAGAGCTCATCTTTTATGCCTTCTGAGAGTCCCAACCTAAACTCGTTTCTTAGTGACAGATTGTTCCACTGTGTGTCCTTGGCCCATCTTTTAAACTCAGTGATATAGTCTTCAACTAATCTTTTTTTTTGTTTAAGGCTTCTCATTGCGTTCTCTGCGGTAATTTGCTTGTATGGGTCCTCATACAGCTGTCCCATAGCAGTAAAGAAATTCTCCAATGAATTTAGTATCTCATCATTATTTTCAAAATAGGAGTTAGCCCAGGTGCGTGGCTCACCCCTTAGATAGGAGATAACTGTGAGTACTCGTGCTCTGTCATTTGGGTAAGTATGAGGTTTCAGAGAAAATAAGAGGAGACAGGCATTCTTAAAGTCTCTGTATTGAGACCTGTCACCACTAAACTTCTCTGGGGTGCTAACCTGCGGTTCACATATGGGCACCCTTTTATCCACAACATCCCTGATGTATGATTTCAAAGTGTCGTTTTCGACCTTTAGGGAATTTAGAGCATCAGTGAGCAAATCAACCCTCTGTGTAAGGTTCTGTAGATGAGTGTTCATCCCAGCTGGATCCATTGGTAAGGCTTAGTATTATATGTCAGGTTTACTGATAACTAGATCTTAATATATATATGTAACATAGAGGATTAAGGATCACAACTGCTAGGAAGTCATATAAAATATAGATTGTTTTGCATATGTGATAGTTGAAAGAACATATGGAATACCTGCGCAACAATGTAATACAAATAATCACTCCATGCAATGTTTAATATACAGGTGCAGTTAGCAGTTACACCCTATGGCTGCCACATGTGTCAGGCATAACACTGTGAATAAAAAATAAGCAGCAGGGGTAAATGCTGACTATCCTGAGGTAAAGAGTAATATGAACAAAAACAGGGTAAGTACAAATATATTAGAATCACAGGAGATAGCCCAGAGAGAGGTCAGAGACCAGCATAAATTAGGTGAAGGTTTAACAGCGTGAAAACTCAATATACAGGTATGAGGGAGAAAGAGACTTGCTGCGGTATAAGTAATAATACTGGCCCAGAGGAGATCCAGAGAACCAGGCTTACCCAGCAGGAGAGTAAAGTGAGAAGCGCAAAATCCAGGGAGCAAACAGGCTTCAGGCCGGGTGCCAGAGGTAGAGAGTCGCAGCCGGCGATGACGTCACCGCGTTCCGGTAGTGAGAGCTGCAGGAAGGTAGATAGGGAGAGCAGAAGGCTCACAGGAAAAAACAAAGTCCCGGTTAGCAGAGCAGGAGACGTAGCAGGCTAAGGTTGCAAGGTAAGGTTACTCAGAGTCCTTAAGGTCAGCAAATAATAGGCAACAATAAAAAGGATATAGACTGCGGTAGTAGGTATTGGCAACAGGATGATATGAACAGCGTTCACACTGGTGCAATAGGCTCAGAGAACAGTCAGAATAGGAAACTGCAATACTAAGCAATATGCTGTAATAAGGAGGAGCCTTATATAGGGAGAGGATTAGGAAATGTGCAGGTCTTAAAGGCACAGTGTAAGGCAAGGTCACTGAAGTGAGAAGGTGATACTTGACACCCGCATCATGTGATTAACTCTGTCAAATCACACCTGAGGGACCTAGCTCTGCACGATGCTTGGAGAGTGTTATACCCAGACAGGAAAGAATACACTTTTTTTTCTAATCCTCACCAGAGACACTCGCGGATTGACTATATTATGGTGGATGTCACTAACTTAACAAGGGTCAAGAGGTTAAGAATTCTCCCAAATTATTGGTCTGATCATTCCGTAATTAGTCGTGAGTTTCATTGGCCGCACATTCCCCGTAGACAGTTCGCTTGGAGACTCGAGGAGGGGGTTTTAGAGGACCCAATCTCTTTCCAATGAATAGAAAACACATTGAAGGAATATTTTAATATTAATATGGCCACCACCCCTAAGACAGACATTAGAACGGTATGGGAGGCCCATAAGACAGTAATACGGGGCGAACTCATAAGTATCCAATCCCACCAAACCAAACAAGCAAATAGGGCCCTCAACGATTTATTGCAGCAGCTAGAGACCTTGGAAAAACAAAGGGAGACAAATGCTTCAGACAGCTCTACAGCAGAATTTAACAGAATGTAGGGATAAGATTAATTCACTTATGGGGAAGGAATGTAGAAGACAGGCGCTCAGACTGCGACAAAAATATTACGAGGGAGACAATAAATGTGGTTCAATTTTAGCCAGGAAATTAAAAAGGAAAATTAACAGGAATTACATTCTGACACTTAACAATAGTCACAATAAGGAAGTGCATACCTCAGAACAAATAGCAGAAACCTTTAGGGCTTACTATGAACAGTTGTACAATATAGACAGTGACTTTGACAACCCAGCTGACCAGGAGAGATACATACAGGACTATTTGAATAATATCCCTTTGCCACGACTAACAGAGGATCAGAATAAAACCCTCAAAGCTCCGATAACTTTCGGAGAGATTAAAGAGGTAATCACCCAACTCCCAACAAACAAAGCCCCAGGGCCTGATGGCTATACCAACACTTATTTTAAGAAGTTTAGAGACATATTGATCCCGCACATGATGTCCCTATTCAATGATATCACAGAGAAGGTACCATTTCCTGAGAGGAATCTAGAAGCATATATTACGGTAATCCCAAAACAGGGCAAACCACCAGATAGACCCGAGAACTTTCGCCCAATCTCGCTGCTGAATACTGATCTGAAAATATACTCAAAGATTTTAGCAAATAGGTTAGGATTAGTTTTGACTTCAATTATCTGTAATGACCAAGTGGGTTTTATTCAAGCTCGAGAGGCAAAGGATAACACAGTCAGGGCTATACACCTCATCAATTATGTTCAAAATAATAAACTCCCAACAGTAGTGGTCTCCACTGACGCGGAGAAAGCTTTCGACCGCGTCAGCTGGCTTTTTCTAAGAAAGGTTCTCCAGAAATTTGGAGTATGTGACGCCTTTATATCGAAAGTGATGGCCCTGTACACTTCCCCTACAGCCAAAATTAGAGTGAACGGCATTTTCTCGGGGGTCCTACCTATTTCTAACGGGACTAGACAAGGGTGCCCTCTGTCACCCCTGCTGTTTGCATGCGTTGTAGAGGCACTGGCGGCAAAAATTAGATTAAACCCAGACATTTTAGGCATCAATATAGCAGAAAGTGAACATAAAACCTTATTATATGCAGACAATGTTTTATTCTTTTTAACCTCCCCGGTCGAGTCGATTCCCCAACTGCTAGAAGAATTAGATAATTTCCATATGGCATCCAATTTTATGATTAATAAAAGCAAATCCGAAATGTTACCTTTACAATGTGAGGGGCACCTTCTGGAGTTGATACAAGAAATTTGTCCGTTCCGAACTCAGAAAAATAGCTTAAAATATTTAGGGATCAAACTAGCTTCGTCCGTCCAGGAGATGTTCGCGTTAAATTACAAAACTCTACAGAGAGCTCTAGTAGCAGACATGTCCTCGTGGCGCTCCCGACATATAACCTGGTTAGGTAGAATTAATACCATAAAAATGAACGTCCTGCCACGTATACTATATGTGCTCCAGACGGTGCCCATTCCCCTTCCCTTGAATTTCCTAACTAACCTTCAAAATGTAATATTTGACTACATATGGGACAGAAGAAAAGCGAGAATAAATAAAAAACTTATGTGTATTCATATCAAAAATGGTGGGTTGGGAGTCCCTAATCTAAAGAAATATAGTCAGGCTGTCTTCTTACAAAGGGTGGTAGATTGGTTCACAAATTACGAGCATAAGGCATGGGTTAGGCTGGAACATGACCTTACAGAACAGAGACACCTGGGAACACTGTGCTGGCAGAGGCGGTCGACATTCTCAGATAAGATTTCCCAAAATACACCCATTTTAGAAACTTTTAAAACATGGGACAGGATCCTGATTGAATACCCACACATATCATCCAGGTTTTCACCGCTGACTCCTCTTACAGATAATGTAGACTTTGCACCAGGGGCTGGTCTGTTCAGACAATCCCTTACCATGCAGAATAAAAGAGTAATTTTGATGGCACACTTGGGTAACGAACATCACCTCTATACAAGTACAGAACTGACGGAGGCAGGGTTTCCTATATTCAACAATTGGTATACTTTAAGGCAATGCCATTATTACATCTACAAACATAAGGAGAGGAATAATCTTCTACGCACACTTACCCCGTTTGAGGCTCTATGCAACTCTACCTCACCCATTAGAAGAACCCTCTCTCTTACCTATTCCATTTTACAATCCTCAACAACTACACTGCATTACATAGACAGCTGGGAAAATGAACTTGAAATAGATTTGTCACATAAAGTCAGATCACAGATATTTTCGGCAGTAACTAAGGAATCTGCTTCTAGTAGGCTGATTGAGATGAACCTTAAATTAATTCAGAGGTGGTATCTCACACCCGTTAGAATTCACAAACTTTTTCCTAAAAGTAGCAAACTTTGCTGGAGATGTGGGGAACATCTGGGCACCATGTCACACATATGGTGGACCTGCCCCCTTATAGAAAAAGTCTGGGAAGAGATAGCTCGAGAAATGTCAAAGATGGTGGAAATTACATTACCAACAGACCCACTTATATGGTTATTCAATATCACACCACATAAGATTCCCAAAGACAAAAGGAATTTAATCTTTATAGGTAGTAATAGCATTAAAAAACTGGTGGTGGGGAGTTGGAAGAGCAGACTAGTACCGAATATTGCAAAGTGGTTAAACACTTTTAATCAGATCCTAGAACTTGAGGAATACACTTATTTAACCAATAAGAGATTAGACACATATGCCCAAATGAAGATGATGTGGAAGGAATATGTGAATTCTAGAACCCAGGCTCACAGACTCTACCTGGGGCCCAATTATAAGTTTCAAGCAGATAAATTGCGAGAGTTAAAATTCCGACACTGTTATTGTTATTGTTGTTGTTATTTGTTGTTTGTTATGTTATGATGTACTTTCCATTGTTAAAATGACAGCGGTACCCAATATTTACATGTAGTGCATCCCAGAAACGGAGGATTTTTTTTTTTGTTATTTTCTATCTCACTGAAAAACATGTATTATGCATTGTATGTAAATTTTCTCTAATACCTTAATAAAGCTGTCTTTAATTTAAAAAAAAAAAAAAAAAAAAAAAGATAGGATACGCAATTGACGTAAGGGGATTTGCGGTATGCGAAAATCGCGGAAAAAAGTGAGCAGTACACCTGTACCTGCCAGACTCGTAATACCAGCGGGCGTTAAAAAGCAGCGTTGGGACCCCTCAACGCTGCTTTTTTTTTTTTTTTTTTTTTTAAATGATGGCTATTCTGATGGTTTTATTAATTGTTATTACATGTTTTTGTTTTGTTTTTTTTTAATTAATTTTTATTCGGTTTTAGAATAAGAGGTAACATTTGGGGACACGCAGGACCCCTGATCTAACATACACAAACAAAAGGATCGGACACGCAGGTCCGGTTGCAATAGCTGTTCAAACATTGATATATCGTAGATAAATTGCAGGGAAAGGTAACACTTGGGGACACACAGGACCCCTGTTCAAACATACACAAACAAAAGGATCGAACACGCAGGTCCAATTGCAATAGCTGTTCAAACATTGATATATCATAAGTAAATTGCAGGGATATGTGGTGAAAATAATTCACCAAGGTGGAACCCTAGTATGGGCTCTAGAAATAAGGGGGGGGGGGGTCTGCCAACGTCTTGAAGTGTAGGTAACAAAGAATTCCAGGGACAAGTAAGATGCATATTGTATCTAGTACACTCTGTACCTAACCCTCATTGTGCCTAGCACCCACTGCACCTAGTCCTCATTACAACTAGCACACACCATACCCAACACGCATTGTACCCAGCACACGCTGTACTCAACACAAGCCATACCCAGCACACACAATTCCCAGCACACAATATACCTAGCACACACTGTACTTAACACATATTGTACCTAACACACACTGTACTCAGCACACACTGTACCCAGCACGCACCGTACCTAACACTCATTGCACCTAGCACTCAATGTAACTAACATATGCTGTATCCAGCACACGCTATGCTTAGCACACATTGTACCTAGCACACATTGTACCTAGCACACATTGTACCTAGCACACATGGTACCTAGCACACATGGTACCTAGCACACATGGTACCTAACACACATGGTACCTAGCACACATGGTACCTAGCACACATGGTACCTAGCACACATTGTACCTAGCACACATTGTACCTAGCACACATTGTACCTAGCACACACTGTACCTAGCACACACTGTACCTAGCACACATGGTACCTAGCACACATGGCACCTAGCACACATGGTACCTAGCACACATGATACCTAGAACCCATTGTACCTAGCTCACACCGTACCTAGCACACGCCGTACCCGACATCCACCTTGCCTAGCACGTGCAGTACCTAGAACACAGTGAACCTAGCACACATAGTACCCAGTACCTAGCACACACTGTACCTAGCACACATTGTACCTAGCACACATTGTACCTAGCACACATTGTACCTAGCACACATCGTACCTAGCACACATCGTACCTAGCACCCATCGTACCTAGCACACATCGTACCTAGCACACATAGTACCTAGCACACATAGTACCCGGCACCCACCTTGTCTAGCACACGCAGTACCTAGCACACATTGTACCTAACGCACGCTGCATCCAGTACACGCTGTACCTAGCACACATTGTACCTAGCACACATTGTACCTAGCACACATTGTACCTAGCACACATTATACCTAGCACACATAGTACCTAGCTCACATTGTACCTAGCACACGCCGTACCTGGCACCCCCCCTTGCCTAGCACACGCAGTACCTAGCACACATTGAACCTAGCACACATTGTACCTAACGCACGCTGCATCCAGTACACGCTGTACCTAGCACACATTGTACCTAGCACACATTATACCTAGCACACATAGTACCTAGCTCACATTGTACCAAGCACACGCCGTACCTGGCACCCCCCTTGCCTAGCACACGCAGTACCTAGCACACATTGAAACTAGCACACATTGTACCTAACGCACGCTGCATCCAGAACACGCTGTACCTAGCACACATCGTACCTAGCACACATTGTACCTAGCACACATAGTACCTAGCACACATAGTACTTAGCACACGTAGTACCTAGCACACGTAGTACCTAGCACACATAGTACCTATCACACATAGTACCTAGCTCACATTATACCTAGCACACGCCGTACCCGGCACCCCCCTTGCCTAGCACACGCAGTACCTAGCACACATTGAACCTAGCACACATTGTACCTAACGCACGTTGTATCCAGTACTCGCTGTACCTAGCACACATCGTACCTGGCACCCATTGTACTTAGCACATACAGTACCTAGCACACATAGTACTCAGTGCTCATAGTACCTAGCTCACACTGTACCTAGCACACATAGTACCCGGCACCCCCCCCCCTGCCTAGCACACGCAGTACCTAGCGCACATTGAACCTAGCACACATTGTATCTAACACACACAGTGCCCAACACATACTGCACACAAAGTACCCAACACACAAAGTACCCAACACACACAGTACCCAGCACACGCAGTGCCCAGCACACGCAGTGCCCAGCACACACAGTGCCCAGCACACATTGTACCTAGTACACACAATGCCCAGCACACACTACACACGTAGTGTCCAGCACACACAGTGCCCAGCACACACTGTACCTAGCACCCACCATACCTAGCTCACACCGTACCTAGCACACGCCGAACCCGGCACCCGCCTTTCCTAGCACACGCAGTACCTAGCACACAGTGAACCTAGCACAGCACACACAGCACCCAGCACAGACAGCACCCAGCACAGACAGCACCCAGCACAGACAGCACCCAGCACACACAGCACCCAGCACACTCAGCACCCAGCACACTCAGCACCCAGCACACTCAGCACCCAGCCCACACAGTACCCAGCACACACAGCACCAAGCACAAACAATGCCCAGCATACGCAGTACCAAACAGAAAGGACTATGACCTCAACCGCGGAGCATACACGATTGTCAGTACATAAAATTCTACCCATATATCAACATGGCAAACAGAACACCTAGAAAACAATTGGTATAATTAGAGCTCTCTTGTTCAGAGACCTTCTCTAAGCTTGAGTACAGCTGTTGCTGAGCACAATAATCTGTGAAGCCAAATTTAGAGTCACCTGTGAGTTGTTAGGGCAATGGGGAAAATTGACCATGAAGAGAAAAAATACCTACCACTATACAAAGAACCAACTTCATGGGAGTTAACCAACGATTTAGTGGTATGAAGACCCAAGGAGACATGTAGATAGCAATAGGTAGGAATTAGAGGCATTTATCATATCTCTAGACACATTACTAAAATAGGGCTAATGTGATAACTATATGAGAACAATATGTTAGGACAAGGATCAGTCTGATATTAACACAGTCCCAAGGCCAGAGATCTGTCTATATCACCCCTGGAATTTATGGAGGGATCGACAAAAGCACAATACAGAAGGGACCCTTAGAAAAAAATCCCATACCATTGGTCAGACACTCATCAAGCATTCCAGATATGTCCCTGTAAGAACATTCACATGTGAATAGACTGATATGTGTCAGAGGTATATCACTAACGTGTTAAAAGCAGCTGTTTCTCGAGGACCTTCAGTAGACTCTGCATAGTATGGCATGTATCCTCCATGATTCCTGCTCAATCATCGCCCCTCAACACCCAGGGGAGATTTTGTGGCGATGTATGGTGTCTTAAAGCCTTAGGACATGAGCTATGCGGCAGGGGCTCTTGTGTATGTCAAGGGAAAGATCTGTTAAAGTCCTCAAAACCTGATTACATGTGTCCGGTCCCTTACTCTTCTGAAAGCTTGTAGAGCGGGATTCAGAGAGCTATCCCTAAGTTAATATGCCCGATGTAGGGCCAGTAGTCAGGACGCCACTGCGTAGCGCTTCTGCAGCTTGCTGTATTTACTAATGCCGGCTGCCAGCCTAGGGCGTGTAGTAAGGGGCAATGGCGTCGTTCCATTTTTAGATATATTTAGTATAGGCTCTGATCCCCAGAAATAGCAGTTACCTGTTGTCACGCTGGTTCCAATATTTCCGTTCCTGGATGCCGGTATCGTACAATCTGCCCTTCAGAAGCTCCTGCAGGGTTGTTTACTGTATCTGCATAGGCGCACAGTTGTTGCAGGCAGGCCGTGTAGCTAGTTCAGGAACCGCAATATAAGCGGACAACAAAAAAAAACAAAGACCAGACCCCTCAGAGGTAGCAGGGACCGTCGTTGTAGAAGTCAACAATATTTTATCCCCTTTGCATAGTTCACTGCGCTCGGTGTATGCCCACATGTGGTGATCAAGGGAAATTGAGCGCCGCACAGCAATGTCTCCCAACTCAGCCCCAGTTCCTCTGCGGCCCCCTTCCTCATCTTTAGTGCTGATCACAGGTTAACCGCCCGATGTACCAATACACACCCCACATGTCTCTGTGAGTCCGCCACCTCCACTGAGCCCCCTGGGTTCCACGCTCCATGACTGGACCCATTAGCCCTCTCATTCAGGTGTTCATGTGTCGGATCTCCAGAAACGATGGTTCCACTCAATGCTGATAGACCGTTAGGCGTGCTAGCAGTGTGTGCCAGTGCCAAATTGACGATGACCCATCTAATTTGAAGGACAATTTTGGCCTCATGCACAGAGTTACGTGGCCATCTTGGCCCCTGACAGTTCCCTATCATTCAGTTTTGTAGGCTTTAAGATCATAGCTCCTTCTCAAGATTAGTGTCACAAATAATGCACCAGATGACCTAGGAGCCTTCTAAGGGTCAAAAGACATTAGTACTCCATGAGTTATTTTTACCAGCAACCATAAAATTCTAGCGTGCTTGCTATATGTTCCTGGAGCTCTAACAAAACACGTCCATTTTCCTCGGCTGTTGGCTCCGCCCCTCAACGCTGCTTTTTAAGGCTAACGCAAGACTTGTAATCTAGGCAAATGTGATTGATCTACAAAATGAATAAAGTAAGTCAGACCATTATGTCTATATATTAGGAATAAAATTATATACATTACTATTTAAGTGGTAAAAATAAAATTAAACCATTTAGTTTTCATATTAAATTAACCATTTTAACATCTTACAAAACCCATCTAGGAGATCTCTGCTGTTAAAAACAATAATAAAGCTGTAAAATTAAATGAGCATTTCAGTCCATTTTTTCTCATTAACGAACAAAGTTTTTGGCAGTAGGATTGTTAATTAAGCAACATCTGCTCTTCGCAAGGCCTGGCTCAAAATAGCCACATGGAAAATGTAATGGGATTAAAATGTATCAGAGGATTACAAGAACATTGTTGGGATTAGGGACTGCTTCTCTATAATACCAGATAGTTTAGGTGCCTCAGATGAGTATTTAAGTGCAAAAAGGTTTTTGGATAACATACCAATTTTACTTGTTATACTAACTATATGCATAGCTAAGTTAGGGTTAAATATTATTGTATTATATTGAAAATGTTACCTTTATTTATTATATTACTATCAAAAAATCCACATAGATTTGATGCCAAAATTAGCAAGAAGCTTTTCACCACTATGTAGTCTAATTAAGTAATAGTTGGCATTATGGTAGATAAGAAAAAATAGCAATGTAAACATGCCTGTTATCTTTACATCAATCAAAACAGTGATTTTAATAGGATAATGCTCAAATACCCAAAATATGGCAACAAAGGTGCTTGCATTTATTTTAATAACTGTTCCACTTACGCAAGCAGATCTGAATAAAAGAACGCTTTAACTTGATAGTAGGAAGACAGCATCTGCTCACATTTTTCTTGGGAACAATACTAACTAGTTGGAAGAAATACTGTCCATGCTAAATAAAACACATTTTGCATAAATAATCATGCAGCATAATTAAGAAACTAAAGCTGATTACTTATGTGTATATATGTAGATATGTGTACACATACATACAGTACATACCTGTACATACTGTATATATACACATATATACTTACACACATTGGGCAAGATTGGTGAGTGAATTTTTTTTTTAACTGGCGTGCAAACTTCGCCAGAAGTAAGCTTTAAACACAGGCGGATTAGAAAGCATATTAAAAGTGGAAAGTAAAAAGTTTGCGCACAAGCAAAACCTGATGAGAGCTACATTTAAGACTTCATATATAGCGACCGCGTTAACTTTTCCTCCCCATAGATATTATATATATACAGTATATACAGTATTTATATTTAGAAATACAAAGAACGTTTTCTTCTAAGTGAAGATAATTGGAATGTAAAATATTTAGCATAGTATACACATTAAAAAACAGAACATGGTTTTTATAGTGCATGCTATAAAAGTCTACGGAGAGAGGGATTTAGCGCTGCTGATAGATCAGACTTCCAGATCGTAGCACATCTGAGGCTTTCGCTTGACGGTAAACTTTTTTCTTTCAATTTGTAATATGAGTGCAAAAATAGGATCCCTTTTTGTGTGGTGTTAGCTCCACAGTGATTTTATCCCCTGCTGGCTCTGACCCAGCTGTCTGACTAGAGCTGTTGAGTGGCTCAAAAGCAATTACTGCTTGGGACCTGCATATCTCTTTGTGCAAAAACATAAAGTTGCAGAGTCGCTATTGATAAAATGTCCTTTTGGAGCAGTCATTTTACCACTATAATGGCCCTTTAATAATAAAATGAAATTGTGAGAATAACGTCTGCGGATTATATTTCATTAGTACAATTGACTTAAATTTTACTGCTTCCTACAAATATGTGCAGCAAGATTTTTACGCGTTATCAAAAAGGTGTTTTAAAAAAAAAAAAAAAACCTGCTTTAAAAATGATAATGTTACATAAATGATATGGAAATGTTTGCACATAAGACACAATCATTTTTATACGTATATTCACGGTGGTTATACCATATTTTTGGAGTAAATATGTTTTCCCGAAACCTTTGGTTGGCTCCCCCTCCACCCTACATCTTTCTGCCAAATTTAGTTTATATGCAGCAAACCTAGGAGCAAGAGAGAATAATGATAAAGAGAATCCTGACCGTATACAACGCACATAAACAGATGATTAATAGGAAACTTTATGTATAAAGAAACTGATTTATTTACAATTAATTTTACCTTCCTTTCATAATCTGATACAATATTCAGAACTAGCAAAATCTTACAAGAAATAAGGAGCCATAGCAAAACCGTTTGCCTTATGATGTGAAGCCTTTAAGACGCTGCTTATGAAAGGGAAATGAAACCAAAAATTTTTCTTTTGTCAGAGCATAGAATTTAAAAAAAAAGTTTCCAATTTACTTCTATAATCAGATTTGCTTTGTTCCCATGACAATCTTTGTTAATGAAATACTTAGGTAGGTGTCTGGTGCACTACAGGGCAGGAAATAGTGCTGCCATTTAGTGCTCTTGCAAATGGATAACATTCTTGCAAAACTGCTGCCATATAGTGATCCAGAAATGGGCCGGCTCCTAAGCTTACATCCCTGCTTTTCAACAAAAGATTTCCAGAAAGCAAACAAAAATGTATAATAGAAGTAAACTAGAAAGTTATTTAAAATCACATGCTCTATCTGAATCATGATATATATAGTTTTTTTTTATTTCAGATCCCTTTAAACAGAAAAACATTTGAAAAAACAATCCAGGGACACTTTCAAGCAAAGCAATCAAGTAAGTTGGTTATTGGAATATCGACTACGCCCACCTGCGGCTTCCACCACTAAATACCCAATACAAATTGCAAATATTAAGTGCCAGATTATAAGTGGAGCGCAAAATATCGCTAAAGCAATATTTGCGCTCCACTTTGTAATACCGGCCCACGCAAATGTGCGTTGGTATTACGAGTTAGGTGCTACTTTTTTTTCCCCTAAAAAAATAAAAGACTTTATTTTGGGGGCAATTGGGGACATTTAGGCCTAGATTTGGAGTTTTGTCGGTAACGACCCGAAAAACTAACGCCGGCTTTTTTCTGGCCGCACCATAAAAATAACTCTGGTATCGAGAGTCCACATAAAGGCTGCGTTAGGCTCCAAAAAAGGAGCGTAGAGCATTTTTAACGCAGCTTCAACTCTCGATACCAGAGTTGCTTACGGACGCGGCCAGCCTCAAAAACGTGCTCGTGCACGATTCCCCCATAGGAAACAATGGGGCTGTTTGAGCTGAAAAAAAACCAAACACCTGCAAAAAAGCCGCGTTCAGCTCCTAACGCAGCCCCATTGTTTGCTATGCGGTAACCCTTCCTACGTCTGCACTTAACACTCTAACATGTACCCCGAGTCTAAACACCCCTAACCTTACACTTATTAACCCCTAATCTGCCGCCCCCGCTATCGCTGACCCCTGCATATTATTATTAACCCCTAATCTGCCGCTCCGTAAACCGCCGCTACTTACATTATCCCTATGTACCCCTAATCTGCTGCCCCTAACACCGCCGACCCCTATATTATATTTATTAACCCCTAATCTGCCCCCCACAACGTCGCCTCCACCTGCCTACACTTATTAACCCCTAATCTGCCGACCGGACCTGAGCGCTACTATAATAAAGTTATTAACCCCTAATCCGCCTCACTAACCCTATAATAAATAGTATTAACCCCTAATCTGCCCTCCCTAACATCGCCGACACCTAACTTCAATTATTAACCCCTAATCTGCCGACCGAATCTCGCCGCTATTCTAATAAATGTATTAACCCCTAAAGCTAAGTCTAACCCTAATACTAACACCCCCCTAAGTTAAATATAATTTAAATCTAACAAAATTAATTAACTCTTATTAAATAAATTATTCCAATTTAAAGCTAAATACTTACCTGTAAAATAAATCCTAATATAGCTACAATATAAATTATAATTATATTATAGCTATTATAGCTATTTTAGTTATTTAAATACAATTAAATAAACTAGCTAAAGTACAAAAAATAAAAAAGAAATAAGATACAAAAAAAAAAAAAATATTTACAAACATAAGAAAAATATTACAACAATTTTAAACTAATTACACCTACTCTAAGCCCCCTAATAAAATAACAAAGCCCCCCAAAATAAAAAAAATGCCCTACCCTATTCTAAATTACTAAAGTTCAAAGCTCTTTTACCTTACCAGCCCTGAACAGGGCCCTTTGTGGGGCATGCCCCAAGAAATTCAGCTCTTTTGCCTGTAAAAAAAAACATACAATACCCCCCCAACATTACAACCCACCACCCACATACCCCTAATCTAACCCAAACCCCCCTTAAATAAACCTAACACTAAGCCCCTGAAGATCATCCTACCTTGTCTTCACCATACCAGGTTCACCGATCGGTCCAGAAGAGCTCCTCCGATGTCCTGATCCAAGCCCAAGCGTATTGAACTTGATTCTGATTGGCTGATTCCATCAGCCAATCAGAATATTCCTACCTTAATTCCGATTGGCTGATAGAATCCTATCAGCCAATCGGAATTCGAGGGACGCCATCTTGGATGATGTCATTTAAAGGAACCGTCATTCGTCGTTCAGTCGTCGGCCAGGATGGATGTTCCGCGGTGGAGGTCTTCAGGATGCTGCCGCTTCGCTCCGGATGGATGCCGCTTGGATGAAGACTTCAATCGGATGGAAGACCTCTTCTGGCCCGCTTGGATGAAGACTTCAGCCGGATCATGGACCTCTTCAGCCCCCCGCTTGGGCTTGGATCAGGACATCGGAGGAGCTCTTCTGGACCGATCGGTGAACCTGGTATGGTGAAGACAAGGTAGGATGATCTTCAGGGGCTTAGTGTTAGGTTTATTTAAGGGGGGTTTGGGTTAGATTAGGGGTATGTGGGTGGTGGGTTGTAATGTTGGGGGGGTATTGTATGTTTTTTTTTACAGGCAAAAGAGCTGAATTTCTTGGGGCATGCCCCGCAAAGGGCCCTGTTCAGGGCTGGTAAGGTAAAAGAGCTTTGAACTTTAGTAATTTAGAATAGGGTAGGGCATTTTTTTATTTTGGGGGGCTTTGTTATTTTATTAGGGGGCTTAGAGTAGGTGTAATTAGTTTAAAATTGTTGTAATATTTTTCTTATGTTTGTAAATATTTTTTTATTTTTTGTAACTTAGTTCTTTTTTATTTTTTGTACTTTAGCTAGTTTATTTAATTGTATTTATTTGTAGCAATTGTATTTAATTAATTTATTGATAGTGTAGTGTTAGGTTAATTGTAGGTAATTGTAGGTAGTTTATTTAATTAATTTATTGATAGTCTAGTGTTAGGTTTATTTGTAACTTAGGTTAGGATTTCTTTTACAGGTAAATTTGTAATTATTTTAACTATTTTAGCTATTAAATAGTTCTTAACTATTTAATAGCTATTGTACCTGGTTAAAATAAATACAAAGTTACCTGTAAAATAAATATAAATCCTAAAATAGCTATAATATAATTATAATTTATATTGTAGCTATATTAGGATTTATTTTACAGGTAGGTATTTAGCTTTAAATAGGAATAATTTATTTAATAAGAGTTAATTAATTTCCTTAGATTTAAATTATATTTAACTTAGGGGGGTGTTAGTATTAGGGTTAGACTTAGCTTTAGGGGTTAATACATTTATTAGAATAGCGGCGAGATTCGGTCGGTAGATTAGGGGTTAATAATTGAAGTTAGGTGTCGGCGATGTTAGGGAGGGCAGATTAGGGGTTAATACTATTTATTATAGGGTTAGTGAGGCGGATTAGGGGTTAATAACTTTATTATAGTAGCGCTCAGGTCCGGTCGGCAGATTAGGGGTTAATAAGTGTAGGCAGGTGGAGGCGACGTTGTGGGGGGCAGATTAGGGGTTAATAAATATAATATAGGGGTCGGCGGTGTTAGGGGCAGCAGATTAGGGGTACATAAGGATAACGTAGGTGGCGGCGCTTTGCGGTCGGCAGATTAGGGGTTAATAAGTGTAGGCAGGTGGAGGCGACATTGAGGGCGGCAGATTAGGGGTTAATAAATATAATACAGGGGTCGGCGGTGTTAGGGGCAGCAGATTAGGGGTACATAAGGATAACGTAGGTGGCGGTCGGCAGATTAGGGGTTAAAAAAATTTTTTTCAAGTGTCGGCGATGTGGGGGGACCTCGGTTTAGGGTTACATAGGTAGTTTATGGGTGTTAGTGTACTTTAGAGCACAGTAGTTAAGAGCTTTATAAACCGGCGTTAGCCCAGAAAGCTCTTAACTACTGACTTTTTTCCTGCGGCTGGAGTTTTGTCGTTAGATGTCTAACGCTCACTTCAGAAACGACTCTAAATACCGGAGTTAGAAAAATCCCATTGAAAAGATAGGATACGCAATTTACGTAAGGGGATCTGCGGTATGGAAAAGTCGCGGCTGGAAAGTGAGCGTTAGACCCTATTTTGAGTGACTCCAAATACCGGCGGTAGCCTAAAACCAGCGTTAGGAGCCTCTAACGCTGGTTTTCACGGCAACGCCAAACTCTAAATCTAGGCCTTAGTAAATTAACCAGAGGTCTGATCTCTGGTTAATTTTCTGAGCACTAATTGCTATCACAGTAGCAATAACCATCAATTTGTAATGGTTATTTTACGTGCACCCGCAAACGGGAGAGTTTTATCCGTTTTCGGGCATGCAATAAATTTAATTTCCTTGCAGAAAGCAATAATTATGCAGTCAATAAGAAAATGAATATGAGCAGTTTTAGAAAAGATATAACACCACTGTAAATATAAGCAAGAGCAAGAACAAATTGATCACGATCATTTAGAGAAAAAAAAGAAACAACTAATTAGATGGATAAGTAATAACCCAAATTTAAATCTATTTAATTTGCGGACTCTAAAATATAGTCAGATTTGTTTTTTTGTATTTTTATTTTTGGTGGTGGGGGGGGGGTATTTGAACTTTTTTTTTATTAAAGTTAGCTTTTGTATCACATCATATAAGAAAATATCTTTCATATCCAGACATTAATAGTAGTTAAACAGAATCACAATAAAATCCATGCTAATCCAAAAGTCACAAATGAAGCACTCTGCAATGCCCATGGGTGCCATGCGTAGGCTTTACTGTTCTTATTAAATCTGTTAATTAAAGTCTAACAACTCATTGGCCAAAACGCATTATCGTAATTCTTACCAGGAGAAGTTTTGATGAAAAGGGAGAATCAATGAGCAGCCAAGAAATTTGAAGTAGCCTTTTTCTAACATGTGTTACTACATTTAGTTCCAAGTCCAACAACCACCTACTGGTTTATTAACCCCATCCTTGTTTCTGACTCTGTGAAATCCTTCACTCTGTATAAAATATCTAAGGTCAGCAGATTTTATCAGAATATAGGATTTATATAATTTAAAAGTTATAGGATGAAAATCTAATTTAAAAAATGTCAAGCTAATAAGCACTTTACGTCTTAAGTAATGTACAACTGTATGAAATAAATATAAATATGTTTGTTCTGTATGAAATGATAATTAAACCTTTGAATTGCAAGAAATTTCACATTGAGTTCTCTCACATATTTTATATTTAAAAGTGTCTACCGCTGTAGAATTAATGATAGAATTATAAAATGACTTCACACTAACCTTTCCCATCCCCACACATTCTGAAATTAAAAATCTTTCTATTTCACATTCATTGTCAATTTATAAGCTTGACTGAAGTGGGAAAATTATGTACATTATATTTTGTAAAGGAAAATTGTTCCCTTTGCATTATATGTATTCACCCTCCTTCTGTGCATCTTTATGCAGCCAATTTATACCTTTGGCTTGTCACTGCTCCACTGTTTTCTTGGGATGGTATAAAGGGTGAGATTTAACAGTACATAGCACTGAGATGAAACAGTTTAACAGTATGAAAGTTTTGGGGAGATGGTTGAAATATAAAGCCATAATGTGAAGGGGCGAATACAAGTATAACAAATAGAATATTTAAATTGATTTATTATATATGGAACACAAGTAGATATGGTAGCTGGGAATATAAATTATGAGGGAAAGTTAAAGGGGTATGAAACCCATTTTTTTTTCTTTATTTTAAGCAACTTTTTAATTTTATCCTTTTATAAATTGTTCTTCGTTCTCTTGGTATCTTTATTTGAAAAGCAGGAATGTAAAGCTTAGGAGCTGGCCCATTTTCAGTTCAGCACCTGGGTAGCGCTTGCTGATTGGTGTCTAAATGTAGCCACCAATCAGCAAGTACTACCCAGGGTGCTGAACCAAAAATGGGTTGGCTCCTAAGCTTTATATTCCTGCTTTTCACATAAAGATACCAAGAGAAAAAAAGAAAAATGGATAATTCGAGTAAATTAGAAAGTTGCTTATAATTGCATGCTCTATCTGAATCATGAATGAAAAAATTGAGTTTCATATCCCTTTAAGAGTATAGGGAAAAATAGAAGTGGTGGGAGGGAGAGATGAAAGGATTAATGTGATTAAAAGATAAGAGGGATGTATAGATATAAAAAGTATCACAGGAAATATGATAGGATAAAGGGATTAAGTGTTTATGATGAGCAGAGAACTGACAGAGTGATTAATTAATAGCATTGGGGAAGGAAAAAAAAGAAACAAGATGAGAGAAGGGGCAGTGAATAAAGATTTAAAGGGACAATTTATTGTAAAATTGTTTTCCCCACAGGTTTTTGTGCACAATGGAAATGGTGCTGGTATTATGAGTTGAAAGTAAACGAGCAATTACATTTTATGATCATTGGGTTAGTGCGACTGAAAACCTTGCGTAAAGGGTATAAGGCTAAAAAAAAAAAAAAGCTGCACTAAACACAACATAAACACATTGAAGTTTACAGTTACACTCATATGAACACTATCTGATAAAAATGAGTCACATAAATATTAAAAAAAGTTGTAAAGGTTAAAAGGTATATAACAAGGTGTTAGCAAAGGGCTATAATGTATATATGCATACATATACATGTCTAAATATGTGTGTGTGTATATATATATGTACATATGTATTTATGTATTTGTAATTTACTTTCACCTATATTACGAGTTTTGAGCGCTATAGGGAAAGTAAAGAACACAACAAAAGTTGCATTATTTAACCACCTATAGCGCTGCCATTACAAGTTTTAAAAAACCCGGCTTGTGCATACGATATGGCTGCGTTGAGCTCCATACCGTACACAAAAGCAGCAGTGTTTTGACGTGCTCGTTCACGCTTTCCTCATAGACATCAATGGGGAGAGCCGGCAAAAAAAAAGTCTAACACCTACGATCACGGAAACAAAAGTTCCATAACGCAGCCCCATTGATTTCTATGGAGAAAAAGAAAAGACAGTTTAAACCTAACACCATAACATAAACCATATGTCTAAACACCCCTAATCTGCTGCACCCGACATCGCCTGCCTACAGTTATTAGCCCCTAATCTGCCACTCCCGATATCGCCACCACCTAAATAAAATTATTAACACGTAATCTGCCGCTCCCGATATTGCCGCCACTATACTAAAGTTATTAACCCCTATTCTGCTGCACCCCAACATTGCCGCAACTATATTAAAGTTATTAACCCCTATTCCGCTGCTCCCGATATCGCCGCCACCTAAATAAAGCTATTAACCCCTAAACCTCTGGCCTCCCACATCACTACCACTAAATAAACCTATTAACCCCTAAACCGCCAGCCCCCCACATCGCAACAACCTAAATTGAACTATTAACCCCTAACCCTAACGTAACCCTAGTGTAATCCTAACCCTAATTTGAACAGCCAATATGATTTAAGCAGCTCTCATTCTATTGGTTGATTCATCATCCAATAGAATTAGAGCTGCTTAAATCCTATTGACTGATTTGAACAGTCAATAGGATTTTAGCAACTCTAATTCCTATTGACTAATTCAATTTTTTCAGCCAATAGGAATGCAAGGGACGCCATCTTGGATCACGTCCCTTGCATTGAAGATTCAGTGTTCGGCAGTGACCGTATGAAGAGGATGCTCCGTGCTGGATGTCTTCAGGATGGACCCGCTCCGCGCCTCCGGGATCAAGATAGAAGATGCCGTCTGGATGAAGATTGAAGAGGCCGCATGGATGAAGACTTCTCATCGCTTGGATAAGGACTTTGCCTCCGGAATAAAGATTGAAGAGGCCGCCTGGATGAAGGCTACTCAGATACTCAGATATCTTTGGGGCAATTCCCCACAAAAGGCCCTTTTAAGGGCCATTGTTAGTTTATTGTAGGCAAGGTTTTTTTTAATTTTGGGTGGGCTTTTTTATTTTGATAGAGCTATTAAATTAGGTGTAATTCTTTTTTATTTTGGATAATTTCATTTGTTATTTTCTGTAATTTAGTGTATGTTATTTTTTGTAACTTAGTATTTTTTTGTTTTTGTATTTAGATACTTTGTAATTTTTATAGTAGTGTTAGGATTTTTTTAATATGTGGTTTAGTTTAATTTAATTGGTAGTTAGTTTAATTTTAGTTTAATTATTATATTAGTTTAATTGTTAGTTTAAACTTAGTTTTTTTAATTTGACAGGTACGTTCTAATTTAATTTAAACTAGGGAAATTGTAATTTTAATATAAAGTTAGGGGGTTGTTAGGTTTAGGGGTAAATAGTTTAATTTAGTTTATTTTGATGTGGGGGCTTTCGGTTTAGGGGTTAATAGTTTAGTTTAGTATATTTCGTTGTGGGGGGCTTGCGGTTTAGGGGTTAATAGGTTTATTATAGTGGCGGCCGTGTAGGGTTTAATAACTTTAGTATAGGGGGGCAATGTGGTCGGACGGCAGATTAGGGGTTAATAATATTTAAATAGTGTTTGCGATGCGGGAGGGTGGCGGTTTTGCAGTTGATAAGTGTATTATAGTGGTGACGATGTCGGGGAGCAGTGGAATAGGGGTTAATATTTTTTTAAAGTGGTGGCGATATCGGGAGCGGCAGATTAGGAGTTAATAAGTTTAATATAGTGTTTGCGATGCAGGAGGGCCTCGGTTTAGGGGTTAATAGGTAGTTTATGGGTATTAGTGTACTTTAACACATTAGTTATGAGTTTTATGTTACATTTTTGTAGCGTAACACTCATAACTACTGACTTTAGATGGCGGTACAGATCTTGTCATTTTAGGCTGTAACGCTTGCTTTTTAGCCTCACTGCAAAACTCGTAATACCGGCGCTATGGGAATCCCATGAATAAACATAATTTTTAGGAGTGTGGGACTGACGTTGCGGTACAGGCTAAAAGGCTTGCGGTACACCTATACCGACAAGACTTGTAATGGCTGCGTTAGGGAAAATGATGCATTATAGGCCACAACGCTGCTATTTAACTCATAAAGCAAAACTCGTAATCTAGGTGTATATGTTTACTGTACATATTTAACATGTTCTTCACATACAGAATTTTTTAATGTAAATATACATTTATCTATATATACCTATACATCGGTTCCAAAATATATATATCTATCTTTTTTTTTTTTACATTAACATTATCAGATATGTAGAGAACTAAATATTTAATACAGTTTTAATTTCATTTTTTTCTATGCAAAGAACAAATTAATTTAAAATATACATAACTTACTAGTGTTTCGTGCTTTAGGTTTAACGCAGTGTCAAGTTAGCGCACATAAAGATTTACTAATCTTAAAGCAAATGCTTGAAATATGAAATATTAAAAAAATATTAATAATTATTATTATTCATACTGTAAAAAATTCCAAAAATGGTGGGGCGGAGCTAGCTACCTAGCTAAGCAGTCGCAGCAGAGGAGAGCTCCTGCCTGAAAAGTTATTAAATGCTAATTTCCTTAGCTTAAAAGCCTTTGGAATACTCCTTTTTCCACCCTAAACTGACTCTACACATTGTGGGCTTGTGTACCGAGCCTAATACCGCTCCACCGAACGACTATCCCTTTTTTTGTGAAGGAACCGCAGCGCGGCCGGACACTTGGGAGATAAAGCGGAACGGTCCTTATTGGAGTATACCTCCTTCAACTACCGCCAACCTAACCTCTGACATCCAGCTCCGGAGGGTTGGGGCTCCGGTCCGGAGCTGCAGCAGCAGCAGTCATCACACCGTATCCCCCCATCCCCATCTACAGATTGACCCTGCGCTCATCACTACGCCCGGCACCCGGCCGCGGCCCTGCAACACCTACCGGAATCTCCCCGAGACATAGGGTAAGTAAGGAGACCGACCGGAGTTGAAACTCAGTAGGGAGGCTGAGCGGGTAAGTGCCTAAAGCCATAAGTGACTCAGCGCAGGTTGGCGCGAAAATCGCCATCTTGTCTCCCTCCCTTAGAGCACCGCCAGGCCCGACCACTGATCACGCACTAGACAGCGCCTCTGGCTAATTCTTTAGGGCTGTTGCCCCGAACACAGATTAACAGCAGGGCACAGATAACATAACGCCAGCACACCTTGCTGCACCTTTCACTCCTATCTAAGGCCTGAAGACACGGCACTATAAACGCCACGCTGTGTAAAAGACAGATTCATTATAGTGGTTAGCTCTGCTCTTACTCAACTCTTGTCCTGTAAACTTGCTTCCAGCCAGAGCTTTATTTTGAGAGGGGCTCTGGGAAACACCACGCTTAACATATTGGGCTTTTGAATCCACCTGTACCCCACGTGGCCCTAGCACTTTAATCACAGGCTCAACTTTTAGCCACCTCCACTCAGAGGCCCAGCACAAGGTCTCAATCAGTTTACCCACTTCTGTCATCCTGCATTAACCCATTGCAGGGTAGATTCAACACCACTCTTTATTAACCACCTCTAGCCCTGTAATACCCTGGTATCTCTAACAGCAAAAAATCTGACAGCTAGAGGAGGTACGTACTCACACATCCAAGAAGGGGAACAGACAGCACATTTAAGGCTCAGTTAAGGCCACAGTTAAGGCTCAAACAGTACAAGCCTCTCTCCCCCCATCTCCCTCTGGGGAATTCTCAGTGGCTCATATCCCGTTTCCAGCACTGTGAACAGGTGACACCTCCCCCTAGGAGAGGGGCTTCAATGTAGCAGCTCCAGCACACCTCTCCCTGTCACTTTTTCATAAATAAAGAAGCTAGGTCTCTCTCCCCCCCTTTCCCGCCGGCCCTTATTGCCTACATACCTTTTTCCCACATCGTCCTGAGGGGACATCTCCCCTGGAGAGAGACCTATGCCCTAGAGGACTATACAAGCTCTCGAGGAACTGAAGTCTAGCCCCCCCAGGCAGCACTAAATACGTGAACTGTGTTTTCTACCAACGTGCACCCCACCACTCTGTCCACATTTTCTTGCATGAACTCTACAGGGCTCACCAATATGTAAACAACCCCTGAAGGGTTTGTACCCCCGCCAGCCTATGAAAACCTAATAGCATCCCAAGTGCAAGTGGGTTCCCACTAATTCAGAGCAGTGTTACGTATAGCTGTTGCTGCTGGCCTCACCCGAGAATGTCCCAATCTCACAAAAAGAAGCAAAAACCCCACAACTCCTTGAAAAGAACAGTTGCAGATCACTTCCAACATCCCATCAGGACAACCCACACGAGGTCGGAAGATGAGGGCTCTGACACAGGTAGCCTCTCAGATGCCCAACCTGATAAATATCTAACTCAGCGGATCTCTTGTCTATCATCAGCTGATGGCACCTCCAACAACCTGAAAGATTACATTAGGTCACTGCTTGAGTCCCACCATGACTCTCTGACGAAGAAATTTGAAAAATCACATGCTGATTTAAAGAGAGACATTAGCACTATCGGAGAGCGCACAGATGCGCTTGAATGCAGACAAGAAGATCTTGCCATAGACCACTCAAACCTCCTAGATTATTCACAAAGTCTTGCGGGTCAGATATCAGACCTGGAACTAAAACTGGCAGACCTGGAGGACCGGTCATGCCGAAATAACATACGGATCAAAGGGATCCCAGAGACTGTCCTACCCCAGGAACTAGAAACATATCTACAAGATCTGTTTAAGACCATACTCAGATCTGATCTGTCCAGTGAGGCTCTCATCGACAGAGCGCATGGGGCGCTCAGACCGAGATCTGCAGATGAGGGGAAACCTCGAGATGTTATAGCTAAACTCCACTATTATACGTTCAGAGAGAAGGTACTTAGAGCTTTAGCTAAAGAAAAATCTATCCCGGATAAATATGCTGATCTCCAGATCTACCCAGACCTTTCACCACACACGCTTCAACTCCGTAGACATTACCAACCGTACACCAGGCTTTTAAGAGAAAGGGGCTTCAAATACAGATGGGGATTCCCACTCAGATTATTCATAACCAAAAACGGCCAGCAGTTCTTAGCTACCTCACCACAGCAAGCTCGAGAGTTATTACAAAAATGGGAACTACTACCAGCAGATCAGGGAGATAGAACCTCTGAAGCTACCAGAGGAAACGGCCTTCGGGTCTCAGCACCTCCATGGAAACCACTCCCGCAAAGACCTGCTGCAACATCCAAAAGATCCCTAGAACCTAGAGAACATTCCCTACCTGAGGACAAGTAGGGAACCTGCCTGCAATTTCTGCCCTTGCAATTTCTGCCCAGGGAACGCAACCAGACTGAACCCCTGAACTAATTTTAGAGATAATGGCGGGGTACTCCTGTACACCTCCCCTGGGAGGACGCAATACAACAGATGAAGATGGGTGAGATTCAAAGTATTTATATAGACTTTATCTGAGTGACTTTAAACCCCTGCGCTTAGCAGCTCAGAGGTCCACCACATTTCACATAACCTAGTTAATATGATGTATGTTTGTCTATTTAGTAGTCAAAAGCAGGCTCCTTAACATTGGTTAATACTGTGTTGTATGTTAAAATATGTTCAAACCTTGATATGCCTAAACTGAAAGTAATAGATTGACAAACTGGTTTGCCCAATGTTTGCACCCCTTCTTCATCCTTCCCCTCCCCTTAATCTGTCAGAATAAATGTATTGCCTCTTGACTTGCAGTTCACCTACACTACCCCGGATCTGACCACTTGACGTGACCCTTCTAGACACACCTCCCCTGACTGATCTAATGAACTACCTCCTAATTTAGCGCCTAATTCACAATTTCGCCCCGTTCTACCAGGGACCACATCAACACACTACCGACCATTTAGGCGAAACATGACTCTCTTCACCCAGCCAGACGGTATACTCACATTCACTGTTTAATTGTTCAGTCTGGTTTGTTTGTTACGACAGATATTGATTGCTTTGTATGCTATTTCAAAGCTTATATGTTCAACTTTATTTATAGTTTTATCTGCGGCTGGCGGGGGACATAGCCTCTCTCTGCTCACCTCCGCCCCACAAAATTAGCTGTGCCTCCCTGGTAAGACAACACTTTTTTTTTCTCAATAGATTGGCCCCCAGGGATACTATACTACCACTCAAGGCAGGCACCATAGACCCTAGGGATACTAGTAACTACCTCCTTGGAAATATCTAACATTAGTCGACCTCCCCCCACCTGTCCTTGCCCTTATATGACCCTTCTCTCACACAGAGCAGACCCTGCCACAATGGCACCCATCCGTGTAGCTACTTTAAACGTGCAAGGCCTCAACTCTCCCACAAAGAGAAAACTATTGCTTAACTATCTACATGTGCAGAAGGTTCACATGCTGTTTCTACAAGAGACGCATTGGTCAGGAGAAACACACACCATCAAAAGATCCCAACAATACCCAATCTGTGAGATAGCGTCTTATACAGAAGGCAAGTCAAGAGGAGTTGCCATACTGATAAGTAAAGACCTAACATGCCACATAGAATACATTGAGAGAGACCCCGAGGGTAGATTTATTGTACTGGTTTGTAAGCTCAACGACATACTGTACACACTAGTCTCCATATACACACAAAATGCGAAGCAAATCCCATTTCTTAGGAAGGTTCTCACTAGAGTGGAACAACTTAAGCGGGGACACTTAATCATTGGGGGGGATTTCAACATGGTGTGGGACCCCCAAAAGGACAAACAATCCTCCCTCACAGTACATGCAGATAGAAACATGTCATCAACCTCCAACGCATTTCGCAAGCTAATGTACCAATTTAACTTATATGATGCCTGGCAGTGTTTGGCCCCCACAGCAAAAGACTTCTCACATTACTCCAAAGCTCATAATTCATATTCTAGAATTGACTATCTCCTATGTGACGCTTGGTCTCAGGACCACTGGGAAAACCCGACCATTCAGCCATGCACGTGGTCAGACCATGACATGGTTTGCATAGACTTGGCCACACTACAGTCCCTAACCTCCAGACCCCCTTGGAGGCTCCCAAAACAGTTTCTAGAGAAAGGGGAACTCCCAGCACTAACCAACATAATAACTGACTTTTTAACACACAATGACAAAAGTGACGTAGGCCTAGACATAGTATGGGCAGCACTCAAAGCCTATCTTAGAGGACACTTTATTAAAAAATCGTCCCGCCTTTGCAGTACGAGAACTCATTCACTAGCTAAATTGTATGGAGACCTCCGGACACTAGGGACCTCAAACAAATCATCCCCGGAAGCACAAATAGCCCAACAGATAGGACTTATCAGGGAGGAAATTGCGAAAAGGGAAACATTAAAAGCCCAAGACAACTTACACAGTCTCAAACAGCTATACTATTATAAGGGCAATAAGGCAGACAGATTGCTGGCGAACAAACTCAGGAAACGCACGCAGCAGAGTAGAATAGCTTCCATCAGTACCCAAAAAGGCCTAGTGCACTCACCCAAAGACATAGGAGATGCTTTCGCAGCATACTACTCCTCCCTCTACAACATTGCAACCTCTGAGAAAACAAACAGGGCTAGCCCTACAGATATTTCTAACTTCCTTGAAGGGTTAAATTTACCCACATTATTAGACGAAGCTAGGGCCTCCCTAGCCAGCCAATTTACATTAGAGGAGGTTAAGGCAGCCATAGCCAGCCTATCCCCCCACAAGGCGCCGGGCCCAGATGGATACATGGCCTCCTTTTACCAAGCCCTTAGCCCAGTGTTATCTCCACTCCTGCTCAGGGTCTTTGTGAACGTGGCTCAATACGGCAGTTTTAGGCCAGAATTCCTAGAGGCTAACATTATTACGATACCCAAGGAGGGCAAGGACACCACGTTATGCTCAAGCTACAGGCCCATTTCTCTCATCAATGTAGATGCTAAAATCTACGCCAAAATCTTAGCCAATAGGCTAAATGACCATCTACAAGCTCTGGTCCACTTAGACCAGGTGGGCTTTGTACTAAACAGACAAGGCTCCGATAATACTCGACGCCTTCTAAACATATATGCAGAGACAGCTGACATGGTTCTCCCCTTGCTCACCCTGTCGCTCGACACCGAGAAGGCGTTTGACAGGGTGGTGGGATTATCTGTTTCAAACCCTCATAGCATTCGGCCTACCAGACTCATATGTTAAAGCCATCAAGGCATTATACTCCTCTCCTACCGCGGTGGTTAGGGGCTTGGGGTTCTGCTCCACGCCTGTGATGATAGGAAATGGGACTAGACAGGGTTGCCCCCTGTCACCCCTCCTGTTTGTCTTGGCAATAGAACCACACGGGACAGCAATCAGGAAATGCCCAGCGATTCAGGGACTTCAGCTACATGATACCATTCAGAAATTGGCCCTGTTTGCAGACGACCTAACAGTCTTCCTATCAGAGCCTCAAGACTCCCTCCCCCCCCCTGTTTAGTCTACCCGAAAGATTTGATGAACTGTCATATTATAAAATCAATGTTAATAAGACAGAGGCTTACTCAATAAATATTCCCTCTGAAGATAAACATAAGATCCAACTTCACTACGCTTTCAAATGGTCCATCAGAGAGATACGACACCTGGGGATTTTCTTATCCCATTCTAAATCCCTGACCATCAAAGAGAACTATAAGAACCTGCTGAAAGAGATTACCCTGGACCTTAACTCCAAACGATTCAGTGAGATCTCGGCAGAGTGGCAGCTCTTAAAATGATGGTACTTCCCAAGCTTACGCATTTATTTCGTTGCATACCTATCCCGATCCCCACATCCCTGACCCGCAAGTTTCAGGCCCTTTTCAATGCCTATACCTGGCAAAATAAGAGGCCGCGAGTTGCGGCCCACACCCTCCAAGCCCCCATTGATAGAGGCGGCATTGGCCTCCCTAATGTAAGAAAGTACCATGAAGCTGCAATGATTTCTCACGTCTCGGCGTGGAGCAGTAACCTTACCGAAAATAGATGGAGAGAACTAGAACAAGCCTCATTGCCAGCACATGTAAACTTAGAGGACCTCCTCTGGCTCCCTCCACATTGGCGATTAAAAATCTGTATCTCCAATACCATAGTAAAAGGATGCCAAGAGAGCTGGTTGAAACTGAAACACAACAGGCTCATAATCCCCCACCCCTCCCCCGTTCACTCTGTCCGGGGACTCCTCCTGGGGCTTCCGGATGGTCACACCAGCTCATGGCCTTCCATGGAAATAGGGTCTTTACAAGACTTCTATGAAAATGGTCAGCTAAAGACTCACTTAGCCATGCTGGCCTCTCCCACACTGAGCTCAAAGTTCCACTTTGGTTTACTCCGAGTGAGATCCCTAATGAAATCATGGGGGTTCCTGGAGGACCAACTCCGAGACCTGTCTCCCTGGGAAGTACGGTGGAGAGCGAATCACCAAATGTATAAACCCCTCTCGGTACACTATAAGTGTTTAATGGAAGAGGATAGCTCCTCTAAAACAATCGACATGGAGGCCTGGGAGAGAGACCTCCAGCAAACATACTCACTGGAGATATGGGAAAAAGCCGTAAGTCAGACCAAGAAATCTGCACATTGTGTTATCCTATATGAGTTGCACTTCAAAATCCTTACGAGATGGCACCTCGTTCCTACTAAACTCCAAAAACTATATCCTGACCACTCTCCATTGTGCTGGAGGAACTGTGGAGAACGGGGTACTCCACTCCACATCTGGTGGACCTGTCTGGTGCTGAGTGGCCTATGGGACAGGGTCTCGGCATTGTGCAGAGACCTGGACCTGGTGGAAGCCCTTCCTCCTGCGCTGGCAATTCTACATCTAGGGATAGACACCGTCCCAAGACCCAAACGAAAACTCCTAATCACCATCCTCACAGCTACCACACTAACCATTGCCAGAAACTGGAAAAAAACACAACCCCCTAGGTGGCAAGGAGTGATAGACAACATTAACTATATCAAAAATATGGAAAATTATGTATCTAGAGAACAGAACCGACTGACAGACTTTTGTATGACATGGGAACTGTGGGACACCTATTGGGCTTGCAGACCTGTTTAGATAGATTGATCACTCTAGAGATAGAGGTGCCTACGAGGACTACCTTCCCCCTTCCCTATTTCCCCCATCACCACAGACTATAACACTGAACCCACTCCCAGGAGAAGTTCTAGAACCCCACCACAACCACCAGCCAGGGCTGGTCTATGGGAGACCCCTCAGATGGATGTACAGGGGATCTCTCACTCTAACCACCTCACGTAGGGAGGCACATGACCCCTTAATTGCAGGGACCCCTTGGGGTCTGTGGTGCCTGAATACTCAGATACCCTGGTGGGCCAGACTCACATTACAATTTGATGGCCGACTTACTTCTATTATTGCTATGTTATACCAAAGGCACATATGAAACCTAACTACCATCAGAATGATGGCCTCTGTAAAAACGAGATTTTTGTCATGTAACAAGATTTATGCTTCACTGTCACACTGTTGCACCATTGCCATGTTCTGTTTTTTCTAAAAAAAACTACTGTGCATAAGATATGTATCTTTTTTTTTTCTATTGCTTTTTCTGTCAAAATACCTCAATAAAAATGATTTGTTAAAAAAAAAAAAATGCTAAATAATCCACATAATAATGTACATATAAATATATATACCTGTATATACATAAATACACATACATAAATAATATATATTACAGTATGTTTAATAATTTTTAATAATTATAATTTTTTTATATTTAACTAGGCGATAAGCCTGCCCAGAGGGCAGTCTATGTTTAAGAAATGCAAACCCCCAAGCTAAAATTATCAAAAATAAAAAAAATTAAACCTAATCCTTATGAAAATAAAATAATCTAAAAGAAAAGCCACCCCAAAAAATTAAAAAAAAAGCCTAAGACTAAGCCCCAAATAGATACTCACCATTCCTGAAGTCTGGCGGAGGTCTTCTTCCAGGCGGCTCCATCATCTTCTATCTTTATCCAGAATGAAAGTGGCGCAGAGCAGAGGTGCTGCACGGAGCGGAGGTGCAGAGCTGTCTTCCCCCGATGCGTGGATCCTCAACGGCGTTCCTCGGCGGCGGAGGCAGTGGTTCTCAGCGGTGTAGAGGCTCCTCTCCATCCGATGTCCGTTGTACACTGAATATTGAATGCAAAGCACCGCATTCAATTTAAGGTACCTTGCACTCCTTTTGGTTGAAATTTTTTAAATCAGCCAATAGGAATGCAAGGCACCCCAATAAATATGAGATACCTTGCATTCAGTCTTCAGTGTGCGATGGACGATCACATGAAGATGAGCCTCCACGCTGCTGAGGACCGCTGCCACTGAGGACCGCCGCTGAGGACAGCCACCATTGAGGACCGCAGCTGATGATCCATGCATCGGGAAAACCAGCGCTGCACCGCCTTAACTCCGGATGAAGATAATGGAGCCGTCTGGAAGAAAACCTTCTCCGTCGGAATTCAGGAACGGTGAGTACCTATTTGGGGCTTTGTTTTAGGATTTTTATTTTGGGGGGTTTGGTGGGTGTGGGTGATTTTTTATTTTAATTGTAATTTAGTAGTAATTGGGGTTCATTTAGGGGGGTTAGGTTAGGGGGCTTAGTATTTAAATTAGTTATTTGCGTTGTGGGGGGTTGGCGGTATAGGGGTTAATATATTAATTAGGTTTATTGCAATGTGGGAGTTTGGCGGTTTAAGGGTTAATAGGTTAATTAGGGTTATTGCGATGTGGGGGTTTTGCGGTTTAGGGGTTTATAGATTTATTGGGTTTATTGTGAAGTGGGGGGTTGGCGGTTCAGGGGTTAATATTTTATTTATGTTATTTGTGGATTAGGGGTTAATTACTTTATTGTTTTGCGATGTGGGGGTTGGCAGTTTAGGTGTTTTTTTAATACTTTGTGCAGGAGGTTAGGTTTTTTTTTGTTATACTTCGTGCGGGTGGTTATGTGTTGTCAGGGTGCCAGGAATCAGACTGAGACGAGAAGTGCAAAAATAATCACACCTTTATTAATAGCAAAAAAAATAATAAAAAGTCCACAAGTCAAATAACAAGCCTGGAGTCAAAACCAGAGCTGATAGTCAGACGAGCCGAGTCAGGAGCCAAAGCGAATAGTCAGACGAGCCGGAATCAGGAACAAGGAAAACAGCAGAGTCAGGAACAAGCCAGGGATCAGGAACCAGGAAGGACGTCAGGCAGCCAGGTAATACACAGGAACTTTCACAAACAGGTCTGAGACAACGCAAAGGCAAAGCATACTGAACAGAGGCCCTTTAAATAATAAGTGAGGACATCACAATTCTGAGACTGCATCCTGTCTCACATGGATGATGCACACCAGTCTGGCCATAAAAGGAAGTGTAGGAAATGAGCAGCATCCCCCACAATGCACCATAGTCAGGAAGAGAGGTGAGTAAAATGGCTGCCAGCAGCACATGGAATACAACAGGGAAAAAACCCTGACATGTGTTTCTTTTTTATTTCTTGTGGGCGGTTACATTTTTTTTAGTTATTTTGTGCGGGCGGTTGCGTGTTGTTTTTTTTAAGGCTTCGGGTTAGCCTACGCTATATATAATAATAATAAAAATGTAAAAATTTATATGTGAAGAATAAAAGGAATGTAAAATATGCGTAGCGCGAGGCAGCCAAAAGAAGCTGCATCCAGGTGGATTCCGAATATTTCAGGGTGGTGAAAGAATCCACCGAAGGTAGATTCTTTCACCAACCTGCCATTTTCTAAATCCACCAGGATGCAGCTTCTTTTGGCTGCCTCGCGCTACGCATATTTTACATTCCTTTTATTCTTCACATATAAATTTTTCCATTTTTATTATAATTATATATATATATATATATGATAATGTTAATGTAAAATAGATATCTATACCTATATATCTATAGAAATAGATATATAGGTATATACAGATATACTGTATATATAGGAATATATATTTACAATAAAAATAAAAAAATTCTGTATGTGAAGAACGCTGTAATGTGAAAACTAGAAATTAACAACCAAATATCAGAAATTTCTAGATCTTGGCTCATACCCTTGGGTAATACTTGCCAGGAGAGGCAGAACCTGACCACTTTCCCAACAACATATTTATAGGATGCCTCTCTTTCGTACACTCCTTCTACCTTTTGTGATGTCCAACCAAATGATGGTGGACTATAGAAAAAAGGGCAAAGGACCCTGGAAAGTTTTACCCAAGGGTATGAGCCAAGATATAAAAAATGTTATACAAGGTTGTTAATTTCTAGTTATCTTGGCCATACCTTGGCTAATGCTTCCCAGATGAGATGACTGAAAAGCAGTAAAAAAGACAATTGGTGGGAAAAAATGTATACTGCAAAATATAAACAGAAGGAAGAATTTTTCTTCAATATTTAGCAGAAGACTGTTTAATATTCAAATTATAATGTGAAACAAAAGTATGAGGTATTTTCCAGACCGCAATTTGACAGATTTCAGATGGGGAAGTATCAGCTTTGAAAGCCCATGAAGTTGCTACTGCCCTAGTAGAGTGCACCCTGAGCCCTTCAGGATTCTGTTTATTGTTTTGCTTGTAGGCTTGTAAAATAGTTTGAACAATCCAATTAGAAATTATAGTTTTGGCTGAAGCTTGATCCTGACAAGGACCTTTAGGTGTGACAAAGAGCCGGTCTGTTTTCCTCATTAACTGAGTTCTGGTAACATAGATATATAAACATCGTACCACATCCAGCCTATAAAGTGGTTTATTTTAAGCCTCTTTCTTGTCTGGATAAAAAGATGAAAGAAGAAGATCTTGAGAATGATGAAAATCACTAACTACTTTAGTAAGAAACTCAGGAACTGTTCTTAAAACAACCTTATCTTCATGAAAGGTAATGTATGATTATTTTACTGAATATGGTTGGCGTTCTGATTCATGTCTAGCAGAAGTAATAGCTACAAGAAAAAATGTCTTCAAAGTTAGAAACCAAAGAGATATCTCTGTTAATGGTTCAAATGGTACACCCATCAGAACCTCAAGAACTAGAGGCAAATCCCAGGTGGTAGGCATAAAGATCTTCTATTAGTACAGATATGAGCCAATGCTTGATAAAAATGTACAATCAAAGGTTCCAAAGTTCACTTCTTTCCTGAAATTGCTGAAACGTGCACTTTCAAAGTCCTAGGACTCAGTCCTTGAAGGAAACCATAATGTAGAAATTCTAAAAGATGAGGTATATGAAATTGATCTAAGGAAAAAGAATGCTGAGACAACCAAGAAGCAAAGACATCCCAAAGTCTGTAATAAACTGTTGAAGTTGACTTCTTTCTGGCTTGAAGTAAAGTCTGAATGATAGATGAGGAGATATTTAACTACTGTAAATCGCAAGATTTCAGTAGCCATGCCACCAACTTTAATTGCTTTGGCTGTGGATGAAGAATGGGTCCTTGATGAAGTAGATCCCTTAATTGAGGAATATCAAAGAAGAGCAATTGCCAATGTTTGCTAAAGTGAGAAACAAGGATTCCTGGCCCAAAATTGAATTATTGCAATGAATATGCTTTCTCTTTTTGAATTCTTTGAAGTAGATGGGGAAATAGTGGAATTGGAGGAAATACATAAATGAATTTCCACTCCTGTGCAAGAGCATCCACCCCATAGGCCTGTGGCGTTGGATACCTGGTGAAAAATAGGAGTGTTTGATGATTGCAAATTGATGCCATCAAATCGATGTCCAGATACCCCCATTTTGTTGTTATCATTTGAAAAATGTTCTTGTTCAATTGCCATTCAGTCTGAATAATTAGATTTTGACTGAGAAAATATGCCTCTATGTTCTGGTTGCCAGCCACATAAGTGGCAGACAGATTATGGGCATAATGCTATGTCCAAATGAAAATTAGAGTGACCTCCTTGAGTACCTGTCAACTCCTTCTGCCTCCTTGAAATTGGACAAAAGAGCTGGCTGTCCTGTTGTCCATCAAAATCTTTATAGACTTGTTCTGCACTTTGAAAATGAGTAAAGGCCTGAAATATTTCTCAGATTTCCATAAGATTGGCAGAAAGGTGCTGAATTTCAAGGGGACACAGTCCCTGCACTTACCACCCCTGACATACTGCACCCCAGCCTGTTTTCTCAAATATGTCCGTAGTATAATACAATCGGGATCCACAAGTGGAAGACCTCTGGAAAGATTTGAGGCATGAGTCCACTAGGTGAGGCATTGAACTGATAAGGGAAATGGATGAACTGTGAGAGACTCTGCTGTCTGTTCGAATGCTGCAGGAAGTATAACTGGAGAACCCATATTTGCCACCTTGACTATTTTACCAAATGGATTGCAGATATCATGTGGCCCAACATTTTCATCCACATCCACATCTTGAAATACTTCACCAGGACCTGGATCCGTTTTGCAGGCATTGACATTAGCTGATCCACTGTATTGAACTGTACTCCCAACAACTGTATTTTTTGAGTGGGTTCCAAATGATTCTTTTGGTAATTCATTAACCAACCATGGTTTTTGTAAAAATTGAAGGACAAAGTCCCTGTGTTGACATGCCATTGCAAATGAATTTGTGATTATTAAAATGTTGTCCAAATAATGAAGAAAAAAGATGCCTTTTTCTCTAAGCCTTGCAATTAGGGTAACCAAGACCTTTGTGAATATTCAAGGTGCTGTGGAAATACCAAAAGGCAGAGCTGTGAACTGAAAGTGACAATCCCCCACTGCAAAGCTTAGACATTTCCTGTGGAATTATGCAATTGGGACATGAAATTAGGCATCTTTCAGGTCTATGGATAGTAGAAATGCCCCTGCAGGAACCATCTTGATAACAGTTAAAAGGGTCTCCATTTTAAAAGTTTTTCTACCAGGTAAGAATTTAGCCTTCTTAAATCCAAATCAGGCTTCCAAGAATTGTCCTTTTTATTTACAAGAAACAGAGGAGAATAAAACCCCTAAAATGTGTAATTGAATGGAATGTCTTGAATAACTTCCTGAACCAGAAGCTTGCTGACAAAGATATGAATTATTGCTAATTTCTGCTGATCTTGAGTGAGTGGCATGATAAAGGGAAAGATTTTTGAACTCTAGAGGACACCCAATTAACAAAAGATTCAGGACCTAATCATCTGATATTGTCATCTTCCAGATGTCTCTGAATTTGGAGTGTCTGCCTCCTAAGGAAAACATTTGGACAGGCAAACCGTCATTGCTTCTTGGAAGTTTGCAGTGGAGTTTTTTTCCTATGGCCCTTACCTCTAAATTAGCTCTGTGACCTCCAATTCTGGGAATGAAAGGAATCCTTATTACCTTGAAATTTGAAACCTTTAAATTGATTATTACGTCTGTATACAAAAAAATGAGTTTTACGTGGTTTAGGCATCTGAGGAAGAAAAAAAACTCTTTCCTCCTGTATGTTTAGATATCAGATTTTCCATTCCATACTAAACAACATACCTTAGAACCGGAGTCCCTAGTGCTCGTCTGATTAAGTAAGCTGTAACCACGGCTTTAGCATTGAACTGTAGTGTTTCAGAAACTACAGACATAAAAAAGAGTTAGCCTTAGACAAATCAGAAAGAAAAGGTAGAAATGTTTGAGCTTTAGGAACATCAGATTTTAACTGTGATACATTTGATGACCAAGCCTCCACAGCCTTAATTACAGAATATGTTGATAATAAGGATGAAACATCACCCACTGCTGCATAAATCATTTTTAAAATTTTGTCACATCTTTTTCTCCATTATGTACCAGAAAGCACCAGCATCCTCAACTGGAAAAATAATTTTCTTAGTTTGCCGAGTAGTGGCAGCATCTACCTTAGGAGTGTTGTAAAAAAATCAAATCAAATGATTCTGGAATAGGTAAGTTCTTATAAATATTATCTGAAAAAATGCCTGCAAATATAAATGAACATAAATGTTTAATAGCGCCAGAAACAGGAAAAACTTCAAACATCTGAGATTAAAGGGATACTAAACCCAAAATGCTTCTTTCATGATTCAGATAGAGCATGCAATTTTAAGCAACTTTCTAATTTACTCCTATTATTAAAAAACCCTGGACAGCATTTATCCACCAATCAGCAAGGGCAACCCAGGTTGTGAACCAAAAATGGGCCGGCTTCTAAACTTACATTCTTGCTTTTCAAATAAAGATAGCAAGAGAATGAAGGAACATGATAATTGGAGTAAATTAGAAAGCTGCTTAAAATTGCATGCTCTATCTGAATCATGAAAGATAAAATGTGGGTTCAGTGTCCCTTTAAGCCTGGAACCAATCTGAAGCATTAGGTAATTCAGTGTCCTCATGACCAAGCGTTTCTGATAGATTTGATAAATTCTGATAATTAATTTTACTGTGTTGCAGCAGAGTTACAAGTTTCCCATCAGTTTCAGAAGAGTGAGGTTCTACACCAACAACATTGCTCCCAGAGGTAGTGGATATATAAGGAATGCCACCAAATAAACAACACAGACTTTTCAAAGCTTTTTATCTTGCCAATAGGCTCTGTCACATAATGCACCTATAGGTACGTTAATGGGCGCAGGACTGTAACATAATAAAAATAATTTATATATATATATATATACAGGGAGTGCAGAATTATTAGGCAAGTTGTATTTTTGAGGATTAATTTTATTATTGAACAACAACCATGTTCTCAATGAACCCAAAAAACTCATTAATATCAAAGCTGAATAGTTTTGGAAGTAGTTTTTAGTTTGTTTTTAGTTATAGCTATTTTAGGGGGATATCTGTGTGTGCAGGTGACTATTACTGTGCATAATTATTAGGCAACTTAACAAAAAACAAATATATACCCATTTCAATTATTTATTTTTACCAGTGAAACCAATATAACATCTCAACATTCACAAATATACATTTCTGACATTCAAAAACAAAACAAAAACAAATCAGTGACCAATATAGCCACCTTTCTTTGCAAGGACACTCAAAAGCCTGCCATCCATGGATTCTGTCAGTGTTTTGATCTGTTCACCATCAACATTGCGTGCAGCAGCAACCACAGCTTCCCAGACACTGTTCAGAGAGGTGTACTGTTTTCCCTCCTTGTAAATCTTACATTTGATGATGGACCACAGGTTCTCAATGGGGTTCAGATCAGGTGAACAAGGAGGCCATGTCATTAGATTTTCTTCTTTTATACCCTTTCTTGCCAGCCACGCTGTGGAGTACTTGGACGCGTGTGATGGAGCATTGTCCTGCATGAAAATCATGTTTTTCTTGAAGGATGCAGACTTCTTCCTGTACCACTGCTTGAAGAAGGTGTCTTCCAGAAACTGGCAGTAGGACTGGGAGTTGAGCTTGACTCCATCCTCAACCCGAAAAGGCCCCACAAGCTCATCTCTTGATGATACCAGCCCAAACCAGTACTCCACCTCCACCTTGCTGGCGTCTGAGTCGGACTGGTGCTCTCTGCCCTTTACCAATCCAGCCACGGGCCCATCCATCTGGCCCATCAAGACTCACTCTCATTTCATCAGTCCATAAAACCTTAGAAAAATCAGTCTTGAGATATTTCTTGGCCCAGTCTTGACGTTTCAGCTTGTGTGTCTTGTTCAGTGGTGGTCTTCTTTCAGCCTTTCTTACCTTGGCCATGTCTCTGAGTATTGCACACCTTGTGCTTTTGGGCACTCCAGTGATGTTGCAGCTCTGAAATATGGCCAAACTGGTGGCAAGTGGCATCTTGGCAGCTGCACGCTTGACTTTTCTCAGTTCATGGGCAGTTATTTTGCACCTTGGTTTTTCCACACGCTTCTTGCGACCCTGTTGACTATTTTGAATGAAACGCTTGATTATTCGATGATCACGCTTCAGAAGCTTTGCAATTTTAAGAGTGCTGCATCCCTCTGCAAGATATCTCACTATTTTTTACTTTTCTGAGCCTGTCAAGTCCTTCTTTTGACCCATTTTGCCAAAGGAAAGGAAGTTGCCTAATAATTATGCACTCCTGATATAGGGTGTTGATGTCATTAGACCACACCCCTTCTCATTACAGAGATGCACATCACCTAATATGCTTAATTGGTAGTAGGCTTTCGAGCCTATACAGCTTGGAGTAAGACAACATGCATAAAGAGGATGATGTGGTCAAAATACTAATTTGCCTAATAATTCTGCACTCCCTGTATGAACTAGAACTCAAAAATACAAAACAAGGCAAACTGAATAGAGATAAAAGTGAATTTCTCAAATAATAGAATATATACATTGCACAAATAATAATATAATATAATATAATTCTGCACTCCCTGTATATATATATATATATATATATATATATATATATATATATATATATATATATATATATATATATATATATATATATATATATATACACACATATTATAACATCTAACATAAGATTAAGCTCAAGCATACTTAAAAATGTATAGATAAAAAAACAAATCTTACATTTTGTTCCTCTATGTCCTGGCTATTCCGAGTCAGCATCCACCTGGTTGTAAAGACAGGTAAATGATGTCACAGGTGCCTTTATAAAAGCTGCTTAGTAGCACATGCAGCAAACAAAAAGCAATAAGCTTATAAAACATAGTGGCTTCCATAAGGCTGCAGATGTATACTAAACCTGGTTTGTGGCAGCTTGGAACTCCAGCAAGCTGATCTAATACCTATACATCAGTGAAACAATGCCAATTTGAGCACCTACAACACAAAAGCAGCCTCTGAATCGTCACTTCCGGTGACGTCATTAAAGATGGCAGTACCCATAGTAAACAATAAGGAAATATTGGAGGTAAAAAAAAAGCAACCCAGCCACACGCCAGCACATATGGGAAATTATATCCCAACTAACGAAAACCATTGTAGTGCAATACTACACAGAAGAAGCATAGGTTTACACTAAATATCCGTCTTCACATAAGGTGAAACAGAGAGAGCCCCCCCTAAAGTAGAAGGGGTGTACAAAAGAGAGGGAATCCATAACAGGTAGTTGGGGTAGTGGTCCGGTTCTGTCCATGTCCTTTAAAGAAGGGGTCTTACCTGGGAAGTATTACCCAAGGTATGGCCAAAATATATTCATAACTCCTGTCGTGTTATCGCACAAGCAATAAGTGTTAGGTTTTTTCTTTTGTGCTCTCCATTGAAGTCTACGGGGAGAAGTTAACATGGTCGCGATATTCTAAGTCCTTTGGTTAGGGCTTGTTGGGTTTTGCTTGCGCGATAACTTTCTACTTTCAACTAATAATAATTAGTTAGTAATAAGCACACTAACCGATGCACGCAAAAAGCTTACTTCTAGCAAAGTTTATGCTCAAGCTAAAGTGCTAAATAGCATGCCTTTTGTAATCTGACCCATTGTAATTTAAGTGTCTCTCTTTTACATATAGAATACTGCATATCGAGATAAAAAGCTTGTCAAAAAGAACTCATGATTTTAATTTGTGATGGGTTGTTTTTTTTCTCAACAAACAGACCTCGTGTCTTAACAGTCTAAGTTTCACTAGAGCGTCACACACAACCAGAGGTCTGGTGCCTGGAGTTGGTGAGACGTCAACACAGAGTGATGAGAGACAGAGTCCCTCTTTACCACATAGCCCTGAGGTTAATTAAGGGCTAGATCTGAATCAAATCAGAATTAGATTTTTCAAAATATGATGCATTTAAGACATCTCTACACTAGACATAATATATTTTTAGCTAGATTTGTCATAAGTTTATGGTCCCTTGTAAACTCCCATCCCAGACTCATATGTGTGCCCTCCCAGAAGAGACAGCGTTAGCAACCTGGTATTCCTGATATTACTCATAAAATATTTGAGAGAACTAAGAGCTTTGTAATTCTACATGGGCAGCTGAGTACAACAGTGTAAGTGCCCCATCTTTTCTTTTGCCAAGCTCCCTTGGGACAGATATCTAAGTTATTATTATTATTATCAGGTATTTGTAGAGCGCCAACAGATTCTGCAGCGCTGGTTAAAACAGTATTCTAATCAAGTTCTGATATATGTTCTCATTTTTGTTTTACAACTTTTGGCTTTTGTGTCTATTTGTGTTTGTTAACTCCCTTTTTTATATAAATGCATTGTGACTCTTTTTGTTCATAATAAATGTTCCTTTATTAAAGTGATGGTAAACCCTAGCATTTTTTAAATGCTAGGATTTACCAGTGCTACAAATAAAGGGAACTTTCAGTCATGAAGCATAAAAAACTTCATGCTAAAAGTACCTTTATTTGCAGCGAGTTATGTTACTATTAGCTAAGAGGACACTATTGACAAAAAGGAGTTTTGCCGTAGGCAGCCAGAGGTGCTCAGCTCAGCATAAACTTGCTGTAAATAAAAGCACTTTCTGCAAGAAGTTTTTTTATACTTCATGACTAAAAGTCCCCTTTATTTATAGCACTGGTAAATCCTAGCGTTTCAAAAACGATTGGATTTACCATCACTTTAAGTTTTTGCCTTTGCCTTGTCTAATATTGGAACCAAGTTACCGAAGAGATTTGTGTTTTTATATAGATTTTTGCTAAATTGTGTTTTGAGATTTTTGATCTGTTAGTCTGGATTTTCCTTATGATTTCCCATATAAAATTCTTAAAGTGGTGGCAGCAATTATAGTTTAGTGTGTGTGGGGGGGGCATTAAAGGGGAATTTGTGCATTTTTCTGGGTCTAGTACAGACAAGCGCACTTTGTTAACCTTTGCACCCAATGAACTAAGTCACTGGCTTCCAAGAAAGAAACAAGCCCTTGCACTCTGGGGGTTTAGGGTTAAAAAAATAGACTTATTTCAAAATGATTAAAAGGCCAAACATGTAAGGGTACATGGAATGGCTACGACATGTTTCTCCCTCCTCTAGCGCTTAATCATAAGTTATTTTATGTCACTGTCATTTCTTATTGAAACCAAACACAGCCAATCACAAAACTAAGGCATGTCTAAGGTAGAAACCACCCCTAGATTTCTTCACGTGGTATTTATGGCTAATATATGGAATTAAAACATGTATAACAATTAAAAAGACTATCATAACAAATAAAATATGCACTAATCTTGCATATCAACAGTGACAAAAATCCAGGTTACTTAGTTCATAGGATTAATTTAAGCTCTAAACTTATTTTACCCTGTAAAGTATGACATATCCCATACCTTTTGGAAATCTGGTTCCTATTAAAAATATCAAAAAAAGTTCTCTTTTTGTTAAACATTTATGCCTGGTATCCTCTCTTCACTTTCTCCTGACACTCTGAATACTTTTTAAACATTTGTATATAGCTAAATCTTTATTATAGATTTCAACAACCTTCAAGTGTTCACAAACTTTGTCACATAGTTCTCGGGACATTTGTCCTACATACTGTTGGTGACATAAGTTACAATTAATCAACTATACTATCCATCTGGTTCTGCATGTTGCATAAAAATGAGTATTAAATATTTCTCCCATAATTGTAGATGTAAATTTGTCACCTTGTTGAAATGTCAGGATGTTGAAAACTATAATAAAGATTAAGCTATGGCCAAACATTTTAATAATGTTCCAGATTTTTAAAATGTTCCAGATTTTGGTTCTGGGTAATGTAGTTTGAGTTCCCCACAACATAGATAGCCCATGTGTCTAATCATGACAAACTCTGATAAGTCACAGGCTAGACTGTGAAAAACTGGTTCAGGTTGAAAGGCTCGGTTAATGCTTTCTGTGACTAACTGGTGACCATTGCTTAAACCCTGTAAGTCACAAACTGGTGGCTAGTGGTGGGGATATTCTTCATTAGTACTGTGTGGATTTGCTAACATGGAAATCCAAGTATTAAAAGAAATTGTGAATATCACAATTACCAAAGGCTAAAGCTCAGTGCATAATACAGTCAAACATTGAAAACTCCCTATTTTATGCTTTTCTTTCCTATTATACTTTTTACTATGGAGATATATCAGCAGAAGTCCAGGGAAACTCTTTAACTTTTGTGCCAGGACAGAAGCATAACATCCTGTGGAAAAAATATAGAGGGACTTATCCAAGTCTTGATGGACACATGCCATGCAGAGCAACTCAGTGAGGCCTAAAACACATATGAGAGAGGCATGGATTCAGGAAAAGTACCTGCAGCTGTGGGCTGAGATTCAGCAAGCTCTGTTGGTTCAGCTAGTCCAAGTTTGCGCATACAGCTGATTCTAAAATACCAAGAATAGCAAGCTGTTAGGGAAGCAATGGAATGTCCACCTTCAAGAGAGGCAGCAGAGAAATATACTAAGAGAGAGTATCAGCTAAAGCTGGCACGATTGGAGAGAGCAACTGTCTCACCTACTTCCCTATTGTTAACAAATCTAGAGACTTTTCTGTACTCAGACCACATGCAGAGAATTTGTCCTCTCTAGATAAAGATGGGGATCTGGGTGTATTCCTGAACAGCTTTGAAAAGACTTCCAGACAGTACTAGCTGCCAACATATCATTAGGCAAAGTATCTCACCTCTTGTCTGAAAGGCTCTGCACTGGAAAATTTTGCAGAACTGCCTTCAGAGTTTGATCAGGACTTTGATGTAATTAAGACTACTGCAGAGGAGGTATAATCTCACTCCTGAGGTTTACAGGCAAAAATTCTGAACTCTGCAGAGGGGTACTTTAGAAAGCTACACTGCAGTTGTGGGAAACTAGAAAACCACATTTAATCAGTGGGTCAGAGGGCTAGAGATTACCACCAGGAAAGACCTTATTGTCAAGGAACAGTTCATGCAGCTGTGCCCAGCAGAAGAGCAGGAGTGGGTACTGGATCAGAAGCCCAAAACAACTTTGGAAGTGGGTGAGATTGCTGATTTCTATATGGCTAATGGATCACCAGTGAATACAGAAGAGCCTGTGCATTCACCTGGAAGGCTGTTACTGCGAAACCCCCATTACTAAACCTGTTGTACCATCTTCTCAATTGGTTTCCTTGGGGAGAGGGGGAGCTAGTACCACTTCTGGACAGGGAGATACCCGCAAGTGTTTTGTTTGTCACAAAATGGGGAACATCAGCACTAACTGCCCGGAGAGGAAGAAACCATCAGCATTAGCAGGGGGCTGCTTATAGTTATCATCAAATGTTTTGTTTGTGACCCTGCAAGAAAAAAGCAACAATAAAAATCTACAATCTATGACTGTTGGATATAAGATAACATTGAGGCTTCGGGACATAGGTGCTCTATTAGGTATATGTTCCAGGGTATGTTTCCCTAAGGAGATGCTGACAGATCAGGACACCCAATTTTTGTCTAGCCGGATGCAGAGTCTCTGTAAAAAGGAGCAGGTAGAGCACCTTGTAACTAGCTTATTCCACCCCGAGATCAATGGACTGTGTGAAAGTTTTAATATGATCCTTAAACAGATGCTCAAAACCTTTGTGGAGTCACAGGGGAAGGACTAGGAACACTACCTGCCCCGTCTTCTAGTTGCTTATAGAAAGGTGCTGCAGAAATCCATGTGTTTCACCCGACTCTATGGGCGCGGAGTGTGTGGTACTCTTGATCTGATTAGGGAGTAGTAGGAAGGAAAATTGGGCACCCAAGAGACCTCAGTAGTGGAATAAGTAATGTGGTACAGGGACAAAATGCATAGCTTAATGGGGGAGGTGCAGGAAAACCTAAAGGCTGCCCAGTTTAAGCAGATGCAATGATATGACCGGACTGCTAGAGAGAGAGTGTATGATGTGGCGCAGAAAGTGTTTTTCCTGATACCCATGAGACAGAACAAATTAAAGGCTGCCTGGGAGGGTCTGTTTACTATTGTAAAGAGAATGAATGATGTGAACTATGTGGTGTCTCTGGATGAGGAGGGCAAAAGACAAAATATCTATCATGTTAATATTATAAAAACCTATTATGACAGAGAACCCACTGTTTTAACTGTGTGTACTTTGCATGGAGATGAACAAGAAGCAGATCTCCTTGTTGATTTACTAGTACCAACCAAAACTACTAATATCCTAGAAGCGACCCACATTAGTGCAGGCTCTACTTGGGATCAGAGGCAACAGCTGTCTGAGGGGCTTAGGCCTTTCCATAGCATTTTCACAATGAACCCTGTCAGGACACCATCTCCTCAGACTAGAACCCCACAGTTTATAATTGAAGGTGAAGGCTGACATAAAAAGAGAGATAGATGAAACACTGGAGCTGGGAGTGGGCCTCCTCAGTAATACTATTTCCCAAAAAGGATAAACCCCCTAGATTCTGTTTAGATTACAAAAAGCTAAAATGAGTGACTGAATTTGATGCCTATCTTATGTCTTGCATTGATGAGCTATTGGACAGACTAGCTAGGGCCAAGATTCTTAACTTCATGGATATCAGCAGGGGATACTGTCATAACCCTATGACCCCAGAAGCACACAAGAAGTCTGCCTTTATCAATCTCTTTGGGTTATAGGAATTCCAGATGATGCTCTTTGGGATGAAAAATGACCCTGCCGCATTTAAGTGATTAGTTAACTACTTGTTGGAGGGAGTAGAGGGGCATGCTATTATGTTTCTGGATGATATTGCAGTGTTCAGTGATACCTGTGAGGAACACATCACACATTTAGTCAGTGTATTGGACCACATAGCCAGATACGTGGCTGATGGGCATGGAGGTAGTCCAGGCCACATAGTGGGAGGGGGGGTGCTACACCCAGCACCCAGCAAAACAGAGGCTATAATGGTCATCCGAGACACAGTCCTCTCTGTTTCATATCTTTAAAACCACTAATTTTTAGTTTCCTTTGCCTCTCTCAGTTGGAATACTGCAAGGCTCTGTCTTGGGTCCCTTGCTTTTCTCTCTCTTTACATCCTCCCTTTGAAAACGTATATCCTCCTTTGGGTTCCAGTGCCCAAAATCTTATATACCCAAATCTATCTTTCCTCTCGAGATATCTCTACCTCTTTACTCAAACATATTACCAACATTCTCTCTGTAATTACATTTCAAAGTATTAACCTTAACCTATAAAGCACTTAACAGCTTCACTACCAACTAAACTTCCTCTCTCATCTCCAAATACTACCCAAGCCGTCCTTGTCGGACAACCTCTGACCTTTGCCTCTCCACTCCTATTATCTCTACATCCCCCAAGTGCTGCTCATGTCCTCTGGAACTCTCTACGCCACTCCTTCAGAATGTCTCCAACCTTGTTTAGTTTCAGACGGTCTTTTAATACATACTTGTTTAGAGTGGCTTACTATCTCCCCTCTGCTTTTCATCCCACCCAAAATAATTCTGGAACTGCCTTGACACACTGCTGCAAATACAATCCACGTAACAAGCTAACCCAAACCTTACATCTCTGTACCCTCAACCTGTAGAGTGTAAGCTCTCTGAAGCAGGGACCACATCATCCTGTACTAGATTTGTTTATCCTGTTATGTTTTTGTGTCTTATCACACATCCTTGTCTTTGTATACCCCGATCTCTGTACCCGGCACTATCAAATTTTGCGGTGCTATATAATATTATTCATATTATTAATAATAATAATAGGCTGGGAACTGTTCTGAGTTAATAAGAAAGGTGAAGAACACTCAATTGTGTACCTAAGGAAGAAATTACTTCCACAAGAGGTGGCCTATGCAACTGTGAAAAACGAGAGCCTTCCTATTGTTTGGGTCCTGTAAAACCCTAATGTTTGGGCCCTGCCTTACCTATATGGATGCCAATTCACTGTAATTACTGTTCACAATCCCTTACATTGGTTATATAGGGCAGCTGGATCAAATGGTATACTTCTCAGGCAAAGCCTAGCTCTACAACAATATGAGTTTACCATATAACACAAAAAGGGCAGTAGACATGATAATACTGATGGTCTTTCCTGCCAGAAGGAGTGTTCCCTCTGATCCACAAGAGGAGTGGCTTGTGTGCCACCTCCCTTTGTGCTTCTTATTTGGACGAGGTGTCACGAAGACCTTATGATTTTTGATGGGTTAACATTTTCCTTGAGTAAATTATTTTATTTTTTAGATGAGTATTTACCTGTGTTTATCCTTAAAAAAACAGACCTCCTGTCATCAGTAGTTTCTAAGTTTCACTAGAGTGCCCATACAACCAATGGTCTTGCGCCTGAAGTCAGTGAGTTCTCAGCACAGAGTGATGAGAGACAGGACTCCTCTTCATAGCCCTGAGGTCAATTAAGGGCTAGAGCTAAATTAAATACAAATACGATTTTACTAAATATTATGCTTTTAAGGCATCTTTTACACTAGACTTATCATACTTGGCACCAAAATAATTTGGATATTTCCTATGTGACCTATTATAGAGTTTCTAGGTTAGCAGCAGCTGAATATAAAATATAGTGCAATATATATATATATATATATATATATATACACACATATACTGTATATATATATATATATATATATTTTAACTAGTTTTGGCATAAGTCTATGGCCCCTTGTAAAAGCCCATCGCAGACACCTATGTGTGCCCTCACAGAAGAGGCAGAGTTAGCAAACTGATATTCCTGATATTACTTATAAAATATTTGGGAGAACTAAGAATTTACGCAGCCTACATGGGAGGCTGCGTACAACAGCTTAAGTGACAATCTTTTATTTGCCAAGCCCCCTTGGGACAGATATCTAAGCTATTACAGTATTGGGTTATGTTATATTGTTTCCTTTTTGTTATAAAACTGTTGCTTTTGTGTGTATCTGTGACAGTTATTTTTTATATAAATGCACTATGACTCTTTTGTGCTCCTAATAAATGATCCTTTATTAAGTTTTTGCCTTTGCCTAATATTTGAACCACGTTAACGAATAAACTAGTAATAAAAGTATTGTGCTTTTTAATCTAACTAAGGCTGGAGTCATTTTCTTCATGGTTGTCTTCAAATAAGGGGTTGGCTAACCCTGTACTTCATGCCTGAACTGCTAACAGGTTGTTGTTACCTACATTGTTTTGAACTAAGTCACAGGCTTGCCTGGAGTGGATAAACTGTGACAAAATGGTTAAGATGGAAAGGGTCGGTAAACCCTTTCTGTGACAAACTGGTGACCGTTTCAGGGTTGGTTAAACCCTGTACGTCATACAGCTCTCATAGCTAAAAAAATGTTTCTAACATTATTTTGAGGGACCTTACTTTTTTATGCCATGTGCTGCTGTGCTGAAATTTTAAGTATAAGTGGTAGTTTCTACAAACAAAAGCAGCTATTTCAATTACAAAATAAAGGTTGAACAAGTCCTCCGGAGCTGCAGGTAGGCATTCAAAAGGATTTCCTTAGCTGAATCCCACTCCAAATTGAGACTGTCTCTTATATGCAGACCATTTTTATGCATCTTGTAAGTGCAATTTATGGGTTTTAGCTGAATGGGAATAAATACTGCTATCAATCTCAGATGCACTCTGTTTTGTTTGTTTTGATAGACTTTCTTATTGTGGATTGCACACAGCAAAATTCTGCAAGTTAGAGCGGCACTGAGAGATAACAGACAACTTTATCCTCATAACGCTGGACAGCATAAGGACGTGTTTGTTACATTGGTCTTAATGGTTCTTTTTCACTGTTTGAAGTTTATTGGATATTATTACATTACTCTTGGAGCCTGTAATGAGGTCCTCAATTAATGGTTACCCACTAATTGGACTCTTGTGGGACGATTTATCAATGTGCGGCGGACGTGATCCGCTGTAGCAGCATACGCTGTCTGCATTTTTCATTGCACAAGCATTTTGTGTAAAATGCTTGTGCAATGTCGCCCCCTGCAATTTTCGCGGTCAATCGGCCGCTAGCAGGGGGTGGCAATCATCCCGATCATATCTGATCGGGATGATTGCTGTCCACCGCCACAGAGGTGGCGGGTGAGTAAAGGAGCAGTGGTCTTAAGAACGCTGCTTTTTAACCCCTTAACGACCAAGGACGTGCCAGGCACGTCCTCCATAGGAGGTCACAAAATTCTCGGAAAATAGTGGTGGGAGGGTTAGAGAGTTCTTGGGGGGGATCAATGAGGTTGGGGGCTAAGGGGGGATCCTACACAGCAGAATATATATTTTATTTTAAAAAAAAAAAAGCCTTTTATTTTAGTACTGGCAGACTTTCTGCCAGTACTTAAGATGGTGGGGACAATTGTGGGGTGGGGGAGGGATGAGAGCTGTTTGGGAGGGATCAAGGGGTGGGATGTGTCAGGTGGGAGGCTTATCTCTACACTAAAGCTAAAATTAACCCTACAAGCTACCTAATTAACCCTGTCACTGCTGGGCATAATACAAGTGTGGTGCGCAGCGGCATTTAGCGGCCTTCTAATTACCAAAAAGCAATGCCAAAGCCATATATGTCTGCTATTTCTGAACAAAGGGGATCCCAGAGAAGCATTTACAACCATTTGTGCCATAATTTCACAAGCTGTTTGTAAATAATTTCAGTGAGAAACCTAAAGTTTGTGAAAAGGTTTGTGAAAAAGTGAACGTTTTTTTTATTTGATTGCATTTGGTGGTGAAATGGTGGCATGAAATATACCAAAATGGGCCTAGATCAATACTTTGGGTTGTCTGCTAAAAAAAATATATTCATGCCAAGGGATATTCAGGGATTCCTGATAGATATAAGTGTTCCAATGTAACTATCGCTATTTTTTTTAAAAAAAAACAAAGAACGGGGGGCGGAGCCAAGCCGTGCAGGAACATGGCTGCAAATCTCTAAGGCTCCGTGTCTGCTTTTCTCCTAGCAAAAATAACTTAATCAGGATTTCATTAATTCTATGCAGGATTATGCATTAAAGGTCTAAACTTTTCTGCCCTTTAACTCATGCTACCGGAGGGCTAACTACGGACAAGATCTACCGCTGGTATACTATACCAGGCGCGGGACCGCAGCACCATCTTCCCTCATCTAACCTCACAGCCGGGTCTGCACTACTTGTCCGGACTCTCCCAATCTGCCGCCTGAGCCACTGCAGGGTCCTCCGGTGCAGCTGATGCAGGCGACCTCTTCCTAACTGCGACCGGATACCGCTGCATTCTCTGAGACGTTGAGGCCTGTTTTTTGGGTGACCGCCGGGACTTCAGCCTCCTACAGCAGGTATACTCACGCCTCCCGCTCTCCGTCTGAGGCCCCCTTTTGAGGTATCTGAAGTTGTTCTAGATCTGGGTTTGCGGTGGGCCCCCATACATGTCCCTGGAGGTGGGGGAGAAAGAAGAAGGTTATCGCCACTGGGAATCAAGTTCACACATAGCGGCCATTACCTGAACACACCACGTGGCCTCATATTCAACAGTGTGGCGCTGGGCAATTACAATTAGAACCTGTTTTTACATCTACAATAGTGCAAGCTCTACTCATATAAGATAAGGGGAGAAAAGAACATTAAAGCTTGCCTGTATTAACCCATTGTTATATCTGCAACTACAAACCTTTACAGGGATCTTTCTAAGTCATTTGTATAACACCTCCACTCTTCACCTTGCTGATGCTGCTGGTGAGCTAAAGTATCTCTGTCTTTCCTCACTACTCAGAGCAATCCCTCATTCCCCTACCCCTACTATTCTATCAATATTGGAAGAAGTTGGTCCATTCTACAAGGGAATGTAAATAAAAATAAAATTTGCTTGTGTTAAAATATTGCTTCAGCTGCAATCTCAAGGCTTTATAAGGAACTTTATAAGACATTTGTGCAATACATCCACTCTTCACCTAACTGATGCTGATGGTGTGCTAACGCATCTTCGTCTTTCTTCACTATTTAGTGCAATCCCCTACTCCCTGCTACTACACGTTCCTCCCCACCTACTCCTATCTTTATATCAACATTGGAAGAACTTAATCCAAACTACCCTCCTCCCTCTGCTGGAGGGCCCAAGCTTAAGATGGCCTCCAAGAAGGGACAGAAATCTGATAAGCCAAACAAACCACTCTCCCAAACCCCATCGGTATCTTCCTTTTTTCAAGCCTCAGATACAAACCCAGCACTACCTGACACCCCATCGGATCAACCATGCCTGCCAAGCCTCAATATAAACCCGAATGGCCAACAAGACCCACTGCACGCTATTCAAGAGAGACTGGCCACGCTTCCCTCCAAATCTGATCTGGACTCTCTTAAATCTTTTATTAAGGAGGAGATGAGGGACCTCAAAAGAGATCTTAACGAAATGGGTGCTCATATGGATTATCTTGAGGAGGGTCAGGAAACTTTGAATAACCTAGTCAGTCTGAACACACAACAACTCTCTACCTTTCTCCTGGATCACCGCTTCTATTACCTGAAGATTTGGACAGGGCGCATAGGGCATTACGCCCTCTACCTAAGCCCCCACTTCCCCCACGAGATGTCATTGTCCGATTTCTAAGATTTTCAACCAAAGAGGACATATGGCAGGCTGCAAGGACCCAACAGTCCATATCCTTCAGGGGCCACTCCCTCCAGATATATCAAGACCTCAGCCCCTACACGATACAGAGACGCAAGGAGGTTAAATTTATCACCAGTGCTCTACAAGAACACCGCATCAAATACCGATGGGGTTTCCCCTTTAGTCTGATTATTAACCACAATGGTTCACAAATCATATACAAGGATTATAACGACCTTGACCAACTTTCCAAATCTCTCAACATCCCTTTCAACAATCCAGTGGATCCACCCGTCTTGAGCCCTCCCCCGGCTGAGGAACCAGGGCCCTCACGTCCACTGGGACAAAGACCGCAATGGCAAAAGGTCCAACCTAAAAGAAGGAAAATGGATAACTTGCCGCCCAACAGCGGCTCTCTGCCCTCTGGATGACCTACTCCCAAGTCCTACTTTGAGGCCTACTTAACTTTCTCCAATTGTTTTCTTTCCAACCGGTATTCACTGAATACCCTCCTCCATGGACGGATCCCAGGCCTCCCCACACAGGCTAACTTGCAGTGAATAAACCTCTACTTAGGCCCATGAGGCCCACCTTATCGCACTAGATGGTCACTCTACAGTCCCGGCTTCCCGTTGGTAACGTATAAAAATGTTTATGACTTCAGTTTTCTTGCCTGACTTGTAATTTTGATTATACCTATTACCTATGTCATGTCATACCTATTACCTATGTGGAACTTTGCTCTGTTGGACACTTGATGTCCCTGGACATCAAAGCTCAATTAATGTTTTGTTACCCTCACCAATGCCAATATTTGTTTCCACATGTTATGTATATTCTTGATTGACCCTCAGCTCTTATCTCAAGCTATGAGGGTCACATTCATCATGTCGGTGCTGGTTTATACAAGTTTACGAGCTGAACTTTGCATTGCCCCTCTCTGTCCCATAGTAACTACTATTCATGCTACGTACATGTTTAATATACAAAGAAGTTCAAATATGTGAATTTTTCTTGTTTGTATTGTTATCTCTATACTGCCTTGTGCATTATGGTATAGCTTATTCTTCACAACGTTTAAGGTTTGTTACTCTTGTTAACAATAAGTTGGTGCTTTCTTGTGTTTTTCTAAATTACCTTGACCCCCTCAGATTAGCACCCCCGGGGTGAGTTATATGACACCCTCCAGATATATTTTACTGAACGTCCCTTGTCCCTATATGACCACCCCATTTAGATGTCCCTTTGACCACCCCCGGCTATATACGGTGAGACATAGTTACCCTCTATCCTAACTATCCCATCTATTGGTGGCCTAACTGTTACCCAGGACGCCTTAAACCTAACTTTAAAAGATATCACTGTGATTAGACGGTAATATTATATATAATTTTTTTTTGCTCCTTACTCTAATTGGGACAACTTAGTTCAGCCCGCATCTTACGATGCCTAGATACTCAGGTAGAACCCCCAACTGATAATAACAGTGGGTGGGCGCCCCCCTGCCAAGCCCCTATACCACGGTATTTAGTGACCCTAGACTTGATGATTATTAACCCTACCATTCACCGGCCGGGTACCCTCCTAAGCTCTTTTGGTTACCCCCCCCATTTTTTATATTATACCCTAGTTTGGTCTATGTATACAAAACGCACTTGTGCAGTTACTTAAATAGTTCTCATCACATAAGGGATAGCTTGGGCACCCTGCTAGACCATTTTTACTTAATCACATTAATCCTGTTTTCTGTTTTATTCCTGATGCTTTTCGCTTATGTTATAACCTAAGAGTTTAAAGGGCGACTTTCTTCCCCCTTAGTAAAGTGTACAACGTCATGATGTATACACTACTTACATATAACAATGTTCTTATCATATATATTGTTTTACAGAATGCATTGATTGTTTTTCTAGATTTGTTCCCCTCCCCATTCTTCCTTAAATCTTCCTGTCCAGTCTCGGGGCGTGCTCTCGGCTCCCACTCTGCCCATAGTGTCCTACGTCATACCAGACTCTATGATCTCTCCTCCTCAAAGACATAAGACTAATACCTTGAATCAAATAAGGTTCCTATCCCATAACACCAAAGGCCTAAATAGCCCCCAAAAGAGATCAATGGCCCTAAGAGATTACAAAAGACAGAGAGGTGATATTCTCTTTATTCAAGAGACACACTTCCGTAGGGGCTTTGAACCCAAGGCCAGCTTCCAGAAATTTGGGACTGCCTTCTTTTCTTCCCACTCTTCTAAACACAATGGAGTGGGGATCTTAATTCACAGAAACTTACCTTTTACCCTGTCCTCCACTTATAGAGACAAGGAAGGACGTTATATAATATTGGTGGGATTTATTTTCCACAAACCCGTCACCCTTGTGAATCTTTATGCTCCTAACACAAATGCTGCCCCATTTTTCCACCAACTCTGCCAAAAAGTCCTGGAGGTAGCCAGAGGTAGTTTGATTCTGGGAGGCGACTTTAACCTGGCACTTCATCCTGCCCTTGACTGCTCTACGGGCACCTCCTCCATACCCAATAAGACGTTAAGACAAGTTAAACAATCCCTCTCGCACCTAGCTGTACACGACTCATGGCGCCTCCAACACCCCGACGACAGGGAATTCACCTTTTATTCTAGCCCACACCAGCTATAAACGCGAATAGACTATTTTTTCACTGATGTACCTAGCCTATCCTCTATTACCTCTACCAACATCTCCCCTATAACGTGGTCTGACCACGCCATAATTAGCTGCCAGCTTCGCTGGCACCCTATTGACCCTTCCCAGTCTACATGGCGACTTGACGAATCCCTCCTCAGGGACCCCCAGGTAATTATACAATTACAAAAGACTCTACTTGACTACTTTCAGAGAAATGACACACCAGAAACTACTATACACAATATTTGGGACGCACACAAGTGCGTTCTCTGAGGAGAACTTCTTGCAATCAGATCAGCTAAACGTAAACAACAGCACATATATCTCAACGCTCTCCTGGACGATTTAGCCAAACTCCAGACCCTCCATCTGACGCATCCCACAGACAAATCCCTCACTGAGAGCCTTACACATAAAAGAGACCAGCTTAGGTTATTCCTGGGCACTGAAGCTAAAAATAAAGCCTTATTTCTCAAAAAAATTTACTATGAGGGTGCGAACAAACAGGGCAGGATGTTGGCTAGACAACTCAAGACTAGAACGAACAAAAATTACATAATGAGAGTCAGAGACCCTAGGGGGACCTTAAATTCTACTCCCACAGATATATTACAAGCATTTAGGGAATTCTATGACAACCTTTATAACATTAGACGAGGAATGGCAGACCCTCACCCAGATGATATAGACGCTTACCTTAACAATATAACTTTGCCCAAATTAACTAACGAACAGAGGGATGAACTAGATTTGCCAATTTCAGAAGAGGAACTATTGTTGGCTCTTCGTCCCTCCCCAATGGAAAAGCTCCGGGCCCAGACGGTTTTAGCAATTCGTACTATAAACAATTTAAAGAAATTCTCTCTCCCTACCTACTTAGATACTTCAACAGCATAGACGAAAGTGGAATATTTTACCCTTGTCATTGCAAGCACACATTACTGTTATCCCCAAGCCCCATAAAGCCCCAGACTTAATTGCTAACTATCGTCCGATCTCTCTGATCAACACTGATTTAAAACTATATGCAAAGATTATAGCTACCCGTCTTAACCGTTTTCTCCCTACCCTCATTCATAACGATCAGGTGGGCTTTGTTCCTGGCCGCGAGGCCAGAGATAACACTGTTCGTAACATCATGCTCCTCTGGCATGCCTCTAACCATAACACTCCTACCGCCTTCGTCTCGACAGATGCCGAAAAGGCGTTTGACCTGGTTAACTGGTCCTACCTTAGGGCTTCCCTGGGAGCTTTCGGAATAGGCGACATCACTCTGAAGCGTATTCGCCTTATATAACTCAGTGCCCGAATCTTGGTTAACAGATCCCTTTCCCCTCCAATTGATATTAGCAACGGAACGCGACAAGGTTGCCCTCTCTCCCCTCTACTATTTGCCCTTTTTATCGAGACTTTCGCCTCCAGAATGAGAAATATCCCAGGGGCCCGAGGGATCGTGGTGGGGGGCGATGAATACAAGTTGTCGCTCTTTGCCGACGACATCCTATTTTCCCTCACCCAGCCCGAGTCCTCGATACCTATACTACTTTCCGAACTTTCGACTTTCCAGTCCCTCACAGACTTCCTGGTTAACCACTCCAAGTCGGAGATACTTGCAATTGGCCTCCCGGAGAACTTGGTAGAATCCATTAGGCTGACCTGCCCCCTAAAATTGTGCAAGGGACCACTTAGATACCTGGGCATCTCCCTCTCCAACACTTTTGATAGATTGTTCCAAGAAAATTATATTCCCATCAAAATTGCAATTATGCGCGATTTATCTTCATGGAGCTCAAAGAAGCTCTCATGGTGGGGACGGATTAACATGATAAAGATGAACATCTTCCCCAGGCTCCTATACGTTATGGGGGCGGTCCCGATACCCCTGCCTCCCAAATACATTCCTCAGGTGCAGAGCCTATTCAGTGCTTTCATCTGGAAAAAACCCCCACCAAGGATTAATAAAGTTTCTATGTCCCTTTCGAGGGAGCACGGGGGCCTAAGTGTTCCTGACCTAGATAAATACAGGACATCATTATATATGCAAAGGATCCTAGACTGGAGGGTGGCGGGGGATCAGAGGAGATGGGTCCGTTTGGAGGAACTCATTAATCTAAACCCATCACTGGCTACAATGCTCTGGATTGGTGTGTTGGGTTAATAAACTATGCGCTGTGGGGGTAAAAGCTAGGGAGTCTCGAAGAAGTAATCTCACAAACTTCAAAGTGATTCTTAAAACAAATCTAACTGGTTGGCCAACCATACAGTGTGAATAAAATGATATAATATGTTTTCCAATCCCTGTTACTTAGTGTATTATACAAACATATCTGTATATTTGAATTTTTAAATTTTGGTTTAATTGCAGATATTTTTTATGGATTTGATATAGTGGACTTGTGAAGAAGTATGGTATCCACAAAGAATATTTGCAATATTAATTCTTAATTACCATATTTACCATATTCGTTTGTTTAAAGCTGAACATACATAATTAAAATAGCGTCAATGGTATTAACAATATAATTAAAATAGCTTCAATGGTATCAACATTAGTAACAAATAATAAAAGTGAAACAAAAATAAAGTGATACAGTAAAAATCGTATAAGTTATGAAAGATAAAGTCTTTCTGCCGTGATCGTTAGAGTAATTGTTAATTGCTTTTTGTTAAAAGCGCTGTTGTTAAGTCCTCCGTGGGGATAGTATGTGCGGGCGTGCTGCAACACGTTTTTGTCTAATTGCTATATATATTGCGATTATAAGTCACTGTTAAGTAGTTTTGGTTATCTGTCCTTCACATTAACTTCCTTAGTTGGTGTAGGTATAATAAATCTTACCCGTTGCTTCTTTTGGGATACTTTGTTTCTGGTCTAGTTTCTTTTTGTACCCAATTCAATCTTTACTGTGATGAATGTGGATCGAAAGCCGGGATAGCCGCTGCCGGTGTTGTAGTGGTTTCAGTATGTCGAGTTGGTTTGTCTCTGCGATTACACACACTTGAAGAAGTAGATGCTGTGGTATTGTGGTAGTGTGCTTTAACCGTTAATCCTTTTGTCAGATGGCTGGGCTTTTTGCCCGGTTCAGGTTTTCAAAACCTCTTGAATTGTTGCGAATGTGTTCTGTTTAGATCCGTACTCTATTTGTTTCAGAGTATCTGATCTGCAGGTGTCCACAGGTTTCTTTAGGCCCAATTATTAGGTAAGGTATTTCAGTTGTTCTTGGCAGTCCTTTGAAAGGAGGACTAGGTGCTTTGAAGGTTGTTCTTGAACGCTTCAGAATATCTTGATATGCTTGATAAAGGCTGTATTAATCAGCTGAAACGCGTTGCCTACTCCTTGCTACACTGAACATTTTCATAGTCCACTTTCGAAGTGGACCGCCAAGACTACATCAAACCACGGACCAACAAATACGCTTGAAAGATATTCTGAAGCGTTAAAACAAAATTTAAAAATTCAAATATACAGATATGTTTGTATAATACACTAAGTAACAGGGATTGGAAAACATATTATATAATTTTATTCACACTGTATGGTTGGCCAACCAGTTAGATTTGTTTTAAGAATCAATTTCTATTGTTTTAAATTTTATTGTATGTATTTATAATTCTAAAAATAAATAGATCTCATTGAATCCAACTACATAGTAAGATTATCTTTCCTTATTGGGTAATTAAGCACAAGCGCTTAAGAGTCTCATCCAATCCAGATTTTACAATGCTCTGGAGCCCCAATATCCGTGACACGGCTAAGTTACTCCCCTTCCCGATCACCGGGGAGACTGTGGGGGCATGGGATCGAGCTAAACAGCAAAACCCTTGCTTATCTTCTAATCCGGGCCCCTTGACTTCTCTTACCCACAACTCCGTTTTCTCACTAAGATCTCTAGAATGCCCGACCTTTCCCCAATGCCCTGATGACAATGTGCAAATATTCAATTTCACTTATAACGAACAACTTTACACTCAGGATCAGCTAATTGAAAAGGGCTATGACTGGGCCCGAAATTGGTTTTCTTATAGAAGACTCCATAACTACATAAACACTCACATCCACAGGAATAACATGATCCGTCCCCCTACAAACCTAGAGAAACTGTTCTTAGCGAGCTCTCCGATGAGGCACTCCTTATCCGCCATATATAAAATTATAACTCAGCCACTGCCAGGCATCTTACCACACTCTGTTGAGATGTGGGAGAGGGAACTAGGTAGAATTATCCTTCCACAAACGGCAACCACCATATTCTTAAGCACTAAAAAATCCTCCACCTCTGCATCCATCCTAGCAACCAACTATAAAATTTTACACTGTTGGTACTTAACCCCACGAAAAATTCACCGACTATACCCAAGCACTAACAATAAATGTTGGAGATGCGGACACATAGGCAGTGGCATGGGCCACATGTGGTGGTGGTGCTCAAGGTTGAACCACTTCTGGTATGAAGTAATAGCGGAGGTGGAAAAAATTCTAAATATTCAAATCCCGCCGGACCCCCTTATATGGTTACTAAATAGACCTCTAAAACTCCCAATCAAATCCCTCTCCCCTTTGTTTAGGATATTTACAAATAGTGTTAAAATGTTGATAGCAAGTAACTGGAGGGCCCCAGAAGTCCCTTCTCTGGGAATGTGGAGACTTAAGGTATCTGAATTGTTAGAGTTGGAGGAATACTCCGAATATAAGAAAGGGTCCTCAGATAACTTTATAGCTCTACAGGCTATCTGGGAAGACTATCGAAAATCTATACACACCACACAATGAATTGTCCATAGGACTACAAGACTTAGGAACCATATCAATATAAGTATGATTATAGAGATCCGGTGAAACCCTTTTTTAAAAGAGAGTTTTTTTTCTTTCATTATTTTCTCTCTCCCCTTTTTTTACCCAAATTTTGTCTGTTTGTTTACAAAATGTAGAGACTGTGTCGATGCTCAGATACTATTGATGTAACCTTTATGCTTCTGCATTCATTGTGAACTTGATGTGTGTTGTTCATGGTTTCTATGCTAATAAAAAGAATTTGACTTAAAAAAGCAAAGAACATGTAAACATTGGGTATTTTTAAACTCAGGACAAAATTTAGAAAATATTTAGCCTAGGACTTTTTTTGGTGGTTGTAGATGTGGAACAGATTTTGGGGGTCAAAGTTTGAAAAAGTGTGTTTTTTTCCATTTTTCCATCATATTTTAAATATTTTTTTATAGTAAATTATAAGATATGATGAAAATAATGGTATCTTTAGAAAGTCCATTTAATGGTGAGAAAACGATATATAATATGTGTGGGTACAGTAAATAAGTAGGAGGAAAATCATAGCTTAACACAAACACAGCAGAAATGCAAAAAAGCCTTGATCCCAGACGGTCAACAAATGGAAAAGTGGTCTGGTCACTAAGGGGTTAAAGGAACACTGAACCCAAATTTTTTCTTTCGTGATTCAGATAGAGCGTGGAATTTTAAGCAACTTTCTAATTTACTCCTATTATCAAATTTTCTTCATTCTCTTGGTATCTTTATTTGAAATGCAAGAAAGTTTAGATGCTGGCCCATTTTTGGTGAACAACCTGGGTTGTCCTTGCTCATTGGTGGATAAATTCATCCACCAATAAAAACGTGCTGTCCAGAGCAATGAACCAAAAAAAGCTTAGATGCCTTCTTTTTCAAATAAAGATAGCAAGAGAACGAAGAAATATTGATAATTGGAGTAAATTATAAAGTTGCTTAAAATTGCATTCTCTATCTAAATCACAAAAGAAAAAAAATTGAGTTCAGTGTCCCTTTAACTTCAGTTTCAGCAGAACCTGAAACTACGGGGGTAGATTGAAACATCCGCTGCTTGATAAATCTACCCCATAGACTTGAGGTGATGGATCATCTATAGATTTGTCCTTTGGTGTATTTTCATTTTGAATTGAATTTATTATATTTTTTATTTTTGCGCTGTAATTTTTTGTTTTTCCTTTTCTTTTAATACCTCGGGAAATTTATTTTTTCATTTTATAAATGTGAATAAACCACAAGATTTTAATTCTAATTGCCTCCCTTTGAAAATGCTCAAATAAGAAATGCGAACATATACTATTCTGCTAACTGTCCTTGCAATGCAAACCCCTGACTTCACTCAGACACCTCAGCTCATCTAAAGCATCTGACCGCTGCCTGCATACAATTCTCATCTATTTTACAAAGTCCAGCTGAGGTTTGATGACAAATTCATCTGCACTGAAGATGGATCTATTTCACTCTTACCGCTGTTGTTACCCCCTCTGCTTATCTACACAGCTAAAACCCCTCCCTTTATTCCTGAGACCCCTCAGCTAAACACTCACCCTATGCTCTTTCCTATAGAATCTCTCATACATCCCAGCTCACCTAAAGCATCTGACCACTGCCTGCATACAAACCATCTATTTTACAAAGCACTTTCCACCCTCCCACCCTGATGTTATTATATAATTGCAGTTGATTTGATTGCAATGCAGGATTAACTTCAGTCGCACATTCTGCCTTATGACTTCTTCACTTTTCCTACTTCTCTTTATACAGCTATTTTGCTCCCTACATTTCAATGTAATATAATTTTGCACTTTGCATTTTCTTCCCACTGCTCTTAGTACTCAAATTCTCTCATTTACAGTAGACATGTGCAATTCATTTTGGCCGCATTTAGTTTTCGCCCGAATTTTGGCCAATTTGGAGATTCGGATGAATCTGAATTTCTGAATCGACGCCATAACGAAAATTCCGAAAACCAATAAATCTATTTCCGAATTTTCCGATTAATTCTTTATTCATATTCGGAATTTGTCATTGTTTTAATCTAAACCGCCGTTCAGCGACATCGCCAACACTAGCTAAAACACTAAATAAAGCTATAAACTCCTAAACCCCCGTTCCCTGACATCGCCGACACTAACTAAACCTATTAACCCCTAAAACGCAGTTCCCCAACATCGCTGTCACTAAATAAAACACTAAATAAAGCTATTAACCCCATAACCACAGTTCTCCCGACATCACCGACACTAACTAAACCTATTAACCCCTAAACCACCACCCTCACATTGCTGACACTAACTAAACCTATTAACCCCTAAACTGCAGTTCCCTGACATCGCCGACACTAACTAAAACACTAATGAAAGCTATTAACCCCTAAACCGCAATTCCCAAACATCGCCAACACTAACTAAACCTATTAACCCCTAAACCGCCCTCCCACATCGCTGACACTAACTAAACATATTAACCTCTAAACTGCCACCCCCCCCCCCACTTCACAACTACCTAAATTAACTACAGGGAGTGCAGAATTATTAGGCAAATGAGTATTTTGACCACATCATCCTCTTTATGCATGTTGTCTTACTCCAAGCTGTATAGGCTCGAAAGCCTACTACCAATTAAGCATATTAGGTGATGTGCATCTCTGTAATGAGAAGGGGTGTGGTCTAATGACATCAACACCCTATATCAGGTGTGCATAATTATTAGGCAACTTCCTTTCCTTTGGCAAAATGGGTCAAAAGAAGGACTTGACAGGCTCAGAAAAGTCAAAAATAGTGAGATATCTTGCAGAGGGATGCAGCACTCTTAAAATTGCAAAGCTTCTGAAGCGTGATCATCGAACAATCAAGCGTTTCATTCAAAATAGTCAACAGGGTAGCAAGAAGCGTGTGGAAAAACCATGGCGCAAAATAACTGCCCATGAACTGAGAAAAGTCAAGCGTGCAGCTGCCAAGATGCCACTTGCCACCAGTTTGGCCATATTTCAGAGCTGCAACATCACTGGAGTGCCCAAAAGCACAAGGTGTGCAATACTCAGAGACATGGCCAAGGTAAGAAAGGCTGAAAGACGACCACCACTGAACAAGACACACAAGCTGAAACATCAAGACTGGGCCAAGAAATATCTCAAGACTGATTTTTCTAAGGTTTTATGGACTGATGAAATGAGAGTGAGTCTTGATGGGCCAGATGGATGGGCCCGTGGCTGGATTGGTAAAGGGCAGAGAGCTCCAGTCTGACTCAGACGCCAGCAAGGTGGAGGTGGAGTACTGGTTTGGGCTGGTATCATCAAAGATGAGCTTGTGGGGCCTTTTCGGGTTGAGGATGGAGTCAAGCTCAACTCCCAGTCCTACTGTCAGTTTCTGGAAGACACCTTCTTCAAGCAGTGGTACAGGAAGAAGTCTGCATCCTTCAAGAAAAACATGATTTTCATGCAGGACAATGCTCCATCACACGCGTCCAAGTACTCCACAGCGTGGCTGGCAAGAAAGGGTATAAAAGAAGAAAATCTAATGACATGGCCTCCTTGTTCACCTGATCTGAACCCCATTGAGAACCTGTGGTCCATCATCAAATGTGAGATTTACAAGGAGGGAAAACAGTACACCTCTCTGAACAGTGTCTGGGAGGCTGTGGTTGCTGCTGCACGCAATGTTGATGGTGAACAGATCAAAACACTGACAGAATCCATGGATGGCAGGCTTTTGAGTGTCCTTGCAAAGAAAGGTGGCTATATTGGTCACTGATTTGTTTTTGTTTTGTTTTTGAATGTCAGAAATGTATATTTGTGAATGTTGAGATGTTATATTGGTTTCACTGGTAAAAATAAATAATTGAAATGGGTATATATTTGTTTTTTGTTAAGTTGCCTAATAATTATGCACAGTAATAGTCACCTGCACACACAGATATCCCCCTAAAATAGCTATAACTAAAAACAAACTAAAAACTACTTCCAAAACTATTCAGCTTTGATATTAATTAATTTTTTGGGTTCATTGAGAACATGGTTGTTGTTCAATAATAAAATTAATCCTCAAAAATAGAACTTGCCTAATAATTCTGCACTCCCTGTATATTAACCCCTGTGATGAGAGTAGGATGTGATGTCACTAGTTTGGGGGCGGGGCTTAGGTCCGGTAGTCTGTGTCGCAGTTAGTTAGTACAATCAACCTGAATAGATGTATGTTTCCATGCTCTGTAATAAAATAGAGTTGTACCATCATTGCTGTGTCCTGCATGTGTCCTGCATCTCATGACATGGTGTCAGAAGTTCTGGCCTGCGCTTCTGTTTCTAATCGAGGACAATGTCAAAGTTTACCTCACCTGAGCCTTTTGACTTCTCTCAGCCTGCAGCTTGGCCCACATGGCATCAGCAGTTTCAGCGCTTCAGGATTGCTTCCAAGCTGGACAATGAGAGTGGTGAAGTACAAGTTAATTCTCTTTTATACTCTATGGGGAAAGATGTGGAGCCTGTGTTCAATGCTTTTACTTTCCAAGAAGGGGAAGAATTTAACTTTGATATAGTTATGGATAAAATCAGTGCCCACTTTGTGCCCAAAAGAAATGTGATTCATGAGAGAGCTTGTTTTCACAAACGTAATCAGCATGTGGGAGAATCTGTGGAGTCATTTGTACGCAGCCTGTATGAACTAGCTGAATTTGGTGTTGCTAAAGAAGAGCAAATCAGAGACAGAATAGTTATTGGAATTGCAGATGCTGAAGTCTCACTGAAGCTGCAGTTAGAGCCTGATTTAACATTAGATGGGGCTATTAGAATGGGCCGCCACAGTGAACTCGTGAAAAAGCAAAGTGCTGATCTGAGGTCTGAGAGTATTGTGGATGAAGTGCAACAGTCCAGGAAAACTTCTAGTGAAAGGCACAGTGTTAGCGGTAGATCTAAAATAATGGATAGACCTAGAAGTGGATGGGCGCAGCATGCCCGATGCACACGGTGCTACCGTGTCCATGATCAGAGTGTTATATGCCCGGCCAGAGATAAAAGATGCAGAAAATGTAACAGAATGGGCCATTTTGAAGTGGTGTGTAAAACTGAATACATTAAGGAGATGCAGGTGGACAGTGACCAAGAGGGTCAGGAAGTGTCTTTTGTGGGGTCTGTTGTGGAACGGCCAAGCTCAGAGGAAGATTGGAAGGTTACTTTTACTGTAATGGGAGACAAAGTTGATTTTAAGATTGACACAGGAGCAGATATCACTGTAATGTCTTTTGCTGCATTTATGAAACTGCCTCTACAGCCCCAGCTGGTGAAGGTTACTACAAATGTCCATAGTCCTGGTGGCCGCATTGATTGTGTGGGGAAATTTCTTGCCAGCTGTGAGTACAAGCAAAGAAAATTCACCATGTGGGTGCATGTGATCCGAGGCCAGTGTGTTAGCAATTTATTGAGCAGAAAAGCAGCCTGTGATTTGGGCCTCGTGGCCAGAGTAAATGAGATCTCCAAAGATATGTTTGGCGAATTGGGCCTACTGAATTGCAAGCCAGTTCGTATAGCACTTAAAAGTGATGCAGTCCCATACAGTATTTCTACTCCCCGTAGAATTCCGTTCCCGCTCATGCCTCAAGTGGAGAAGGAGCTTATGCGCATGAAGTCTATGAGGGTTATTGAAGAGGTTGTTGAAGCAACTGACTGGTGTGCCCCCATTGTTCCGGTTGCAAAGAAAAATGGAAAGGTGCGCATCTGTGTAGACCTGAAAAGGTTGAATGAGGCAGTGAAGTGAGAGAGATTTATGCTGCCGACATTAGAAGACATAGCTCCAAAGTTGGCTGGAGCAAAGTTAGTTCTTTTCTACATTAGACGCTTCTAGTGGCTTTTGGCAGATCCCCCTGGATCCAAAGTGCCGCAAACTGACTACCTTTATCACACTGGTAGGTCGGTTTTGCTTCTGCAGACTCCCCTTCAGGATATCCTCTGCCCCAGAAATTTTTCAAAGGGAAATGAGTTCTCTCCTAAGTGACCACGTGGGCACGGCAGTCGTCATGGACGACATTCTGGTGTATGGGTCTACAGCGGAGGAGCATGATCAGCATTTAAGTTGTGTGCTGCAGGCTATCAAAGAGTATAGGCTGAAGTTAAATAAAGAGAAATGCCATTTTAGGAAAACTGAATTATGTTACTTTGGACATATTATCAATGGGGATGGCATCAAGCCAGAGCTCGAGAAAATTTGTGCTATTGAACAGATGAAAAGTCCTTCTGATGTACATGAGCTGAGACAGATATTGTAAATTATGTGGGCAAGTTTCTTCCAGATTTATCAACAGTTCTACACCCTATCACAGAGTTGCTAAAGAAAGACATTGCCTGGGTCTTGGGACCTTCACAAGAAAAAGCTTTAATGCAGGCCAAGTCCCTGCTGGGGTTTGCCCCAGTGTTGGGGTTCTACGACCCTTCCAAAAAGACTGTGGTTAGTGCTGATGCAAGCAGTTATGGGTTGGGGGCTGCTCTCCTGCAGTTAAATGAAAATAAACTACAGCCCATCGCCTACTGTTCCCGCACACTGACGGCTGCGGAGTCAAAATACGCTCAAATTGAGAAAGAGTGCCTGGCTGTAGTTTGGGCCTGTGAGCGCTTTCAGCGTTATCTAGTGGGTTTGGAGAAATTTAGTCTGGAGACTGACCACAAACCGCTAGTCCCTCTAATCAACTCTTATGATATTGACAAAACACCCTTAAGATGCCAGAGACTTTTAATGAGACTGCTCAGGTTCAATGTTCATGCAGTGCATGTGCCGGGGAAACAACTGGTTGTGTCAGATACACTATCCAGGCTCCCGCTGGCTGCTGCTGAAGAATCCTCCACTGAATCTGATGTGAAAGTGTATGTTGATTCAGTTCTGGCCTCTAAGTCCATTTCTTCAAGGAAACTGGAAGAGATAAAGAAAGAGACATATTTGGACACAGATCTGCAAGAGGTTATAAAGTACATAAAAGAAGGCTGGCCCGAGAGCCGAGCAGCCTTGATGTCTTTAAGTTCTTACCAGCCAGAGAGGTTGCAGCTGTCATGATCCGGTGTACATGCGCTCAGGAAACAGACCCTCGGGGCAGTGGTAGGGATTTGAAGACACCGACCCCTGACCCGGGGAAGAGTATCCTGGACGTGGATAGATGATATTCTGTGATTCATATTTGCTAGAAGTTATTGTAGAAGAAATGGAGAGTGCAACATTTGTATACAATATATTCTGACTTCACTGTGACTTATAGTTAGTTAATAGAAGTAGCTGCAGGGTTCAATGAGAGAAAAATATAGCAATGTGGAATGTTCAGACTTCAGAGTAAACTGGTAGAAGATTGACACTTAGATGCAAACTAAGGTTTGTTGCAGGTTCAGAGTACATAATATTATATAAAGCTGTATGTCAGAGTTAAGCACAGCTATTTAGACAAGCTGCAAGTTTAGGCATTGTTTATGCATATATATGCAAACTTGGTTTGTTGCAGGTTCACAGTACATAATATTATAAAGAGCTGTATGTCAGTAATTAGCAGAGCAGCACAGGTGAAAGTTAAGTTTAAGGCATCAATTACTGTTTGAACATATATTGAAGAATCACATGAAAGCTTTTAACTGAACATAAAGATGCAGAGTTCTGAATAGCAGCAGGATATTTCAGCAATGACAACTTGTAGCAGAGAAATAGTTATAAAGTTCTGAGTAAGATGCTGTTGTAATTAGAGAGTGATGGTAAGCAAAAGCATAGTTGATTTATAATAAAGTTCAGAGATTGTTAAGTAGCTGTGTCCAGGAAACAGAATGGAGATATTTTTGATACTTGCGGTTTGATGATATTTAGCATAGGTAATAGAAAATGCTGTATCTTGGAATAGTTGCTAAGTTCATGCAGGAAACAGTCACAGACCTCTGTTGTTCAGGATCACAACTTCAATGTTAATGCCAAGCACATTAGACCTGAGAAGGCTTAAAAAGAGGCTGAGGTAATCAGGTGCATGAATGATTAATCAGGCAGGCAAGCAAGCTGAATGTGAATACTGCCCAAATGCAGCAGTCAGAGAAGGAAGTCTTAAAGGGTTAGTGACATTAGGCTGAGATATGTTACAGCAGCTCACAGAGCTAGAGGGGTTGGTGCGGTTCCAAGACCGCATTGTAATTCCTGTCAGCATGAGGAAGGAGATGTTAAACAGGATTCACGATGGCCACTTAGGCATTAAAAAGTGCAGAGAAAGGGCAGCTACAGCTGTGTAGTGGCCTGGGATCAGCTCCGACATTGCAAATCACGTGTCTAAATGTGCCTTTTGCCGGGAACGCCGGCCTACTCAGAGAAGGGATCCCTTGATTTCTACTCCGCTGCCTGCAGGGCCGTGGCAGAAAATAGCTGCTGATTTGTATGAACTGCATGGGAAAAAGTTCCTTGTTGTGATCGACTACTATTCCAGGTATTTGGAAATTGCACCTCTGAATGATATCACAAGTCAAGCCGTTATCATTCGTTTGATGAGCTTGTTCGCCCGGTGGGGCATTCCAATGGAGCTGGTGAGTGATAATGGTATGCAGTTTGCTTCTACAGAGTTCAGTGCTTTCAGCAGGGAATATGACTTTGTACATTACACGTCAAGTCCACATTATCCGCAGGCCAACGGAATGGCTGAAAGGGCAGTTCAAACAACAAAATTCATTCTAAAGCAATCTGAGGTGTACCTAGCCCTCTTGTCATACAGGGTAACGCCCATTCAAGTCACCAAGTTTAGCCCGGGACAGCTGATGCTAGGACGCCAGATTCGCACCACTTTACCCTCAGTGGGTGTCTTCAAGCTGCCTGGCCCTGTTCCTCGGGACGAAGTCCTTAGGAGGGATGAAGAGGCCAAAAAGGGTTATCGTTTCTTCTACGACAGGAGACATTCTGTCAGGCCCTTACAGGAACTGAATGCGGGGAAAAGTGTCAGAATTAAACTGGATGATGAGAAGAAATGGAAGACACCTGCTATGGTAATTGGACGCTCTCCAGAACCAAGATCTTATACAGTCCTTACTGATGGAGGGACAGTTACACGCCGTAACCGAACACATCTTCAGCCTGTACCTGAGAGTCTGGAACTGGATGCCTCAGCACCACCGCCGGTGGGATCCCCTGTTCTAATAGAGGTGCCTTCCCGTCAGCAAGATCACAGCGGGGATATATCTTTGCCTCCAGCGGGCTCTTATTCACCATCTTCTGTATCAGAGGACAGTTCATGCAAAGTTACATCAAGAGGAAGAGTGGTGAAACTTCCGGCCCGATATAGGGACTGACTTTAGCTAGAACAGTGACCGGAAGTATGGGCAGAATAATCCCATGGTCACTGTGGACTAGGGTAGTCTACCCCGATGTCCAAGTCAGGATGTAATTTATGTGTTTATATTTTCTGAACCTATTTGTATATATATTGTTCAGAAAAAAATGTTGTTGTATACTCTGTTCGTATACCTTGTTATTTGTTATATTCAAATGTATGCTTCGCCTTTGAAAAAGGGGAAGATGTGATGAGAGCAGGATGTGATGTCACTAGTTTGGGGGCGGGGCTTAGGTCCGGTAGTCTGTGTCGCAGTTAGTTAGTACAATCAACCTGAATAGATGTATGTTTCCATGCTCTGTAATAAAATAGAGTTGTACCATCATTGCTGTGTCCTGCATGCATCCTGCATCTCATGACAACCCCTAAACCTAACACCCCCTAACTTTAACATAATTAAAATACACCTAAATTAAAGTTACAATTATTAACTAACTACCTATTTAAAAATAAATACAAACTTACCTGTGAAATAAAAATAAAACCTAAGCTAGTTACAATATAACTATTTACTAACTACTTAGTTAAAATAAATACAAATTTACCTGTGAAATAAAATAAAACCTAATCTTAAACTAAAAAAACCTAACATTGCTAAAAATAAAAAAATAAGATTACTAAAAAATAAAAAACCTAACATTCTAAAAAATTAAAACTGCAATTACAAAAAATAATAAAGACTAAAATTACAAAAAAAACTACCATTACAAAAAATAATACGAAATTATCCAGAATAATAAAAATTATTACTATTCTAAAACCCTAATCTATAATAAAAAAACAATGGCCCTTAAAAGGGCCTTTGGTAGGGCATTGCCCTAAAGTTAACAGGTCTTTTGCAAAAAATTTAAACAAACACCCCCTAACATTACAAACCCCCACCCGCCCAAACCCACAAAATAAAAAAAAATAACTAAAATGAATACTAATCTACCCATTGCCCTGAAAAGGGCATTTGTATGAGCATTGCCCATTCAGCTCTTTTACAAGCCCATTAAAACCCAAATCTAAAAAAAAACCAGAGCCCCCCCAAAAAAACAAAAAACCTAACACTAACCCCAAAATCGGTACTCACAGTTGCTGAAGTCCGGAGAAAGATCTTCATCCCAGCGGCGCAGCATCTACATCCAGGTGGCTCCATCTTCATCCATCGCGGGACCAGCATCTTCTATCTTCTTCATCCCTGCAGAGGTGGAGCGGTCGGTGGATGCATGGAGGCAGAGAACCAGGCGGAGGTCCTTGCAGAGGTCCATCGGCCCGACGTGGAGGTCCTCTTCAGGCTGTTCAATTCAGCCAATAGGATTTAAGCAGCTCTCATTCCTATTGGCTGATTTGAATGAAGAGGACCTCCACGTCGCACCGATGGACCTCTGCCTGGACCTCCACCTGTTCCTCCACCTCTGCAGGGATGAAGATGATAGAAGATGCCGGTCCCACGATGGATAAAGATGGAGCCGCCTGGATAAAAAAGTTTGGCCACTGGGATGAAGATCTTTTGCCAGACTTCAGCAACTGTGAGTACTGATTTGGGGTTAGTGATATTTTTTTTTGGGGGGGGGGTTGATTTTTTTAGATTAGGGTTTAATGGGCTTGTAAAAGAGCTGAATGCCCTTTTAAGGGCAGTAAAAGAGCTGAATGCCCATACAAATGCCCTTTTCAGGGCAATGGGTAGATTAAGTTTTTTATAGTTAGGTTTTTTTTATTTTGTGGGTTTGGGGGGTGGAGGTTTGTAAATGTTAGGAGGTGTTTGATGTAATTTTTTTGCAAAAGAGCTGTTAACTTTAGGGCAATGCCCTACAAAAGGCCCTTTTAAGGGCTATTGGTAGTTTATTATAGATTATGTTTTTATTTTATTTTGGGGGGTTTTTTTTAAAACAGGGTATTAGACTAGGAATAATTTTAATTTTTTTGGATAATTTTGTTTGTTATTTTTTGTAATGGGATTTTTTTTTATTTTTGGGGTGTTTTTTTTATTAGTTTATTTTTATTTTTAATGGGCTGAAAAAGAGCGGAATGCCCTTTTAAGGGCAATGCCCATACAAATTCCTTTTTGGGGCAATGGGTAGATTAGTTTTTTTTATTTTGTGAGTTTGGGGGGGTTTGTAATGTTAGGGGGTGCTTATTTTTATTTTTTTCAAAAGAGCTGTTAACTTTAGGGCAAAGCCCTACAAAAGACCCTTTCAAGGGCCATTGGTAGTTTGTTATAAATTAGGTTTTTTTTATTTTGGGGTGTTTTTTTTTTTAAACGGGGGTATTAGAATAGGAATAATTTTTATTATTTTGGATAATTTCGTTTGTTATTTTTTGTAATGGTAGTTTTTTTTTAGTTTTTTGTAATTTTAGTCTTTATTATTTTTTTTAAATTGTAGTTTTAATTTTTTTGTAATGTTAGTTTTTTTTATTTTTAGTAAACTTAGGTTTTTTAGTTTAAGCTTTGGTTTTATTTTTATTTCACAAGTAAGTTTGTATTTATTTTAACTATGCAGTTAGTAAATAGTAATATTGTAACTAGCTTAGGTTTTATTTTTATTTCACAAGTAAGTTTGTATTTATTTTTAAATAGGTAGTTAGTTAATAATTGTAACTTTAATTTAGGTGTATTTTAATTATGTTAAAGTTAGGGGGTGTTAGATTTAGGAGTTAATATAGTTTAATTTAGGTAGTTGCGATGTGGGGGGGCCCTTTAAGGGTTAATAGGTTTAGTTAGTGTTCACGATGTGGGGGAACGGAGTTTTAGGTGTTAATAGGTTTAGTTAGTGTTGGCGATGTGGGGGCAGCATTTTAGGGGTTAATAGGTTTAGTTAGTGTTGGCAATGTGGGGGGGGGGCAGTGTTTTAGGGGTTAATAGGTTTAGTTAGTGTTGGCGATGTGTGGGGCGGCATTTTAGGGGTTAATAGGTTTAGTTAGTGTTGGAGATGTGGGGGAGCGGCGCTTTAGGGGTTAATAAGTTTAGTTAGTGTTGGAGATGTGGGGGGCGGCATTTTAGGGGTTAATAGCTTTATTTAGTGTCGGCGGACTTGGGTGATGGCATTTTTTTAGATCATTTTGTTTCGGGAATCGGCATATTATGTTAAGTTAAATCGTTTTTCGGGTCCATTCTTTATTCATATTCATTATTCTTTTCTAATCTTCAGAATAGAATAATGAATATGAATAAAGAATGGATCCGAAATAACAAACGGATCCGAAATTACTATTTATCTTAACATAACTAATTTGCCGAAACAATTTTTTTTAATCACTTAACTAAACTAAGGGACATTGTAAACTAGATTTTTCTTTGCATAAATGTTTTGTAGATTATCCATTTATATAGCCCATCTGGGAGTGTTTTTGTAACAATGTATATTTTTGCTTTTTTTTAATAACATTGTGCTGATTTTCAGACTTCTAACCAAGCCCCAAAGTATCAGGTGTATACATGTATACATTTTTTTATCACTTTACTAAACTAATTTCCTGAAACTAAATTATTTATTTAACTAATAAAAACAAAACTAAATTAAATTTTTTGCGTTGCACATGTCTAATTTACAGATTAATTCTTTCTAACTCATAATTTACTTTAACCATGTTTCTGGATTTTTATCAGAGAGCCATTCTACCTGTAGGCCACCATGATAAAGTGTTCCTATCACTGATTGTACTTAAGGGTAGGGCATTCCTCTCCTCTTGTTTACATTTGACAATTTTAATTACTGCAGTGATGTTACTTTACAGATGTAAACTACTCTATCTTACGTGTTAGCGTATGTATTGCAATGTACCCAATGAATATACTTTACTTTCTATAGCACTGCAGAATCGTTTCAGTAATTATAATAATAATAACAATAATGAAGTTATTATACCTGCATTTATTTTGTAATTGGCCTATTAAGAAATATTTATTTTCTAATATCAATAGTAGGGAAGATGGTGTCAGGGAACCAGGAATAAGACAGAGACATGAAATGGTAAACTAATCACACCTTTATTAAAAAATAACAAAAAATAATAAAGAGTCCAAAAGCCAAATGACAAGCCAGGAGTCAACGCCAGTGCTGGTAGTCAGACGAACTGGATCAGTAGCCAAAGTGAGTAGTCAGATGAGCCGGGGTCAAAAACACAAACATCAGCAGAGTCAGGAACAAGCCAGGGATCAGGAACCAGAAGGGACATAAAAACAAACCTGTTTTATACACAGAATCAGGAACACAGGAACTCATAGATAAGTCAGAAACAATGCAAGGGCAAAAGCAGATTAAGGCACTTTAAATAGTAAGTGATGACATCCAAATTCTGGGACTGCAACCTGTCTCACACTGATGATGTTCTCCAGTTTGGCCATAAGGGTGAGCCTGGGTGTAGTGAGCAGCGTTACACACTCTACTTCAGACAAGGAGAGAACACAGGTGAGAGAAATGGCAGTTAAAACAAAAAGCTGCAAACAACAAGCAAAGTCAGGGGAAACCCTGACAGATGGTATGGATTATATATAATAATATTTAATTAATAATATCTTATACTTTAAGAGTTTCCTTTATTATTAGAAAATTATGTATTTCTTTCTCTCCATCTCCAGGACGTAACCAGCATTGACCACTTACATTTTTACCTGGTATTATCTTATTTATTTATTTTTAAATACAGAGTCTGCTACTATACCAATTAAGCCAGTCAACTATCCTTTGCAGAAATATTGCTTGTTAATATTTAACTAAATTTGAGGACCCCAGCACCCCCCAACATATCTAGAATGACATACAACATCTCTAACACCCTAGGGTGCAAGTTTCCCCAAATATAGTTAGTGATAACTTGTTTGTAAATCCTTTATATCTTCTTTCGATAAGGATATAGGAAGTGTCTGTTCAATATATTTAATTCTAGGTAGTATTTTAATTTTAATAATATGAATTACTTTTTTCTGAAACCACATTAATAGATAAAAAATATTTATTTTATAATTCTTGTGATTGAATGCAAAAATGTCTAAATTATCAGTGGAAAGATAAATCCCCAACTAATACTAAAGTATATCATCAGCAAAGGGAGATATTTTAAATTCTTCTTTATTTAGTTTTATTCCTGCTTTTAGGGGCTTTTGACGTATCTGAGCTGCCAAAATTTCTATACATAACCCAAATAATATGGGGATAGAGGGCAACCTTGTTTGGTCCATTAGAGGGATCAGAAATCATACCATTAACTCTTACTTTGGCTATTATCATTGTATAGAGCCATGATTCTATTTAAAGGGACATTGTACACTTGATTTTTCTTTGCATACATGTTTTGTAGATGATCCATTTATATAGCCCATCTGGGAGTGTTTTTGTAACAATGTATATTTTTGCTTTTTTTAATAACATTGTGCTGATTTTCAGACTCCTAACCAAGCCCCAAAGTGTCAGGTGTATACATGCATTTACAGACTACTGATGGATCCTTTTGTCTAAGCTGTCTTTTCATATGCTGGGGGGAAAGTGTGTCTGCCCCCAGACCCTTTCAATGGGTATTCCAGCTAACCTAATCAACAGTGCTAAACTTTGAGCTTCTAAATACATTTTTAAAAGGTTTTATGCAGGATTTTTAAATCAGTATCAGTCCATATTCTTCTTTATAGTAGTGTATTTTACATACAGTTATATGAAAATTGGTGTATACTGTTCCTTTAAAGAGACATTCCAGTCAAAAATGGAATCCACATAGAAACATTTCAGTTTTGAATAGAAGCATTTTTAATATACATGTATTATCAAAAATGTTTCTCATAAAAGCCATAGCAGTTTCAAAAGTGTATTAAAGTACGCACTGTGCATCAGCATTTTAAACAAAGCACTTGCTTTGAGAGCCTATGGTGCTTGTGCCATCTGGTAATGACTTAATTTGTTAAGTGCTGACATCAGCCAAGCCCCATTGGCTCTCTGAGCAGCTGCAGCATTTAAAATACTGGTGTACTGACAATATCTAGCTATGCTTCACATGCATGTGCAGAGAAAAATGTTAACCCTACAACAGTGATAACTTTTACTAGAAGTATTTTTGCCAATAAATGTATATTGTAAATATGTCTCTATTGAAAGATGAAAATCATCTATGTGCATTTAAATTTTGACCAGAATGTCCCTTAATGTTTTATGCCCAAAATCAAACTATTGCAAAGTTGCCTTTAAAAATTGCCAATCATCCTGATCAAAGGCCTTTTTAACATCTGTAGATAAAAAAATATCATTGTAGTGTTCTTTTTTACAGCATTAGCTGTAAGGCCTTGATCATATTGTCCCTTACTTCTCTATTCAATACAAAGCCAATTTTATCTAAATTAATCATTTCTGGCAGTAGCATATTAATAGACGATAGAAACTTGAACACTTTTTCAATCTGAAAAATAGGTGTTTCTAACCTTTTGTAAATGCCCTTTGAAATTGTAATTGTAAAATACTCTCTGACCAAGTTTTCTTTATCTTTTTATTAGAAGTTTTTCTTTACATAGATTATAAAGATTTTGATAATATTTTCTAAATTGTTTCACTATTACTATATTTACCATATTTTTACCATTTATCTATTTTTAAAAAAAAATCTTTTTGCTTATTTCCTCTTCAGAGTATTTTCCCAATTTCTCTCCTATTTTATACTTCAATTTGGTGTTATCTGGATGCTTTTTTATATTGTCTTCAATTGCCTGTATATTATGTAAAAACAGTTAATTTAGTTTTTTTCCGTCTTCATTTTATTTAAAATTATTTTTTTATAATTAATTTTCCTGTAAAAATGCATTTGTGTGCATCCCATAATATTGTTGTGCTTATTGTTATTGTTGAATTATTTATGTAAAAAAAAATCCTTCATTTGTTGTTTTTTAACATCTTTATTTAACAAGAAATTATTTTAATGCCAACTGAGTTTTATTATTGGATATTCCACACACTCTGTTAAGTATATGTGATGTGACTATGTGATGGGTAATATATTCGTTTCTGTTATGAAATCTTAGTCCATTAAATATGTACAAATATAATCATGTTGAATGAGGATGGGTGAAAAAATTCATAATCTAGTCTTGTTGGAAAAAGTACTCTAAAGATATCATGGACTAAAATATCTCTCAAACATTTATTAACTTGTTTAATTACATTTTTTTTTAATTTTTTAAAGTTTTATTGATGTAAATTACCATCAGATACAAGAATCAAAATAAACGAAAGTATATGGAGCACACAGGTTCCTACTTTTCAGGTGTATAAAATATTCAACGAAAACAAACAAATAACACTCATATTTGTACATGTTGTACAGGATAATAACAGTATAAGTCATTTTGGAGTAGGTGTAATTAGAAGGGAGGAGGAAGGAAGGAGGGATGGGGTGGGGTGGGAGAAAAAGCCGCATGGGATCCTCATAGTAGGGGTAGTCAAACCATAGTTATATGTCATGAATCTGTTGTGACATTAGAAGACCAGTCTGCTCATATAAATTAAAATAAATCTGAGTTGTTTAAGGTGTAGAATATACTTTTTTCCATATTGTGGATGTACGCCATCGAATTTAGTATAGTGGGCCAATTTGGGGGAGTCGTACTTTTCCAAGATTTGGCTATTGCCGCTTTGGTTGCCGTTAGTAGGTATATACATAGATATGCCTGATGTTTAGGTAAAACATGAGTATCAATGTGGAGGAGAGCATTAGAGGGGGTTTTGGTGAGTTTTATACCTAAGCCGGATAATGTCCGAAAGCAAGTATTCCATAAGGGTGTCAGTGTAGGGCATTCCCACCATATGTGCAAAGTGTCCCCTCTCTTCCCGCAGTTACGCCAACACAGAGGTGAGGTAGATCCATACGTTTTATTAAGCCTAGTGGGGATGAGGTACCAGTGTGTTAAAACCTTATAGTACGTTTCAAACAGAGTGACGCAATGCAAGGCCTCTTTAGTAAGGGAAACTGTATGTTGCCATATCTGTGGGGAGATGGTCGTGTTTAGATATGATTCCCATTTAAGTAGGTGAGGAAGCTTATTTTCACTGTCCGTGTTACCTATTAAGGAGTAGTGTTTAGAGAGGGGCCTATGTAACCTTTTTGCCAAGTTTTTTTCCATAATGTGTGGGGGTGACATAATTCAGGTTTAAAACCCGAACTGATTAGAAAGCTCCTTAGTCTAGTATATTCAAATATCATGTGTCGGGGGAGTACAGGTTCGGCCTTTATTTCTTCTAGTGTTAAGAAGCGCAGGGTTGGGGAGGTAGACCAAAGGTCTGAAACTGTTTGAACCTCTAGTTGTGCCCATCTCTGTGGATGGGAGTCAGGTAGACCTCGGAGAAGGCCCGTTAGAGGAGTGACAGGCAAGGGGGGTGAGGCAATATGTGGGTAATGTCTGATCTTATCCCACATCGCGAGACATTCTCGTATTATGTGGTTACTGATGTTCGAGGTTCGACGTGAGTGGGGAGGAATCCAGATTAAGTCAGGTAAGTATGTGTGGTGTGGTAATGATGCCTGTTGTATAGTTTTCCATTTGCTGGGAGATTGTGTGGCACCCCACTGTGCAATGTGTGTAAGCATTGCTCCTTCATAGTACCGAAGGATCGAGGGGGAGGCTATCCCTCCGCTATGTAGGGAACTCTGAAGGATTTTATGTGCTACTCTGGGGGGTTTGTGCTGCCAGATATATTTTGTAAATTCACTTTGGAATTGACACAAAAGGCAACCTGGAACTCTAAATGGGAGGCACCTGAAAAGATACGTGATTTTGGGTAAAAATGACATTTTGAGGGCTGTCAACCTACCTATCCATGATATGTAAGTGTAATCCCATTTGTCTTTCAATGTACGTAGCTCAGAGAGCAGAGGTAGATAGTTATCTTTTATCATCTGTGAAATATTGTTTGATATCTTAACTCCTAAGTGTGAGATATAGTTATTAACGCAATGAACTTTATATTGGGCCTTAAGGGAATCAGCTACTTCTTGAGGTAAGCCCCAGGTAAAGATTTCAGTTTTGCCTAAATTTAATTTGTAAAGGGACATATGGCCAAAAAATTCAAGGGTATCCTTTAATCTAGAGAATGAAGATAGTGGGTCAGAGGAGAAGATTGTGATATCGTCAGCAAATAACGCTATTTTGTGATTTGTGCCATGAAGAGTAACTCCATCTATTTTCTTATCTAGTCTGATTTGTTCCGCGAGAGGTTCGATTGCGAGAGCAAACAGCAGGGGTGATAGGGGGCAACCCTGTCTGGTGCCGTTAGAGATTGGGAAGGGGAGTGAGTGGAATCCTAGCCATTTAACCGTTGCCGTAGGAGTGGAGTATAGTGCCTGGATCGCCATAATGTTTTTTTCCGGGAAACTAAAGGTCTTAAGGACCTCCCATAAATAGATCCATCTAATACGGTCAAAGGCCTTCTCCGCATCCAGTGAGATAACAGAGAATGGCCTATTCAGTCTAGTGGATTCGGTACAGATGTTGAGCAAGCGCCTGGTGGGGACCTTCGTGGTGGGGCATGAACCCAACTTTGTCCAAGTCTATAAGGTGTGGGAGTAGCTTGGATATGCGGATAGCTAATAATTTGCCATAGATTTTACAATCTAAGTTAATCAAAGAAATTGGTCTGTAACTGGAACATAGAGATGGATCTTTTTGGGGTTTGGGGATGGTTATTATTGCGGCTTCTAGAAACTCCCTGGCAAATTTCCCCTCCTCTGTTGCCTGGTTAAAAAATCTGAGGAGTGGGGCGGAGCCTGGCCAAGCAGGCCGCACACTAACTAGGCTCTGTAGGTGACTTTCTCCCTAAGGGGATATAACAATAAGTTCCCGGCAATGTAAATGGTTCTCAGGTCACTCTAATTGCTGCTGAAGGACTTAGGACTACTGGTGTTCACCTCAGCTGGTGTGGACTCGGGTGGTGAAAGCCAGTGCTCCGGATCAGATCGCGCCGCATACACGCGGTAACTAAAGGAGCCACTGGACCCATTGTTATCCCAACCTGACTGACTATGGATTCAATCTATTGGCTGACTGGTGGACCCACAGAAGCCCTGTCTTGAGGTTCTGCATCGAACCTTGCACCGGAGCCCTCCCGGAGCAACGCTGCTCATAATTAACTGTCAGCCTCAGATGTGAAGGTGAGACTGTTTCTCTTTGAACAGACTGGTCTATAGCAACTAATACTTACCAGAATACAAGGTGACAGGTTGCGATAGTGTGGGTTACCCTTTCCATAAATAGCAGAAAAACTGCAGGGTACACAGAGGGCTGTGAGGGCAGCCTTGCATATTTAATAAGCCTGTTGCGCACTTCACTTAAAAAAACGGCCTGTATCTGCAACCAGCAGTGCCTTTACTCTGCTTTAAGCTGTTTAACCCTTGCACTACTACTAATTTCAAAAGCCTATTATATTAAATATTGTATGCTCTGTGATGCCCTGTAAGAGAGCAGCTAAAATGGAGAGGCCATTAAAATCTACGACCCTCAATCAATATCTTAAAGCTGCAGAGCCTCAGATTGACAATGGGTCTGATCCTCTTAAAAAACAACCTCAGACCATGGCGAATGAATCTCCTCCAGACACAAGCTCCTTTATAACCAGAGAAGATCTCAAAACTCTGTCATCTAAGGATCATATTAAAGAAGTTCTTAAGGAGGTCAGAGGCCTATTTGGTGAACTACGTAAAGACATCACACAGGTCAAACAAAAAGTGTCTAAGCTTGAAAGTGTGCAAACACTACTAAACAACTACATAACCACGAAGAGACCATTAACTTTTTGATGGACAAAGTTGAAGTTCTCGACAATCATAACAGAAGAAATAATTTAAGGATTAGGGGGATCCCAGAATCCATAATACCATCTGCTTTACAGGGCTGTTTGCAGGACTTTTTTCGTTCTATCAAAGGTACTCTGACTGCACCAGAGATGATCTTGGGGAGAGCACACATAGCTCTGAGGCCAAAACCAACAACAAAAGAACCTCCACTGGACGTTATAGTTTGTTTTTTGAACTTTCTGGACAAGGAGGAGGTGCTGAAGAACGTAAGAGTGAAGTCCCCTATCACCCATGCAGGCTTCAATGTCCAGATATTTTCAGATATTAGCCCAACCACCCTTCAGAAGCGGCGAGAATTAAGATTCATCACAGATACGCTCAGGTCCGCAGGGATCCAGTATCGATGGGGGTTCCCAGTGAGTATAATCACCACAAAAAATGGGGAAACCATAATATATCATTATCCTGATGATCTACACAAGTTTGATGAGAAGTTGGGCCTAAAAATTGCCTTTCCTGACATTGATTTGGATATCACGGGACCCTCCAATCTACCTCAGACTGATGATAACCAACTTTCCACCTCCACGCCAGGATGAGATATCATATAACACCCATTATTCCGCATCACCTTTATCTGCCACCCTTGGATGATATACCAAAGCCTCTACCTTGTGGGGCACCAGACAGCAATAAGACTTGATTATGCTGTATTAAGACTAACCCAAGGGACTGATAGAACACCATTTGTTCATACCAAGTTTTGGTCCTGCCCTCCATCTTCGGCAGGATATTGCAGTAAGAATTGTATGCTAAATGTTGGGTCATGACTAGACCAAAGAAATATTTATGTACAGAGAAAGTTCTGGATATGTTTTTGTTCATGTTATTAGTATAACTTTATCTAAAGTACCCAGTTACCAGTTTAGAAGTAGTCCACACTGACTTGGGATATGCTGGGGGTTTACAATTAGTAATACAGGCATTTGGCATAGTCGCTTACCTTACATTCGTAGCCAAAATATCCCTCCAGCGGCAAACCATTTGCCGGCTCCTACTTACATCCCGCAGCAAGACCTCTTAGAGAGTTTTTCTGGTTGACTTAAGCCAGGATTAAAAGAAAAGTTATGTTGCAACTGAAAGTGCCACTCATGGCTTACCGGTCACTGTGTTGTGTTAATAGCTAGATCTTAGAATGTATATTGATGGTTTTCTTTGTATATCACTTGTTTTGTATGTCTTTATATAGGTTATTAAAATGTTAATGCTGGTACTTTTCTGAATTTACCTGACTTAAATGCTGGTTATAATATTGAGAGGTATGGGACATACTATGACATAATTTAGGAATTCACTCGTAACAATCTGTCTATAACTTAGTCACATAATCAAAATCCAAGACTGACACAGCATTTAAGAGATTTGTTCCTTGAGAACTACTGATTCTTGTGATGGACCATACTATAGTCACATATATGAATACACTATTTACTACCTGACATAACAAATCTGCCCGGGAATTAACCATTCACATCTAACTTGTTTTAAATATTCAAACGACCCTTGGGGGGAAAGGGCTCTTTCCTCTCATTCGTTAGTAGCCGCATACTACCTCTAGTTGACAGGTTACAAACTTTTCCTTCCCTACTACAACCTCACCCACTCACTATCTTTTCCTGTCTCACTCTATTCACTGTTTTACTTTCTTTTATCTCTACTTTTACTCTTTTTTTCCCTTTCCCTTCCCTCCCCCTCCCTTTTTTTTTTTCTTCTCCCAACTCATACCATACTAATGGCATGCAAAACACTCACATTTATAACTATAAATGCTAAGGGCTTGAATAGCCCCACAAAACGCAATATAGTCGTGAAGGACCTTCACAGGTTGGGAGGAGACATTGTACTAATCCAGGAATCCCATTTCAAAAAGGGGCATGAACCAAAATGGCATTATAGGGACTACCCCCTCCCCTTTTTTGCTTCAGGGCCAAATAAAAAAAATGGGGTGGAAATCTTATTTAAACACTCAATTCCATTCCAACCAATTCACATAGACAAAGACCCAGAAGGTAGGTTCCTTATAGTACATGAGTTATTATATGGACACCCCATTACAATTGTTAACACATACTTCCCCAATAAAGGCCAAAAAACCTTCATGAGAAATCTCTCAAAACATATTCTAGACCACAAAAAAAGGCTCTCTTATTGTAGGGGGAGATTTTAATATCTCTATAGACCCTAAACTAGACATATCAGGAGGCACCTCCACAATACCTAAAAGAGATATTAAGATTATTAATCATCTTCTCAGAGACTTAGTCATTCACAATGTTTCACAATGTTTCCCATCCCCATAAGGTCTACTCCCGTTTAGATTACTTTTTCGTAGATCCCGTGATTTTGTCCACAATTAAAACTTCTAAAACACTACCAATCACCTGGTCAGACCACGCACCAGTAATGTGCACCTTAGAATGGCTGGAGACGCCTCTCATCCCATTCCAATGGCGACTAGATGATCATCTACTAGATGATGCATTGGTCAAAGTAGATTTAGAGAAAACCATCACAGAATATTTTCAAACTAACACTATAAAAGAGACTTCAGAGATAATAAGATGGGAAGCACACAAATGTGTGGTTAGAGGTACATTAATCAAACACAAGGCTAGGATACACAAACTACATTGAGAAAAATATAATGATCTTCTGCAAACACTTACGGATGCAGAAAAAGCTCATAAACACAATCCGGAAGACACAACTCTTACTGATTCGTTGACTCAAGCACACACAAACTTGAGGGATTTTCTACATCTAGACCAACAAAAGCAGACTATGGTACTCAAACAGTATTACTATACACATGGGAACAAAGCTGGTCGTTTGTTAGCCAGATCACTCAGACGCAAACGTTTGAAATCTAATATACTTTCATTAAAAGATAAAGAAGGAAACACTAAGACAGACAGCTTTGCCATTGCAGCAACTTTTAGAAAATATTATGAAACCCTCTATAACATTAAACAATCGACAGATAATGCTAACTTCAATCAGATTTTACAGGGCCCTCCTGACCCGTAAAATTACACTTCCAGCTTACAACTTCCTCGCTTAAACACACTAGATACAACCACACTTGACAACCCCATCACCCATGAGGAGGTTTAACTTGCTATCAAAAATACTCCTCTGGGCAAGAGCCCGGGTCCAGATGGCTTCGGAAGTAAATATTACAGACTGTTCTTCGCCGGGTTGACTCCTAGCCTTACACAGTTATTTAACATAATTGACGAAGTTGGCGGCTTTTCTAAACAAATGCTAGAAGCATACATTACAGTTCTACCCAAACCGAGTAAATACCCTAAAAGACCTGAAAACTTTAGACCCACATCTCTACTCAATGTGGACGTGAAACTGTACCCAAAAAATTCTCTCAGAAAGACTTAATAAGATTCTAACCAAATTGGTGGCCCCTGAACAGGTTGGATTTGTGCCAGGGAGAGAGGCAAAAGATAATACGCTTTGGATACTCCAATTAATCTCATACACCCGTAACACCCAAACCCCTATGATATTGGTCCCTACAGATGCCGAGAAGGCCTTTGATAGGGTTAATTGGGGCTTTCTTGGCTCTGTCCTCCAGCAGATGAATATTAGCGATACTTTTATCTCCAAAATTTTTGCGCTATACTCTAATCCTACCGCTAGAGTGAGGGTAAATGATATCTTGTCTGAGCCATTTTGTATCACTAATGGCACGAGACAAGGATGTCCCCTGTCCCCAATCCTTTTTGCCCTGTCGGTTGAAGCATTGGCCCATAAGATAAGACAGAATTCCCTGATCTCTGGCATCAAAATAAATGACTCAGAACATAAATTGGCTCTATATGCCGATGATATCTTGTTCATGTTGGCTAACCCTGAGAACTCATTGCCAGCACTACTAGAAGAGTTTGAAGCTTATAGCAAGTTCTCCTACTTCCACCTGAATGCATACAAATCATAAATCCTAAACATTACCGCATCTCCTGAAACATTACTTAGAATCAAGGCTTCTAGCCCTCTAATCATTCAGCCCCACAAAATGAAGTATTTTGGTATATATTTAACAGCAGACTCCAAAGACTTGTTTCTAGCTAACTACAAACCCCTACAAGACCAAATAATAGCTGACTAATCCAGCTGGAGTAATAAACAGATTTCATGGCTGGGCAGAGTACAAGTTATTAAGATGAATATCTTGTCCCGAATATTGTACATACTACAGACATTACCCACCCTATTACCCAGACACTACATCATGAACCTTCAGAATATAATTGGACAATACATTTGGCAAAAACTTAGACCACGCATCCCAAAGAACACAATGTTCCTTCCCAGACTTGTCCACTATGCCCTCCCCTATGACACCATATAGATGTAACCCAGATCTACTGACTGCGGGTTTCACCTCTCTAAAATGCCCCTTTCCCCACATCCAGGAATTCACCCTGAAAAACATAATGGAGGGGAACAGACTGGTACAGAGGGAGAGCCTCGCGAGGGGTGACGGGGGTCTCCTCCCCGTGGTTTGTTTTACACGCGATTAGCGCATTATATACAGTCGTACAAGAGAAGAGACGAATTTAGCCGTCCTCTGATTAGATTTAAAACATTATGCTAGCAACAAACCCAACCTAGACATATCATATCTAAAATTTATAACATGCTATTAACCAATAGTGATACAGAATACCCCTCTTTCACTTATAAATGGGCTAGGGACCTGGACAGGGAGATCAGCTAAGAGGAATGGGACAGAGCTCTCCTTAACCACAAAGAGGCCACGATTTCCTCCAATATTACAGAAATGAACTTCAAACTACTGGCGAGGTGGTACCTAACACCTGCCAGACTGTGCCATATCTATAGGAAGAGTACTGGGAAGTGCTGGCGGGGATGTGGGGAAGAAGCAGATTTGATACACATATGGTGGTCCTGCAGAGAACTGGACACCTTTTGGTCAGATGTGATCTCTGAGATAAATACTAAACTTAACATACAAATGCAAAAAGACCCCAGTATCCTTATCTTCCTGGATGTACCCAAGATCCAAAACAAACCTAAAAAACTTTTGATGTATATTATGTTAAATAGTGCTAAGGCCCTTATCCCTCAGTCCAATGTGGTCCCCACACTAACCTCCATTGCAGAATGAAAAACTGGACAATCTGTTATTAGAAGAAATAACCAAAATGACCATGAAGGGTAAGGTTATAGTACTGGGGGACTTTAATTTGCCAGATATAGACTAGAAGATTCCTTCTGCTAGATCGGCTAGAAGCAGGTATATTCTTGAATCTCTGCTAGGGGAATCACTTGAGCAATTAGTCAAGGAACCAACTCATAAGGAAGCTATATTAAATCTAATACTTACAAACAGTGATACAGTTTCAGATGTGTATGTAGGTGAGAACTTAGGATCCAGTGATCATCAATCTGTTTGGTTTAGTATTCATGTGCAGGAACTGTCCACCCAGACTAAAACAAAAGTTTTAGACTTTAGGACGGCAGATTTTTCATTAATGGGAGAATACCTAAAAAACTATTTAAAGGGGAAAACTCTTATTACAGGGGTTCAAGAACAGTGGGAATTTGTGAAAGGTGCCATTTTAGATGCAACCGCACACTGTATTAGACATGTCTGTAAAAGTAAAACAAAGCGGAAACCAATTTGGTTTTCCAAAGAAGTAGCACATGCTGTAAAGACAAAAAAGATAGCTTATAAAAATTACAGACACACACAAGCAGATGATGATATGAAAATATGGAGACTCCAACAAAAAAAGACTAAGCAGTTAATTAGGAAGGTTAAAGCTCATGCAGAAGAAAAGATAGCACAGTCAGTAAAACATGAGGACAAAACATTCTTTAGATATATCATTGAAAGAAGAAAAAATAAGGTAGGAATAGTAAAATTGAAATCAGTTGATGGTAGAATAATAGAAGGAGATAAGCAGATTGCAGACTGTCTCAATGATTACTTCTGTTCTGTTTTCACAAAAGATTGTGAAGATACAATGTCTACATTAAGGGATGCTACAAAAAATAGAAACAAGCTTAACAGTAATCTTTTTACAGAGGATAACGTTTTGTTAGCATTATCAAAAATAAATGTTACAAAGGCAGTGGGTCCTGATAATATTCATCCAAGGGTTTTAAAAGAACTTCGATCAGTGCTAACTGTCCCATTAACTGATCTGTTTAATCAGTCGCTATTAACAGGAGCTGTCCCAGATTATTGGAGAATAGCAAATGTAATACCTCTTCATAAAAAGGGCAGTAGAGAAGAATCTGGCAACTACAGGCCAGTTAGTTTAACTTCAGTAGTAGGGAAATTAACGGAAAGCCTCTTAAAAGAAAGAATTATGACTTACATAAAGACAAACAATTTAGAGGACCAAAATCAGCATGGTTTTACTTTAGGGAGATCATATCAGACTAATCTAATTGACTTCTTTGATTATGTAACAAAAGTATTAGACAAGGGTGGAGCAGTTGATGTAGCATATCTAGATTTCAGCAAAGCATTTGACACCGTCCCACACAATAAACTTATTCACAAACTATATCTCCTTGGTCTAGATTCAAAAATTGTGAACTGGGTGGAATGCTGGCTTAAGGACAGAAAACAAAGTGTCTTAGTAAATGGAGTTCATTCAGCAGAGGGGGCTGTTACTAGTGGTGTTCCTCAGGGGTCAGTTCTGGGGCCTGTTTTGTTTAACATATTTATCTGCGATATCAGCAAAGGGCTACAGGAGAAAGTATGTCTCTTTGCAAATGATACAAACATTTGCAACAGAGTGGATGTTCCAGGGGGGGGGGGGTAGACAAAATGAGAAGTGATATACAACAATTGGAGAATTGGACAAACGACTGGGATCTAAAGTTTAACACAGCAAAGTGTAAAATAATGCATTTAGGGAAGAAAAATCCAAATGTTAATTACAGACTCAATGACACTTTACTGACTGTTACAGGACTTGGGAATTATTATTTCAGATGATTTAAAACTTAGTAAACAATGTAGTAATGCAGCGAGTAAGGCTAGCAGAATGCTTGGATGTATTGGTAGAGGTATTTGCAGCAGAAATAGTAAGGTTCTTATGCCACTTTATAGATCATTAGTTAGGCCTCATCTTGAGTATTGTGTGCAGTTCTGGAGGCCATATCTTCAGAAGGATATTAACAAACTTGAATCTGTGCAAAGGAGGGCTACCAAAATGGTACATGGTCTAAAAAATAAAACTTACCAGGATAGGCTCAATGACCTAAATATGTATAGCTTAGAGGAGAGAAGGGAAAGAGGTGATATGATAGCAACTTTCAAGTACATTAAAGGGTTTAGTAAAACTGAGGCTGTGGGTATTTTACATAAAATGGAAAATTGAAGAACACGGGGTCATGAGCTCAAGCTAAAGGGTAGTAGATTCAGGAGTAATTTGAGGAAGCACTTCTTTACAGAAAGAGTGATTGATTTATGGAATAAACTTCCTCAAGAGGTAGTAGCAACAAACACTGTGGGGGACTTTAAAAATGCATGGGACAAGCATAAGGCTATCCTACGAACTAGATAAGTTTATACTGTTAGGTAAGGTCGGGCAGACTTGCTGGGCCTATGGCTCTTATCTGCCGTCAATATCTATGTTTCTATGTTTCTATGTTTCTATGTATGGAGAAGACAGGTCTCTTCATTACTTCTGATAGAAAGATATCAATACATGAAAAATGGAAACATGGAATTATATGAGGCAATGCTAGAACTTTGGAACCCCCCCTCCCTCCCACAAACTAGATAGATAACACCCTTAAAAGAAAGTTTATTGCCTTCCAAAATAACAACATTTACCACCCCTCAACTCACCTTTTTAAAAATATTTTTTTTCTCTCTCCCCTTCTCTTTCTTCTCTCTTTTCCTTTTTTCATCTACCCTCCTGCATCTTCTTCTACTCCTGTGATTCTCTAATATTCCCTTTCTGCTTTTATTTACGCTTTACGATTTATACTGACAGATACTTATCAAATACTTAGAAAATATCTACCAGACAGATTATTCTATAAGACCGAAGTCCTTTGTTGGGCTTCCCTATTTGATTTTTGTTATTACCTGTTATTATGCTGTTTGTTAATAAGAGAAAACTAAAAACTGAGCCATGGTATCTCTGAAAGAGAGAAATAGAAAAGAATTTCTAACTGATCTTCCTACAGAAACCAAGAGGACACTTATCATCTAGGATGTTGATTCAGTTTATATTAATTTGATTCCTATGAAAGTCTGGTGTTCATGGTAATTCTATATGTTCTCTCAATATCTTATTGTATATTCTATGCTCAATAAAAACCTTTAAAATGAAAAAACCTGAGGAGTAGAGGTGCTAGTTCATTTATATAAGTTTTATAGAAGGTCGCCGGGTAACCATCCGGGCCAGGTGTTTTAAAGGATTTCATATGCTTAATGACATATTTAATTTCTTTAAGTTAAAGGGGGATGTAAGATATTCCCGGTGTTTTATTGATAAGGAAGGGAGTTTAAGATGATCTAGGAATGTACGAATTTCAGGGGTAGTGGCTAGCGCGTGACCAGGTACTTCTTCTAAGTTATATAATTTTGAATAACATTTTTCAAAACATGCACCTATCTCTGAAGGTATTCGATGAACCTGGTTCCCGGATTGAATATGGTGTATTCTAGATGTACCTGCCCTGTTTTTGAGTTTTTTTGTCTAAGAGAGTATCAGCTTATTACTCTTATAGTAGAAAAGTTGTTTTAACTTAAGCAAATTAACTTGGGTGCGTTTTGATTCCAACTGATTTATGTGATTTCTCAATTTTGTTATTTGTTCTGTGGTGGTGTCTGAGGGTGAAGATCTGCTAAGGAGTTCCAATCGTCGTAGTTCAATATGGGATCTGGAGAGAGGTAGACCCGAAAGTTTTTTTAAGTAAGCTTATCTCCTAATGATAAGACCTCTAATGGTAGCCTTCGCGGCACACCAAAGTGTGTCATCTCGGACCTGTTTGTTATCATTTGATTGAGAGTAGAAAATTATATTTTTTCTAAGGCCTTCTTTAAAAGGGACATCTAGCAGGACTTGATGTGGGAGGCGCCAGGAGAACCTTATGTTATTTTGTTCTATCGAACAGAGAGTTACTATAACAGGATCATGGTCTGACCAAGGGCAAAGGGATATGTTGGAACATTTAACTTGGTCAAGGGTTTCTGCAGAGCAGAAAACATAATCAAGTTTAGAGTACGTTTTGTGGGGGTGGGAAAAATGGGTATAGTCCCTGTCTCTAGGGTGGAGTGATCTCCATATATCGTAATAATTAAATTGAGCAATAATTTGCCGGAATTTGTTAGAGAGTTGTGTGGAGTGAGCAACCTGTTTTGTGTGTCCGATATTTTTTCTGCCGAGAATTGGGTCCCAGGTCATATAAAAGTCTCCCGCCAGCAAGACTCTGCCTATTTTCACTCGGTCAACTGCAAGGAGGACTCGTTTAAGATATCTGGGTTGATGTGAGTTAGGGAGGTAAATGGAGACTAGAGTGTAACTGATATGATCTAGTTTGCATGTTAAAATTAAGAATCTGGACTGAGGGTCTTTTAGGACCTGTATTTGTTTGTAAGCTATTCTTTTATGAATCAAAATTGCGGTACCTCTGGCCTTCTTTAGGAAGGGAGTATATTCTAGTACGGTATAGTCCTTAGATATCGTGTGGTGAAGGTTATCAAGTGACGAGTGCGTCTCTTGAAAAAAGACCACATCAGGATTGTGATGTTTAAGTGATCTAGCTAGGAGACTACGTTTATGTGGGGAGTTTAAGCCTCTGACGTTGTGAGTGAATATTTTGAGGGAGGACATAGGGATCTGTGAAGGAGTAGTTGGGTCAGTAAAAGGGAATTGGGTAGGAGGGAGGGATGGGGGAGATCAGGTATGAGAGGGAAAAGAGGACTTAGCGGAAATAGTCCACCACAATGGAACCCTAGCATGGGCTACTGGTGGGGGGGGAGAACAGCAGACAAGATCAGAAGTCAACCAGGTTAACCCCGCTCCGTAGATACAACTTCACTTATCATATAAAAGAAACTGTGCAAAAGGCATTACAGGAGATTAATAATACAAAGAACAAATTCACATTAAGTGAGCCTGCTAGAGTGCGTATAAACCTATATATTAACAAAAACCTCAATTATACGTTGTCAGAAGTGGGTCAAATACCCAGATCTGCTGTAGTCTTACAGAGAGAGAGACATAGGTGATAACAGCCAAATATGGGTTTATGGTGGATTAGTTTTAGTCCTTTTTGCTCTTTGCTCTTTGATAGACCATTCAGGAGCCGAAGCTCTCAGTTTTGGGTTAGTAACCTGTGGTGTAGGGGGTAGACCCGAGTGGAGACCCCAAGAGGTGAGGAGTGCCAAACCCTGAGGAAGAGTGGATATTACATGGCTTTCATTATCTCTGGTAACCACCAAATTTGTGGGGTGTCCCCATCGATAGTTGATATTAGCTTTCCTGAGGGCTAAAGTGACCGGTTGGTAAGTTTTATGGTATTGTAGAGTGTGCCCTGATAAGTCTGGCAAGAGCTGTATATCCTTGAATTTCTCTGATAAAGGCGGTTTCTTGAAAGCGGCCTGCATCAGTTTATCTTTATAGACATAGCTGTGAAAGCAGACAATTACGTCATGTGGTTTGTCTATGGGAACAGATCTAGATCTCAAAGCCCTGTGAGCTCTTTCCATTGTGTCTGTTAGGCCTTCCGGGGAGCCCACCAGCTCTATAAATAGTTCTCTTAGGAAGGACTGTAGATCAGAAGTCTCAACACTCTCTGGAATACCTCTAAACCGTATTTTGTTTCTACGGGATCTGTCCTCAATATCAGCCATTTTGAATTCAAGCTGGGTCAGTTGATCCAGGTTTTTAGAGTAAGCTAGTAAGTTAGTCTGATCCACCGCTAGGTCATCGTGCTTCTGCTCAAGCGCTTCAACTCTGTCACCAATCTCAGAGATATCTTTTTTCAATTCTGCAAAAGAACGCTGAATTTCTTGTGTAATAGAGCGTGTCTGATTGGCCAGCATCTTTTGTAAAGTGGACTTCGTAATGTAATGATTTGACGGTGTCTCTGAGCGCATGCTCGATTGAGATTCTGCATCCAGTGATTCAGGGTCACTTAGCTCTGTATTGGGGTCTATGATAGGCTCTTTTCCAGATTTAATGAAATGGTCATATACTGTCTTTTTAGTAATAGTAAGGGTCTTCCCTTGTCTCCTGGATGTATGAGGCATGTTAACAATATTTTGGAGCTGAGCTGTCAATCAAAAAGTTTGTTATGGAAAGATAACACACAATTATCCTAAGAATAGAAGGCACTCTAAGACAGGACTTACTATCCCCAATTACATATATTTAACTGCGGAGCAGGGTTAGTGACCTCTCTTCAGGACCTAAAGCATTTTAGTTAAGGAACAAGAATTTCCCGCCTCAGAGGCAAGAGGTAGCTGCAGATGTCCAACCCCCACGCACCTCAGGTAAAAAGGGGATACGACTATACAGAAGGGAAAAAGGGTAGGGGAAGTGACCAGTCCAGACAAGCTGGACCAGAAAGGAGGAGGCACGAGGGGGCCCACAGCAATCTGTCTCAGTCTGCGAGACACCTAGTATGTGCTAGCAATTCACAGTGCAGGTAAAGTGTACAATAAAGCAATACAATTCACAGAAGGTGAGGCAGAAAATATAGTTAGATAGTGCAACACTAGGAGTGAGAAGTTTTCTCTAACTACAATAAATGAGAGGTAAAGTCATGGTTTTGGTACCCTTAGAGGGAAGGAACCCAAGTGAGTAATGAGGTAGGAGAGGTGTCGCTAAGCTTCAAAAGACTACACCTTATATGAGGGGGGGGGGTATGGGTCAGTAATGTAAACTGAAGTGCTGCTTGAAATGAAACTTAGGTTGATTTGTTCGTGAAAGCGTGTAGAGAAGAGTGTGTGTTAAATCTGAATTGTGTGAGTGGTGTTGTCCAGCTGGGCGGGAGCAGGGAGCTGAGGGGTGGTCAAACAGGTGGTACACTTATAATGTTCTCTATGTTCTATGTATCTAGTAGAGTAATGAATGACAGAAATAGGTAAGAAATGTACAGACATCAAAAACCTAAATACACTCCACTCTGAGCACAGGCTGACGCAGCAGCTAATACACAATAAGTAGGTATATCTATGTGGACAGCTGAAGAAGTGTCCTGAGTAAGAGGCCTGCAGTGGTTAAATGGGTGATATATAATTCTAGAATCCCCTGAGGGGCCTCAGTCATGCAACAGAGTGAGTTGAGCTGCAGCTGCACGTGAAATATCAAGCCTCCATTCTTCTCCCCGCTACCTAGGGGGTGTCAACCTGGCAGGGAATCCCTGGACTGACTTAAGTGGTGTGTGAGCTATATTTCCAAGCTGGCTCCAGAAATGATCCTCATATAGCAGATCTTGGCAAAAGAGGAGGGCCCACTTATTTCCCAGTTAAAGCTGCAATTCCCCGTCTCTCAGCCAATCTTCCCAAGATGTGGCACATATAAGGGTCAAACACCAGCATAGAGGGTTGAATAAGTCAATTATAATGTGCAGTTTTTGTGTCCCTATAATAACCCAGAGTGATATTGTGGGAGTAGAAAGGCTGATGGAGGGCTATATTAGTTGGCCACGAGGGTTTCAGCACCAAGGTTTTATAGGGCCAATGAACAGGGAGCAAAAGTGTATAGAGCAATCTCTTACCGGTCTGTGTGAGCTCCTCCGTTTCCCCGGATTATGTCCTCCGATATTCTTGGTGCATGCTAACCTCTTTCAAGAGGCCAGATGTGAAAGCAAAATGGCGGAGTTTCGCGCCCGTTTACTAGGTGAGCAAACCGCACTTGTTAAGTGTACTGCAGGTATCTGTATCGAGTCAGGCTTCGACTCTCTGGCTCTGGTCCTGCTCTGTATCCTCTCAGCAGCCTTCAGGTCCCCTTTTTGTAGCTCTGAAGCGAGGTTCAGGATTTCAACCCGATAGACAGGATTCAAAGGGGTATGTCCCGGTCGCACCTCGAGCACCGCACTGGTGGGTGCACTCGCAGCCTGATAAGGTGAGCCGATTAGGGTGAGGTAACTTAGTCCCACTTCTGAGCGATCAGCTAACACTTGCAGCCTGTCTCCGAAGTGGAGCCCCGACCCTAAGCAGCACAGGTGGACACCGGCTGCTTAGGGTGGTTTGAAATCTCAGATCGGGGTGGCTCTTAGCACCAAAAAGTCCAACACCTCCAGTTGTTCTCACCAGAAATTGAGTTACTAGGACTGGGGTCTATATCTCTCCCTGTGATACACTCTCTAGGTATATGAAGCGAGTATACACAAATAAAAACCTTTATTTTGTGACAGTTAGGCAGAGAGCTCCTGAAAAACACATCTGCTCTTTTAGACGGTTAGCTCCGCCCCCTGTTTAATTAGAATTTTATTGCACAATGAAAATGTTGTTCAACATTCAATAGTAGGATTTAAAAGCAAATTCATTAAAATATACCCCCGAAAGGGGGCGGAGCCAGCCATCAAAGTTAATGGCTGCACTTTGAGTGAGCTCCTGCTGGATGCCCTAAAAAAGGAGGAATTGTGCCTTAAAAATGCACCCAACTTGATCCCAAGCAGGCACAAACATCCTCTATAGAGGACCCACACAGATATGAGCTGAAACCAGAGCTCAAAAAACACCTCTGCATACCTTCCTGGTTCGGCCGGACCGGCTCCAAAATCTAGCCCTCGGCTTCAATTGCGGCCTACATCGCAACGCCGCGAAAATCCTCGAATCATCCCACAACCTCCGGATTTCATTATGGGAGCTACACAAGCAAGGGAGGCCCAACACAGGACTCTATAATCAGCAGATTCTGACGAGAATTGGGATAAGAAATTTGGGCCTACCACGTGGGCAAGACTGAAATGTGACGCAATGAAGTAAGTGGAATCACATACTATACCATCTCTCAATCACCCAGCTTAAAATAACAATAATACCTATGCAAGCTACAAGCAAATCTTATGCTGGCACTATAAAATATTAAAGAGCTGTTTCATAGCAGCTGCACATCTGCATTTTAAAGCACACTCTCAGCCCCTTTCAAAGGATTTTCTTAGTTGATATTCAATGGAACCTCTCACTTACTGTGGTTTTTGAACAGCTCATGCCAAAGCTCTTAACCCAGCTGAAACATTATACCTCTTAAATCCTCTATATACAGTCATTGAGAGCTGCTACCAAAAAGAATACAAAAGACAACAAAAACGATGTGTCCTAAGAAACTGAATAAATCAGGGAAGAACCTTAAAAGCCTTCACAGCACAACTACATCAATGAACAATTTTTTCAAGCCTCTGGAATCTCCAGATCCCTGCACTGATACTATAGAATATACACCCTCCCTGTCTCAATCTTCATTACCGCTAGAACCTGAAATGCAGGAATCCTTGCAAGTACCAAAATCCTTTCTGGACTCAATCCCCTCTAAACAGGACGTCACAAACCTGATCACACAGGTTAAGTCTTGTATCAAAGAAGAAATATCTGAACTCCGGAAGGAGATGCACAAAATTGGGGATAGAGTTGAAGCTTTAGAAGAGGACATTGAAATACACCAATCTGAAATATCAAACCTCCAGCAAAGTGTCCAAGCCCAGAATAACGTTATATTACAACTCCAAGACAAATTAGAAGAAATTGAAAAAAGGAGCAGGAGACAAAATCTGAGAATCAGAGGAATGCCGGAATCTATTGCACCTGATGTACTAGGTGCCTACCTACAAGGTCTTTTTCAGCATCTCAAGGGCCCCACCTTCAGAACTCCTATTGCCATGGACAGATTTCACAGAGCCTTGAGGCCCAAGCCGAAGGATGGCCTACCACCGAGAGATATGATTATAAGCTTTTGCGAATATCAGCACAAAGAAGACATTATGAAACAAGAAATGCTACCTCATTATGCTATCAGGGATCTACCTTATCCATTTATGCAGATCTCTCTTAAAGAACCCTACAACAACAAAGGGAATTTGCCCCCCTGACGAACTTACTAAGGAAAAGTAACATTCCCAATAGATGGGGCTTCCCGTGCCACATTCAACTCACTTGGGAAGGCCAGAGGAAAACCTGCATGGACCCTGGTGACATAAAAGTCTTTTGCAAAGAACTTAATCTCCCCAACCCAGGCCATGCTCAAACTTCTCCACCATCTAGGCCAAGGAAGGACTTCCCTCCTATACAGGAGCCAAGGCCTCAAAGGACCGCATGGCAGTCATCGTCTATTAAAAGACAAAAGAAATCCAGTGGTCTTCTGACGGAAAATGGGTGAGATCTTTCTGATGCACTGGTATATAAATTCTAATTCATAGTGTAATACTTATTGTCTTATTGTTTAGCTCCCACTGTACTTATACAATGTTCTCTAAAATTCTAAATCTCCTACAATTTTGGGATCTTTAATGCTTCCCCTTAAATTGTACTGTACTTATTTAGTTCCCCCCTTTTTGTAATTTTTTCCTGTATATTTATGTATGTTCATACATATGTTTGTATATTTACTTATTCTCTAACCCAGACGTTTGCCAGTAAATGTCACTCATGCGCAAGGTAAAATGTCATATGTTTTTTCTTAGGTCCCTTTGTACAGGGGCATAATTTTCTGTTATTAGTTTAAATTATGTTTTGTTAAAATTGTTATATATGCTTATTACTTTTTCAAGATTTTTGAGTGAAACACCAGCTCACACATGCACACCCACTCCTACATAGCCCATGGCCTCACAAACGACCTTACTAAGGAAAAGTAACATTCCCAATAGATGGGGCTTCCCGTGCCACATTCAACTCACTTGGGAAGGCCAGAGGAAAACCTGCATGGACCCTGGTGACATAAAAGTCTTTTGCAAAGAACTTAATCTCCCCAACCCAGGCCATGCTCAAACTTCTCCACCATCTAGGCCAAGGAAGGACTTCCCTCCTATACAGGAGCCAAGGCCTCAAAGGACCGCATGGCAGTCATCGTCTATTAAAAGACAAAAGAAATCCAGTGGTCTTCTGACGGAAAATGGGTGAGATCTTTCTGATGCACTGGTATATAAATTCTAATTCATAGTGTAATACTTATTGTCTTATTGTTTAGCTCCCACTGTACTTATACAATGTTCTCTAAAATTCTAAATCTCCTACAATTTTGGGATCTTTAATGCTTCCCCTTAAATTGTACTGTACTTATTTAGTTCCCCCCTTTTTGTAATTTTTTCCTGTATATTTATGTATGTTCATACATATGTTTGTATATTTACTTATTCTCTAACCCAGACGTTTGCCAGTAAATGTCACTCATGCGCAAGGTAAAATGTCATATGTTTTTTCTTAGGTCCCTTTGTACAGGGGCATAATTTTCTGTTATTAGTTTAAATTATGTTTTGTTAAAATTGTTATATATGCTTATTACTTTTTCAAGATTTTTGAGTGAAACACCAGCTCACACATGCACACCCACTCCTACATAGCCCATGGCCTCACAAACGACCTTACTAAGGAAAAGTAACATTCCCAATAGATGGGGCTTCCCGTGCCACATTCAACTCACTTGGGAAGGCCAGAGGAAAACCTGCATGGACCCTGGTGACATAAAAGTCTTTTGCAAAGAACTTAATCTCCCCAACCCAGGCCATGCTCAAACTTCTCCACCATCTAGGCCAAGGAAGGACTTCCCTCCTATACAGGAGCCAAGGCCTCAAAGGACCGCATGGCAGTCATCGTCTATTAAAAGACAAAAGAAATCCAGTGGTCTTCTGACGGAAAATGGGTGAGATCTTTCTGATGCACTGGTATATAAATTCTAATTCATAGTGTAATACTTATTGTCTTATTGTTTAGCTCCCACTGTACTTATACAATGTTCTCTAAAATTCTAAATCTCCTACAATTTTGGGATCTTTAATGCTTCCCCTTAAATTGTACTGTACTTATTTAGTTCCCCCCTTTTTGTAATTTTTTCCTGTATATTTATGTATGTTCATACATATGTTTGTATATTTACTTATTCTCTAACCCAGATGTTTGCCAGTAAATGTCACTCATGCGCAAGGTAAAATGTCATATGTTTTTTCTTAGGTCCCTTTGTACAGGGGCATAATTTTCTGTTATTAGTTTAAATTATGTTTTGTTAAAATTGTTATATATGCTTATTACTTTTTCAAGATTTTTGAGTGAAACACCAGCTCACACATGCACACCCACTCCTACATAGCCCATGGCCTCACAATTAAAGAACCCTACAACAACAAAGGGAATTTGCCCCCCTGACGACCTTACTAAGGAAAAGTAACATTCCCAATAGATGGGGCTTCCCGTGCCACATTCAACTCACTTGGGAAGGCCAGAGGAAAACCTGCATGGACCCTGGTGACATAAAAGTCTTTTGCAAAGAACTTAATCTCCCCAACCCAGGCCATGCTCAAACTTCTCCACCATCTAGGCCAAGGAAGGACTTCCCTCCTATACAGGAGCCATGGCCTCAAAGGACCGCATGGCAGTCATTGTCTATTAAAAGACAAAAGAAATCCCCTGGTCTTCTGACGGAAAATGGGTGAGATCTTTCTGATGCACTGGTATATAAATTCTAATTCATAGTGCAATACTTATTGTCTTATTGTTTAGCTCCCACTGTACTTATACAATGTTCTCTAAAATTCTAAATCTCCTCCAATTTAGGGATCTTTAATGCTTCCCCTTAAATTGTACTGTACTTATTTAGTTCCCCCCCTTTTTGTATTTTTTCCTGTATATTTATGTATTTTCATACATATGTTTGTATATTTACTTATTCTCTAACCCAGACATTTGCCAGTAAATGTCACTCATGCGCAAGGTAAAATGTCATATGTTTTTTCTTAGGTCCCTTTGTACAGGGGCATTATGTTCTGTTATTAGTTTAAAGTATGTTTTGTTAGAATTGTTATATATGCTTATTACTTTTTTGAGATTTTTGAGTGAAACACCAGCTCACACATGCACACCCACTCCTACATAGCCCATGGTCTCACAATTAATAGACTACAACTACATCAATGAACAATTTTTTCAAGCCTCTGGAATCTCCAGATCCCTGCACTGCTACTATAGAATATACACCCTCCCTGTCTCAATCTTCATTACCGCCAGAACTTGAAATGCAGGAATCCTTGCAAGTACCAAAATCCTTTCTGGACTCAATCCCCTCTAAACAGGACGTCACAAACCTGATCACACAGGTTAAGTCTTGTATCAAAGAAGAAATATCTGAACTCCGGAAGGAGATGCACAAAATTGGGGATAGAGTTGAAGCTTTAGAAGAGGACACTGAAATACACCAATCTGAAATATCAAACCTCCAGCAAAGTGTCCAAGCCCAGAATAACGTTATATTACATCTCCAAGACAAATTAGAAGAAATTGAAAAAAGGAGCAGGAGACAAAATCTGAGAATCAGAGGAATGCCGGAATCTATTGCACCTGATGTACTAGGTGCCTACCTACAAGGTCTTTTTCAGCATCTCAAGGGCCCCACCTTCAGAACTCCTATTACCATGGACAGATTTCACAGAGCCTTGAGGCCCAAGCCGAAGGATGGCCTACCACCGAGAGATATGATTATAAGCTTTTGCGAATATCAGCACAAAGAAGACATTATGAAACAAGAAATGCTACCTCATTATGCTATCAGGGATCTACCTTATCCATTTATGCAGATATCTCTTAAAGAACCCTACAACAACAAAGGGAATTTGCCCCCCTGACGACCTTACTAAGGAAAAGTAACATTCCCAATAGATGGGGCTTCCCGTGCCACATTCAACTCACTTGGGAAGGCCAGAGGAAAACCTGCATGGACCCTGGTGACATAAAAGTCTTTTGCAAAGAACTTAATCTCCCCAACCCAGGCCATGCTCAAACTTCTCCACCATCTAGGCCAAGGAAGGACTTCCCTCCTATACAGGAGCCAAGGCCTCAAAGGACCGCATGGCAGTCATCGTCTATTAAAAGACAAAAGAAATCCAGTGGTCTTCTGACGGAAAATGGGTGAGATCTTTCTGATGCACTGGTATATAAATTCTAATTCATAGTGTAATACTTATTGTCTTATTGTTTAGCTCCCACTGTACTTATACAATGTTCTCTAAAATTCTAAATCTCCTACAATTTTGGGATCTTTAATGCTTCCCCTTAAATTGTACTGTACTTATTTAGTTCCCCCCTTTTTGTAATTTTTTCCTGTATATTTATGTATGTTCATACATATGTTTGTATATTTACTTATTCTCTAACCCAGACGTTTGCCAGTAAATGTCACTCATGCGCAAGGTAAAATGTCATATGTTTTTTCTTAGGTCCCTTTGTACAGGGGCATAATTTTCTGTTATTAGTTTAAATTATGTTTTGTTAAAATTGTTATATATGCTTATTACTTTTTCAAGATTTTTGAGTGAAACACCAGCTCACACATGCACACCCACTCCTACATAGCCCATGGCCTCACAATTAATAGACCAGAAATTTAATATAAACTCTATCAAAACCAAAGGGCTTAACTCTCTATACAAGAGGTCCAAGGCCTACCACTACTTAATACACAAGAATGGCAGCATGCTGTTCCTCCAAAAGACCCACTTTAGAAGAGGGAAAGAACGTAAATATTTTTCATCTAACTACCCCACTATACAGTCATTGAGAGCTGCTACCAAAAAGAATACAAAAGACAACAAAAATTATGTCTCCTAAGAAACTGAATAAATCAGGGAAGACCCTTAAAAGCCTTCACAGCACAACTACATCAATGAACAATTTTTTCAAGCCTCTGGAATCTCCAGATCCCTGCACTGATACTATAGAATATATACCCTCCCTGTCTCAATATTTATTACTGCCAGAACCTGAAATGCAGGAATCCATGCAAGTACCAAAATCCTTTCTGGACTCAATCCCCTCTAAACAGGATGTCACAAACCTGATCACAGAGGTTAAGTCTTGTATCAAAGAAGAAATATCTGAACTCCGGAAGGAGATGTACAAAATTGGGGATAGAGTTGAAGCTTTAGAAGAGGACACTGAAATACACCAATCTGAAATATCAAAGGTCCAGCAAAGTGTCCAAGCCCAGAATAACGTTATATTACAACTCCAAGACAAACTAGCAGACATTGAGAACAGGAGCAGGAGACAAAATCTGAGAATCAGAGGAATACCGGAATCTATTGCACCTGATGTACTAGGTGCCTACCTACAAGGTCTTTTTCAGCACCTCGAGGGCCCCACCTTCACAACTCCTATTGCCATGGACAGATTTCACAGAGCCTTGAGGCCCAAGCCGAAGGATGGCCTACCACCGAGAGATGTGATTATAAGCTTTTGCGAATATCAGCACAAAGAAGACATTATGAAACAAGAAATGCTCCCTCATTATGCTATCAGGGATCTACCTTATCCATTTATGCAGATCTCTCTCAAAGAACCCTACAACAACAAAGGGAATTTGCCCCCCTGACGACCTTACTAAGGAAAAGTAACATTCCCAATAGATGGGGCTTCCCGTGCCACATTCAACTCACTTGGGAAGGCCAGAGGAAAACCTGCATGGACCCTGGTGACATAAAAGTCTTTTGCAAAGAACTTAATCTCCCCAACCCAGGCCATGCTCAAACTTCTCCACCATCTAGGCCAAGGAAGGACTTCCCTCCTATACAGGAGCCAAGGCCTCAAAGGACTGCATGGCAGTCATTGTCTATTAAAAGACAAAAGAAATCCCCTGGTCTTCTGACGGAAAATGGGTGAGATCTTTCTGATGCACTGGTATATAAATTCTAATTCATAGTGCAATACTTATTGTCTTATTGTTTAGCTCCCACTGTACTTATACAATGTTCTCTAAAATTCTAAATCTCCTCCAATTTAGGGATCTTTAATGCTTCCCCTTAAATTGTACTGTACTTATTTAGTTCCCCCCCTTTTTGTATTTTTTCCTGTATATTTATGTATTTTCATACATATATTTGTATATTTACTTATTCTCTAACCCAGACATTTGCCAGTAAATGTCACTCATGCGCAAGGTAAAATGTCATATGTTTTTTCTTAGGTCCCTTTGTACAGGGGCATTATGTTCTGTTATTAGTTTAAAGTATGTTTTGTTAGAATTGTTATATATGCTTATTACTTTTTTGAGATTTTTGAGTGAAACACCAGCTCACACATGCACACCCACTCCTACATAGCCCATGGTCTCACAATTAATAGACCAAAAATTTACTATAAACTCTATTAACACCAAAGGGCTTAACTCTCTATACAAGAGGTCCAAGGCCTTCCACGACTTAATTACACAAGAATGGCAGCATGCTGTTCCTCCAAAAGACCCACTTTAGAAGAGGGAAAGAACGTAAATATTTTTCATCTAACTACCCCACTATACAGTCATTGAGAGCTGCTACCAAAAAGAATACAAAAGACAACAAAAATGATGTCTCCTAAGAAACTGAATAAATCAGGGAAGACCCTTAAAAGCCTTCACAGCACAACTACATCAATTAATTTTTTCAAGCCTCTGGAATCTCCAGATCCCTGCACTGATACTATATAATATATACCCTCCCTGTCCCCATATTCCTTCCTGCCAGAACCTGAAATGCAGGAATCCATGCAAGTACCAAAATCCTTTCTGGACTCAATCCCCTCTAAACAGGACGTCACAAACCTGATCACACAGGTTAAGTCTTGTATCAAAGAAGAAATATCTGAACTCCGGAAGGAGATGCACAAAATAGGGGATAGAGTTGAAGCTTTAGAAGAGGACACTGAAATACACCAATCTGAAATATCAAACGTCCAGCAAAGTGTCCAAGCCCAGAAAAACGTTATAATAAAACTCCAAGACAAACTAGAAGACATTGAGAACAGGAGCAGGAGACAAAATCTGAGAATCAGAGGAATACCGGAATCTATTGCACCTGATGTACTAGGTGCCTACCTACAAGGTCTTTTTCAGCACCTCAAGGGCCCCACCTTCACAACTCCTATTGCCATGGACAGATTTCACAGAGCCTTGAGGCCCAAGCCGAAGGATGGCCTACCACGAGAGATGTGATTATAAGCTTTTGCGAATATCAGCACAAAGAAGACATTATGAAACAAGAAATGCTACTTCATTATGCTATCAGAGATCTACCTTATCCATTTATGCAGATCTCTCTCAAAGAACCCTACAACAACAAAGGGAATTTGCCCCCCTGATGACCTTACTAAGGAAAAGTAACATTCCCAATAGACGGGGCTTCCCGTGCCACATTCAACTCACTTGGGAAGGCCAGAGGAAAACCTGCATGGACCCCGGTGACATAAAAGTCTTTTGCAAAGAACTTAATCTCCCCAACCCAGGCCATGCTCAAACTTCTCCACCATCTAGGCCAAGGAAGGACTTCCCTCCTATACAGGAGCCAAAGCCTCAAATGACCTCATGGCAGTCATCGTCTATTAAAAGACAAAAGAAATCCCCTGGTCTTATGACGGAAAATGGGTGAGATCTTTCTGATGCACTGGTATATAAATTCTAATTCATAGTGCAATACTTATTGTCTTATTGTTTAGCTCCCACTATACTTATACAATGTTCTCTAAAATTCTAAATCTCCTCCAATTTAGGGATCTTTAATGCTTCCCCTTAAATTGTACTGTACTTATTTAGTTCCCCCCCTTTTTGTATTTTTTCCTGTATATTTATGTATGTTCATACATATGTTTGTATATTTACTTATTCTCTAACCCAGATGTTTGCCAGTAAATGTCACTCATGCGCAAGGTAAAATTTAATATGTATTTTCTTAGGTCCCTTTGTACAGGGGCATTATGTTCTGTTATTAGTTTAAAGTATGTTTTGTTAAAATTGTTATATATGCTTATTACTTTTTCGAGATTTTTGAGTGAAACACCAGCTCACACATGCACACCCACTCCTACATAGCCCATGGCCTCACAATTAATAGACCAGAAATTTAATATAAACTCTATCAACACCAAAGGGCTTAACTCTCTATACAAGAGGTCCAAGGCCTTCCACGACTTAATACACAAGAATGGCAGCATGCTGTTCCTCCAAAAGACCCACTTTAGAAGAGGGAAAGAACGTAAATATTTTTCATCTAACTACCCCACTATACAGTCATTGAGAGCTGCTACCAAAAAGAATACAAAAGACAACAAAAATTATGTCTCCTAAGAAACTGAATAAATCAGGGAAGACCCTTCACAGCACAACTACATCAATGAACAATTTTTTCAACCCTCTCAGATCCCTGCACTGATACTATAGAATATACACCCTCCCTGTCTCAATATTCATTACTGCCAGAACCTGAAATGCAGGAATCCATGCAAGTACCAAAATCCTTTCTGGACTCAATCCCCTCTAAACAGGACGTCACAAGCCTGATCACACAGTTTAAGTCTTGTATCAAAGAAGAAATATCTGAACTCTGGAAGGAGATGCACAAACTTGGGGATAGAGTTGAAGCTTTAGAAGAGGACACTGAAATACACCAATCTGAAATATCAAAGGTCCAGCAAAGTGTCCAAGCCCAGAATAACGTTATATTACAACTCCAAGACAAACTAGAAGACATTGAGAACAGGAGCAGGAGACAAAATCTGAGAATCAGAGGAATACCGGAATCTATTGCACCTGATGTACTAGGTGCCTACCTACAAGGTCTTTTTCAGCACCTCAAGGGCCCCACCTTCACAACTCCTATTGCCATAGACAGATTTCACAGAGCCTTGAGGCCCAAGCTGAAGGATGGCCTACCACGAGAGATGTGATTATACGCTTTTGCGAATATCAGCACAAAGAAGACATTATGAAACAGGCTAGAAATGCTACCTCATTATGCTATCAGGGATCTACCTTATCCATTTATGCAGATCTCTCCCAAAGAACCCTACAACAACAAAGGGAATTTTCCCCCCTGACAACCTTACTAAGGAAAAGTAACATTCCCTATAGATGGGGCTTCCCGTGCCACATTCAACTCACTTGGGAAGGCCAGAGGAAAACCTGCATGGACCCTGGTGACATAAAAGACTTTTGCAAAGAACTTAATCTCCCCAACCCAGGCCATGCTCAAACTTCTCCACCATCTAGTTCATATGTTTTTTCTTAGGTCCCTTTGTACAGGGGCATTATGTTCTGTTATTAGTTTAAACTATGTTTTGTTAAAATTGTTATATATGCTTATTACTTTTTTGAGATTTTTGAGTGAAACACCAGCTCACACATACTACACACATACTACACTCCTACATAACCCATGGCCTCACAATTAATATACCAGAAATTTAATATAATCTCTATCAACACCAAAGGGCTTAACTCTCTGTACAAGAGGTCCAAGGCCTTCCACGACTTATTACACAAGAATGGCAGCATGCTGTTCCTCCAAGAGACCCACTTTAGAAGAGGGAAAGAACGTAAATATTTTTCATCTAACTACCCTACTCATTTTCATAGCAGTAATCCCAAAAAGAAAACTAACGGAGTTAGTATCTTATTCCACAAATCCATCCCATTTTAATTAATTCACAAAGATCCGTATAAGGAAGGCAGGTACTTGGGAATTAGTGGGCTGCTATTTGGCAAACCAATCACCTTAGTTAATGTCTATGCCCCACATACAAACCAGGCAACCTTCTTTCAAAACACTACTAATTCTATCCTTACATATCTCAAAGGCCCATTAATACTAGCAGGAGACTTTAATTTACCTTTAAACCCCTCAATCGACAGTTCTAACTTGCAATTGAATGACCGTACCAAAACTCACCACTCAATATGGGACAATTTCACTTTACTATCACTACATGATACATGGAGACACCTACATCCTCACATACGCAACTACACTTTCTTCTCCAACTCTAATAGATCCTACTCTAGGATTGACTACATTATTGCTGACCACATAGCAGTAATTAATCTCAAAGAGTCCTGCATTATCAGCCGGTCAGACCACTCGGCAGTGAGCAGTACATTCACTTGGCCTTCAATTTCTGCGAGATCATTCCAATGGAGATTGGATGAAGTTCTACTGTCAGACCCCCTAATTAAAATAGATGTAGAGCAAGCCATACAGGAATATTTCACCTTAAATAGCACCCCTGATATCTCCCCGGGAACCCTTTGGGAGGCCCATAAATGTGTCATCAGAGTTATCCTTATGAAGCACAAAGCCATCAAAAACAAGCAAAACAAACAAAAATACTTGAAGCTAATGCAGGATATCAATAAATTAGACTACATCCACAAGAGACACAGCTATGCAAACAAAACTAGAACAGGCCAGAGCCCAACTCAATGACTATCCCGAAATTAAGGCCCAATCCATTGCCTTCTTACTAAGACAAAAATTCCATACCCAATTAAACAAACCAGGGAAAATTATTAGCAAGGGCCCTAGAATGCAAACCCACACTGTCATACGTTCACTCACTTACTAACCGTAACTCAGAAAAAATAATAGACTCTAAAACTATAGCAAACATGTTCCGTGACTAAATTCCAAACTGTACAATTTATTCCCAGACCACCCTGACAAAAAACATAACTTCAATTGTGAATCCTATCTTAACCCTTTAATACTCACCCAGGTTCATTCAGACCACCTTCAATCCCTTTCCGAACCAATCTCACTACAGGAATTAGACAAGGCCAAGCAGGGTAAAAGCCAAGCTCCAGAGAGATTGAGTAATTTCTACTACAAAATCTTTAAGTCCTTGCTAATGCAAACACTTTTACAACTTTACAATCAAATAGACTCCGATCACCCATTTTCAGGAAATATGCTAGAAGCATACATCACAGTGCTGCCTAAACCGGGCAAATCACCAACTAACCCAGCTAATTTCCGCCCTATCTTGCTACTCAATGTTGATCTTAAGCTCTACTCTAAGATTCTAGCTAACAGACTAAATCCGATTCTCCCACACATAATACATACAGACCAAACCGGCTTTGTACCAATGAGGGAAACAAAAGATAATATGGTCAAAGTCACCCATCTACTATACCACACTCATCAACATAAAATACCGACCTTCTTTATATCGACAGATGCAGAGAAGGCATTTGATCTCCTTGACTGGACATTCTTACAGTACACCTTACACAAATTTGGTATCCCTAAAGATTTTATCTCCAAAATGTTAGCCCTTTATACCTCCCCGTCTGCAAAGGTCAAAGTTAATGGCCTTTTATCAAAAAGCTTCCATATTAGAAACAGGACGAGGCAGGGTTGCCCACATTCCCCCCCTCCAATTTGTCCTTTCAATGGAAGTCTTAGCTACTAAACTAAGAAATTCACCTGATATCACAGGAATTAAAATTAAAAATTCAGAATTCAAATTGGCACTGTTCGCTGATGATCTCCTAATGACCCTCACAGACCCACTTAGATCCCTCTCGAAAGCATATACTGTGCTCAAGGATTTTGGTAAAGTATCCAATTTCTCAATTAATTTTGGGAAATCGGAAATACTCCCAGTACATATGCCACAAACTGACCTATCCAAAATAAACATGATAGCCCAATTCACTGTCAACCATCGTTCATTAAAATATCTAGGAACATAGCTCTCACCAGATTTAAAAGATTTAATCAAATTGAACTATGATTCACTTATCTCAACCATCTAGGCCAACATAACACAATGGCTTCCTAAGCACATATCTTGGATAGGAAGGATTGGGGCAGTGAAAATGACGCTGTTACCAAAAATCCTTTACATCCTACAAACAGTCCCTATACCCCTACCGAACACTATTCTACCGAAACTACAGTCCACAATAAACTCATATATATGGAAACCCCCGAGAATCCCGAAATCAACACTCTACAAATATCCTGACCAGGGAGGCTTGGGAGTACCCAATCTCCAAGATTATAGAAAAGCAATTTTCCTCTCTAGAATCGTAGACTGGTGTTCTTATGAGGAGCACCACCACAAACAATGGGTTCACCTAGAGCATGATTTATGTGATTTTCCCCAACTGGGCTCCCTATGTTGGTTAGAAAGTCCTCAAGATACTCTCAAACATAACAATATCCCCATCATTATAGAAACCCTCAGAGTATGGAAAGATATAATTAAAAGAAACCCGGACATCTCCTCAATACCTTCCCCATTAACTCCAATCCTACATAATAAAAATTTTCAGCCTGGTATCAATACTACACCATCAGGTCCAAAAAATATACACCTTCTACTCCCGACCTACATACTAGTGGAGGACAATAGCTTATTGCCCAAACAGAGCATCGAACACTTAGGAGACGGTTTCCTCACTAAATGGTTTAGATACCATCAGCTTAACCATTTTATACATTCCTCCCCAAAAATTAGATTTACCAGAGCTCTGACCTCATTTGAAAAACTGTGCAGTTCTGCCTTCCCAATTCACCACATAGTCTTACTAACATACAAATTAATAAACAAACCCAAAGCTGACAGCCTCCCCTCTTTTACTAAGTAGTGGGATAAAGATCTACCCTTTGTAATACTGATTAAAGACTGGAATATGACTTTTGTAAAGGTACACAAATCATCCCATTCATCCAAACTTTTGGAAACTAATATTAAATTGATGACCAGGTGGTATCTAACACCACAAAGACTGAAATACATATTCCCGAACTCATCCAACTGCTGCTGGAGAATATGTACACAAGAGGGAACACTATACCATGTTTGGTGATCCTGCCCTAAATTACAACCCTTTTGGGAGGCAGTATCACAGTATACACAACAAACAATGGGAACTCCCATGCCTCTGGATCCACTTATATTTGTATTTCACCGTTATCCAAAGCTTCATTCCAAAGCACATAAGAAATTATGCCAGCTCATGATCAATAATGCAAATCAATTGATCCCATGCTTGTGGAAGAAGGATACTATCCCTACCATCCAAATGTGAAAACAAGAAATACACAAAAACCTCAAACTAGAGAGATACCACTATCTATTATCTCTCACTCTAGATGTTTATCACAAAATAATGTTTCTATGGGAGTCTCGAACCCCACCATAAAGTCATAGTTCCAATCACATAATTAGGGTCACATCTTTAAGCTTAATATAGGCATATGGGTATAGTTTGGGGACCCGGGTTTCAAATCATTCAAGTACAGACAAGCCTTATACACTCCCTTACTATGTTTGGTGTATTCACTCTCATTAACCTTGTTAATTTGTTGTTCGTTTGTTTATTTCAGTTTTATTACCATCTATTGTTGTCTAATGCAAATCTGTGGTACTATTGTAAAGATTCTTCCTGAATTGCTCAATCTGGGCAGTCGGGACTGGACATTTCTGACATCATTGCCATGAATCTATAGGACATTATGAAAATATGGACATTCCAGACTCTGGCAAATATCATGGTGCCTCCAATGTATACCCTGTAAAAACATTTGTTTATTTATATGTATATTTCAAAATAAAAACTATTATTAAAAAAAATATATATATATATATACCCCCAAAATCATATTACCTGTAATTATTATTTTCTTTTTTGGTTTTGTCCTTGCCGTTTTTGTTGTTTTTTTGTTGTTTTTTTTTCTGCCAGAGGGTGTTCCCCCTGAGGACACAAAAGTGGAAGCACTAGTTCTCTTTCTTTACCGTGGGGCTATTTTTTCCTTTCCTATTTTTTTTACATAAAGTGTAAATGAGAGGCCCAATGATAAAATTGTGGTATTGCATTGTGGTAATGGCAATAGTTCAATCACACATGCGATCAAGATTGCCGGTGAAATGTTAAAAAGTAATGAAATTAGTGTTTGAAGGCAGTCTCGCCACAGAGGTGTTTAATTACCCATCTCTGTGGATGCTTTTCTGATACTGGCTTTTTTTTTTAAAGCAGCATTGCTATTTACATTGAAAGTGTAATGTAAACAAACCCTTTAAACAGGAATGTATGGAAATACAATTTACAAATGTCAACTGAAGCTCAACCCCTTTTGTTACAATACAATAGTGAAACTAGGACATCAATAATACACCTATAGGAGCAAGAGGATTGTGGGTATATTGTACATAAATTCATTGTAAAATGATGTAATATGTATTTTAAGTCTTGTCATGACTTTTTTTTTTTTTTAACTTAAACTTAACTAGGCAGCGCAGAAAAGTTTTAATTATCCATTTCTTACAAATACATACCGTATATACACATAAATACATATGCACACACACATAAACATATACAGTATATATATATATATATATATATATACACACACACATATATATAAATATATACACATACATATATACATATTTAGACATGTGTATGTAGGTATTTCTATGTTAAAGCCTTTGCAGTCTTTTTTTTTCTTCTAACACCAGAGACGTCAGATATTTGACCATTGTAACTTTTTTATGCAATTTTTTTAATAACTTTTATTAGACAGTGTTATTAGTGTAACTGTACTTTTACATATATTTTTTATGTTTTGTGCAAGTTTTAGTCAAGGGTAACAGTTAACTAGAGCCCTGAAGTCATGCTAACGCAATGAGCATTTAATTAACTTGTGTTTACTTTCAATTTGTGCTGCTTCCGCAATATACCCCTTATCGTTTGTGCGCAACAGTTAGAGCGCCACTCATAATCTAGCCCATAGTATTAAACAGGGCGTTATGAAAGTCTGTCACATGACTAGTCAGGCAAGTGCACCCATGCATGTTATACTCAGTAAATTCTGTCCTATATAAAGAATGGTATCATGGGTAATATATATATATTTCCTTACTGCACCACAATGTTAAATATATTTATGGTAGCAGACAATGAGCAGCATACTTTATATGAGTAAATCATAAAAACATATTCTTAGATAAAGAACCCTGCTTAAACATTGTCCAGTAATTAAATAGTGACATTTGTAATTTACTGTAATAAATGTGAGTCATTCAGAAAATGTCTGTGTATTGAATAATCCATGGTATGCTTGTAAATATTTGTTAAAGGCAAGGTGAGCGACAGCCAATTGGTAGGGCAAACCAGGTAAATATGAACATATTTCTAGCTCCTGGATACCCATAACAAAGTGCTAAATGCAAAGTACTTTCTATAAACAATGAAGGAAATGTTGAGAAAGGAAACAAATTATAAAAGTATAACGACATACATATGTGTTAGATTTATTACATATTTTACCCGGGAAAATGGGGTTTAAAACAGTAAACAAATACATATGTATATGATTTATCAGACATATTAGAATGATCAAATAGTAAAGATACACACAATTTGTTATTCGGCAATATTACTTGGTAAATATCACCTGTTACTTAAACATTTACTTTAATTCTTCCACAAAGAATATCAATGACATAATTAAAGGGACACTGAACCCAAAGTTTTTTTCTTTCGTGATTCAGATAGAGCATGACATTTTAAGCAACTTTCTAATTTACTCCTATATCAATTTGTCTTCATTCTCTTGATATCTTTATTTGAAATGCAATAATGTAAGTTTAGATGCCGGCCCATTTTTGGTGAACAACCTGGGTTGTTCTTGCTGATTGGTGGATAAATTAATCCACCAATAAAAAAGTGCTTTCCAGAGTCTGAACAAAAAAAAAAAGCTTATATGCCTTCTTTTTTAAATAAAGATAGCAAGAGAATGAAGAAAAATTGATCATAGGAGTAAATTAGAAAGTTGCTTAAAATTGCATGCTCTATCTAAATCACGAAAGAAAAAAAATTGGGTTCAGTGTCCCTTTAAAGGGGACCTATGTTGACATAGCAATGTACTCCTACATTAAATTTCAGGAAAGCCTGTAGTAGCAATGAAAAATAATTGCTCTAATAAATATCACAAATTGAATTAGCTTCACTCCATAATAAGAATATAATTTGTGGGGGTATAAATATACATGCTGTTGTCACACATAAGTTTACATTAACACCCTCTCTGATGCAATCCATTTAACTAATTAACTCCTGTCCTTATCTGCAAGAGTAGGGCTACAGAAATTCCCTCTTATTAAATGGACATTATACACTAGATTTTTCTTTGCATAAATGTTTTGTAAATTATCCATTTATATAGCTCACACAGGGTTGTTTTTTTTTAAAAAAAAATATATAGTTTTGCTTATTTTAAAGTATATTGTGCTGTTTTCAGACTCCTAACCAAGCCCCAAAGTCTTACAATTACAGTAGACTGTTTTCTACCTACTCCAGTTTGCTCCTGTTTGGGTAAAGTTGTGACAGTATGGAAAATACAAAAAAAAAAAAAAAATAGTCATTTGAAAACTCAATTCATCTTGTACTATATTGAAAACACATTATTAACACATTATTTGATGTTTCACTTTGTGAATTTAATGTATTTTTGAAAATATACACTCATTTCAATGATAACTGATAACTGCAACACGTTCCAAAAAAGTTGGGACAGTCGACTGTTTACCACAGTGTAACATCACATTTTCTTAACCTTTTAACGCCGTTATGCCGTTCTATTCCGTCATATTTACACTGGGCTTTAAAGCCGTTATGACGGAATAGAACGTCATAACAAGAGGCTGTCCTGAAGCCTTCTGCGCTTCAAGGACTTGATCGCGGTCTGGAGGGCGTTCCTAGGGTTGTAGGGACGCCCCCCAGATGCGATCCAATAATTGAAATCTCGCGATCGTATGCACGATCGCGTAGTTTCAATTTGTCTACATCGGAACAGGTGTTCCGATGTAGACACTTTAACCCTGTCACGAAAGGGTTAAATAACACTTATTAAGCATTTGGGCATTGAAGACACCAGTTGGTTAAGTTTAGCAAGCAGAATTTTCCCCCATTCATCCATTTTGCATGTCTTCAGCTGGGCAACTGTGCCTTTTTTGCCTTATTTTACGCTTCATAACGCGCCAAACATTCTCAATCGGAGATAGGTCAGGACTGCAGGCAGGCCATGCTAACACCCGCACTCTCTGCTTACGCAACCATGCACTTGTAATCCAGGCAGAATGTGGTTTGGCGTTCTCCTGATGGAATATGCAGGGACATCCCTGGAAAAGACGACGTCTGGGTGGCAGCATATGTTGCTCCAAAATGTATACATATCTTTCTGCATTAATGGTGCCCTCACATTACTATGTTTCACTTGGTCCTTTCAAAGTATACGTATCTTTTCTCAGCGCTATTTAGCAATCTTTATATTTCCTTTTGCTCAGTTGAAATAAGCGTAGTTTGTTTCTCAACGATATCACTTTATTACTTTAAGAATCAAAAGACAGCAAACTATGGGCTAGATTTAGAGTTTTGTCGGTAACGACCCGCGTAGCTAACGCTGGCTTTTTTCTGGCCGCACCTTTTAAATAACTCTGGTATTGAGAGTCCACAGAATGGCTGCGTTAGGCTCCAAAAAAGGAGTGTAGAGCATATTTAACGCAACTTCAACTCTCGATACCAGAGTTGCTTACGGAAGCGGTCAGCTTCAAAAACGTGCTCGTGCACGATTCCTCCATAGGAAACAATGGGGCTGTTTGAGCTGAAAAAAAACCTAACACCTGCAAAAAAGCAGCGTTCAGCTCCTAACGCAGCCCCATTGTTTCCTATGGGGAAACACTTCCTACGTCTGCACCTAACACTCTAACATGTACCCCGAGTCTAAACACTCCTAACCTTACACTTATTAACCCCTAATCTGCCGCCCCCGCTATCGCTGACCCCTGCATATTATTATTAACCCCTAATCTGCCGCTCCGTAAACCGCCGCCACTTACATTATCCCTATGTACCCCTAATCTGCTGCCCTAACATCGCCGACCCCTATATTATATTTATTAACCCCTAATCTGCCCCCCACAATGTCGCCTACACTTATTAACCCCTAATCTGCTGAGCGGACCGCACCGCTATTATAATAAGGTTATTAACCCCTAATCCGCCTCACTAACCCTATCATAAATAGTATTAACCCCTAATCTGCCCTCCCTAACATCGCCGACACCTAACTTCAAACATTAACCCCTAATCTGCCGACTGGAGCTCACCGCTATTCTAATAAATGTATTAACCCCTAAAGCTAAGTCTAACCCTAACACTAACACCCCCCTAAATTAAATATAATTTAAATCTAATGAAATTAATTAACTCTTATTAAATAAATTATTCCTATTTAAAGCTAAATACTTACCTGTAAAATAAATCCTAATATAGCTACAATATAAATTATAATTATATTATAGCTATTTTAGGATATATATTTATTTTACAGGTAACTTTGTATTTATTTTAACCAGGTACAATAGCTAAAATAGTTAAAATAATTACAAATTTACCTGTAAAATAAATCCTAACCTTCCGTTCCGATCAGCCAATAGAATGCGAGCTCAATCTGATTGGCTGATTGAATCAGCCAATCGGATTGAACTTGATTCTCATTGGCTGATTCCATCAGCCAATCAGAATTTTCCTACCTTAATTCCGATTGGCTGATAGAATCCTATCAGCCAATCAGAATTCGAGGGACGCCATCTTGGATGACGTCCCTTAAAGGAACCGTCATTCGTCGGGAAGTCGTCGGAGAAGAAGGATGGATCCGCGATGGAGGTCTTCAAGATGGAGCCGGTCCTCATCGGATGAAGATAGAAGATGCCGCTTGGAAGAAGATGGTTGCCGGTCCGGATCTACTCTTCTTCCCGGATAGGATGAAGACTTTGGACCCTCTTCTGGACTTCTTCAGCCGTCGGATGATGAATGTCTAGCCCCCTCTTGGGTTGGATGAAGATATCGGAGCCAGGACGGATCGGTGTGATACCCGGTGTGGTGAAGACAAGGTAGGAAGATCTTCAGGGGCTTAGTGTTAGGTTTATTTATGGGGGGTTTGGGTTAGATTAGGGGTATGTGGGTGGTGGGTTGTAATGTTGGGGGGGGGGGTATTGTATGTTTTTTTTACAGGCAAAAGAGCTGAATTTCTTGGGGCATGCCCCGCAAAGGGCCCTGTTCAGGGCTGGTAAGGTAAAAGAGCTTTGAACTTTTGTAATTTAGAATAGGGTAGGGCATTTTTTTTATTTTGGGGGGCTTTGTTATTTTATTAGGGGGCTTAGAGTAGGTGTAATTAGTTTAAAATTGTTGTAATATTTTTCTAATGTTTGTAAATATTTTTTTATTTTTTGTAACTTAGTCCTTTTTAATTTTTTGTACTTTAGTTAGTTGATATAATTGTATTTATTTGTAGGAATTGTATTTAATTAATTTATTGATAGTGTAGTGTTAGGTTTAATTGTAGATAATTATAGGTATTTTATTTAATTTATTTATTGATAGTGTAGTGTTAGGTTTAATTGTAACTTAGGTTAGGATTTATTTTACAGGTAATTTTGTTACCTGTAAAATAAATATAAATCCTAAAATAGCTATAATATAATTATAATTTATATTGTAGCTATATTAGGATTTATTTTACAGGTAAGTATTTAGCTTTAAATAGGAATAATTTATTTAATAAGAGTTAATTAATTCGTTAGATTTAAATTATATTTAATTTAGGGGGGTGGTAGTGTTAGTAACTTTATTACAGTAGCGGTGCGGTCCGCTCGGCAGATTAGGGGTTAATAAGTGTAGGCAGGTGGAGGCGACGTTGAGGGGGGCAGATTAGGGGTTAATAAATATAATATAGGGGTCGGCGGTGTTAGGGGCAGCAGATTAGGGGTACATAGCTATAATGTAGCTGGCTGCGGCGTGCGGACGGCAGATTAGGGGTTAATAAGTGTAGGTAGCTGGCGGCGACATTGTGGGGGGCAGGTTAGGGGTTAATAAATATAATATAGGGGTCGGCGGTGTTAGGGGCAGCAGATTAGGGGTACATAAGGATAACGTAGGTGGCGGTCGGCAGATTAGGGGTTAAAAAAATGTAATCGAGTGTCGGCGATGTGGGGGGGGGCTCGGTTTAGGGGTACATAGGTAGTTTATGGGTGTTAGTGTACTTTAGAGCACAGTAGTTAAGAGCTTTATGAACCGGCGTTAGCCCAGAAAGCTCTTAACTACTGACTTTTTTCTGCGGCTGGAGTTTTGTTGTTAGAATTCTAACGCTCACTTCAGCCACGACTCTAAATACCGGAGTTAGAAAGATCCCATTGAAAAGATAGGATACACAATTGACGTAAGGGGATCTGCGGTATGGAAAAGTTGCGGCTGAAAAGTGAGCGTTAGACCCTTTCCTGACTGACTCCAAATACCGGCGGTAGCCTAAAACCAGCGTTAGGAGCCTCTAACGCTGGTTTTCACGGCTACCGCCAAACTCCAAATCTAGGCCTATGTATCCACTGACTCGCTTAGAACTGCAGCGTGTGTCAAGGAAGTGATATCAAGTTCTCATTTGTTTATAATATGTGCCCCCAGTTTTGTGTATAAGTCTTGGAGGACTTCTCAAGTCTTTAATGTCCTCTTCCCCCTCCACAGCTATCAGCTTCTAAATTTTCATTCTTAATTTTGACCTTGAACAAATCTGCGTCTCTCTTACAATTCTTTCCCGATGTCCTGTTTCCAATTTGAGCATAGGCGGGTCACATGTTCGGGAGACCGCCTATCAGGGAGTCAGAAACACAGAGCCTTCTGTGGATATGTCCAAAAGACTTCTCTTGTATTACTGGCACTTTTGTAAATCCTTATCAGCGCTTAGTTAGAAAACTATTTGCGTTTCCAAACTTGTTGGGGTTTAGGGTCTATAGAAAGCCATTGTTCACCACATAAAACATCTACACATTTCAGCAGTAACGCCTTTATCAAAATATCTAATTAACTCCTTAATACAGAGTTTGCTGTTTTTCACTTCTTAAAGTAATGAAGTAATATTTTTGAGAAACAAATTTTTTTCAATTGAGCAAAAGGAAATATAAAGATTACTAAATAGCACTAAGAACTGAGATGTATACTTTGAATCGACAAAGTGAAATATAGTAATGTTTGGTTGATAATATTTTAAGAGTCTTAATGCAATCAGAACATTTTTAAACTTCACTTGTATGTTAATGTACAACAAAACTACACAAAAGTCTTGTAGTTACAAACGCCTAGATTTAGAGTTTGGCGTTAGCCATCAAAACCAGCGTTAGGGGCTCCTAACGCTGGTTTTTACCGCCCGCTGGTATTTAGAGTCAGTTAGGAAAGGGTCTAACGCTCACTTTCCAGCCGGGACATTTCCATACCGCAGATCCCCCTACGCCATTTGCGTATCCTATCTTTTCAATGGGATCTTTCTAACGCCGGTATTTAGAGTCTTGGCTGAAGTGAGCGTTAGAAATCTAACGACAAGACTCCAGCCGCAGAAAAAAGTCAGGAGTTAAGAGCTTTTTGGGCTAACGCCGGTTCATAAAGCTCTTAACTACTGTGCTCTAAAGTACACTAACACCCATAAACTACCTAAGTACCCCTAGACCGAGGCCCCCCCCCACATCGCCGCCACTCTATTAATTTTTTTTAACCCCTAATCTCCCGACCACACAGCCGCAACCTACATTATCCCTATGTACCCCTAATCTGCTGCCCCTAACACCGCCGACCCCTACATAATATTTATAAACCCCTAATCTGCCCCCCCCAATGTCGCCGCTACCTACCTACAATTATTAACCCCTAATCTGCCGACCGGACCTCGCCGCTACTATAATAAATGTATTAACCCCTAATCCGCCTCACTCCCGCCTCAATAACCCTATAATAAATAGTATTAACCCCTAATCTGCCCTCCCTAACATCACCGACACCTAACTTCAAGTATTAACCCCTAATCTGCCGACCGGACCTCACCGCTACTCTATTAAATTTATTAACCCCTAAAGCTAAGTCTAACCCTAACACTAACACCCCCCTAAGTTAAATATAATTTTTATCTAACAAAATAAATTAACTCTTATTAAATAAATTAATCCTATTTAAAGCTAAATACTTACCTGTAAAAAAAAATCCTAATATAGCTACAATATAAATTATAATTATATTGTAGCTATTTTAGGATTAATATTTATTTTACAGGCAACTTTGTATTTATTTTAACCAGGTACAATAGCTATTAAATAGTTAAGAACTATTTAATAGCTACCTAGTTAAAATAATTACAAAATTACCTGTAAAATAAATCCTAACCTAAGTTACAATTAAACCTAACACTACACTATCAATAAGTTAATTAAATACAATACCTACAAATAAATACAATTAAATAAACTAACTAAAGTACAAAAAATAAAAAAGAACTAAGTTACAAAAAATAATTTTTTTTTACAAACATTAGAAAAATTTTACAACAATTTTAAACTAATTACACCTACTCTAAGCCCCCTAATAAAATAACAAAGCCCCCCAAAATAAAAAAAATGCCCTACCCTATTCTAAAATTAAAATAGAAAAGCTCTTTTACCTTACCAGCCCTTAAAAGGGCCTTTTGCGGGGCATGCCCCAAAGAATTCAGCTCTTTTGCCTGGAAAAAAAAAACATACAATACCCCCCCCCCAACATTACAACCCACCACCCACATACCCCTAATCTAACCCAAACCCCCCTTAAATAAACCTAACACTAAGCCCCTGAAGATCTTCCTACCTTATCTTCACCACACCGGGTATCAGCGATCGGTCCAGGCTCCGATGTCTTGATCCAAGCCCAAGCGGGGGCTGAACGTCCATCCTCCGTCTGAAGTCTTGATCCAAGCGGCGGCTGAAGAAGTCCATCTTCGGGCAGAAGTCTTCATCCTATCCGGGCAGAAGAGGAGATCCGGACCGGCAAACATCTTCATCCAAGTGGCATCTTCTATGTTCTTCCATCCGATGACGAGCGGCTCCATCTTGAAGACCTCCGGCGCGAATCCATCCTCTTCTTCCCACGACTAGACGACGAATGAAGGTTCCTTTAAGGGACGTCATCCAAGATGGCGTCCCTCGAATTCCGATTGGCTGATAGGATTCTATCAGCCAATCGGAATTAAGGTAGGAAAATTCTGATTGGCTGATGGAATCAGCCAATAAGATTCAAGTTCAATCCGATTGGCTGATCCAATCAGTCAATCAGATTGAGTTTGCATTCTATTGGCTGATCGGAACATTGCGGCATTCACAAGAACTGCTACTTCGTATCATGTCTGCTCGCACATTGATAAATATGCCGCTAAGACTTGACTGATATGTTATTCCTTAGTAGCACAACACAAATGTATTGAAATTACAAGGTGTTTATTGACCCTTTAATCTCTATCTGGTAATATTTCCCCAGTAAAACCAAGGACCCCTTTCTATAGTTTTGAAGGGAAAGTTAGCCCCTGAGGTCTTTCTCTGAGTGATAAGAGGGTGAAAGGGCCTCTTAGGCATTCAATTTGTAATTTTAACCTTACCGAGCATGTGCAGAAATTCAGTTGACTTCTGAAGCCTTTTGTACTATACATAATATTAAGACAAAGCATTTGCAGAGGTTGGGGCATCTTGATGGAATAGAGCCAAGGATTTTATGGGAATTTAGCACTGTTATAGCAAAAACGCTAATCTTAATTTTTAAAGACTCATTATCTTCAGGAATAGATCCAAAGGACTGACAAAAAGCTGATGTCATGTCATTTTTAAAAAGGGAAGCAGGGATGATCCGCAAAGCTATATACCAGTTAGTCTGACATCAATAGTGGGGAGAATACTTGAAGGGATTATAAAAGATTATATTGATGAGTATATTCATGTAAACAAGATTATGATTACAAATCAGCATTGTTTCATGAGAAATAGATCATGTCAAACTAATCTAATTAGATTCTATGGTAAGTAAACATATAGATAAAGGGCAATCAGTTGATGTGATATACTTGGATTTTGCAAAGGGGTTTGAGACAGTGCCACATGAGAGATTAATGTACAAAATTAAGTGACTGGGAATAGCTGAAAATGTTAGCTCATGGATAAATAACTGGATAAAAGACAGGGAGCAATGAGTAGTAGTGAATGAATCATACTCAGATTAGACAAAGGTAATCAGTGTCCCATCAGGGATCAGTAATGGGCCCTGTTCTTTTTAATATTTTTATTAATGACTTGGAGAAAGGATAAAATAGCAACATCTCTATTTTTGCTGATGATTCAAAGTTGTGTAAGGTCATTAGATCAGTACAGGATGAACTTGCTTTACAAGGGGATCTACAAAAATTACAAGAATGGGCAGGTAAATTGAAAATTAGATTTAATACAGGAAAATGCAAGGTTCTACATTTTGACTGTAAAAATAAGCAGACAACCTATTATTTAAATTGGACTAGACTTAGCAAAATAGGAAAGGGATTTGGGATTGGGAGTACATATAGATAACAAGCTAAAGATGAGTGCACAATGCAGGGCAGCTGCTTCTAAGGCTAATAAGCTACAAGCATGTATCAAAAGAGGCATTGATGCAAGGGAGGAAAGCATAATTCTGTCACCAAACAAATCCCTGGTATGACCTTACCTTATGAAGTGCAGTTCTGGGGAAAAATCTCAAAAAAAGACATTGCAGACTTAGAAAATATTCAGAGAAGAGCCACAACACTAATAAGGGGAATGGAGAATGAGGAGAGGTTAGCCAAACTGGGTTTGTTTTCTCTAGAAACAAAAGGTGATTGAGAGGTGACATGATTACTTTATATAAATATATTCAAGGCCCATATACAGAGATGGCGGAAGCTCTGTTTATTTCAAGAAAATTGTTTGTGACAAGAGGTCGCAATTTAAGGCTGGAGGAAAGGAGATATAGGGGCCCATTTATCAAAGGGCTTGCGGACCAGATCCGACACTGCGGATCAGGTCCGCAAGACCTCGCTAAATGCGGAGAGCAATACGCTCTCCGCATTTAACATTGCACCAGCAGCTCACAAGAGCTGCTGGTGCAACGCCGCCCCCTGCTGACTCGCGGCCAATCGGCCGCCAGCAGGGAGCTGTCAATCAACCCGATCGTATTCGATCGGGTTGATTTACGGCGATTCCTGTCCGCCTGCTCAGAGCAGGCGGACAGGGTTATGAAGCAGCGGTCTTTAGACCGCTGCTTCATAAGTTGTGTTTCTGGCGAGTCTGAAGACTCGCCAGAAACACAGCCCTTCAAGCTCCGTACGGAGCTTGATAAATGGGCCTGGTAATCTCCAGCTATGTAAATGTTTTTTTCACTGTAGGAGCAATAAAGTTATAGAACTCATTACCTAAGGAGGTAGTAAATGCCAACACCTTAGATACATTTAAAAATGGTTTAGATGCATTTATGACTAGAAACAGAATTTAGGGATATGATTGCTTCTGTAAAATGGTTCACCTTTTTAACTCTTGGACCCCCCAACAGAGCAAATACACTCCAAAATAAGACGGGTAAGACTGGAGCTTTTATTGTAAGTATATTAAGATTTATAAAGATTGAACTCGATGGACTTCATATATGTTACATATATGAGGCTACTACCAAACTATCAGCGGCTGTTACAGTGAGGGTTAGTCTTTATTATTTTTTTTTTACTGTTTTGAAAGATATTTAAACGGTGCTTAATATTTCCTTTTGTATCAAACATTAATAATTGCACAGCTTATGACCTAAGGTTATATCTTTGTAACATAGGTCAAAATAATCTAAATTCCCCCTGGCAGGTAAACAATTAGCTAGCCCCAAAACTATACTGCCCTAATGTCTAATAGTTGATCCACACTTTTTTTGCAGAGTATCCAATGGCCAAATTACATTAGCCTCATGGAATACTTCTGCTTATTTGCTAATGTTATATAGTATGCAATCTGTTAGATTTGCCTGCTTAGTATTTCTTTTAACCCTTGAATTAAGTATTTGCTAGTGGAGCACATGGAATATGCTTTTGAGATACAACCAAAAAGGGAAGCGCTCTGCCAGGAACGAACAACAGCTCAGTAGTAGTGTTCTATATCACCTGGGAGTATCTTCTTTTAGCACAATTGTGCTTTTCACAGAGGAGAACTTTACATGAGTCTGATCCCACCTAACAAGGTCAGTCCAGCCCCGAAATACCAGGCAATGTTCCTCTGAACAAAGAACATGTCAACCCCAGATAATCATTTTGGGCTTCTGTTATTGAGATCCTGGGGGAAATCTCTCTTTTTACATTTTTTCTTATTTGATGCTTACCTAAGTACAGAAGTGGCATATTTGTGTGTTCAGAAAAGAGTAAAATTTACCTGCAATTGTTTCTCAATTTTGACGTAGTTAACTCCCCTAGAATCTAATTGCTTTATGTTATGTCTGTAGAGACTGGCCTCTATATATAGTTACAAGATTAATATATAGACTATACAGTATTGTCATTATACTTTTGTGTATAAAATAAATTCACCAGTAAGTACTTAAAGGGACATTAAACACTAAACAAATGCTAGATAGAATGATGCATTCAGAGAAAAGATTAGTCTGAGAATAACACATAGTTGTATTTTTTAAACTTTTATTAGCTGTTTAAATAAACTTTTAGGGGCCTATCTATAAAGCTCCGAAAGGAGCTTGATGGCCCGTGTTTCTGGCGAGTCTTCAGACTCGCCAGAAACAGCATTTATGAAGCAGCGGTCACAAAGACCGCTGCTCCATAACCCTGTCCACCTGCTCTGAGCAGGCGGACAGGAATCGCAACAATTCAACCCGATCGAGTACGATCGGGTTGATTGACACACCCTGCTAGCGGCCCATTGGCCGCTAGGCTGCAGGGGGCGGCGTTGCACCAGCAGCTCTTGTGCATTCAGCGGATCAGGTCCGCAAGACATTTCTTAAATATGCCTCTTGGTGTCTATAATATATAACAATGGGTGCTGCCATGTTGTAACTAAGGTTACCTTCTCTGTATTGGTCATTTAGGGAAAGTTATAAATAGGTCACTAGAGTGTGCAGACAATGGCTGTGTGGAATATAACAGTGTTCTGCACTTCCATTTCTAACAGGAACTGAAAAGTTCACTACCATCTCAAAGTGTTTAATGTCCCTTTAAGTATAACAAGATATTTTATAAGAATTGATGTTCTTAATCTTTTGGTTGTACTCTGTACTTTTTTTTAACTAAACCTCAATAAAAAATATATTTTTTAAAAATTAACTTGCTATAATTAAATTCATTAGAGCACTGATGTAAGAATGAGTTTAACCCATAAAACATATAGGTAAAATCCTGCTTGGGAGCAGCAAGCATTGCAGATTAACAGCAGAAAACTGCTATTTGGGAACCATAGTCTTTTCTGTTTGGAGCTGCAGAATCTGCTGTAAGAGCATCTATCTATCCACCTGTCTATCTGGTCCAAACAGACATGCTAACATATGTGCAACACAGAAAAACAAGTAGGGTTGCCACCTCGGCCGTGTTTTCCTGGACACTTATGATTTACACATGTTGCAGGGTGTGCAGAAGGAAAATGCATTGTGCAGCTGGATGGCACAAAAATAGTGACCCTGGAGAGCACTATTCATGTTCCTCGCTACACACTCTGCAGCATGTGTAAGTCATAAGTGTCCAGGAAAACATGACTGATGTGGCAACCCTAGAAGCAAGAGACAAAGGGGCCGATTTATCAATGTTTGTCCGACATGATACGCTGTCGGCATTTAACACTGCACAAGCAGTTCTGGTGAACTGCTTGTGCAGTGCTGTCCCCTGCAGATTTGCGGCCAATCGGCCGCTAGCAGGGGCTGTCAATCAACCCAATCGTATAGGATTAGGCGGATTGATGTCCGCAGCCTCAGAGGCAGCGGACCGGTTAAGGAGCAGCGGTCTTAAGACCGCTGCTTCATAACTGCTTTTTCCGGCAGGAAACAGGGGCATCAGGGACCATTTGGTCCTTGATAAATCGGCCCCAATGTAGCCAGAGCACGTGCAATAGCAAGTGAATGGTGCAGGCTACAACCTTTGGCTGTAACTCCTGCTGATGAATATAAGAAAAAAAATAGAAAATTGGAAATGTAGCAGGTATTCCCACTAATATATATAACAGAACACTCACAAAGACATCTGGTCTCATAGATTTAGGTTTTTGGATTCATATAGTTGTTTGGTGGTCAGTATTCAACTGGACAGTCCAAAATTTTACCAGCCTGTCCAGTGAAATCTAAACTAAAATGCAACCGTTAATGTCCATTTTTTTATAGTCTCTGAGTGGCAGCTAGTTTTAAAAGCCTACTTTGGCCCCTAGTTATGAAAGTCTGGTGGACCTGATCAGACAGTGCGGATCAGGTCCGCCAGACCTCGCTGAATACGGCGAGCAATACGCTCGCCGTATTCAGCATTGCACCAGCAGCTCACAAGAGCTGCTGGTGCAACGCCGCCCCCTGTTGACTTGCGGCCAATCGGCCGCCAGCAGGGGGTGTCATTCAACCCGATCGTACTCGATCGGGTTGATTTCCGGCGATGTGTGTCCGCCTGCTCAGAGCAGGCAGACAGGTTATGGAGCAGCGGTCTTTGGGACCGCAGCTTCATAACTGCTGTTTCTGGCGAGCCTGCAGGCTCGCCAGAAACACGGGGCATCAAGCTCCATACGGAGCTTGATACATATGCCCCTTTGTCTCTATGCATAACAAATATATGGCACAAAAATGCAACTGTGAATGGACATTTTTTTCGATTGACAGCCAAGAAGGAAGTTAAACACCAATGTGTGTATTTCGTAGAACCACTGAGGTAAAATCTGTGCTCTGTGTATTTACAGTCAGCAATGAGTATGTAAAGAATTGCTACGTGTGGGCTGACTCAAGTCACTGCTTTTTATGAGTTACTGGCAACCAAAGAGGTAAAATCATTAATCATTTATTTATGTGTTGCTGCCATCAAAGGGCGAACAATTACTGCTAAGCTGTGAAAAATGTATGTAACAGGGTCAACTGTGGGGGCTAGAGTTAGAGCTTTGTTGTGGGCACATTGCATGATCCCACCCACGTGTCACCTGCAGGCCCAGTGTTTTTTCATAAAGAACAGCTGTTAACCCTGCAGATTCATTAGGTGCAATTCTGCCTCCATGTGCTATCATTAGTAAGAGCTTTTTGGGCCTCCATTTAAAGGGGAAGTAAACACTGTGAAATGTCAATATAAAAGGTTTTTGTTAAATGGACATGAAACACACATTTTATTTATTTTAGGATTCAGATAGAACATACATTTTTAAACAACTTTCCATTTTACTTTTATTTTCAATTTTGATTCATTCTCCTGATATCCATTATTGAAGGAGCAATAATGCACTACTGGGAGCTACTGAACACATCAGTAAGCCAATGGCAAGATGCATATATGTGCAGCTACCAATCAGCAGCTAGCTCTTTAAAGGACCAGTAAATACAGTAGATGTGCATAATCAGCAAATGCATGATAAAAAGACAATGCAATAGTACTTAGTCTGAATTTCAAATAAGCAGTAGACTTTTTTCTGACCAATTTTAAAGTTGTATCTATTTCCACTCCTCCTGTATCATGTGATAGCCATTAGCCAATCACAAATGCATATACGTATATTCTGTGACTTCTTACACATTCTCAGTAGGAGCTGGTGACTCAAAAAGTGTAAATATAAGAAGACTGTGCACATTTTGTTACTGAAGTAAATTGAAAAGTTATTTAAAATTGCTGCTCTATCTGAATCATAAAAGTTTAATTTAACTTGATGATCCATAGATTCTATATATATATTTATCCTACTCAGGTCCGGATTGATCCTACTATCCTTTTTTTCTTTTTTTTTGGGGGGGGGGGGGGGGGAATCAGCTTTATTTCCGAAAACAAAACGTTCTTATTACAGAGTGTGGTGACCCAGCTCCTATTGTACATACAGTGGCTGATTCAATTTTTAAGTAACTAACATATCTGATCGCTGCCACATTTCTATTTGTGAAGAGTCTGGAAGTCTTTCTGCTAGATTACGATTTTTTGTTGGTAATGGTGTGCATGGCTAACGCACAGTTTTCCCTCACCGCTCACCTAAAGTAACGCTGGTATTACAGTTTTTTTTTTAAAAACTGGCGTTAGCCGCAAAAAGGTGAGCGTACAGCAGAATTTAGCTCCACATCTCACCTCAATACCAGCGCTGATTATGGTAGCGGTAAGATGGATAAACGTGCTTGTGCACGATTTCCCCATAGGAATCAATGGGGCAGAGCTGGCTGAAAAAAAACCTAACACCTGCAAAAAAGCAGCGTTCAGCTCCTAACGCAGCCCCATTGATTCCTATGGGAAAATACTTTTATGTCTACACCTAACACCCTAACATGAACCCCGAGTCTAAACACCCCTAATATAACACTCATTAACCCCTAATCTGCTGCCACCGACATTGCCGACACCTACATTATATTATTAATCCCTAATCTGCCGCTCCGTAAACCGCCACCACCTACTTTTTATTTATTAACCCCTAATCTGCCGCCCCCAATGTCGCCACCACCTAACTACACTCATTAACCCCTAATCTGCCGCTGCCAATGTCGCCGCCACTATAATAAAGATTAACCCCTAAATTTAAGTCTAACCCTAACCCTAACACCTCCTAACTTAAATATAATTTAAATACATCTAAATAAAATTACTATTATTAACTAAATTATTCCTATTTAAAACTAAATACTTACCTATAAAATAAACCCTACGGCGTTAGCCCATAAAACGCTTAACTACTGACTTTTAAATGCGGTAGGAGTCTTGACAGGAGAGGGTGTACCGCTCACTTTTTCCAAGACTCGTAATACCGGCGTTAGGCAAATCCCATTAAAAAGATAGGATACGCAATTGACGTAAGTGGATTTGCGGTATGCTCGAGTCGTGGAAAAAAAGTGAGCAGTACACCTGTACCTGCCAGACTCGTAATACCAGCGGCCGATAAAAAGCAGCATTGGGACCTCTCAACGCTGCTTTTTAAGGCTAATGCAAGACTCGTAATCTAGGCGTTTGTTAGTAATGTGGTACATTGGTTATCCATATGGTTTAATTAAATAAATCAATAATAACATTAACAATAACAATCATCATTAATACTTATTTATTTTTCGACTGGAGCGTCACTGCAGGTCCAATTACTTCTATATTTTTGAGGAAAATACATTTGTGGTAATGGGTTATGCTTATGTCGTGTGTTCGGTACCAAAGGTGGTAATTTGTCCCTTTTCTGTTGTAACAAGTTATTATAGTGTTCCCATAATAAGGTTATTTCAGCATAAATGTCCATATTGTCATGTTTTAAGTAGTGGCATTCCTCCATTTCTATCAACTCCGATGTTTTTTGTATCCACATTGACATGTGGGGGACCTCCTTACCCTTCTAATTCTTTGCCATCAAAAATGTTATACTGTTTGTCATTATAGTAAAAAATGTTAGTTTCGGTTTATATTGCAGGTTTGGGGGTTTATTTAAAAGCCAAATCAAAGGGTCTAAGGGGAATTGAGTTTCTAAAATTTGTTCAATTTCATTGATAATTTGTCTCCAAACATTTTGAATGGCCGAACACCACAACCACATGTGCGCCATATCACTTCCCACATGTCCGCAACTCCAGCATTTATTGTCTGACATATGAAATAGATTATGGAGTCTACGCGGTGTGAAATACCATCTGTGTAATATTTTAAGATTTATTGATACCATATGGTTATAAAAAATAAAAATAAAAATAAAAAAACTAAGCCGTTATGGCTAAATAAAAATGTGTTAAAAGAAATTAGGAAAAAACGTAGGGCATTTAAATTATTAAAAGAAAATAGTACAGACTCGGCATACAATATTTATAAGGAATGTAACAAAGCATGCAAAAAAGCAATCAAATTAGCCAAAATTGAAAATGAAAAATTAATTGCCAAGGATTCTAAGTCTAACCCTAAAAGGTTCTTTAAGTACATAAATAGCAAAAAATCTAAGAAGGATAATATAGGTACATTAAAATGTGTGGAGGGTAGCATGATAAATAATGACAGGGAGAAGGCTGAGGTACTAAACCAGTTTTTTTCTTCAGTATACACAAGAGAGGAACCATTGAATGATACTTTGGAACAGAATAGAACATGCCAGTCCATACCACTAACTGGGTTTTGTTTAGAGGATATCAGGAAAAAACTAAAAAATATTAAGGTAAATAAAACTCCAGGCCCAGATGGAATACACCCAAGGGTGTTAAGTGAACTTAGCACTGTTATAGACAAACCTTTACTCTTAATTTTTCAAGACTCATTATCCTCAGGCATGGTACCCCAGGATTGGCGTAAAGCTGATGTGGTGCCACTCTTCAAAAAGGGAAGCAGGGATGATCCAGGAAGCTATAGACCAGTAAGTCTGACATCAATAGTGGGGAAGATATTTGAAGGGATTATAAGGGATTATATTGATGAGCATATTCGTGTAAACAAGATTATGAGTTCTAATCAGCATGGCTTTAGGAGAAATAGATCATGTCAAACTAATCTAATTAGATTCTACGAGGAAGTAAGTAAAAATATAGATAAAGGGGAATCAGTTGATGTGATATACTTAGATTTTGCAAAGGCATTTGATACAGTGCCACATGAGAGATTAATGCACAAAATTAAGGGACTGGGAATAGCTGAAAATGTTAGCTCATGGATAAATAACTGGATAAAAGATAGGGAGCAACGAGTAGCAGTAAATGGATCATACTCAGATTGGACAAAGGTAATCAGTGGCGTCCCCCAGGGATCAGTACTGGGCCCTGTTCTTTTTAATATTTTTATAAATGACTTGGAGCAAGGATTAAATAGCGACATCTCTATTTTTGCAGATGATACTAAGTTAAGTAAGGTCATTAGGTCAGAGCAGGATGAACTCTCTTTGCAAAGGGATTTGCTAAAATTAGAACTATGGGCAAGTGAATGGAAAATGAGATTTAATACGGAAAAATGTAAGGTTCTACATTTTGGAAGTAAAAATAAGCAGGCTATGTATTTTTTAAATGGGACAAGACTTAGCCAAACACAGGAGGAAAGGGATTTGGGAGTAGTAATAGATAACAAGCTAAAGATGAGTGCACAATGCAGGGCAGCGGCTTCAAAGGCTAATAAGATACTAGCATGTATTAAAAGAGGCATTGATTCAAGGGAGGAAAGCATAATTCTGTCATTATATAAAGCCCTGGTAAGACCTCACCTTGAGTTTGGAGTGCAGTTCTGGGGACCGATTGCTAAAAAAGATATTGCAGAACTAGAAAAAGTTCAGAGAAGGGCCACAAAGCTAATAAGGGGATTGGAGAAATTAACCTATGAGGAGAGGCTAGCCAAACTGGGTCTGTTCTCTTTAGAAAAAAGGCGCTTGAGAGGTGACATGATTACTTTATATAAATATATTCAAGGCCCATATACAGAGATGGCAGAAGCTCTTTTTATTCCAAGAAAATTGGTTCTGACAAGAGGTCATAATTTAAGGTTGGAGGAAAGGAGATTTAATCTCCTGCAACGGAAACGTTTTTTCACTGTAAGAGCAATAAAATTGTGGAACTCATTACCAAAGGAGGTAGTGAATGCCAATACCATAGATACATTTAAAAATAGTCTGGATACATTTCTGTATATAAACAAAATTCATGGATATGATTGCTAGTATTAAATGGGTCACATTTTAATGGGGTTATTTAAGCTTAACTGGAGCTTTTTGTAAGTATTTTAGATTTGTATAGGTTGAACTCGATGGACTTCAGTCTTTTTTCAACCTTATCTACTATGTTACTATGTTATTTCTAAAATACCAGAGGATATCGATGTTTTCATAGTGTGCTGAAAAATTTGTGAGCAGGTCTGGGGCAGTATGATCTTACCTAGATCTCTTTCCCAACTTTCCATCTATCCCAGGATTTGTCCAGGTTGGGTCTGAACTAGTATTTTGTAAATTTTGGAGATTGTATGTCTCGGAGGAGGGTTTTGCGTAAATAAGAGTTCCAAATTAGTAAGAGGCCTAGTCATATTTCTGGTGTGTGGGTTGTTAGTAAGAAAATTATATAGTCTATGGTAGGTAAACCAATTTGTAAAACATTGCAGCCCCTGAGCTATTAGTGTCTCTTGCTGTTTAACTTGTTCATTGTCTATGAGAGGGTATACAGGTAAGTTGATAAGTTTTTTATACAGTGAGTTTTTTAATATGGTTGGGCCTAAGTTTAGTTCTCCATTAGTAATTTGTGAAGTTAGGGGTGAAGGTTTAGATGTAATAAAGGGAAATTATGTAAGGGCCACATTCCATATATTAAGAGTCTCTATAATTATTGAGTTTGTAGTAATTATTATGTTCTTAGTGTTGTTAAGTGACCAACATAGTTCACTAATTTGAGGGGTATGGAGGCTTTCTAGTTCTATATCGACCCATCGTTTACAGGATGAATGTATATACAAGTCTAAGATTCATTGTAAAAAGATGGTAGTTCTGTATGCCTGTAAATTAGGCATTCCCAAACCACCCTGATTTTTTTGCTTTATCGCTATAGTCTTATTAATCCTGGGGTGTTGCCTGTTCCAAGTAAATTTACTAAAGGCTGTTTGGAGGGATGTAATGTAGAGTTTGGGGAGGGGGATTGGTAATGTTTGTAAGAGGTATAGTATACGGGGAATATGTTCATCTTGATTAAGTTAATTTATCCCAACCATGATATGTTTTTCTTCCTCCATAGCGTTATGTTCAGAATCTCAGATTTGGATACGTTTATCAGATAGTTGGAGTAGTTATGAAAGGTTTGCAATTCTTTAATGATGTTGGGAATAGCTTGCTTGGGGTTTGTCAGTGTAAGTAGAATGTCATCGGCATATAAGGAGATTGTGTATTTGTGATCTTTAATTTTTATGCCTTCTTTGTTAGTGTTATTACAGATCAGCACTGCGGAATCTGTTGGCGCTCTACAAATACCTGATAATAATAATAATCTTCACGGCGAATGTCTCTATAAGGGGGATAACGGGCAACCCTGGTGCCGTTTGTTATATTAAGGGTTCTGATAGTATACCATTTAGGGAAATTCTGGCACTTGGTTGTGTGTACAAAGCAAATATCCATTGTGTCATCATGTCTCCAAAGCCCATATGCTGCAATGTATATTGGAGGAAGTCCCAGCTGACACGGTCAAAAGCCTTATTTGCGTCCGTGGATAAATGGACCAACAGAGTCTTATGTTCATGTGCGTAATGTATAGGAGAAGTTGGGGAGTTAGCAAATCTTTAAATTTAGTATAATAAAGATAAGAGAAACCAACAGGTCCCGGTGCTTTACCTGTTGGCAGATCTTTGAGGGTATTGTTTATTTCCTCTACAGATATCGGCTCTTCTAGTTGTTCTATTTGGTTGCCTGTAAGTTTAGTTAGTTGTAGCTGTGAGAGGAAGGAATCTATGTTTTCCTTACGTTGTACTTTACTCTGTGGTGTATATGTTGTTAGGTTGTATAAGTCCTGGAAGTATTCTCTGAATGTTGAAGCTATAGAATGAGATGTATGGTGGGATTGTCCCTGTTTGTCTTTGACATGTAATATATATAGGTGGCTCTAGATTTTGTCTTTATAAGTGTGGCTAGGGCTCTTCCCGGTTTCTTATGGGTTTCATATGCTTGTCGTTTTAGAATTAAGTGGTGTCTGTTAGACTCCTTGTTTAGCAAAGAGGCCAAAGCTTTCTTCTTGGTGGATAGTACTTCTAGAATGTGGGAATCCATCAGATTGAGTTTATGATGAGTCTCTTTTTCCTCTATAATCTTAATACGGTTAATTGTTTTTTCCCATTTGATTTTGTTTATTCAGGCTTTTTGAGATATCAATATCCCTCTTATAACAGATTTATGTGCTTCCCAGTTATAATACTCTGTGATACTTTCTGCTATTTTAAGTTGTATTTCTAAATCATGTAACATGAATTCGTCTAACTTCCACACAAAGACTTTGATGGGATTAGAAGGCCAGGTGAATGAGCAATGTACTAGGTTGTGGTCAGACCACATTACAGGAGTTATCTTTGCGGATCTAAACATGCTCATTCTGGTGACATCTGTAAAGACATAATCAATATGTGTGTAAACCTTATGTGGATAGGAATAAAACGTGTAATCTTGTGATGTGGGATGTAATGTTCTCCATATATCTTTCACAGTGAGTTGTTTCAGGAGCCTGTTTGTTTTCTGTATTGTGGAGGCAGATATTGACGAGTGTGTGGAAGATCAGTCTAGTCTCAGTTGTAATGCAATATTTAGATCCCCTCCCATCAATATGGTGCCAGTTGAGAATCCCAAAATTGAATTGGTTAATTTCTTGAGGAATATATATTGTTTTGTGGGTGGGGCATATATAGATATGATAGTCACTGGGCGTCCGTATAATAGACCAGTGATCATTATATATCGGCCCTCATTATCTCTAAGGACTTTTGTTTCCTGGAAGGGTATACCTAGATTGAGAAGGATCCCCATTGCCTGTATCTTATGTTTAGGGTTGGAGGAATAATTTTCATTTATAATGAAAATGTTTGTGTTCTTTGCCTTTTAAGAAATTAGTCTCTTGTAGGAGTACAATATCCCCTTTCAGACTTTTTTTTTTTAGGTGAATTCAGACCTTTGGTATTAATAGATAAAATGTGCATTAAGTTATCTATTTTGTGTGACGCCATGTTTTTGAGTATGTTTTATATGTCATGTGGAAGATAAAATGATCTAAACCTGAGGTAAATGATTTATTGTCTAGTTTCCTTAAGTCTATCATGTTGCTCCAGTTTCTAGTTAGTGTAACAAAAAAAAGCTAAAAACAAGATTAACAAATACATTAACATATAACAATAAAACAATTGCCATTGTGTGGGTGGGATCATTATCTTCACCCTATGCATATGCAAAATGGGGGAGAAAGTTAATTCTTTCCATCACAATTTATAAACAAAATGAGCAATAAATGCTCTCCGAATAGTGTTATAATAGCATGAACATTAACGTTGTACGCAGTAATGTCTTCAATAAAACAATATTATTTTTCTCTAGAAGAAAATAGATAGAGGGCGCCACATGGTGCAGATCAAATGAGGTGAGGGAAAAACAATAGTATGAACAGAGGAATCCTACTCACAAGTTGTTGCGCACATCAAAGTGCAGTAATCGCAGTCCGGAACCACACGTCGTCCGGTAGACCACAATAGATAGATTTCACTGATGGAAGTCCTCGTCTCGCCAGGGAGAGTCCAGGGATACCCAAGATGATAAAGTGGATGTGGATCTGTACACCAAAGATCCAACAGGCAATCCAAAAAGGTGCTTGAGAGGAGCCAAATGGATATATCAGGCCAAAGCCCAAACAGGAAGAAATAAAATCGGCAGCAGATGGAGAATTTAAAAAATGTAAACTTTTTTTTTAATATCAGTAAAAACAACAGCAACGCGTTTCTCAGTGTAACACACTGTTTCATCAGGCTATACAAACATTCTCTAAGCTGCCATATTTAAAATAGATGAGATCCAATCAATGATCAGAAAAAATCACACTCCCCTAATGGGGCATACCAATATACAAATGGTGGGGTCAATAACATAAAAGTTAGTTAAATATGCAATAAATATACAATAATATAGATCATACAAACAAACCCTTGCTAAAAACCACATATTATTGATATACATCTATTAAGATAGTGTATTGTAAAACGTTACATAATTTTATTTAGCTGTGCAAAAATGTAGCAATACACTGGGCCCCCAGTCAGAAACAAAAATGGTGTAAGCCTCTTTTGGGCAATGCACTAATTTTGTCCTGATTTAGTTTATATATGGGGCAATTACCTGAAAAACTATTGACAACAGAGGTTTGGAAGTATTAATAAAATGCATATATAGCGTAAATAACATTGATATATTAGTTGCGTGATTTTAGTGATGTCAGAGGAGGGGGGCGGCGGAGCGTGACTGACTACACTGCATAAGAAAATGTCAATCAAATGGAATAAGTGGGAGACCTGTCTGGGAAAATAGCGAAATAGATACAGAATGCAAGAGACTGAAATTGCAGTGATACAAAACAAAGCCGTTGGATCCCACAAAGATTGCAGGTCAATAAGTAAATAACATAAGTGGAGGTACATGTCATAAATTGATGAATATTATAGGATTTCTTTGTGACACTGGATGAAAAGGTTTTACTCCCAGGTGAAATATTTTTACACATATTGCAGTTTTTCAATGAACACTTCCCTATTCCGTTCTTTTTAGTTGGTATAAGTGAATGTTCTCTTCTATTAAGTTTATGAACTACAACTCTACTGGGAGCTAAAACACTTTTAAGTGTAGGGGCTCATCTGAACACACACTTGGGTTCAGAGTCTACTAGTTTTCCTATAATTGGATCCTTTTTTACCAAATCCCAATGTTTTTTGATAATGCGTTTTATCTTGATATGATTCACACTATATTGGGTAATAAATAATGGGTTGGAATGATTAGCAGTTGTAGTATTAGTATTATGATCTTTTTTGTTGTTCTTTGGTTTATATACAAAGTAGGAATCTCTGTTGTCAAATTTAGCTCTTTCGTACCCAATATCCATTATTTGTTGGGGATAACCGTTTTCTTTAAATCTAGTTTTCAGGATGATACTTTGTTGTTCAAAAACAGAATTTATGCTTACCTGATAAATTACTTTCTCCAACGGTGTGTCCGGTCCACGGCGTCATCCTTACTTGTGGGATATTCTTTTCCCCAACAGGAAATGGCAAAGAGCCCAGCAAAGCTGGTCATATGATCCCTCCTAGGCTCCGCCTACCCCAGTCATTCGACCGATGTACAGGAGGAAATATGCATAGGAGAAACCATATGATACCGTGGTGACTGTAGTTAGAGAAAATAATTCATCAGACCTGATTAAAAAAACCAGGGCGGGCCGTGGACCGGACACACCGTTGGAGAAAGTAATTTATCAGGTAAGCATAAATTCTGTTTTCTCCAACATAGGTGTGTCCGGTCCACGGCATCATCCTTACTTGTGGGAACCAATACCAAAGCTTTAGGACACGGATGAAGGGAGGGTGCAAATCAGGTCACCTAAATGGAAGGCACCACGGCTTGCAAAACCTTTCTCCCAAAAATAGCCTCTGAAGAAGCAAAAGTATCAAATTTGTAAAATTTGGCAAAAGTGTGCAGTGAAGACCAAGTCGCTGCCTTACATATCTGGTCAACAGAAGCCTCGTTCTTGAAGGCCCATGTGGAAGCCACAGCCTTAGTGGAGTGAGCTGCGATTCTTTCAGGAGGCTGCCGTCCGGCAGTCTCATAAGCCAAACGGATAATGCTTTTAAGCCAAAAAGAAAGAGAGGTAGAAGTTGCTTTTTGACCTCTCCTTTTACCAGAATAAACAACAAACAAAGAAGAAGTTTGTCTGAAATCTTTAGTGGCCTCTAAATAGAATTTTAGAGCACGGACTACGTCCAAATTGTGTAACAAACGTTCCTTCTTTGAAACTGGATTCGGGCACAAAGAAGGTACAACTATCTCCTGGTTAATATTCTTGTTGGAAACAACTTTCGGAAGAAAACCAGGCTTAGTACGCAAAACCACCTTATCTGCATGGAACACCAGATAGGGCGGAGAACACTGCAGAGCAGATAACTCAGAAACTCTTCTAGCAGAAGAAATTGCAACCAAAAACAAAACTTTCCAAGATAATAACTTAATATCTACGGAATGTAAGGGTTCAAACGGAACCCCTTGAAGAACTGAAAGAACTAGATTAAGACTCCAGGGAGGAGTCAAAGGTCTGTAAACAGGCTTGATTCTAACCAGAGCCTGAACAAACGCTTGAACGTCTGGCACAGCTGCCAGCCTTTTGTGAAGTAAAACAGATAACGCAGAAATCTGTCCCTTCAGAGAACTTGCAGATAATCCCTTCTCCAAACCTTCTTGTAGAAAGGATAAAATCCTAGGAATTTTTATCTTGTTCCATGGGAATCCTTTAGATTCACACCAACAGATATATTTTTTCCATATCTTATGGTAAATCTTTCTAGTTACAGGCTTTCTAGCCTGAATCAGAGTATCTATTACAGAATCTGAAAACCCACGCTTTGATAAAATCAAGCGTTCAATCTCCAAGCAGTCAGTTGGAGAGAAACCAGATTCGGATGTTCGAATGGACCTTGAACAAGAAGGTCCTGTCTCAAAGGTAGCTTCCATGGTGGAGCCGATGACATATTCACCAGGTCTGCATACCAAGTCCTGCGTGGCCACGCAGGAGCTATCAAGATCACCGAAGCCCTCTCCTGGTTGATCCTGGCTACCAGCCTGGGAATGAGAGGAAACGGTGGGAATACATAAGCTAGGTTGAAGGTCCAAGGTGCTACTAGTGCATCTACTAGAGTCGCCTTGGGATCCCTGGATCTGGACCCGTAACAAGGAACCTTGAAGTTCTGACGAGACGCCATCAGATCCATGTCTGGAATGCCCCATAATTGAGTTATATGGGCAAAGATTTCCGGGTGGAGTTCCCACTCCCCCGGATGGAATGTCTGACGACTCAGAAAATCGGCTTCCCAATTTTCCACTCCTGGGATGTGGATTGCAGACAAGTGGCAGGAGTGGTCCTCCGCCCATTGAATTATCTTGGTCACTTCCTCCATTGCCAGGGAACTCCTTGTTCCCCCCTGATGGTTGATATATGCAACTGTCGTCATGTTGTCTGATTGAAACCTTATGAATTTGGCCCTTGCTAGATGAGGCCAAGCTTTGAGAGCATTGAATATCGCTCTCAGTTCCAGAATGTTTATCGGGAGAAGAGATTCTTCCCGAGACCATAGACCCTGAGCTTTCAGGGGTTTCCAGAACGCGCCCCAGCCCACCAGACTGGCGTCGGTCGTGACAATGACCCACTCTGGTCTGCGGAAGCTCATTCCCTGTGACAGGTTGTCCAGGATTAGCCACCAACGGAGTGAATCTCTGGTCCTTTGATCTACTTGAATCGTCGGAGACAAGTCTGTATAATCCCCATTCCACTGACTGAGCATGCACAGTTGTAATGGTCTTAGATGAATTCGTGCAAAAGGAACTATGTCCATTGCTGCAACCATCAATCCTATGACTTCCATGCACTGCGCTATGGAAGGACGAAGAACAGAATGAAGAACTTGACAAGAGCTTAGAAGCTTTGATTTTCTGACCTCTGTCAGAACAATCCTCATTTCTAAGGAGTCTATTATTGTTCCCAAGAAGGGAACTCTTGTTGACGGGGAAAGAGAACTTTTTTCTATGTTCACTTTCCATCCGTGAGATCTGAGAAAGGCTAGGACGATGTCCGTATGAGCCTTTGCTTTTGACAGAGACGACGCTTGAATCAGGATGTCGTCCAAGTACGGTACTACTGCAATGCCCCTTGGTCTTAGAACCGCTAGAAGGGACCCTAGTACCTTTGTGAAAATTCTCGGAGCAGTGGCTAATCCGAATGGAAGTGCCACAAACTGGTAATGCTTGTCCAGAAAAGCGAACCTTAGGAACTGATGATGTTCCTTGTGGATAGGAATATGTAGGTACGCATCCTTTAAATCCACCGTGGTCATAAATTGACCTTCCTGGATGGTAGGAAGGATCGTTCGAATGGTTTCCATTTTGAACGATGGAACCCTGAGAAATTTGTTTAGGATCTTGAGATCTAGAATTGGTCTGAATGTTCACTCTTTTTTGGGAACTATGAACAGGTTTGAGTAAAACCCCATCCCTTGTTCTCTTATTGGAACTGGATGAATTACTCCCATCTTTAACAGGTCTTCTACACAATGTAAGAATGCCTGTCTTTTTATTTGGTTTGAAGATAATTGAGACCTGTGGAACCTTCCCCTTGGGGGTAGTTCCTTGAATTCCAGGAGATAACCTTGAGAAACTATTTCTAGTGCCCAAGGATCCTGAACATCTCTTGCCCAGGCCTGAGCAAAGAGAGAAAGTCTGCCCCCCACCAGATCCGGTCCCGGATCGGGGGCCATCCCTTCATGCTGTTTTGGTAGCAGTGGCAGGCTTCTTGGCCTGCTTACCCTTGTTCCAGCCTTGCATCGGTCTCCAGGCTGGTTTGGGTTGAGAAGTATTACCCTCTTGCTTAGAGGATGTAGAAGTAGAGGCTGGTCCGTTTCTGCGAAAGGGACGAAAATTAAGCTTATTTCTAGCCTTAAAAGACCTATCCTGAGGAAGGGCGTGGCCCTTTCCTCCGGTGATGTCTGAAATAATCTCTTTCAAATCAGGACCAAACAGTGTTTTGCCCTTGAAAGGGATGTTAAGCAATTTCGTCTTGGAAGACACATCCGCTGACCAAGACTTTAGCCAGAGTGCTCTGCGCGCCACGATAGCAAACCCTGAATTTTTTGCCACTAATCTCGCTAATTGCAAAGCGGCATCTAGAATAAAAGAGTTAGCCAATTTAAGTGCATGAACTCTGTCCATAACTTCCTCATACGAAGATTCTTTATTGAGCGACTTTTCTAGTTCTTCGAACCAGAAACACGCTGCCGTAGTGACAGGAACAATGCATGAAATTGGTTGTAGAAGGTAACCTTGCTGAACAAACATCTTTTTAAGCAAACCCTCTAATTTTTTATCCATAGGATCTTTAAAAGCACAACTATCTTCTATGGGAATAGTAGTGCGTTTGTTTAGAGTAGAGACCGCCCCCTCGACCTTAGGGACAGTCTGCCATAAGTCCTTTCTGGGGTCGACTATAGGAAATAATTTCTTAAATATAGGGGGAGGAACAAAAGGTATGCCGGGCCTTTCCCATTCCTTGTTTACTATGTCCGCCACCCGCTTGGGTATAGGAAAAACATCGGGGGGCACCGGAACCTCTAGGAACTTGTCCATCTTACATAATTTCTCTGGAATGACCAAATTGTCACAATCATCCAGAGTAGATAATACCTCCTTAAGCAGTGCGCGGAGATGTTCTAATTTAAATTTAAATGTTACAACATCAGGTTCAGCTTGCTGAGAAATTTTTTCTGAATCCGAAATTTCTCCCTCAGACAAAACCTCCCTCCTGGCCCCTTCAGATTGGTGTGAGGGTATGTCAGAAACGTTATCATCAGCGTCCTCTTGCTCTTCAGTGTTTAAAACAGAGCAATCGCGCTTTCTTTGATAAGTAGGCATTTTAGATAAAATATTTGCAATAGAATTATCCATAACAGCCGTTAATTGTTGCATAGTAATAAGTATTGGCGCACTAGATGTACTAGGGGCCTCTTGTGTGGGCAAAACTGGTGTAGACACAGAAGGGGGTGATGCAGTACCATGCTTACTCCCCTCATCTGAAGAATCATCTTGGGTACTATTATTATCTGTGGCATCATTGTCCCTACTTTGTTTGGACACCATGTCACAATTATCACATATATTTAAATGGGGAGACACATTGGCTTTCATACATATAGAACATCGTTTATCTGATGGTTCAGACATGTTAAACAGGCTTAAACTTGTCAACAAAGCACAAAAAAGTTTTAAAATAAAACCGTTACTGTCACTTTAAATTTTAAACAGAACACACTTTATTACTGAATATGCGAAAAAGCATGAAGCAATTGTTCAAAATTCACCAAAATTTCACCACAGTGTCTTAAAGCCTTAAAAGTATTGCACACCAAATTTGAAAGCTTTAACCCTTAAAATAACGGAACCGGAGCCGTTTGTACATTTAACCCCTATACAGTCCCAGGAATCTGCTTTGCTGAGACCCAACCAAGCCCAGAGGGGAATACGATACCAAATGACGCCTTCTATAAGCTTTTTCAGTGGATCTTAGCTCCTCACACATGCATCTGCATGCTTTGCCTTCCAAAAACAACTGCGCATTAGTGGCGCGAAAATGAGGCTCTGCCTATGACTAGAGAAGGCCCCCATCTGAAAAAGGTGTCCATAGAGTGCCTGCCGTTTTTTAACAACAATCCCCAAGATTATAATAACTATAAAGAGCTATAATCTGACAAATATGCTTAGCAAAGTAATCGTTTTAGCCCAGAAAAATGTCTACCAGTTTTTTAAGCCCTTATAAAGCCTTTATTCTTTTACTTAATCTAAGAAAATGGCTTACCGGTCCCCATAGGGAAAATGACAGCCTTCCAGCATTACAAAGTCTTGTTAGAAATGTGGCCAGTCAAACCTCAGGCAGAAAAGTCTGCCAACTGCTTCCCCCAACTGAAGTTACTTCATCTCAACAGTCCTGTGTGGAAACAGCAATCGATTTTAGTAACGTTTGCTAAAATCATCTTCCTCTTACAAACAGAAATCTTCTTCTCTTTTCTGTTTCAGAGTAAATAGTACATACCAGCACTATTTTAAAATAACAAACACTTGATTGAAGAATAAAACTACATTTAAACACCAAAAAAACTCTTAGCCATCTCCGTGGAGATGTTGCCTGTGCAACGGCAAAGAGAATGACTGGGGTAGGCGGAGCCTAGGAGGGATCATATGACCAGCTTTGCTGGGCTCTTTGCCATTTCCTGTTGGGGAAGAGAATATCCCACAAGTAAGGATGACGCCGTGGACCGGACACACCTATGTTGGAGAAATCCTCAATATGGCTACAGTTTCTACGAATCCTTTTGAACTGCCCATATGGGATATTGTTAAGCCAAGGACTATAATGGTTACTTCTGTAATGGAGGTAACTGTTACAGCCCACAGTTTTGAAAAGTGTAGTGGTGATAATTTTATTCTCATTAGAGAAAGATAGACATAAATCCAAAAATACCACTGATTGATGTTCAATATTACTGGAGAAAGTAAGGCCCATACTGTTAGAATTAAGATGTGTGACAAAAGATTCAGCAGACAAAACGTCTCCCCTCCACAGGAACAGCAGATCATCTATGTTTCTGCCATAGAAGACCAGGTTCGCTCCAAAGTCAGATCTATAGATGTTATTGGTCTAGTCAGTCATGCTCATTCATTACCTGAAAAACTATTGACAACAGAGGTTTGGAAGTATTAATAAAATGCATATATAGCGTAAATAACATTGATATATTAGTTGCGTGATTTTAGTGATGTCAGAGGAGGGGGGCGGGGGGCGTGACTGACTACACTGCATAAGAAAATGTCAATCAAGTGGAATAAGTGGGAGACCTGGCTGGGAAAATAGCGAAATAGATACAGAATGCAAGAGACTGAAATTGCAGTGATACAAAACAAAGCCGTTGCGTGTATCAGCACTAGTTTCGGTCAGGTAGCGTAAATATATAGGAGGGCTAAGATCAAAGAGAGAAAGTGGGTGTAATGCATGATCAGCCTATGGCGTGTAGCAAAAGTAATAACAATGGGGTGTGAATACCCGACAGAATAGCGTGATGTCAGAATGAGCATGACTGACTAGACCAATAACATCTATAGATCTGACTTTGGAGCGAACCTGGTCTTCTATGGCAGATACATAGATGATCTGCTGTTCCTGTGGAGGGGAGACGTTTTGTCTGCTGAATCTTTTGTCACACATCTTAATTCTAACAGTATGGGCCTTACTTTCTCCAGTAATATTGAACATCAATCAGTGGTATTTTTGGATTTATGTCTATCTTTCTCTAATGAGAATAAAATTATCACCACTACACATTTCAAAACTGTGGACTGTAACAGTTACCTCCATTACAGAAGTAACCATTATAGTCCTTGGCTTAACAATATCCCATATGGGCAGTTCAAAAGGATTCGTAGAAACTGTAGCCATATTGAGGATTTTGAACAACAAAGTATCATCCTGAAAACTAGATTTAAAGAAAAAGGTTATCCCCAACAAATAATTGATATTGGGTATGAAAGAGCTAAATTTGACAACAGAGATTCCTACTTTGTATATAAACCAAAGAACAACAAAAAAGATCATAATACTAATACTACAACTGCTAATCATTCCAACCCATTATTTATTACCCAATATAGTGTGAATCATATCAAGATAAAACCTTTATCAAAAAACATTGGGATTTGGTAAAAAAGGATCCAATTATAGGAAAACTAGTAGACTCTGAACCCAAGTGTGTGTTCAGACGAGCCCCTACACTTAAAAGTGTTTTAGCTCCCAGTAGAGTTGTAGTTCATAAACTTAATAGAAGAGAACATTCACTTATACCAACTAAAAAGAACGGAATAGGGAAGTGTTCATTGAAAAACTGCAATATGTGTAAAAATATTTCACCTGGGAGTAAAACCTTTTCATCCAGTGTCACAAAGAAATCCTATAATATTCATCAATTTATGACATGTACCTCCACTTATGTTATTTACTTATTGACCTGCAATCTTTGTGGGATCCAACGGCTTTGTTTTGTATCACTGCAATTTCAGTCTCTTGCATTCTGTATCTATTTCGCTATTTTCCCAGCCAGGTCTCCCACTTATTCCACTTGATTGACATTTTCTTATGCAGTGTAGTCAGTCACGCCCCCACCCCCCTCCTCTGACATCACTAAAATCATGCAACTAATATATCAATGTTATTTACGCTATATATGCATTTTATTCATACTTCCAAACCTCTGTTGTCAATAGTTTTTCAGGTAATTGCCCCATATATAAACTAAATCAGGACAAAATTAGTGCATTGCCCAAAAGAGGCTTACACCATTTTTGTTTCTGACTGGGGGCCCAGTGTATTACTACATTTTTGCACAGCTAAATAAAATTATGTAACGTTTTACAATACACTATCTTAATAGATGTATATCAATAATATGTGGTTTTTAGCAAGGGTTTGTTTGTATGATCTATATTATTGTATATTTATTGCATATTTAACTAACTTTTATGTTATTGACCCCACCATTTGTATATTGGTATGCCCCATTAGGGGAGTGTGATTTTTTCTGATCATTGATTGGATCTCATCTACTTTAAATATGGCAGCTTAGAGAATGTTTGTATAGCCTGATGAAACAGTGTGTTACACTGAGAAACGCATTGCTGTTGTTTTTACTGATATTAAAAAAAAATGTTTACATTTTTTAAATTCTCCATCTGCTGCCGATTTTATTTTTTCCTGTTTGGGCTTTGGCCTGATATATCCATTTGGCTCCTCTCAAGCACCTTTTTGGATTGCCTGTTGGATCTTTGGTGTACAGATCCACATCCACTTTATCATCTTGGGTATCCCTGGACTCTCCCTGGCGAGACGAGGACTTCCATCAGTGAAATCTATCTATTGTGGTCTACCGGACGACGTGTGGTTCCGGACTGCGATTACTGCACTTTGATGTGTGCAACAACTTGTGAGTAGGATTCCTCTGTTCATACTGTTGTTTTTCCCTCACCTCATTTGATCTGCACCATGTGGCGCCCTCTATCTATTTTCTTCTAGATTTTCCATCTGTGTTCCTGGCACAACACTCTGGAGGAGCAGCCTACCTCATTTTATAATAGAGCCCACCTCATCTTGAAACATTGTCTACCACATATATTCTTTGGGTATTAATATCCGGACTTTGTTGGACCTGATCAATTAACTATATTTACTGGACTAACATAGTTCATATACATCATCATCTTATTGTTATCTTTAAACTCTGAATTGTCCTTTCTAATCTGAATTTTGTTTCTAGCCATCAGGAGTTGGGATCTCCATCTGTTCCAAGTATTGTTGCTATATATATAGCTTTATATATTCTTATACAGCACCTTATCTTCCACAACATTTACGGTAAAATCTCTCTCTAAATTGTACTATGCTTAAGATTTTTATTGTGACATATCTGCCCTAGGCGCCTCCTAGTAGTACTCTGGTGACGCCGGTGTCTCCAGTTGTACTAATTGTTGTATTATTTTTCTCTCCCTTGGTGATTCTTTTGGATGCCATATTAGAGAGTTAGCATTCACACTCCAATAGGCCGTTGAGATTTTGGTATATATCTTTAAACTTTGCGGGAGTGCTTTTATTGAAAAATTAGTACTCCACTATTAAATATTTCTTTATGCATGTGGGTTTCTAGAGGAACTCCTGTATTACAATGCGAGATCTATGATGTACTCCTGTCCCCTGTTTTATAAAAGAAAGCAGAGGCCAAAATCCAGGTCCCAGTGAGATTATAGCCGTGAGGGATCTTTACAGTGGTAAATTATGTTCCGTGTGTTTTCGTTTGGGGTTCTAGTCACGTGAGCTGCTCTGTATGTCTAATGCAGGTTTTATATAATAGTTGCAGATCGCCTTAGTGGTGTGTATATCAGGCAGCAGTACTCACTGATCTCTATTGGCTTATCGGTAGTTACTGATGTTGATCGTAAGGCTCCCTGCTGGTTCAGGTTGTGCTGGTTCATATCTGTGCGAAAACATGGCATTAAGCTGCCGCATTTATAGCCCGCTATGTTTTTCTCGTCTCACGGCTCTGTCCTCTATCCATCTCCTCTGTGCAGCATGTTTCCAGAGGATAAAGAGAGGTCGAGTAGTTTAGCATAGGATAGGTCGTAGGAAGGCCGGTTAGGCCGTGCGTGGTAATAGCAGTCGTCTTAGAGTAAGGGCATAGCGACAGCCTGATTTATTTCTTCTGCTTTGTCACTTCATGTTTGGTTCTAGAGTTGTTAGGAGAGGCTGTGAGCTTAGTACTATGCGGTTAGCATATCTTTAAGTTGGTGATGGAGAATTATTAGTCAGAGCTAACGATCTACGCTTCCATGTTCCTGCATGGTCAGGCTCCGCCCCTTGGATCCTACTATCCTTATATTGTAGTTAGTTATTGTTAGCTGCAAATTAGTTTTCTCATTGCAGTATGAAAGCAGTGTGTAGTTTGTAACTGATTTTTAGGCAATCTGTAGCAATTTGAAGGAAACCTAGGACATGTGGGATGAGCATTATGAAAGCTTATTGAAAACATATGAATATAGTGTTTATGTCACTACTCTATACCGTACCCCTAAAGATGACTTTTAAATGAAAATATTCTAATTATAAAATACTCTTCTTTGATGGGATAAATATCCTAATTGTAAAATGCGTACAAGCTCCAGGTGTGAATACTGTTAGAAAACAATTACCACACTTTGTGCTAGATTACAAGTGGAGCGCTATATAAATCTCTTTCATGAAAGCGATATAAGCGCTCCACTTTGTAATTCCAGCGCACGCTAATGTGTGCTGGTATTACAAGTTAGCTGCAATGCGAATGGGACCTGGCATTCGCATTGCTGGGAAGCATTGGGGCAGATTTACAAAATTAACCAGAGATCCAATCACTTGTAATGGCAGGTTAATTATCTTGCTCCTGCAAAGGGCAAAATTTGCCCGTTTGCGGAAGCACGATAATTAGCGCTACCTTTGTAATCTAGCCCTTTATCTTATTTTATGAATCATTCTTGCCACAGGGCTGCTTTACAACTGGTTGTTCTCATCATAGTGAAATTAGCCCTGCACCAAGCCTTTTTTTTTTTTTGTTTAAATATTTTTTATTGAGTTTTTCATGTCAAAACATCATAATACAAATAAACTTCAAACAAGAAGCAATATAAGTTCAGTGTAAAACAAAAACAAAAGAAAAGGAGTCACATTCATTATAGACCTATCGGGATTTTACTCCGAATAGTATTATTTTCGTATCCACCAAAGTATCTTATTCCATACAGGTAGAAACAATTCTCACACAATACTTCCTCTAACTCTGGACTTTTATATGTCGGTCCTTCCTATCCTTCTAGACCTTTCAATATGCATAATATAAGGTTCCCACATTTCAATGAACCGGTCTTTAGTGTTTAAGAGTTCTGCTGTGGCACTTGACATATTGTAGTGGTATTCTATTCTCTTTTCAATATACTCAAATGAAGGGGTAGCCGTCTTCCAATACTTAGCTATACACATGCGTGTGATAGTACAAATCATATTAACTAATTTAGAATGCCTCTTTAAATGTCCTTCTAGTGGGAAATGTAAAAGGGCTTGCTCTGGGGAAAGGGCTATATCTGCTTCTAATAGCATGCTTAAGTAATTTGAGATGTAATCCCATATCCGCTTGACTCCCCCACAGTGCCACCACATATGCAGATATGTCCCCACTTCGTTACATCCTCTGTAGCATTGATGATGCGCATGCTCTTCATCTTTAACCCCTCTAGTGGGGTAGATGTACCACCTATGTATTACTTTGAGGTAATTTTCTTTTAAATTAGCATTAGGGGAGAATTTAAGACCTCTCTGAATATTTTCTGTCCATGTTTCTACTGACCAAGATCTGTCTAAATCCCTTTCCCATTTTATCATGCTACAGGTTTTTTTATCTTTTTCTTTGACATTAAAAATTGGGTATAACATAGTAACTATGCCCCTCTTGTAGTCTTTAGATAGGCACAATGACTCATATGCGGTGTTATGCTCCCTCTTTGTGTTTCCTAGTATCTCTTGTACCCTTGATTTGAGTTGCAGGTATTGAAACCATAGATTTCTATCAGGTTCCCCTAGCCCTTCATACTGCTGAAAAGTTATTATCTTACCATTTACAAGTGTGTCTGCAATACGGTATAGACCTTTATTTTCCCATTTTCCCTGCAATTGTGAACTTATTAATGACTTGATGGGTATTAAGGGTGTAGCTTGTGCACCAAGCCTTTTTTATAAGTGCCTTCTAATTACAAGGAGGAGGTTACAGCATTTCAATCACCCCCATCATTTTTTCCCAACTACAGATTAAACATTTTAGTTTCTTACATAACATGAGTACATGGGTTAATATCAGTTCTGTGATGTTGTATTTAACTGACAGCCAGATAAAGAGAAGCACTGACATTTACATGAACTCATTCCATTACAGTTGGCTCTAAGCAACTTCTCCCATAACTGGTATTAAGGATTCTGAATTCTTGCAGCGTTAACCTTTTCCCTCTTAAGAGCACCTAATTTGTTTTATATAACTGATTATGGGGAAGACTCATGCATGTCTAAAACAGAGGCACACACATTACACTGATATCTCAGTAAAAGAGCACAAGAGTGAACACAATCCATGATATGCTCATTTGCACACTTGACTCCTTATTTTACAAATGCTGAAGAACATTTTCTTTGAGCCAGAAGCCCACTTTCTGATGCTGAACACTTGCAAATTCACTAATAAAGCTTTTTGTTTGTTTTTGCTACATAAATTAGCTAACATAAAGTGATATATTGGGGCCTATTTATTAAAGGTCTTGCAGACCTGATCCGACAGTGTGGATCAGGTCCGCAAGACCTTGCTGAATGCGGAGAGCAATATGCTCTCCACATTTACCATTGCAAAAGCAGCTCACAAGAGCTGCTTGTGCAACGCTGCCCCCTGCTGACTCGTGGTCAATCGGCCGCCAGCAGGGAGGTGTCAATCAGAGCAGACGGACAGGGTTATGGAGCAGCGGTCTTTAGACCGCTGCTTCCTAACTGGTGTTTCTGGACTGGTGTTCTGAAGACTCGCCAGAACCACAGGCCCACAAACTCCGTTCGGAGCTTGATAAATGGGCCCAAAAGTGTGGATCGGAATGTACAGGCTAAATTAATAGAATGACACAACCTTTAGCTTTAAATAGAATGGTCTGGTGTTGTAGATTCTCTGCGATCAAATAGACACACATTTGCTGCTGTTTTCAACATCTTTAATTGATCCATGCATTGTAACTGTCATATCCCCATGACACTGAGTTGAAAGCAGAGACTATAAAATAACATTGGTCATGTTGCTACATAAGCTTTGTGATGCGCTGCATCTGTGTGCTCTTTAATTTTTGCATACCAGGATTACCTTTTCTCCAATGTTTTTTTTAACATAATGTCACTTAAAGGGATATTAAACAGTCTATTTCATTGTTGATAGAAAACAAGCACTAAGCAGTGACTAGAAATCATTGCAATATGTATTATTATCTTTTTATCTTTCATTTCTTCTTTTTTTTTTTTTTACTACATTTTAGCAGGGTCTATTACTTCCTGTCACAGCCCCACAAGGTTGTTGGTGTCTGTACAGGAAGGTATATATAACTTGATGTCGCAAAATCTTCTAGAGCAACATAAACTGGACTTCTATAATACATACCTTTAACTATGGGCTTAGAGGTTGCATGTAAGAGTGTGTGAGTGTATTCGCCTTTTACGCAACCATCCTTTCCGCGCTCAAAGAGCTGTAGTTAACAGTTTTGTGCAACATAAAAGTTTCACTAAACACTTCAAAAATACATTGCAAAGTACAGTTACATTCATATTAATACTGTCTAATAAAAATGATTTAGAAAAATATTGCACACAAAAGTTATAAGGGCTCAAAGATCTGAGATCTTGGGTGTTAGAAAAAAAAAACAGACACAGGATTTTACATTGACATACATACACATACATAGAGAAGCATGGATTTATATGTATAGAGATCTATTTAATTATGGAGATAATGAAAATATTTTACATTACAATCTTATGCACATTACACAATATATCAGATATATTTTTAATGCAATTTTTTCATATAGATCTTGAGATATCTAGACATATATACATATATATATTCATATATATATATATATATCGCAATACATAGATATATCAGTCCAAAAGTCATCAAATATATAGATAAATATTTATTTATAAATAAATAGAACATATTCGGCTAGATTTGGAGTTTTGTCGGTAACGACCCGAAAAACTAACGCCGGCTTTTTTCTGGCCGCACCATAAAAATAACTCTGGTATTGAGAGTCCACATAAAGGCTGCGTTAGGCTCCAAAAAAGGAGCGTAGAGCATATTTAACGCAGCTTCAACTCTCGATACCAGAGTTGCTTACGCAAGCGGCCAGCCTCAAAAACGTGCTCGTGCACGATTCTCCCATAGGAAACAATGGGGCTGTTTGAGCTGAAAAAAACCTAACACCTGCAAAAAAGCCGCGTTAAGCTCCTAACGCAGCCCCATTGTTTGCTATGGGGAAACACTTCCTACGTCTGCACCTAACACTTTAACATGTACCCCGAGTCTAAACACCCCTAACCTTACACTTATTAACCCCTAATCTGCCGCCCCCGCTATCGCTGACCCCTGCATATTATTATTAACCCCTAATCTGCCGCTCCGTAAACCGCTGCTACTTACATTATCCTTATGTACCCCTAATCTGCTGCCCCTAACACCGCCGACCCCTATATTATATTTATTAACCCCTAATCTGCCCCCCTCAACGTCGCCTCCACCTGCCTACATTTATTAACCCCTAATCTGCCGACCGGACCTGAGCGCTACTATAATAAAGTTATTAACCCCTAATCCGCCTCTCTAACCCTATAATAAATAGTATTAACCCCTAATCTGCCCTCCCTAACATCGCCGACACCTAACTTCAATTATTAACCCCTAATCTGACGACCGGAGCTCACCGCTATTCTAATAAATGTATTAACCCCTAAAGCTAAGTCTAACCCTAACACTAACACCCCCCTAAATTAAATATAATTTTAATCTAACGAAATAAATTAACTCTTATTAAATAAATTATTCCTATTTAAAGCTAAATACTTACCTGTAAAATAAATCCTAATATAGCTACAATATAAATTATAATTATATTATAGCTATTTTAGGATTAATATTTATTTTACAGGTAACTTTGTATTTATTTTAACCAGGTACAATAGCTATTAAATAGTTAAGAACTATTTAATAGCTAAAATAGTTAAAATAATTACAAATTTACCTGTAAAAGAAATCCTAACCTAAGTTACAATTAAACCTAACACTATACTATCAATAAATTAATTAAATAAACTACCTACAATTACCTAAAATTAACCTAACACTACATGCCCCAAGAAGTTCAGCTCTTTTGCCTGAAAAAAAAACATACAATACCCAATCCCCCCAACATTACAACCCACCACCCACATACCCCTAATCTAACACAAACCCCCCTTAAATAAACCTAACACTAAGCCCCTGAAGATCTTCCTACCTTGTCTTCACCTCACCGGGTTCAACGATCTGTCCAGAAGAGCTCCTCCGATGTCCTCATCCAAGCCCAAGCGGGGGGCTGAAGAGGTCCATGATCCGGCTGAAGTCTTCATCCAAGCGGGAGCTGAAGAGGTCCATGATCCGGATGAAGTCTTCTATCAACGGCATCTTCAATCTTCTTTCTTCCGGATCCATCTTGCAGACCTCCGACGCGGAACATCCTGCTGGCCCGACGGACTAACGACGAATGACGGTTCCTTTAAGGGACGTCATCCAAGATGGCGTCCCTCGAATTCCGATTGGCTGATAGGATTCTATCAGCCAATCGGAATTAAGGTAGGAATATTCTGATTGGCTGATGGAATCAGCCAATCAGAATCAAGTTCAATCCGATTGGCTGATCCAATCAGCCAATCAGATTGAGCTCGCATTCTATTGGCTGATCGGAACAGCCAATAGATTGCGAGCTCAATCTGATTGGCTGATTGAATCAGCCAATCGGATTGAACTTGAATCTGATTGGCTGATTCCATCAGCCAATCAGAATATTCCTACCTTAATTCCGATTGGCTGATAGAATCCTATCAGCCAATCGGAATTCGAGGGACGCCATCTTGGATGACGTCCCTTAAAGGAACCATCATTCGTCGTTAGTCCGTCGGGCCAGCAGGATGTTCCGCGTCGGAGGTCTGCAAGATGGATCTGGAAGAAAGAAGATTGAAGATGCCGTTGATAGAAGACTTCATCCGGATCATGGACCTCTTCAGCTCCCGCTTGGATGAAGACTTCAGCCGGATCATGGACCTCTTCAGCCCCCCGCTTGGGCTTGGATCAGGACATCGGAGGAGCTCTTCTGGACAGATCGTTGAACCCGGTGAGGTGAAGACAAGGTAGGAAGATCTTCAGGGGCTTAGTGTTAGGTTTATTTAAGGGGGGTTTGGGTTAGATTAGGGGTATGTGGGTGGTGGGTTGTAATGTTGGGGGGCTTGGGTATTGTATGTTTTTTTTTACAGAGCTGAACTTCTTGGGGCATGCCCCGCAAAGGGCCCTGTTCAGGGCTGGTAAGGTAAAAGAGCTTTGAACTTTAGTTATTTAGAATAGGGTAGGGAATTTTTTTATTTTGGGGGGCTTTGTTATTTTATTAGGGGGCTTAGAGTAGGTGTAATTAGTTTAAAATTGTTGTAATATTTTTCTTATGTTTGTAAATATTTTTTTATTTTTTGTAGCTTAGTTCTTTTTTATTTTTTGTACTTTAGCAAGTTTATTTAATTGTATTTATTTGTAGGAATTGTATTTAATTAATTTATTGATAGTGTAGTGTTAGGTTAATTGTAGGTAATTGTAGGTAGTTTATTTAATTAATTTATTGATAGTATAGTGTTAGGTTTAATTGTAACTTAGGTTAGGATTTCTTTTACAGGTAAATTTGTAATTATTTTAACTATTTTAGCTATTAAATAGTTCTTAACTATTTAATAGCTATTGTACCTGGTTAAAATAAATACAAAGTTGCCTGTAAAATAAATATTAATCCTAAAATAGCTATAATATAATTATAATTTATATTGTAGCTATATTAGGATTTATTTTACAGGTAAGTATTTAGCTTTGAATAGGAATAATTTATTTAATAAGAGTTCATTTATTTCATTAGATTAAAATTATATTTAATTTAGGGGGGTGTTAGTGTTAGGGTTAGACTTAGCTTTAGGGGTTAATACATTTATTAGAATAGCGGTGAGCTCCGGTCGGCAGATTAGGGGTTATTAATTGAAGTTAGGTGTCGGCGATGTTAGGGAGGGCAGATTAGGGGTTAATACTATTTATTATAGGGTTAGTGAGGCGGATTAGGGGTTAATAACTTTATTATAGTAGCGCTCAGGTCCGGTCGGCAGATTAGGGGTTAATAAGTGTAGGCAGGTGGAGGCGACGTTGAGGGGGGCAGATTAGGGGTTAATAAATATAATATAGGGGTCGGCGGTGTTAGGGGCAGCAGATTAGGGGTACATAAGGATAACGTAGGTGGCGGCGCTTTGCGGTCGGCAGATTAGGGGTTAATAAGTGTAGGTAGGTGGAGGCGACGTTGTGGGGGGCAGGTTAGGGTTAATAAATATAATACAGGGGTCGGCGGTGTTAGGGGCAGCAGATTAGGGGTACATAAGGATAACGTAGGTTGCGGTCGGCAGATTAGGGGTTAAAAAAAATTATTTGAGTGTCGGCGATGTGGGGGGACCTCGCTTTAGGGGTGCATAGGTAGTTTATGGGTGTTAGTGTACTTTAGAGCACAGTAGTTAAGAGCTTTATAAACCGGCTTTAGCCCAGAAAGCTCTTAACTACTGACTTTTTTCCTGCGGCTGGAGTTTTGTCGTTAGATGTCTAACGCTCACTTCAGAAACGACTCTAAATACCGGAGTTAGAAAGATCCCATTGAAAAGATAGGATACGCAATTTACATAAGGGGATCTGCGGTATGGAAAAGTCGCGGATGAAAAGTGAGCGTTAGACCCTATTTTGAGTGACTCCAAATACCGGCGGTAGCCTAAAACCAGCGTTAGGAGCCTCTAACGCTGGTTTTCACGGCTAACGCCAAACTCCAAAACTAGGTCATTCTGTTGCAAAAACATTTTTAAAATATGAAATATTCGCATTTTCATGTACACTTAAATAACCTTTTTTTTATTATTATTATTATTATTATTATTAGAAAAAAAAACATGCCACAGACAGAATATGCAATATTACTGTTACATAGCAGAGAGAAAAAAAAAGAGAACAAAAAGAGAGAAAAAAAGAGAACAATTTGTGACCTGTTAATACATGAAATTGCATATCAATACTTTTTGATCAATACAATAATATATACAAAATAATAACATAATATTAAAAGGGGAGAGAAAGAAAAAGTAAAAGATAAGGAGATAAAAAAAGGATAAATAGAAGATGTGCGAGAAATCCCTTCCACCTTATCCCGATCCTTAACCAGGGCCCATCCACTATTTCCTAAGTTCACCTCTGAAAATCGTGTATTGCACCCATTCTGAGTTTTAAAAGGGAGAAATCAATGCTTTTTTGAATCTTCCTTGGTTTCGAAAAAATAAAGTTGCCCCATTTTGTAAGAATGCATCAATTTCTGTCTCAGAGGTTATTGAAATATCAAATTGTTCTAATACTAGTTTAGTGTGAATATTATTCAGAAATTCAGAAAAGTTAGGGCTCTTTTTCGATTTCTTGGAGGAGAAGATAATATTTCTTGCACATGATATAACAAAATTAAAGAAAATTACGTTTTCTTCCCTAACAGAAGAGTCTCTACGAAAAATAATTTCTAGAGCCAAAATGACACACTGTCCCAAAAATTACTCACTTTCGGAAATTCCTAAATACAGTGTAATAAATGAGCATAGGGGAAACTACATCTAGACCATTCAAAGGATTGGGTTTTTTTCATTTCCCTAAATCTTTAGGAGTTATATAAGCCCTATTTATTAATTTAATATGTGACACAATGATAGTTGAGGTGTTGCAACTCATGCTTTAGTTATGCTTTTTGTGATTATTGCTAAATTTACAAAAGGAATATCTTTACACCATTTTCCAACCAGGCGGTTCAAATTAGATTCCCCTTCTTTATGAAGCATGAGATTATACCATCCTGAATTTGCAAGTTTGTCATATTAATAATATATTAATAATATTATAATATATTAATTCCTGCATATAGTCCCTCCCAATTTTTAGTTAAAGCTCAAGCTTAGATGTAGCTAGGAAGTGCCATAGCTAAAAAATATCCAAAAAGATCTGTATTGAGAATACTATAATTTTCCTTAAAATAATCAAAACGGTAAATGACATTCCTACGCGTGTCTATACATTGGGAAAAATACTCTAAACCATTAGTTTTCCATCTCTTAAAAATCTCTGTATCACACCCCGGTAAGAAAGCAGGATTGTTTTGAATCTGAATAAATTTAGAGTAATGGAAATCCGTACCCAAAAAAGTACACAACTGTTGCCATGCTATTATAGGATTTTTAAATGTACTCATTTTCTTTAATATCAGAGGCCATTCCTTGGCATCTATATGTACCACAGCTTTCAATGAAACGCTTAAATAATCTCACCAGTCCAAATAATCTCACCAGGCTAGAGACCTTTAGATAATTGGACCCTATATGTGTATAAACAGTGTGCATGCACATGCGTGTGTGCCTTCATTTATGTTTGCAAAGAATTGATGTATGATCATCAGGGCACCAATCACTTTTACAAGTCTGGAATACTTCTGCACTTCTCACTACATACCATAGTGAATGCTTAGTAAAAAATCAACTCTCAAGTCACACTTGTTATAGAGACAGGCTTGTTATACTGCATTCATCAATAGGTCCATTCCTCTCCAATTGATCATCTTCAGAATGCATCCCTAGGGTTTGCATAGTTTACAGTTTGGCACTGCACACCTACCTAGCCAGTTAGACTGCTAGTGAAAATCTAGTGTAATCTAATATTAGCGCACATCTTCCATCAGGGGAACCTCTGAAGATTATTACCCAAGGGCTCACATTGTTTTTTATTCATATCCAAGCAGCATATGCATAGGCCTGACCAGTTTTACTAAATATCATAGAGCTAGAATGACACTAATTCACAATATCATATTCAAGCTGCCGAACTGCTCATAGATGTGTCCCCTACTTCCCTAAAATTATTATTGTTTTTAATTGGTTTCCATTTCCCCTGTGAACTTTCATAACCTGTTAGGCTGCATGCACTAAAGCAAAGTATATTGCTTATTCAATTAACTCTGTCTGCATAAGAAATACTTCAACAAGAGACACATCATAGTTACTTCACTGAAGGACTTGTGTATTAGTCCATCATCAAAACAGCTGGAACAAACAATATGTATAGCAATATGTGTACATGCTATGAATTCAATTTGCACTTACATGGACATTCATATGAAAGAGCAACAATTACACATTAAAATAGTTTATGCCTGATTTTTAAAAAAAAATAAAAATGGTTTAAATTGAAATTGTAAGAAATGTTGCAGCATTAGTTTGCAGTTGCAGAACCCTGCATAGTAAATTAAAACATCTCTCAAGGTAAAAATTGTGTTTCCAAAATTCTTTAAGAAACCACACCACACTAATGAGATATGTATAACAAATTAAATTGATAACAATTAAAATAATATATTTTGGGGGACCTGAAGGGGTAATTATTCTCTCCTTTAATATGTACTTAATAATTAATTTTGCTTGTGGAGTGTATTAAATTGTTTACAGGTCATTTACTTTTATTTTGTCATTTGACATAGCTTTTTTTGCCATTTAAAACCACAATCTGTACTGAACATTAAAAAAATGCAGTTTTGGCTAAATAAAAGCTTTTTAAGCAAGAGGCAACAGCCTCCCATTAAGGAGAGGGAGATAGAGAGTTCAGCCCATTTAAAAGGGTTTGCAGATTTAAAGGTCACCATCTAAACAAAAGTGAACATTAATGAGTGTGATGATAAACATTCTGCTTCTACAAACACATTATCTAATACCAGTAACCTGCATGTTACAGCTTAGACTATATTATGATTTTTCTCTGTAACTTACCCCCTTTTGGAAGTAAAAATTGTCAGTCCCACTAGGACAGTGTTGCTATTTATGAGAAGTTGGCTTGAGCAGAACAGCACAAACGCTTAATATATCAAGATGCAGTGCTGTTCTTTTTAAATACTGAAACATTGTCCAACAAATATCCTTCTGTGTACTTTGTCTGTCATCCCAAACCTGTGTAATATCCACAGAAGTGGAAAGGGCTTAGTACTGGGAGTGTCTGTTTGAACCCATCTTAGTGAGTGAGAGCCCCTCCTCTAGCAAAGAGTCAGAGCAGACAAATGATATAACCTGACAGGCAAGTCCTTTGTTATTTCATACTCCCATAACTGTCTTGTATTTAGATATAATCTCTACCATGTGAAAAAAAAAACCTGTGCGTTCTAAATATAGAACATTTTTACATTGTGCAACTGTACACACACATGCATTTTTTAAACACTGCTAAGTCCACAAATAGTGATTATATAGAACAGGTAGAATGAATGCAAAATTGTATTAAAAAGATAAGTGACCAGTGTTTCTGTGGGCTTTCAACTTATGACTAATTGCAGTGCTTTAATAAAATACTGTAAATATCCCTTTAAATTGATTGCTCCTGAAGGATGCTTGTGCCTAAATTCGGTTTACTAAATAAGTTGCTCTTTTCTATGGGGGTGACAGTTTGATCATTTTAAAATATGATCCAAATGTGTACTTTTGCATGAGATGAACCTGGAACAGATGGCTGACAGTTTGATAAATGGGGACTACAGCTTAAAAATAAACTTTAACAATAAATAGAGCAACAACAGTATATTCCTTTTAACATATCCAAACTTTATTTGAAGAAAACGATTTCTAATAGAAATATTGCAATTTAAAAAAAATCCATATACCTTTTACAGAAATATTAAAGGTCTCCACTGAAAAACACATTAAGCAATAGTTGTATAAAAAGTAGACATGCCCAAATGACAAACATCTAGTTGAATTCTTGCACTCTTTGTACAGACATTAAACATTAACAAATATTAAAATATTAATAGTGAAATAGTTGCATTTCCATTAGAAACAAATAATAAACAATATTTACATGAATAATTACTGAGTACATCTTAACTAAAATGATTTTTCATCCTGCCTACCTTAAATAATAGCTGAAGAAAATACCAAAACAGCTACAAACAAAAAAGATATATATATATATATATATATATATATATATATATATATATATATATATATATATATATATGTGTGTGTGTGTGTTTTCCTGCTGCATATCTGCAGGTAATCAGTTTTTGACTGATTGTACCTCCAAAGGATACTGAAATAATTACCTTTTTTTAGAGGGTATTACATGCCTGTTTCCACTAACCTTCTGCAGAAATCCCAACTATCCTGCATTTTGTAGGATTTTCATGGTTTTGAGCTGTTCTCCCTTTCCCTCTGTCTATTCTTGTCAATCTGGCTTGTCAATCTCACCCACAGCACTCTATTTACAGAACAACCACAAACCTGCCTTCTCCTTTCATGACCCCACCTTTGGGTCTCCTTGACTCACCATAAGCCTTACCAGTACCGGAATGAATCCAGGAAATGTTGGAAGGTATATCTTTGACAAAATTTAAATAATCTGATCCCTAGTTTTGGCTGTAGGCAGAATTATTATTATTATTATTAATATTACAATTATTTATTTATAAAGTGCCAACAGATTCCGCAGCGCTGTCCATGGGTACAAAGTTAAAAGTACAAATGTGAAACATTACAATATAAGACACCGGACAAAATTTAACAAAACAATACCGGGGGGGGGGAGGGAATTGATTGCCCTATTCCCATGGGAACTTACAACATAGATGAGTAGGAGGATGTGGGGACTGCAAAGGTGAGAATGATGTTAGTGCTGAGTTAGATGAGGGCAACTATTAGGTAAGTGGAATTAATTTGTTACTGAGTTGGGTGATAAGCTTCCCTGAACAAAAAGGTCTTTAGAGAGCTTTTAAAGACGGACAGGTTAGGGGAAAGTCTGACAGTTCGAGCAAGTGTGTTCTGGAGGGTTGGTGCCGCACAAGAGAAGTCCTGCAATCTAGTATGAGAGGAGGTGATGGTAGAGGATGCAAGGAGCAGGTCATTGTTAGATCTTAGGGGGTGGGCTGGAGTATATTTGTTGATGAGTGAGGAAAGGTAGGGGGGCAGCGTTGGTGAGGGCTCTGTAGGTCAGGGTGAGAATTCTGAATTTTATTCTGCTATGAATGGGGAACCAGTGAAGGGACTCACAGAGAGGTGCAGCAGATACAGAATTTTGGGATAGGTGGATTAGCCTGGTAGAGACATTTAGGATGGATTAAAGGGTGAGACCTATAGATATATAGGTACAGATATATATTTAACTTAAATCGATACTGTAATATATGTATATATATATATATATATATGTATATATGTATATATATTCTATGGATTAGTTAGATTTTTCTATTACATCTATAATTATAAATAATTATTATTAATAATTTTTCAATATTTAATATTTCCATAATGCATCTTAAAATATAAAAATTTTCATGTGTGTTAACCCTAAACCGCATTAGACCTAAAGCGCCAAACCTGAAGCGCTTTATGCATATTTTACATTCCTATGTTCTTCACAAATACATTTATATATATATATATATATATATATATATATATATATTGAATAATGTTAATGTAATATATATATATATATATATATATATATATATATATACCTAAATATCTATAGGAATAGAAATATATGTGTATATATATATATATATATATATATATATATATATACTGTATATATATATAAATATATATATATATATATATATATATATATATATATATATATATATATATATAAATATATCCAGCACAGAGGGAACGTGTAACAATGTAAACAATAAAGTCCAAATATGTTGCAATATGCAAAAAGAACGCTGTAGCCACAAGTTCGGATATTCATATATCAAGATGTAAAGGTACACATAGTCCCAACTGTTGGTCGTAATAGAGAAAAAACAACTTGTTGGATATAAAGGCAGATGGAACTCCTACTTACGAGATGTAACCTCAATCCTATGAGGTAAGAGTACGGAGGAACGAAGGGGAGGGTGTAACCCACACTGGAGATCTGGATAGAGTAATTATTAATATTATTATTATTTATTTATAAAGCGCCAACAGATTCTGCAGCGCTGCCCATGGGTACAAGCATAACAGTACAATGGAGAAACAATACAATAAAAGACAACATTTTACAGAGGGAATTGAGGGGGGAATTGAGGGCCCTATTCCTGTGGGAACTTACAATCTAGATGGGTAGGAGGATGGCAAACAAGAGGTGGTGACTGCAAAGGTGAGAATGATATTAGTGAGGAGATAAATGAGGGCAACTGTTAGTTAAGTAAAGTTAGTTTGTTAATAAATCTGGGTGGTGACTGCAAAGGTGAGAATGATATTAGTGAGGAGATAAATGAGGGCAACTGTTAGTTAAGTGAAGTTAGTTTGTTAATAAGTCTGGGTGATAAGCTTCCCTGAACAGAAAGGTCTTTAGGGAATGTTTAAAGGAGGAGAGGTTAGGGGCAAGTCTGACAGCTCGAGGAAGTGCGTTCCAGAGGGTTGGTGCCGCACAAGAGAAGTTCTGTAGTCTAGCATGAGAGGAGGTGATGGTAGAGGACGTAAGAAACAGGTCATTGTTGGATCTTAGGGGGCGGGCAGGAGTATATTTGTTGATGAGTGAGGACAGGTAGGGTGGGGCAGAATTGGTGAGGGCTTTGTAGGTCAGGGTGAGAATTTTGAATTTAACTCTGCTGTGAATGGGGAGTCAGTGAAGGGACTCACAGAGAGGTGCAGCAGAAACAGAGCATCGAGAGAGGTGGATTAGCCTGGCAGATACATTTAGGATGGATTGGAGGGGAGAGATGCGGGAGAGAGGGAGGCCAGTTAGTAAGTTGTTACAGTAGTCAAGTCGGGAAATTACCAGGGAGTGGATTAGGTGCCACTTCTCACCACTGCTGGAAGATGAATTCTCTAGGGTTCGTTTCAGGAGTCGTCAGTTCTTGCGCTCCATTCTATTATAGACCCCTTGCGATCACCTTCCTAGAGTCATTAACTCGGATCGAGTATAATAGGAGGGAAGACACAAAGGGCACCAAAATAGTGTTAAAACATTAATAATAAGTACCACAAGCGCAATAATAGGATACTCTTACAGGAAGAAACCTCAATTGATTATGAGGTAAGTACAGAGTCAAATAAAGCAATGAAAGTGACTTGTAGGGAGTACTACAAGCACGGATACAGAAGGTTCAAACACCAGGAGATCCGTTCGGAATCTTGATGCATTTCAATGTCCCAAAGACTTCTTTATAAGAGGATAAGCGGTAGAAATAAATCCTGGTGTGTGCAATCGGGTATATACCCAGATAGCGGACGGGTCTCCTAGGTGATTGTCTCTCCAATTGGTTTTGAAGCGAGTCACATGATATAGATCCAGCCAATGGGTACTACTTCCTGAAAAAGCCGTCCGGCTTAGATCTCATTGTTTAAGTTCCCCTTACGTGACTCGGCTGAAATATTACCCAGTCGCTATGTTAATAACATAGGATAAAATGGGATATTTGTTAATTCACTTGTAACTATAAGATTGACTATACTCTATGTCGACTTGAACATGCTATGTAAGACAAACTGAATCAGCTTTAGTACTAGTATATGGCTGCTGTTCTGCTGAATTGTACCCACAACTGTAACATTAAAGTTAATTTCCATTGGCTTAACTTCCTAATGGCTTAACAGTAAATAGATAATAAAGAATAATTAATGAAATCGATTTAACAAAATCCAAGAAAAGTCTATCTTCAAAAGGCCATATAAGAACCACAATTTAAAAACAAAGGCCACATTGCTAAAATGCAAGATAGGCTTTCTTTACAAATTCCTAGAACAAAAAATGACACAAAAATAATTATATAGAGGAATGTATTGTACACAAATGCTAATGTAATGTCCCCTATCTAAATATGCTAACAATTAGTACTCAAAAGTTATTATAGATTTAAAATTAAAATTAAATAAAGGTTACTACATCAATATCTTTATTGAGACCTGATGGTTTGAGTGTATTAAAATAATGGATCCAAAAGGTCTCCCTTTGTCGAAGTCGTTTAAATCTATCTTCATCATTTTTCGGAGGTAAAACGTGTTCTAGAATGGTCCCCTTAAGGCAGTTCAGATTTTTATTATGTGTATATTTGTAATGTTCTGATAAGCTATGTTCTTCAATACCATTCTCAATGTTTTTTTATGTGTTCTGCTATTCTCTTTTTATAGGATCTCTTGTTACGACCTATGTATTGCAGGTTACAGCTGCATTTGACCAAGTACACCACGTAGGTTGTCTTTCAATTAGTAAGGTGTTCCAAAGTTCATATTTTAGAATTAGATGCAAAAGAGATTGATTTGGTTGGTTTGTTATTATTATACACATGTTTGCAGCCAACACAATTCATCCTGTTGCATTTGAAGAACCCAACTTATTGTTTCTCTAAATCTCTAACCAATTTTGGCTTCTCTCTGGAGGCACTAATTTGCTTGGGGCTAAACTCATTTTCAAGTTCTTATTTTTTCTAAAGATTACTGTAGGGTTTTCCCTTAAAGTTTTTGCTAAAAATGTATCTGTTTAAGAATATTCCAATATTTGGATAAAAATGTTTAAATATCTGGAGCTGCTTCATTATATGTAATAATTAGGCCAACACTATGCTTATAACTGTTTTTCTGTTTCTCTTTTCTAACATCTTGTTTAGTGCATTCTGGAATTAAATTTTTTGATCCTCTGTCATTCCTATTGTTCTATTTAGAAATTATTTTATTGCTATGATACCCAGATCATGAGGTATACTTGTGTATAAAGCAGTTACATCTAGTGTTGCCCATTTGTAGCTGTTTTTCCATTTGTGTTTTTGAACTTTCTCAATTGTATGAGCTGAATCTCTGAGATAAGAGTTTAATGTAGGTACTATGTTTTTTTTAGAAAGAAATCAACATATTCCGATAGGCAGGTGGTGAGAGAATTTATTACCAACACTATCAGGAGGTTTTTGTGTGTCTTTGTGTATTTTTGGTAGGTGATAAAAGGTTGGATTGTGTGGATTTGGATTATGGAGGTATCTGAATTCAGTCATATTCAGAATGCCTTTAAATTTAGCTGTATCTAAAATATGTTGATTTCTTTCTTAGGAAGATTGTATAAACCAATGGTAATTAACTTTCATGTTACTGTTGTGGGTATGATTCAGCAGAACAGCAGTTGTATACTAGTACTAAAGCTGTTTCAGTTGGTCTTACATAGAATGTTCAAGTCGACATAGAGTATAGTCAATCTTATAGTTACGAGTGGATTAACAAATATCCCATTTTATCCTATGCTATTAACATAATGACTGGTTAATCTTTCAGCAGAGTCACGTGAGCAGAACCTAACCAATTAGATCTAAGCCGGCCGTCTTTTTTCAGGATGTAGTACCTATTGGCCGGATCTATATCACGTGACAATCACCTAGGAGACCCACCCACTATCTGGGTATATACCTATTGCACACACCGGGATTTATTTCTACCGCTTATCCTCTTATGAAGAAGTCTTCGGGACTTTGAAACGCGTCAGGATCCGAGCGGGTCTCCTAGTTTTTGAACCCTCTCTATCAGTTTTTGTAGTACTCCATGCAAGGCACTTTCATTGCTTTATTTGTACTTACCTCATAATCGATTGAGGTCTCTTCCTGTAAGTGTATCCTATTAATGCGCTTTGTAGTACGTTTTTACACTATTTTGGTGCCCTTTGTGTTGTCTTCCCTCCTATTATACTTGATCCGAGTTTATGACTCTAGGAAGGTGATCGCAAGAGGTCTATAATAGAACAGAGCGCAAGAACTGAGGACTCCTGGAACGAATCATAGAGAATTCATCTGCCAACAGTGGTGAGAAGTGAAAAAAAGAGAATGTGGTAGACCGTGTGATTGGTAGGGAATATGGCTCACCTTTAAAACGTTTATCCCAAAAAGTTTGCAAGTTATTTCTAGTATAAGGTGGTGCAATGAAAGTTGCTATTCCCAATGTAGGTATATTTGAATTATTAAAAATTGTATGTATTCTTGTTTTCGTAGTTCATTAAACACACCTCTAATTATATATTCCTCTTTGTAAAATAGATACTGGACAAAAATAAGATTTAAAAGTCTATGCAGTTTTATTAAATTCCCTTATTGCAACATTATGAACCAGTTTAAAAGCTTGACACCGGTGTCTGCTAGATTAATTTATAAAAACATAAAATTGTATCTATATGTTTATACAATCGATAGTAAAAACTGTGTAAAATTGTATCTTAAAACCATATAAATGACTTGCAAGATATGTGACTTGCAAGATATCGATATACAATTCTAATAGACTTATATAAGCATTGTTATGGCTAAATGTCTTATTTATATCCTGCAATGTGAGTTTACAGAATGAGTGCCGTAGTTAGCCACACTATGGAGACTGTTATGTCCGGTGTTACCTTACAGTGTATCTGTCTGATTACACTATATTGGTGAGTCCGTGGTGTGGAAAGATTAATGTGCAAAAAATGCTCTTTGTATCTGAAACGATCTTCCTTTCGGTCAGTGACCGCACGTCAGCTTCAGATTCAGCCGCTTCTCCTGAGATGCCTCCTTAGCGCTTTTTTCTTTGCGGTCCTTGATTAACCTCTTGTTGTTAAGGTTCTTGAGTTTGTGGACCTTTTCATGCTGGGAGTAAGTTAGTGATCCTTGATGTGTAGGTAGTTGCGGTAATCCTTTGTTGGGCCACAATTGATGTGGCTAGTGGTCTGGTGTCTGATCTTCCTTTCAGTCAGTGATCGATCGATTCCTGTTGGTGTAACCGCTCCTCTTTAAGGTTTCTGGGTGATAGTCTTTAATGCAGGCAAGTGGTGTAACACTAACAGTTGCAAATAGCGGTTTTCCTTGCCGAAATTTGATGAGTAGGTAATGTTTGTTTTAGAGCACAAAAAGCTCTGTGTGATCCTTTATTCACCACAATCAGTGTGGCTATTGCTCTGGTATCAACGCGTTTCGGCTGGGCAGCCTTTCTCAAGATACCAGTGAGATGGATTCTTGGCTTTTTAAAGAGTGGCACCCTTCTAGTGGATTACTCTATCCAGATCTCCAGTGTGGGTTACACCCTCCCCTCGTTCCACCGTACTCTTACCTCATAGGATTGATGTTACATCTCATAAGTAGGAATTCCATCTGCCTTTATTTCCAGCAAGTTGCTTTTTTTCTATTACAACCAACAGTTGGGACTATGTGTTCCTTTACATCTTGATATTTGATTATCTGAACTTGTTGTGGCTACAGTGTTCTTTTTGCATATTGCAACATATTTTAAATTTTCCTATGTTTTGAGGCACATAGAGCCTGGTTTCTACCAGCAGATGGTTGTGTTTTCACCCTCTCTCTGGTTTAGCGCTGATTAGGATAGTTTCCCCTATCCATTAAACTTACCTTTCTTATATATATATATATATATATATATATATATATATATATATATATATATATATATATATATAAAGTATATATATATATATATATATATATACACACATATATATATATGTATTTACAATAAAAATAAAATGTTCCTGTATGTGAAGGAATCTGAAATATTAATAACTCCTCTTGGGTTAGCACGTGTGCAATGTGTTATTTTTTTTCTTCTGCGCTCTCCATTGAAGTCTATGTTAACATAGTCGCAATATCCAAAGTCCTGAAATAAGCATGCGTTTTACTTTCAACTTATAATAAAAGATTACTTCTAACTTATAATAAAAAATTACTTCTAGCTTGTAATAAAAGATTACTTCTAACTTATAATAAAAAAATTACTTCTAACATAATAAAAAATTACTTCTATCTTGTAATAAAAGATTACTTCTAGTGATTTCTAGCGATGTTTACACTCAAGCGGGTTAATAAATAGTGCACCACTTGTAATCTAGCCCTAAATAGGATTACATCCATTTTTTTGTGTCACAGCAATTGCCATTATGAACTGTGCAGTTATAAATTTAAACTTTTTTAATTTTCAGTTTTCAACTTGAAACTATCCAGTTTGGATAAAGAGAGAGAATAGTCAAATAAAGAAGCAAGATTAAGTTTATGGTTTGATCTGAAAAGCAGTTAGCCTAACACCTTGATATAAATCAGTAAAAAACTAATCTAGAAATTAGACACTTTCCTTGTGTACAAATTTCTTTATTCTTTTCTTATGTTGGAAAGTTACTCTTACAATTTAAATCGCCCTCCCAATAAGGAGGATTTTTTTAAACGGTAACTCATCATCCTCAGTTAACAGGTTAATATTAGGAAACCACATTGTGTTTTTTTTTTTGTTTGTTTGTTTTTTTAACTTTATAATTTTTATTAAGGTTCAAACCAAGGCTTACATACACCGAATGTCAAAACACATTAGACAGAATAAGAACAATGGATACATGGTTTACGGCTAGTAAAAGTTAGGGAAAATATGCATAACATGCATATATGACATTTTACATTTGTAATGAACATATGTGCCAAATAAACTGCGTACCAACTAAATGTCTCATGAGGCCACTATTGGACCTCACAACAATGTAAAAAATAAATATATTTATAGTCAGTAAACTGAAACACAAGGAGACCACTCTTGGGTCTCGAATAATGAACCTAGTTTTTCTTATTTTTTTGCTATGAAAATAAACTCAACCATAATTAGTTATATGATATGAACTATCTTAAGGAATTGTTAATGTTGAATTGCAAAATTCAAAAAATTCTCGGGTTGACATCACCTAATGAGTATGAGATCCCACTGGAGATAAATGTATATAGTAGTATTATCATGCCCTATAATATGCTTATCATTCTGCATGTATAGGCTCCCTACCCATGAGCATCGCCATCATATATATGGGTATTGTTTATATATATAGATTTCAATATAATGACTGCTAGATCATTAACAGTAAGCTTAGCCATTATAGGCATTACAGATTGTAATGAGAATGAGAAATTTACTTCTATATATAACACTGCATGAAAGGTATTTTCAAGATGGTATTGGTTGCAATAGATAAATAATCTAAGATATGGAGTCCTGGCAGCAGACAACACACTTTCACCTATGCAAGACATCAATACAACTAAACAGTATAACATGACAAGAGTTACAGTTTTTGTATGTTGAAAATCAGGCAAAGTTATAAACAGTTTTCTCGCTGTGATAAAAACAGAGCAGAGAGAGAAGGGCGCCTCCTAGTGTGGCCAATTTTTTTATAAAAGAAATAATGCAAGTGCAAACATACTCACAGTATGGAAAGGCAGAGGTAGTGCCTAGGTGAACGATCTGGGAACTTCACAGTGTCCCAGCAGACTGCGCACTGAACTGAGGGCTGCTCCTCCCAAACGCAGAAGATGTATCTGTAGTCTGTAAATTTAGAGAGAAAACAAGAGGGCGACCCCTAGTGCAGATCAATTGTGGACGAGTGGTGAATATCTGCTTATGCTTACGAATGGATACTCACAGAGGGTATTGCACCCTGTAGTGCACATTCAATTCTGCAACAGAAACATTTAGCAAATACAGTATAAACATCAACAAATAGTTCCACTCATGATAGGAGAATACACAACCATTGGTTTTCAAAGAGAATCCTAACATAGCTGTAATCTGTTAGTAATACTAAACTAAGGGGCAAAGTGGGGGGTTATATAAAACGTGAGCTGCTTTGCTAGACTATTCAAAGGGCTATACATGTCTCCCTGTTTACTATTTAAAAGTGCTAGGTAGGTTACATTACTGTTTAAATTACAGTCACATTAAACATATGTCCTTTGTGGAGTTAGCATATCTACATAACAATAGACCAATATATGAATAGCAATTCGTTTTTAGAAACGTAGAACTGGCTTTAGTATCTGTTAGATTAGACATATAAATACAAATTTAAACATAGCAATCTATGAAAAGATCTTATGGCTAGACCATACCAAACCTAGATCACTAACTCTTGTCCCTGCTGGATGGTATCCACAGAGTCCATGTAAGCAAGTCTCAGAATCAAAATTCCTCATATAATATGGTCCAGGATACAGTGTACTCAGAATACTTATGATATTAAGGACGCAATGAACTAAGTCCTATGTATAAGGTAGTTCATAAGCATATAAGGGAAGTTTATCATCCGATGGCCTATTTACATAGATCCTTTCCAGTTTTCATAAGAGAATCCCCAAAAGTGGTTTCTGTATTGTTCTTTGCGCCGCAAGCACCATAGCTTTGCACCGACCCACCTTCTGTTTTGATTAAAGTGTGATCCCCAGACCCCTGTGACACAGTAGGGGTGCGATAAGTTGTTCCCTGATTTGATTGCCAGTTGTTTAGCCAAAGCAGCGGTCACGCCTGTGTAAGTGCGGGTAATTCTATCTCACTACTAGCCAGCTAGCCCTGAGTGCAATCTGTAGCTCCCGCTCCGGCAAACAGATCTCCATTGTCAAGCTGGGTCTCCTTTGTAGTATGAAGCAGAGGCAGCATGTCACCCTCTATATAGGTAGGTATATTGAGTATTGTGCCACTGTCTGTGATCGGGGTTTCCCGATAGTTGTCGCAACCACAGGTGACTTTGCTGGGCTTCTCGCTCTCTGTGGGTAAAATCTGTATGTGTAGCTTTGCCATGTGACTAGTGCCAATGCCTTGATAGCATCCAATAGACTGCTCTATTTCCTGTAAAAAAACACGGCATTTGTACTGATCTAGTACATTTGTCAGTTGGTTTATAAACTCACTGTTTGTTATATCCATGTTGTTTGTAGTATTTAGCAGTGTACCAAAAGCACTGTGCGTCAGTGGAAACTGAAAAGTAAACCACTGGGGGGTTTGTTATGAGGCCTTGGTCTCGAGACAAGCTCCGGAATTTGAGAGCAAGCAGCAATCCTAATATTAAAGACTTCTTTGGAGAGCAAATCTTCTTGCGGTCTGAAAGATGCTAGCAAGAAGTTTAAGTGAAAACTGATGTTTGAGATATGTCTCTGATAATAAAGGAAAACTGGAGCATCCCAAACTTTTGCATCCAAGCATGGCCGCCTGGAAGTCCCCCAGTGTTTTTTTTTTTTTTTTTATGTGTCCTCATAAGTATATTGTGCACATAAGAATATTTTGATTGATACATCTTGACATATACTGATTACAAACTTCAGTTTGCACTATGTACACAGGTCACACTTCGTAAACTTCAAATTCCGTTTAGTCACCTCTGTGATATAGCTGTATTTGCATTCTACATAAGCTGATCATATTAGAATAGAAATCGAGGATGCTTGTCTTAGAGGAAAGGACTCTGAATTCACACTTATATAACAAAATGCTGAAACCAGTATGACTCTAAACGTGTATGTTGACTGATTTGCAATTGAATGCTACAGAATGTAGCATGAGCATGTTGCATGTGAAAATATTGGCTGTAGGCACTTATGCGGGCAAGTATTTTTACTATTACTGGAATGAATGTTGTGTGTCAGGTGCAGCCAATCATGTTTCACTAGTCAGTTTATTGAGTTGTACATGTCAGTCTAACACAACACCCATTTCACAAAAGGCTGATCAGGGATAACTTTTTACATTTATATTCCACAAAAAAATCTGGGTGAGCCAATCACAATCAGTATATATATATATATGCAGCCACCAATCAACAGCTAGAACCTAGGTTCTCTGCTGCTCATGAGCTTGCCTAGATAAACCTTTCAGCAAAGGATAACAAGAGAAGGAAGCAAATTAAATAATAGAAGTAAATTGGAAAGTTGTTTGAAATTGTATTCTCTATCTGAATCATGAAAGAAAAATTTTGGGTTTCATGTCCCTTTAAATGTGCTCAGTTAAATGAATGATAGAACATGTATGTGGTCAGAGTCACTGTGACAAGAAAGGTATTGAGTTTGACCCCATGGAAGAGTCACAAGTGTAACTAATTAAAGAACTGTTTAAATGTGGGCTATTTCATTTTGCTGAGGTTCTACGGCCCTTACCCAATGAATGCTTTTGGAGGGCAAAGAAAACCAAAATATTGATCATTTGCTGGGAAGTCAGTTCTCAGTAATGAGTGACACCTTGTAGAGTAAGTCTGGGGCTAAGGGGAAAACCTCTTCTGGCTTCCTATGTTTTATCCGTTATTTGCATCTCAGTTAATATATAGGTCAACTAGGCTTGTGCACAGGGCAGCGGGATTTGGGTCTGTAATACATTTTGGGGATGGCTTTATGTCTTTCAAACTCAAATGTTTTCTAAATGTTTAATGTATTCATTGTATTACAAATCAATTATCCCTGTTTATCTGTTGGTGGAGCATGACCCCTGCATGTGTCCCTGTTCTCTGGGTGTGAGAAATATATGTGGCACGTGTGACCTAAAAGTTTTTGGGTTGAGTGGTTGCACCAGATTTCTAAGTGCCAATTGTAACACAAAAAACACATTGGCCCTCAGAAGTGGACCATATAGCTATACACAATTAAGTTTAGCACGAGATGCTGGGGACTATACACAGACTATTCCCATGCATTTTAGTTCAAATATGTTAGACAAAGGTCAATGCTAACATTTACATTAAGTTTATAATATCAAGAAATACTAGGTGTTAGGCATAGGAATGTAGTATACAGCTCTTTGAATATAGAAGAGACCAGGCCCAGGTTGAGCATAGAGTATACAGGGTATTTGCTTGGTGGGCCAAGGCCAGTTGTGGACTGGGGCATGATACCTTTTCCCTGCTTATTTGCCAGCAGTATTATATGTGTTTGATGCAGGCCTTCCTCTCACTGTCTTGCTGTGTCTGTGAGTCAGGTCAGGACTGGTCCCACCCTGCTACAGTGCCTGTTATGTAGAGTAACTGTGACTACACAGGCTGGTTAATCTTAATTTAAACGTAAAACTTTGATAGCTTCTGTTTTAGTTTATTACAATTATTTTTTTATTTACTATGTAATCACAACCAGTTTAAAAAATACAGGGTGTTGAAAACTTTAAGGGCCAGCTTACAAGTGGAGCGCTAACTGCGTTAAAAGTTCGTCATTTTGTGCTCGTCAGGTTGTGCTCATATTATGAGTTGAAAGTTAACTGTTTTCGCTCGTTTAAACCCAATGTGCGCAAAAAGCCTAACTTAGAATATTGCATGCACATTCACGTACTCCCCATAGAAGTCAATGGAGCAAAAAAGTGTGAAAATATCTAACAACCTTCTAACGCGCAAACCCAATCGCATATTTTCATGTGCGCTAACCAGACATAAAAATATGAATATTTCACATTCCCATAGCAGAATATGTTCTATTTATTCATAAATACATATTTCTATATATATATCTGATGGAATGTTTGTACAATATATCTATACCTATATAAAGATGATTCTATATAGGTATAGATATATACAGAGATATATATATATAGGAATATCTATTTATAAGTAAATAGAACATATTCCCCTATGTGCAGAACATAGGAATGTGAAATATTTACAGTAAATACACAGTATAACACTTTCGGCTAGATTACGAGTTTTGCATTATGAGTGAAAAAGCCTCATATAACAATGCTTTTTCACTACCGCTGCTATTACGAGTCTTGTAGGTACAGCTGTACCGCACACTTTTTTGTCCATCACGCAACGTAATTACCGCACTTTTTAAAATGTCCTTTTTCAATGGGACTTCCATAGCGCCAGTATTACGAGTTTGCCTGTCCAGCCAAAAACTGAGTGGTACAGCCTATATAACTACAAGATCTGTACCGCCACCAGAAAGTCAGTAGTTATGGGTTTTACGTTACAAAGTGTCACAAAGTACACTAACACCCATAAACTACCTATTAACCCCTAAACCGAGGCCCTTCCGCATTGCAAGCTCTAAAATAAATATATTAACCCCTAATCTGCTGCTCTGGTCATCGCCGCCACTATAATAAACATATTAACTCCTGCATCATAAACACTAGTTAAATATTATTAACCCCTAATCTGCTGCCCCCAATGCCAATGATTAGAACAGCCAGTAGAATGCAAGCTCAATCCTATTGGCTGATTGGATCAGCCAATAGGATTAAAGCTCAATCCTATTGGCTGATTGCATCAGCCAATAGGATTTTTTACCCTTTAATTCTGATTGGCTGATAGAATTCTATCAGCCAATCGGAATTCAAGGGATGCCATCTTGGATGACATCATTTAAAGGGAAACTTCATTCTTCAAGAGCCATCAAAAGAAGAGGATGCTCCGTGCCGGATGTCTTGAAGATGGAGCCGCTCCGCGTCGGAAGGATGAAGATAGAAGATGCGTCTGGATGAAGACTTCTGTCCGCCTGGAGGATGACTTCTTGCCGCTTGGATGAAGACTTCTCCCGGCTTCGTGGAGGACTTCTTGCCGCTTGGATGAAGACTTATCCCAGCTGGATGAGGATGGATGTCCGGTCTTCAAAAACTGTAAGTGGATCTTCGGGGTTTAGTGTTAGGTTGTTTTAAGGGTTTATTGGGTGGGTTTTATTTTTAGATTAGGGATTTTGGGTAATGAAAAAGGGCTAAATGCCATTTTAAGGGCAATGCCCATCCAAGGGCAATGGGGAGCTTAGGTTTTTTAGGTAGTTTTTTTGGGGGGGGTTGGTTGTGTGGGTGGTGGGTTTTACTGTTGGGTAGTTGTTTGTATTTTTTTGTTACAAGTAAAAGAGCTAATTTCTTTGGGGCAATGCCCCGCAAAAGGCCCTTTTAAGGGCCATTGGCAGTTTAGTGTAGGCTAGGGTTTTTTTTTTTATTTTGGGGGGGCTTTATATTTTGTTAGGGCTATTAGATTAGGTGTAATTAGTTTAAATATTTGATAATTTCTTTTTTATGTTGTGTAATTTACTGTTTATTATTTTTTTTGTAATTTAGATTAATGTATTTTGTTAGTTTAATTTATTTAATTTTAGTGTAATGTTAGGTTGTAGTGTAAGACAGGTTAGGTTTTATTTTACAGGTAACTGTATTTAACTAGGTAGCTAGTAAATAGTAAATAACTATTTACTAACTAGTCTACCTAGTTAAAATAAATACAAACTTACCTGTGAAATAAAAATAAAACATAAGCTAGATACAATATAACTAATAGTTATCTTGTAGCTATTTTATGTTTTATTTTACAGGTAAGTATTTATTTACTTTTAAATAGGAATAATTTAGGTATTAATTGTAATTAGGGGTTAATAAGTGTAGGTAGGTGGCGGTGATGTCGGGGGCGGCAGATTAGGGGTTAATAAGTGTAATGTAGGTGTTGGTGATGTCAGGGCGGCAGATTAGGGGTTAATAAGTGTACTGTGATGTCGGCGATGTCAGGTGCAGCAGATTAGGGGTGTTTAGACTTGGGGTTTATGTTAGGGTGTTAAGTTTAAACATAAATTTTCTTTCCCCATAGGAATCAATGGGGCTGCGTTACAGAGCTTTACGCTCCGTTATTGCAAGTGTTAGGCTTTTTTTTATCCGGCTCTCCCCATTGAGGACTATGGGGAAATCGTGCACAAGCAGGTAAAACCAGCTCAAAGCAGTGCTGGTATTTGTGTGCGGTATGGAGCTCAATGCTGCCATATTGCCCCCAAACGCAGGTTTTTGGAAAACCTGTAATAGCAGCGCTATTAAAGGTGAGCGGTGGGAATAACTTGCAAGTTATTACCGAGCCACTCATAACGCAAAAATCTGGCCGTTTATTAATTATGAATATTGCACATATGGTTTTTCATGTTTTCATCTAATTAACTGCAAAGGGCTCCAATGCACTTATACATATGTCTATATGTATACACATGCATTTATGTGTTTATATGTGTATATATGTCTGTAATTATATATGTCTGTAAATACATATATACACACATATATATGCATATGTATACATATATAGACATATATACAACCCCAATTCCGAAAAAGTTGGGACAGTATAGAAAATGCAAAAAAACTAACAAAACGAGTCATTTCAAAATCACATTTACCCTGTACTATATTGAAAACACATTATTAACACATTATTTGATGTTTTAATGTATTTTTGAAAATATACAATCATTTCAAATCGGATGACTGCAACACACTCCAAAAAAGTTGGGACATTCAACTTTGTTTACCACTGTGTAACATCACCTTTTTTTTTTTAATAACACTTATAAAGCATTTTGGCACTCAAGACACCAGTTGGTTGTTTAGCAAGTGGAATTTCCCCCCATTCATCCATGATGCATGTCTTCAGCTGCGCAACTGTATGGGGCCTTCATTGCCTTATTTTGCACTTTATAATGCACCACACATTCTCAATCAGAAACAGGTCAGGACTGCAGGCAGGCCATGTAAGCACCTGAATTCTCTGCTTACGTAACCATGCGCTTGTAATCCAGGCAGAATGTGGTTTGGCGTTGTCCTTCTGGAAAATGCAGGTACGTCCCTGGAAAAGACGACATCTGGATGGCAGTATATGCTCCAAAATGTATACATATATTTCGGCATTAATGGTGCCCTCACAGAGGTGCAAGTTACCCATGTCATGGGTACTGACACACCCCATACCATGACAGATACTGGCTTTGGGACCTGACGCTAAGAATAGCTTGGCTGGTCCTTTTCCTCTTTGGCCTGGAGAACATGATGGCTGTTTTTCCAAAAACTATTTGAAATGTTGACTCGTCAGACCACAAATCACAATTCCACTGTGCCACTGTCCATCTCAGATGAGACAGAGCACAAAGACATGGGCAGTGCTACTGGACAGTGTTGCTGTATGGTTGCTGTTCCCCAGTCCATGTCAGGATATCCATTACAGACTTATGACTATTTTTGAGACAGTAACGTCTGAGGGATCAGAGATCACGCGCATTCAGATGTGGTTTACTGCTTTGCCCTTTATGCACCGAGATTTTACCAGATTCCTTGAATCTTTTAATTATATCGTGCTCTGTAGAAGATGAAATGCCCAAATCCTACCAATTTGTCTTTGGGGAATGTTGTTCTCAAAGTGTGGATACTTCACTGACGCATCTGTTGGCAGATTGGTGAGCCTCGACCCATCCTTGCTCTTGAATGACTAGGCCTTTTTTTGAGGCTCCTTACATACTATGATTACACAATTGCCTCACCTGTTTAACATCATCTTCTTATTTCAACTTATTACCTCGCTATTAGTACTAAATTGCCTCTATCCCAACTTTTTTTGGAACGTGTTGCATCATCAGATTTGAAATGTGATAATAATGTGTTTTCAATAGAGTACAGGGTGAATTAAATTTTAAAATTACTCTTTTTGTTTTTTTGCATTTACCATACTATCCCAACTTTTTCGGAAATGGGGTTGTATATATATATATATATATATATATATATATATATATATATAAAGATACAAAGGTAACTCAGGCACTTCCAGTAGAATAAGATAAAACGAAAGCTTTATTTAATCCAAGTGGTAAAAACAGACTAAAGCTTAGTCTAAACTGACACAGCCTTAACGATTAACATACAGTGAATAAGGACTGCTGGGTTCCTGCTGCAGACATGTTTCGTGCTAGGATAGCACTTGTTCACTGCTTACAGGATACCCAGACTCCTCTATGTTTAAATAGGGAATTTCTTAAAGGGACATATACAATTATTGAAACATCCTTATTGTTTTTTACATCCTTATTGTTTTTTACAATTCTATGTGAACTTGGATACCAAAATATGATACACTATCTCTGGTTTCTAATATTAAACTTTAAATTTTAAATTTTGTTAAAATTTTGTTAAATTTTTTTTTTTTTTTTATAACCAAGCACATTATTATGATGGAGAGTTTCTTTATATAGCAATTTTGTTTAATATATAATGTTATTCAACATTTTAATTCAAAAGAATACTGCTAATTCTCTCAATAGTGGTATCATATATAGTTTAAAGCCCTATTTATATAATTAATCACCTCTTTAGTGTGCACTTGTCTATATAAAATATATATAGCATATAGCCATACCTAATTTGTTTAGAGACACCTAAGTTAGTAAGTTGGGGATTCATTAAGTGGAATTGTGAAAATTAAAATTAAAATTAAAGAAGATTTAGGAAGATATAGGAAGATTTAAAGGGGTATATATTTAGTTAGACACATAGATCAATGTCTCTTCTAAAATTCAATCCATTGGGGATAGAGGTACTGGCTGTAAAAATCCAGAAGACCTCTCTTAGGTCCAATTTCTCCTTACCTACTACCCCCTCTCCTCCATTGTGGAACATGGTCTATTGCTTGAACCGATAGTAATTTTATATCTGAATTATGGTTATCCCTAAAGTGCCGTGCAATTGGGGTGTCAGATTCGGGATCTTCAATAGATCTTAGATGTGCCAAAAATCTATCCTTTAAGGATCTTTTGGTTTTTCCAATATATTGCTTTTGGCACCCCCTACAGGTCAACATGTAAACTACATGAGTTGTAGTACAATTGAGGTAAAAATTTATTTTATGTATTTTATTTGTGGTAGTTGAAGTAAATGTGTCACCCTCCGTTACATAGTCACAGGTCTTACATATTTTCTTTCTGCATTTAAAAAAGCCTTTTCGTTGTTGTAACCAACATGTATTGCCTGACTTCTTTGTACAATCAGATGGTGACACATAATTTCCAATCGTTTTCCCCTTTCTTGAGACACAATCACATCCCTCTCTTACAATGTCTTTTAATCCTGGGTCCGTTTGTAATATTGGAATATTGCGTCTTATAATTTTACATATTTCAGGATATTCCATACTATATGTTGTAATGAATTTTGGCCTACATTTTTTATTATCAGTGTTGCTTTGTTTAGCTTTATACACTAATAACATATCTCTGGATATTAAATCAACCTCGCTACGGGCTTTCTTCAATATGCTACTATCATAGCCCCTGGCCATTAGTCTTTCTGTTATGATGTCTGCTTGTTTATTATAGTCTTCAAGACTAGAGCAATTACGCTTGGCTCGAATATACTGCCCTTTTGGTATACCATGTATTGTATTGTATGTCGTGGATGACAAGAGTTGAATTCTAGGGTAGTTGAATTCTAGGGTAGTTGAATTCTAGGGTAGTAAACATTGCCTGATGTTTGTTTCCTGAATAATTTAGTTTCTAAGGAACCTGACTTCACAAAGATGTCTATGTCTAAAAAGCTTATTTGTGTTGCATTTTGTTCCCCTACAAATTTTATGTCACACTGATTCACATTTAAGTAATCACAGAAATTCTCAACTCCTTTTCCATCGCTGTCAATGATAAAAATCAGGTCATCTATATACCTGGCATATAGTATGACATTTTGTTTGAGGGGGTTACCATCTCCAAAGACGTGGAACCGCTCCCACCATGCCATAAAGAGATTGGCGTAACAGGGGGCAAACTTTGCCCCCATGGCGGTTCCACACCTCTGGAGATAGAAGCTCCCCTCAAACATAAAAAAATTGTGTGTCAGCAAATACTCAATTGAATACATGATAAATTGTTTAGTGTTGTCATCATAATTGCTTTGACTTGTTAACATATACTCTATTGCTTTAAGCCCTTGTTCATGAGTTATAGAGGTATATAGAGAGGTTACATCTGCCACTAGGAACCTATAACTTTCTTTCCATTCTATATTCCTCAATTTCAACAATAAATCTGTAGTATCCCTAATGTAACTAGGCAATTTGTTAACTAGGGGTTGTAGATAGGTATCCATGAGGTCTGATAGGGGCTCATTAAGTGAATTAATTCCCGCAATAATGGGGCGCCCAGGGGGATTGCTCATGTTTTTTTGGATTTTGGGGAAGTAATGGTATATTGGAATAGTGGTATTCTCAGGTAATAATGCTTCCGCCATTGTTGCTGTTATTACATTGTTATTTCTTGCCCTATTCACAATTTTACTCAAGATTTCCTTATATTTAATAGTTGGATTTTCCTTTAGCCTACTATATACCTCAACATCTTGCAGCTGTCGTTTAGCCTCAGCTATATAATCAGATCTATTTAATATTATGACATTTCCTCCCTTGTCTGAGGGACGTACTATAATTTTATCATTACTAGAGATATTGTGTAATGCCTCCTTTTCTTTGATCGTCATATTATGTTTAGTTTTTTTAGAGTTTTCACTAAGTTCCCTAAGCTGTCCTTCTACTACTTTTTGAAAGGTCTCTACAGGATGTGTTCTAGAATTCACAGGGTAAAAATTGCTCTTTTTTCTAAATTTGGAAAAATCTAGGTCCCTTTTAGTAATGTATTGTTGTTCTATACCTACTTCTGATAACTCCTGTAGATCCACTATTGAACATTCTTCAGAAAAGGTTAAGCCTTCCTCAGTATATGTAATTGCTACTCCTGTCTCTCTTATATATTAAATATTAAATATTAATATTAAAGTTTAATATTAGAAACCAGAGATAGTGTATCATATTTTGGTATCCAAGTTCACATAGAATTGTAAAAAACAATAAGGATGTAAAAAACAATAAGGATGTTTCAATTATTGTATATGTCCCTTTAAGAAATTCCCTATTTAAACATAGAGGAGTCTGGGTATCCTGTAAGCAGTGAACAAGTGCTATCCTAGCACGAAACATGTCTGCAGCAGGAACCCAGCAGTCCTTATTCACTGTATGTTAATCGTTAAGGCTGTGTCAGTTTAGACTAAGCTTTAGTCTGTTTTTACCACTTGGATTAAATAAAGCTTTCGTTTTATCTTATTCTACTGGAAGTGCCTGAGTTACCTTTGTATCTTTTTACATACCTGTACTGTGGGACAAGCAGTTACTACTTGGTAGCATATCCAGGAGACTTGGTGACGTCATTCTCCCCCCCCCATTGGAGCTCCGAGAGTGCCGTGAGAGAGCGTGCAGCGTGTAAGGAAGAGGAGATAGAGCGCGACGCTGCAACTGTTGTGGAGTATATATATATATATATATATATATATATATATAAAGGTCGAGGCAGGTGCACTCTCACAAACAGTCCTAAAATGCCAGGGTGCTGAATGAGGGTAAAGTACAGCAAATAGGAGACAGCACTAACTGGACTTGATAAATGTAAAAGCTTGATTTTAATTAGTGACATTTCGGGGAATGCTTCACCTTCAACAGACCAAAGTTACAGAGTGAACACAAAACATTTATACCCATAAAAGACCCTCCCCCCTATGAAAAACCGCCAAAGTGGTTGCTAGGACAACTAAAAACTAAACAATACACATTACAGTGATACAATAATACAAAAAGACAATAGTGAAAGAAAACAGTGACATAAATGGAGCAACGCAGGGCAGATATACCTACACGTCTTGCTATATATATATACAGTATATATATACAGTATATATACATGTGAAATAACAATCCTTAAACTGCTAATATGGATAATACCAGATGTAACTATCTGCCATCCATAACTGTGAAATAGGCATATCGGACAAGAAGACGTACACCGCCTGATACACACTAACAAGTCTGACTATTGGCTGACGACTAGAACAAAATGTGAATACATAGCGCTGTATTAATGAATGCATCTATAACGCTGCAAAAGAGAACATCATACCCCAATCGACATAGCAGAGCACGCTGTATGAACATTATAATTGAGTATAACATGTGATCGGCAGGGCCGTAACTGAAAAAATACTAGTAACTGCAGCCTGAATGTGTACTAACATGCGTATGTGCACTAATACCAAAAGCTGGTCTGATAACACAAGTATCTAACACAATGGACCAGAGGATGTGGCACCTGATAGGGGGAGGAGGACAAGTCCCAACTGATTAAGCACGGACAGCCCCAATCTAACGTTAACATAGAAACCCATAAAGGTAATCCTCAATTTGGAGGTTTAAGCCGCATAAAGCGCAATACCTATGAACATTACAATTGAGTGTAGCTTGCGATTACCAGAGCCGTAACAAAAAAAGGGGCTAGTAGTAGCAGCCTGAATGTGTTCTAACAAGCGCATACACACTTATATCAAGTGTATATCAAGTCTAATATCCCAAGTATCTAACACAATAGAACCGGGTATGAGGCTCCTGAAAGGGGGAGGAGGTCAAGCCCCCACTGATTATTCCCAAACAGGTGTATATATATATATATATATATATATATACACCTCACTGACAAGGCCCAATGAAGGCTTAAACGATCGTTTGGGGTTGCTGTGTTCCTTGTTCAGAGACGAATTGCCTGGTATTTCAGTGCTGGACTGACCGTAATAGGTGGGATCAGACTGATATACTACAGGAAATTTCTCTTCTGTGAAAAGCATTACTGGGCTAAAAAGAAGCTGCATCCAGGTGGTAAATCACCATAGAACAGGCTAACAATGTAATTGAGTTGGTTTTTTGTTCCTGTGAGTGCGCTTCTTTCTGTGTGTATTAAGTCTCCCTAAGGTAAAAAAGGGGCAACCAGATGTGGACTCTTTGCTCAGTGTGCTTAGAGGAATATGGCTACATCTCAATGACAAGGCCTAATGAAGGCAAAAACGATCATCTGGGGTTGCTGTGTTCCTTGTTCAGAGAGGAATTGCCTGGTATTTCAGTCCTGGACTGAACGATATACTACAGGAAAGTGAAAAGCATTACTGGGCTAAAGAGAAGCTGCACCCTGGTGGTAAATCGCCATAGAACAGGCTAACAATGTTATCGAGCTGGTTATTCGTTCCTGTGAGTGCACTTCTTTCTGTGTGTGTGTGTGTATATACTGTATATATATATATATATATATATATATATATATATACATATATACATACATATACATATTTAGATGTACTGTATATATATATATATATATGATCTCAATCTTAAAGTCCTTTTCGCTGCCAAGATCTTATATCTTTGAACCCTTATAACTTTTTTACGCAATTTGTTATTTTAATAATTTTCATTAGATGGTGTTATTATGAGTGTAACTATATTTTGTGATGTATTTTTTATGTGCTCAGTGCGACTTTTTTGTTTCTCGAAACAGTGAATCAGAGCTCTGAAGTCATAATAATCAATCCAGTGTAAATGGCGATTGCATTTACTTTCAACTCATAATACCAGTGGTAAACCCGGCGAGTGCAAACACTCGCAATAAACACTGTATAGCTTGCGTGAAAACTTTAGTGCTTCTCTTGTAATCTGGCCCTAAATGTTTGTGCAAACTAAACTAGTACATTATACTTGTCAGTTTTGGAGAACGGTTAAAGGGACATAAAACGCAACATTTTTATTTCATGATTCAGATAGATCACAGGATTTTAAACAACTTTTCAAATTACTTCTATTATCAAATTTGCTTCATTCTCTTGGCATCCTTTGTTGAAGGAGCAGCAATGCACTACTAGAAGCTAGCTGAACACAAATAGTGGACCAAAGAAAAGAGTCATTAGTGTGCAGCCACAAATCAGCAGCTAGCTCCCAGTAATGCATTCCTGCTCCTGAGCCTACCTAGGTATGCTTTACAAATAAGGAAACCAAGAGAATGAAGCGAATGAGATAAAAGAAGTAAATTGGAAAGTTGTTTAAAGTCACATGCCCTGTTTGAATAATAAAAAACGAAATTGTTTTTCATGTCCCTTTACATAACAAAAAGGGTGGGAGTAAGCTTCTTGTTTTTACAATTCTTCAGGTTTGTTTCTGTTCCCAGTCTGGCCCTGGTAGAGACAGATGTAAGTGAGGCTTTTTTCAGTAAAACTGTACGATGATGAGTATGTAAAGCTACTCCCCCCCCCTTTAGCCTTTACTATACAGTCTGATCTCTGTAGTAAAATGAACTCTTTTTAAAAGTTTACTTTACACCAGAGTTGCATTATTTGCCATCACTGAAAATAGTGAACAATCTGTGTAAAATTACAGACCAGTACAATATTCTCAGTTTAGTTCTACAATATCTAATTCATAATAATAAACTAGTTAAGTAAAAACACTCTTTTTTTAATATATTGTTTTTTGTTTAGCTGTTGCTTAGCAACCACAGAATAACACCCAATATCTCTCCATCGTTGCTAAGTAAGTGCAATAAAAAAAACAACAAGGTGTCAGATGAAGAGGTATATAGTATTATCTTTAACATAATCCCTAGCCTGCAATGTTATGCAGAGTATTATGAAAACCTACTGTCCCTAAGGGTTACGCCTGACTGTGATCTTACAGTACGCACACTGGAATATCAACTTTTCTTCAGTAGATTTTGCACACATTTTCCATAGGTGTGAAATCTCAACTGAAGCAAAATAAATTCATGGCATGGCTCTGATTAAACAGTAGTCACAAACATGCTAAAAACGCAGTAATCCTCATAAGAGTATCCTGTGATAATGTCACAGAAAAAAGTTTATTTAGCTTTGGTGCGGCTGAAAAATCTGCTGCTTCCTGAGCCCAGAAACCCAACAATTCTAGGTTATAATGGCGGGAGGCAAATACAATCCCATAGGCCAGGGACGTAAAGGGAGAACATAATCCTATAGAATTACCCATATAATGTACCACCTCCTCTAAATACTGCTGCCCTAGGCACAGGTCTAGTTCACTTAGGCCAAACTACACCTCTAAACTAGCAGTTAAAATAGCATTATGGATATTTCAGAGCACTCTTTGTGGAAACATTTTAATAGTTCCAGCTGCAGTTAAAGGGACAAAAGAAAACTTTAATTAACATAACATTTTAAACAACTTTTCAGTTTACTTCTGTTATCATTTTTGCTTAGTTCTCTTGGTATCCATTGTTAAAGAGTCATCCTAGGTGAGCTCAGGAGCGTGCAAGTGTTATTAGCAATGTTATATACATACAAAAACTGCTGCCATAAAGCACTATAGACATTCTATGGTAAAAGAGTTTGCAACTATGTTTATAGCTATGTTATACATTGTTTCAAACAAGATGGCTAATAACACGTGCACGCTCCTGTGCTCACCTAGGAGATTGCTCTTGATAGTAGAAGTAACTTTCAAATTGCATGCTCTATCTGAATCATAAACATTTTATTTTGACTTTAACCCCTTTGATGACAGTCAGGGCTGTGAAACAATGTGTTATACATCCCTAGGATTACTAGGCTAGACTAGGCCAAGTGACATTTTCACTGCATGACTTTTCATTGTCAATAAACTGCCATTTGAGAGGCTTTTATACTGTACAGAGTTTTTATAGCAAACCATGGGTAAGTATAGAAGGAATGTACAAAAACCATTCATATTTTATAAATACTACTGATATAAAAGACATAAACCAGCACCAGAAAGGAAAAGTTTCACCATAAGAAATATATGCATTTGACAACACGGGAGTAACCTGTACTTTAATGGACAATTGTAAGAAATATACAAATATATATGTGTTCCATGGGAGTAACCTGTACTTTAATGGACAATTGTAAGAAATATACAAATATATATGTGTTCCATGGGAGTAACCTGTACTTTAATGGGGAATAGTAAGAAATATACAAATATATATGTGTTCCATGGGAGTAACCTGTACTTTAATGGGGAATAGTAAGAAATATACAAATATATATGTGTTCCATGGGAGTAACCTGTACTTTAATGGGGAATTGTAAGAAATATACAAATATATATGTGTTCCATGGGAGTAACCTGTACTTTAATGGGGAATTGTAAGAAATATACAAATATATATGTGTTCCATGTGAGTAACCTGTACTTTAATGGGGAATTGTAAGAAATATACACATATATATGTGTTCCATGGGAGTAACCTGTACTTTAATGGGGAATTGTAAGAAATATACAAATATATATGTGTTCCATGGGAGTAACCTGTACTTTAATGGGCAATTGTAAGAAATATACAAATATATATGTGTTCCATGGGAGTAACCTGTACTTTAATGGGGAATTGTAAGAAATATACAAATATATATGTGTTCCATGGGAGTAACCTGTACTTTAATGGGGAATTGTATGAAATATACAAATATATATGTGTTCCATGGGAGTAACCTGTACTTTAATGCGGAATTGTAAGACGTATACAAATATGTATGTGTTCCATGGGAGTAACCTGTACTTTAATGGGCAATTGTAAGAAATATACAAATATATATGTGTTCCAAGGGAATAACCAGTACTTTAATGGGCAATTGTAAGAAATATACAAATATATATGTGTTCCATTGGAGTAACCTGTACTTTAATGGGGAATTGTAAGAAATATACAAATATATATGTGTTCCATGGGAGTAACCTGTACTTTAATGGGGAATTGTAAGAAATATACAAATATATATGTGTTCCATGGGAGTAACCTGTACTTTAATGGGGAATTGTAAGAAATATACAAATATATATGTGTTCCATGGGAGTAACCTGTACTTTATTGGGGAATTGTAAGAAATATACAAATATATATGTGTTCCATGGGAGTAACCTGTACTTTAATGGGGAATTGTAAGAAATATACAAATATATATGTGTTCCATGGGAGTAACCTGTACTTTAATGGGGAATTGTAAGAAATATACAAATATATATGTGTTCCATGGGAGTAACCTGTACTTTAATGGGGAATTGTAAGAAATATACAAATATATATGTGTTCCATGGGAGTAACCTGTACTTTAATGGGGAATTGTAAGAAATATACAAATATATATGTGTTCCATGGGAGTAACCTGTACTTTAATGCGGAATTGTAAGACGTATACAAATATGTATGTGTTCCATGGGAGTAACCTGTACTTTAATGGGGAATTGTAAGAAATATACAAATATATATGTGTTCCATGGGAGTAACCTGTACTTTAATGGGGAATTTTAAGAAATATACAAATATATATGTGTTCCATGGGAGTAACCTGTACTTTAATGGGCAATTGTAAGAAATATACAAATATATATGTGTTCCATGGGAGTAACCTGTACTTTAATGGGCAATTGTAAGAAATATACAAATATATATGTGTTCCATTGGAGTAACCTGTACTTTAATGGGGAATTGTAAGAAATATACAAATATATATGTGTTCTATGGGAGTAACCTGTACTTTAATGGGGAATAGTAAGAAATATACAAATATATATGTGTTCTATGGGAGTAACCTGTACTTTAATGGGGAATAGTAAGAAATATACAAATATATATGTGTTCCATGGGAGTAACCTGTACTTTAATGGGCAATTGTAAGAAATATACAAATATATATGTGTTCCATTGGAGTAACCTGTACTTTAATGGGGAATTGTAAGAAATATACAAATATATATGTGTTCTATGGGAGTAACCTGTACTTTAATGGGGAATTGTAAGAAATATACAAATATATATGTGTTCTATGGGAGTAACCTGTACTTTAATGGGGAATAGTAAGAAATATACAAATATATATGTGTTCCATGGGAGTAACCTGTACTTTAATGGGGAATTGTAAGAAATATACAAATATATATGTGTTCCATGGGAGTAACCTGTACTTTAATGGGGAATTGTAAGAAATATACAAATATATATGTGTTCCATGGGAGTAACCTGTACTTTATTGGGGAATTGTAAGAAATATACAAATATATATGTGTTCCATGGGAGTAACCTGTACTTTAATGGGGAATTGTAAGAAATATACAAATATATATGTGTTCCATGGGAGTAACCTGTACTTTAATGGGGAATTGTAAGAAATATACAAATATATATGTGTTCCATTGGAGTAACCTGTACTTTATTGGGGAATTGTAAGAAATATACAAATATATATGTGTTCCATGGGAGTAACCTGTACTTTAATGGGGAATTGTAAGAAATATACAAATATATATGTGTTCCATGGGAGTAACCTGTACTTTAATGGGGAATTGTAAGAAATATACAAATATATATGTGTTCCATGGGAGTAACCTGTACTTTAATGGGGAATTGTAAGAAATATACAAATATATATGTGTTCCATTGGAGTAACCTGTACTTTAATGGGGAATTGTAAGAAATATACAAATATATATGTGTTCCATGGGAGTAACCTGTACTTTAATGGGGAATTGTAAGAAATATACAAATATATATGTGTTCCATGGGAGTAACCTGTACTTTAATGGGGAATTGTAAGAAATATACAAATATATATGTGTTCCATGGGAGTAACCTGTACTTTAATGGGGAATTGTAAGAAATATACAAATATATATGTGTTCCATGGGAGTAACCTGTACTTTAATGGGGAATTGTAAGAAATATACAAATATATATGTGTTCCATGGGAGTAACCTGTACTTTAATGGGGAATTGTAAGAAATATACAAATATATATGTGTTCCATGGGAGTAACCTGTACTTTAATGCGGAATTGTAAGACGTATACAAATATGTATGTGTTCCATGGGAGTAACCTGTACTTTAATGGGGAATTGTAAGAAATATACAAATATATATGTGTTCCATGGGAGTAACCTGTACTTTAATGGGGAATTTTAAGAAATATACAAATATATATGTGTTCCATGGGAGTAACCTGTACTTTAATGGGCAATTGTAAGAAATATACAAATATATATGTGTTCCATGGGAGTAACCTGTACTTTAATGGGCAATTGTAAGAAATATACAAATATATATGTGTTCCATTGGAGTAACCTGTACTTTAATGGGGAATTGTAAGAAATATACAAATATATATGTGTTCTATGGGAGTAACCTGTACTTTAATGGGGAATAGTAAGAAATATACAAATATATATGTGTTCCATGGGAGTAACCTGTACTTTAATGGGGAATTGTAAGAAATATACAAATATATATGTGTTCCATGGGAGTAACCTGTACTTTAATGGGGAATTGTAAGAAATATACAAATATATATGTGTTCCATGGGAGTAACCTGTACTTTATTGGGGAATTGTAAGAAATATACAAATATATATGTGTTCCATGGGAGTAACCTGTACTTTAATGGGGAATTGTAAGAAATATACAAATATATATGTGTTCCATGGGAGTAACCTGTACTTTAATGGGGAATTGTAAGAAATATACAAATATATATGTGTTCCATGGGAGTAACCTGTACTTTAATGGGGAATTGTAAGAAATATACAAATATATATGTGTTCCATTGGAGTAACCTGTACTTTATTGGGGAATTGTAAGAAATATACAAATATATATGTGTTCCATGGGAGTAACCTGTACTTTAATGGGGAATTGTAAGAAATATACAAATATATATGTGTTCCATGGGAGTAACCTGTACTTTAATGGGGAATTGTAAGAAATATACAAATATATATGTGTTCCATGGGAGTAACCTGTACTTTAATGGGGAATTGTAAGAAATATACAAATATATATGTGTTCCATTGGAGTAACCTGTACTTTAATGGGGAATTGTAAGAAATATACAAATATATATGTGTTCCATGGGAGTAACCTGTACTTTAATGGGGAATTGTAAGAAATATACAAATATATATGTGTTCCATGGTAGTAACCTGTACTTTAATGGGGAATTGTAAGAAATATACAAATATATATGTGTTCCATGGGAGTATCCTGTACTTTAATGGGCAATTGTAAGAAATATACAAATATATATGTGTTCCATTGGAGTAACCTGTACTTTAATGGGCAATTGTAAGAAATATACAAATATATATGTGTTCCATGGGAGTAACCTGTACTTTAATGGGGAATTTTAAGAAATATACAAATATATATGTGTTCCATGGGAGTAACCTGTACTTTAATAAGCAATTGTAAGAAATATACAAATATATATGTGTTCCATGGGAGTAACCTGTACTTTAATGGGCAATTGTAAGAAATATACAAATATATATGTGTTCCATTGGAGTAACCTGTACTTTAATGGGGAATTGTAAGAAATATACAAATATATATGTGTTCTATGGGAGTAACCTGTACTTTAATGGGGAATAGTAAGAAATATACAAATATATATGTGTTCCATGGGAGTAACCTGTACTTTAATGGGGAATTGTAAGAAATATACAAATATATATGTGTTCCATGGGAGTAACCTGTACTTTAATTGGGAATTGTAAAAAATATACAAATATATATGTGTTCCATGGGAGTAACCTGTACTTTAATGGGGAATTGTAAGAAATATACAAATATATATGTGTTCCATGGGAGTAACCTGTACTTTATTGGGGAATTGTAAGAAATATACAAATATATATGTGTTCCATGGGAGTAACCTGTACTTTAATGGGGAATTGTAAGAAATATACAAATATATATGTGTTTCATGGGAGTAACCTGTACTTTAATGGGGAATTGTAAGAAATATACAAATATATATGTGTTCCATGGGAGTAACCTGTACTTTATTGGGGAATTGTAAGAAATATACAAATATATATGTGTTCCATGGGAGTAACCTGTACTTTAATGGGGAATTGTAAGAAATATACAAATATATATGTGTTCCATGGGAGTAACCTGTACTTTAATGGGGAATTGTAAGAAATATACAAATATATATGTTTTCCATGGGAGTAACCTGTACTTTAATGGGGAATTGTAAGAAATATACAAATATATATGTGTTCCATTGGAGTAACCTGTACTTTATTGGGGAATTGTAAGAAATATACAAATATATATGTGTTCCATGGGAGTAACCTGTACTTTAATGGGGAATTGTAAGAAATATACAAATATATATGTGTTCCATGGGAGTAACCTGTACTTTAATGGGGAATTGTAAGAAATATACAAATATATATGTGTTCCATGGGAGTAACCTGTACTTTAATGGGGAATTGTAAGAAATATACAAATATATATGTGTTCCATTGGAGTAACCTGTACTTTAATGGGGAATTGTAAGAAATATACAAATATATATGTGTTCCATGGGAGTAACCTGTACTTTAATGGGGAATTGTAAGAAATATACAAATATATATGTGTTCCATGGTAGTAACCTGTACTTTAATGGGGAATTGTAAGAAATATACAAATATATATGTGTTCCATGGGAGTATCCTGTACTTTAATGGGCAATTGTAAGAAATATACAAATATATATGTGTTCCATTGGAGTAACCTGTACTTTAATGGGCAATTGTAAGAAATATACAAATATATATGTGTTCTATGGGAGTAACCTGTAGTTTATTCGGGAATAGTAAGAAATATACAAATATATATGTGTTCCATGGGAGTAACCTGTACTTTAATTGGGAATTGTAAGAAATATACAAATATATATGTGTTCCATTGGAGTAACCTGTACTTTAATGGGCAATTGTAAGAAATATACAAATATATATGTGTTCCATGGGAGTAACCTGTACTTTATTGGGGAATTGTAAGAAATATACAAATATATATGTGTTCCATGGGAGTAACCTGTACTTTATTGGGGAATTGTAAGAAATATACAAATATATATGTGTTCCATGGGAGTAACCTGTACTTTATTGGGGAATTGTAAGAAATATACAAATATATATGTGTTCCATGGGAGTAACCTGTACTTTAATGGGGAATTGTAAGAAATATACAAATATATATGTGTTCAATTGGAGTAACCTGTACTTTAATGGGCAATTGTAAGAAATATACAAATATATATATGTGTTCCATTGGAGTAACCTGTAGTTTAATGGGGAATTGTAAGAAATATACAAATATATATGTGTTCCATGGGAGTAACCTGTACTTTATTGGGGAATTGTAAGAAATATACAAATATATATATGTGTGCCATGGGAGTAACCTGTACTTTAATGGGGAATTGTAAGAAATATACAAATATATATGTGTTCCATGGGAGTAACCTGTACTTTAATGGGGAATTGTAAGAAATATACAAATATATATGTGTTCCATGAGAGTAACCTGTACTTTAATGGGGAATTTTAAGAAATATACAAATATATATATGTTCCATGTGAGTAACCTGTACTTTATTGGGGAATTGTAAGAAATATACAAATATATATGTTTTCCATGGGAGTAACCTGTACTTTAATGGGGAATTGTAAGAAATATACAAATATATATGTGTTCCATGGGAGTAACCTGTACTTTAATGGGGAATTGTAAGAAATATACAAATATATATGTGTTCCATGGGAGTAACCTGTACTTTAATGGGGAATTGTAAGAAATATACAAATATATATGTGTTCCATGGGAGTAACCTGTACTTTAATGGGGAATTGTAAGAAATATACAAATATATATGTGTTCCATGGGAGTAACCTGTACTTTAATGGGGAATTGTAAGAAATATACAAATATATATGTGTTCCATGGGAGTAACCTGTACTTTAATGGGGAATTGTAAGAAATATACAAATATATATGTGTTCCATGGGAGTAACCTGTACTTTAATGGGCAATTGTAAGAAATATACAAATATATATGTGTTCCATGGGAGTAACCTGTACTTTAATGGGGAATTGTAAGAAATATACAAATATATATGTGTTCCATGGGAGTAACCTGTACTTTAATGGGCAATTGTAAGAAATATACAAATATATATGTGTTCCATGGGAGTAACCTGTACTTTAATGGGCAATTGTAAGAAATATACAAATATATATGTGTTCCATGGGAGTAACCTGTACTTTAATGGGGAATTGTAAGAAATATACAAATATATATGTGTTCCATGGGAGTAACCTGTACTTTAATGGGGAATTGTAAGAAATATACAAATATATATGTCTTACATGGGAGTAACCTGTACTTTATTGGGGAATTGTAAGAAATATACAAATATATATGTGTTCCATGGGAGTAACCTGTACTTTATTGGGGAATTGTAAGAAATATACAAATATATATGTGTTCCATGGGAGTAACCTGTACTTTAATGGGGAATTGTAAGAAATATACAAATATATATGTGTTCCATGGGAGTAACCTGTACTTTAATGGGCAATTGTAAGAAATCTACTGAATGTGCAGGAAAGCTTAGTTTACATATCTATTTTATGAAATGTTACTAAACAGAAACCCTTTTTACTTTTAATGAATGCACAGTATACTGTATGTTTTGTAAATATGCTTTGAATACACAACCCTTACCCACTGCCAAGATACAAGTTCAGTGGCAATGTGGGCAGATTTTTGATCAGGCAGCAATCCCTATATAAGGCACACTGGCACTAGTCAGGAAAGTGAGGACCATCTCACTTTTCTATAAAATATCGCCAGACGCACGGATTGCAAGACTAGAAAGACAAAATGGCCATTTCTGTCTATGGACAGAACATAGAACAAATACGTATCATATTCCTTTAATGTGAGAGAATGTTTTCCCCCCCCCATGATTAGATATCCCCTAAACTCTGTGTCAAACTTTATGAGCTCCACAATATAAACACCATAAGTGATGCCAATTAAGAAAAACAGCAATCAGGCAGCAGAGATCCCCTGACATGTTTTGTGGTAGAGTTTTAAATCTCTTTAAGTAAAAAATACACTATGAGATCTATTCATAGTGGTGCTGTAAAATTGGTTTCCCCTTAATGTGTTTCTTATACCAGCAGCAGTGTATAAAATAAATGAGAAATTGCTTCATTAGGTTTATTTTTATATATGAATTAGCTGGTTTTGTTCTTTGACATCACAACCCATTAAAATGGGATAAGCTTGCAGGGAAAACAGATCTCCGTATTTTGATACTTTTTATACACATACTTCCTTATATTATCTACATCTGTGTAACAATGCCCAATACTTAGGGTTTGATTATCTAATCCTTGCTGTTAGGCAGAGAAATCACAGACAAATTTGGATTTCTTTAGACGTTATTTTATAATGTAGGAGTCTCTTCTTCCTTCACAAAACTTTGCATTGCGTGATAAACACCTCTCAAGTTAAAATTTGCATTCGTAAAATTGTTTGAGGGACCTCGCCGTACTGACTAGACTTGTTAGATCATTTCTCATAAGTAGAGAGCTTTAGCTCATCAGGCCCTTAGTGAGAAAAAATTAAAATTAAGATTGTATTACTTATCTCTCCTAAACCCCCACCAGAAGTGTAATTTTTTTCTGCTGGCTATGTTTACATAGCTTTTCTATAACGTATACATAAGTACTGAAATGTTCAGTATAGGTGGGTATACCACAGGCAAAATCAACTATTTATAAACAATTTAATACACTCCAGCAATTAAAATTAATAATTTGCAACAAATAAAAGAGGAGCAATATTTACACTATACTGTCCCTTTATGGAAACTCTGGAAAAATAGCCAACCTGGAGGAAAGAAATTACTGTTTTGTAAATGTAGTTGTCCCTCTCTGCAAGGGAGCATTCGGTATCTGTACACAAACATGAACTTTTTATTAGTTAGTTAGTTTCGGCTAGATTACAAGTTTTGCGTTATGAGTGAAAAAGCAGCGTTATGGGTTATAACGCTGCTATTACGAGTCTTGTAAAAAAAGCTGTACTGCATACTTTTTTGGCCATAACGCAAATTAACTTACGCAATTTGCGTAGTCTTTTTTCAATGGGACTTCCATAGCGCCAGTATTACAAGCTTTTTCTGGAGTGGGAGGCCAAAAAGTGTGTGGAACAGCCTATCCCGCAAGACTCGTAATCTAAGGTCAGTAATTATGAGTTTTACGTTACAAAGCTGTAGCATAAAACTCATAACTAAAGTGCTAAAAAGTACACTAACACCAATAAACTACTTATTAAACCCTAAACCGAGGCCCTCCCGCATCGCAAACACTATAATAAAATTATTATCCCCTAATCTGCCGCTCCCGACATCGCCGCCACTATAATAAACATATTAACCCCTAAACTGCTGCACTCCCGCATCTCACAACTAGTTAAATATTATTAACCCCTTAACGACCGAGGACGTGCAGGGTACGTCCTCAAAAAAAAGGCAGTTAACGCCTGAGGACGTACCCTGCACGTCCTCGGTGTGGAAAGCAGCTGGAAGCGATCCTGCTTGCTTCCAGCTGCTTTCCGGTTATTGCAGTGATGCCTCAATATCGAGGCATCCTGCAGTAACCATTTTTAGCCATCCGATGCAGAGAGAGCCACTCTGTGGCCCTCTCTGCACCGGACATTAACGGCTAAGTTCGTTGGTCGGTGGGAGCCGGTGTGGGAGGCGGGTGGCGGCCATCGATGGCCTTTGTGATGCGGAGGGGGGCGGGATCGGAGGCGGGGACGACCGGGGGGGCACGCACGGACACGCGCGCGTGCACGGGGAGGCCAGGCGGGTGCGTGCACGGGGAGGGAGCGGGTGGGAACCACTACGCTACAGAATATTTTTACCTAGAAGTGGGGATCAAGGGGGGGATTTTATTTTATTTGGTGATCGGTTTGGCTGGGGGGAATTTGGACTGTGTGGGGGAAGCTACACTACAGAAACAAATAAAAAAAATAATAAAAAAACATTTTTATTTGCAAACTGGGTACTGGCAGACAGCTGCCAGTACCCAAGATGGCCCCCAATAAGGCAGAGGGGGAGGGTTAGGGAGCTATTTTGGGGGGATCAGGGAGGTTGGGGGCAAAGGGGGGATCCTACATAGCAGCATATGTAAATATGCTAAAAAATTTTTTTTTTTTTTTTTTTAAATACCTTTTATTTTAGTACTGGCAGACTTTCTGCCAGTACTTAAGATGGCGGGGACAATTGTGGGGTGGGGGAGGGAAGAGAGCTGTTTGGGAGGGATCAGGGGGTGGGATGTGTCAGGTGGGAGTCTGATCTCTACACTAAAGCTAAAATTAACCCTGCAAGCTCCCTACAAACTACCTAATTAACCCCTTCACTGCTGGCCATAATACACATGTGATGCGCAGCAGCATTTAGCGGCCTTCTAATTACCAAAAAGCAACGCCAAAGCCATATATGTCTGCTATTTCTGAACAAAGGGGATCCCAGAGAAGCATTTACAACCATTTGTGCCATAATTGCACAAGCTGTTTGTAAATAATTTTAGTGAGAAACCTAAAGTTTGAAAAAGTGAACAATTTTTTTTTTATTTGATTGCTTTTGGCGGTGAAATGGTGGCATGAAATATACCAAAATGGGCCTAGATCAATACTTGGGGTTGTCTACTACACTACACTAGAGCTAAAATTAACCATAGAAGCTCCCTACATGCTCCCTAATTAACCCATTCACTGCTGGGCATAATACATGTGTGGTGCGCAGTGGCATTTAGCAGCCTTCTAATTACCAAAAAGCAAAGCCAAAGCCATATATGTCTGCTATTTATGAACAAAGGGGATCCCAGAGAAGCATTTACAACCATTTATGCCATAATTTCATGAGTTGTTTGTAAATAATTTCAGTGAGAAACCTAAAGTTTGTGAAAAAATTTGTGAAAAAGTGAACATTTTTTTTTATTTGATCGCATTTGGCGGTGAAATGGTGGCATGAAATATACCAAAATGGGCCTAGATCAATACTTTGGGATGTCTTCTAAAAAAAAAATATATACATGTCAATGGATATTCAGAGATTCCTGAAAGATATTAGTGTCCCAATGTAACTAGCGCTAATTTTGAAAAAAAGTGGTTTGGAAATGGCAAAGTGCTACTTGTATTTATTGCCCTATAACTTGCAAAAAAAGTACATAACATGTAAACATTTGGTATTTCTAAACTCAGGACAAAATTTAGAAACTATTTAGCATGGGTGTTTTTTGGTGGTTGTAGATGTGTAACAGATTTTGGGGGTCAAAGTTAGAAAAAGTGGGGTTTTTTTTGTTTTTTTTCATCATATTTTGTATTTTTTTTATAGCAAATTATAAGATATGATGAAAATAATTGTAGATTTTGAAAGTCCATTTAATGGCGAGAAAAACGGTATATAATATGTGTGGGTACAGTAAATGAGTAAGAGGAAAATTACAGCTAAACACAAACACCGCAAAAATGTAAAAATAGCCTTGGTCCCAAACGGACAGAAAATGGAAAAGTGCTGTGGTCATTAAGGGGTTAACCCCAAATCTGCTGTCCCTAACATCGCCGCCACCTACCTACATTTATTAACCCCTAATCTATAACATAAAATACCAAATATCACAAAACAAGAAAAATGTGAAATAAATGTGATGCCAATAAATTACAAAAAGTTCATATAAGGATATGTGTGGTCTTCCTTGAGATCTCAGGTCTTCTGATGTTTCTTATTTCATTCTCATAAAAAAGGAAACAAAAATGTACCACATAGTGTAACTCTGTAACACTATTCAGGAGATAGAGAACACTTGTATGCAAATGGTTACTCACATGGGTTGGAGCTATTACCAAGCTCAGGGAAATGCGCACACCCACTTTATACTGGTGGGTAAACAGTTACTCTCACAGGATAATAGAATAAAAAGGATTTATTAAAACATATATATAAAAGCGTCACAAGAACTGCATATACACCATAAACAGGAGAATAAAGCAACAAAGTGTCTATTATTGCTCTAATAAGCAGAGCCCAATGCTGTATGTCAGTGGATAGGAAAGCAGAAGCTTAACCACAAAACTGTCCACCTTGTGACCAGCGTAGGTTGCTCCTCCCTCGGGTGTGCAGATAATTGAAAAGTCGCAATGGAGAGATAATGTTTCCGACCTACGTTTCGCTATTCAGCTTTGTCAAGGAAATAATATGCGCATGTCAGTATATCCTTTTAAACCCTTGTGATCTGTCAGACCGGATATCCGGTATCTCATCCTCCGTTTTGGAAAAGGGCATTTAGTCCCGAAAATAATCAAAGATAATTTGCCTAAATGTGTGGTATCTCTTAGACAATACATAGAACGAACTGTGAACAGATTTGCAAAAATATATGCATATACAGATTAAGGAAAATTGATGGTAAAAAGGAGATATTCCTATCTAAGGATAACACATACTCTATGCTCGGTAACATTTCATATTTACAGAACAGATACAAACTTAACAGACATTTTCTAATTTCATGATATGTCCATATAAACCCTTATCAACACCTTATGTGTAGTATTATAACTGTTATAATTATTATATTTAATACTATGCATCACTCATCAGCTGTGTCTATGTATAACAAAGTAAAGACCGGTGGTTATTACCTACTATTATTTACAATCGCTGGCCGCAATTTACAATTTATAATATCTACAGGACATCGTGACCAATAATGGCAATACTGAACAGAGATATAGAATACATGTGAACAGCCTTCTACCTATAATATGTGTACCTGTGACTTAATGTATTGACTTCATTCTGTAGCTGAACCCATAATAGTGAAATACCTCTATTTTACCTAATTGGGTTGCCGTAATCATATATATTATTGTTATGTATGTACGTATTATCTCTCCATTGCGTCTTTTCAATTATCTGCACACCCGAGGGAGGAGTAACCTACGCTGGTCACAAGGTGGACAGTTTTGTGGTTAAGCTTCTGCTTTCCAATCCACTGACATACAGCATTGGGCTCTGCTTATTAGAGCAATAATAGACACTTTGTTGTTTATTCTAGTGTTTATGGTGTATATGCAGTTCTTGTGACGCTTTTATATATATGTTTTAATAAATCCTTTTTATTCTATTATCCTGTGAGAGTAACTGTTTGCCCACCAGTATAAAGTGGGTTTGCGCATTTCCCTGAGCTTGATAATAGCTCCAACCCATGTGAGTAACCATTTGCATACAAGTGTTCTCTATCTCCTGAATAGTGTTACAGAGTTACACTATGTGGTACATTTTTGTTTCCTTTTTTATGAGAATGAAATAAGAAACATCAGAAGACCTAAGATCTCAAGGAAGACCATACATATCCTTATATGAACTTTTTGTACTTTATTGGCATAAAATTTATTTCACATTAACCCCTAATCTGCCCCTCCCAACGTTGCCGCCACTATGCTAAATTTATTAACCCTTAAACCTGAAACTAACCCTAACCCTAACACCCCCTTACTTAAATATAATTCAAACAAATCTAAATAAAACCATAGGATTTTTTCACCTTTAATTCCGATTGACTGATAGAATTCTATCAGCCAATCGGAATTCAAGGGACACCATCGTGGATGGCGTCGATTCGGGAAGAACTCTTCTTTCGGGAAGAAGACTTCGATTGAAGAGGATGCTCTGTGCCGGATGTCTTGAAGATGGAGCCGCTCCGCGCCGGATGGATGAAAATAAAAGATGCCGTCTGGATGAAGACTTCTGCCCGTCTGGAGGACCAATTCTGCTGGCTTGGATGAAGACTTCTCCTGGCTTTGTTGAGGACTTCTTGCCGCTTGGGTGAAGACTTCTCCCAGCTTCGTTGAGGATGGATGTCCAGTCTTCAAAACTGTAAGTGGATCTTCGGGGGTTAGTGTTAGGCTTTTTAAGGGTTTATTGGGTGGGTTTTATTTTTAGATTAGGGGTTTGGGCAGTTGAAAAAGAGCTAAATGCCCTTTTAAGGGCAATGCCCATCTAAATGCCCTTTTCAGGGCAATGGGGAACTTAGGTTTTTTAGTTAGGTTTTTATTTGGGGGGTTGGTTGTGTGGGTGGTGGGTTTTACTGTTGGGGGGTTGTTTGTATTTTTTTTACAGGTAAAAGAGCTGATTTCTTTGGGGCAATGCCCCGCAAAAGGCCCTTTTAAGGGCTATTGGTAGTTTAGTTTAGGCTAGGGTTTTTTTATTTTGGGGGGCTTTTTTATTTTGATAGGGCTATTAGATTAGGTGTAATTAATTTAAATATCTTATAATTTATTTTTTTATTTTTTTGTAATTTATTGTTTTTTTTTTTTGTAATTTAGGTAATTGTATTTAATTTAAGTAATTGATTTAATTGTAGTGTAAGGTTAGGTGTTAGTGTAAGACAGGTTAGGTTTTATTTTACAGGTAAATTTGTAATTATTTTAGCTAGGTAGCTAGTAAATAGTTAATAACTATTTACTAACTATTATACCTAGTTAAAATAAATACAAACTTGCCTGTGAAATAAAAATAAAACCTAAGATAGCTACAATGTAACTATTAGTTATATTGTAGCTAGCTTAGGGTTTATTTTACAGGTAAGTATTTAGTTTTAAATAGGAATTATTTAGTTATTAATAGTAGGTTTTATTTAGATTTATTTAAATTATATTTAAGTTAGGGGGTGTTAGGGTTAGGGTTAGACTTAGGTTTAGGGGTTAATAAATTTAGTATAGTGGCGGAGACGTTGGGGGCGACAGATTAGGGGTTAATAAATGTAGGTAGGTGGCGGCGATGCTAGGGGCGGCAAATTAGGGGTTAATAATATTTAACTAGTGTTTGCGATGCGGGAGTACGGCGGTTTAGGGGTTAATATGTTTATTATAGTGGTGGCGACGTTGGGGGCGGCAGATTAGGGGTTAATAAGTATAATGTAGGTGTCTGCGATGTCCGGAGCGGCAGATTAGGGGTTAATAAATTTAAGATTAGGGGTGTTTAGACTCGGGGTTCATGTTAGGGTGTTAGGTGTAAACATAAAATGTGTTTCCCCATAGGAATCAATGGGGCTGAGTTACTGAGATTTACGCTGCTTTTTTGCAGGTGTTAGACTTTTTCTCAGCTGGCTCTCCCCATTAATGTCTATGGGGAAATCGTGCATGAGCACGTACAACCAGCTCACCGCTGACTTAAGCAGCGCTGGTATTGGAGTGCGGTATTCAACACAATTTTGCTCTACGCTCACTTATTGCCTGTTAACGTCGGGTTTATAAGAACCTGTAATACCAGCACTGTAGGTAAGTGAGCGGTGACAATAACATGCAAGTTAGTACCGCACCCCTCATAGCGCAGAACTCGTAATCTGGCCATTAGTTAGTTAGATAGTAAGTAGTTAGTGAGTTAGTTAGTTATTGTTAGTTAGTTGGTTAGATTACGTATAAACATGTAAACCTTAATCCTGCAAATAATATCTTTAACATGCTAAACTGCAGTGCTTTTATATATGAGAAAAGTTTTGGGTACAATGTCCCTTTAAAACCTCCTGAGTCCTGACAGTAAGGAGTCAGTTGGCTACAATAAAATGAGTTGAAGAAATTAATCCTGAAACTCTGTTTATCTTTATTTATATCCTGAAATAGTAAGGAACATCTTCTGGACATTGTTTCTTACTGTGTAAACTAAGAAAGGACTTACAAAATCAATGCCTGTAAAATGCGCAAATCCAAACTATGCTTTTTTTTTAACAGGCCTGTGCTACTCTGGAAATTTTAGTGAAATTTAGAATTCTAGAAAACCATCTTAAGAATAATGAGCAACTAACCCCAGCTATGAACCTCTATGGAGAGAGGGCAAGTGGTTAATTTGCATCCTCAAGGGTCATTTGCATACAGAGATAGGTACTCAACCAGAAACAAACACAACCTAGTAGCTTGTTCTGTGACATTGGTCAACATTTCATATACATTTCTCACTTTGTACTTTGTGACAGCACCTGTTTATCCTTTAAGTATGCTGTATTGATTGCTTCATGACATCATGCTACACACTGAACTGCAAGTACCCTAACACTTGTTCTCTAAAAGATGAAGTGTGAAATGATAGCCCCTGGGTTCCAGGCAAGGCTGTGACATACTGACTAGATCTAATAAAGCTCATTAAAAAAAAATCTGTGAACATGAGATCGGCCAGTGCTGTGAGCTCACTTTCAGAATTCATAACAGGTTAAATTCCTTTGCAACCTTTGTAGCTTACCTAGCGGCATTTCATACACATCTTGCTGACAAGAACGCACAAATATAGGACACAGTTTATTTTCTTTTAAATTTTATTAGTAAAACATTAAAGGGCCACTAAACCAAAAATCTTTCTTTCATGATTCAGATAGAGAATAGAAATTTAAACAACATTACAATTAACTGCCATTATTTATTTTGCTTCATTTTTTAAATATCCTTATTTGAAGAAAAAGCAATGCACATGGTGAGCCAATCACACGATGCTTCTATGTGCAGCAACCAATCAGCAGCTCGTGAGCATATCTAGATATGCTTTTCATCAAAGAATATCAAGAGAATAAAACAAATTAGATAATATAAGTAAATTAGAAAGATGTTTAACATTGCATTCTCTTTCTAAATCATAAAAGAAAAAATGTGGGTGGCATGTCCCTTTAATTTAATATGCACCCATTTTAATTTGTATTTCAACATACAAAAATCCATGAAAAAATATAGTGAATGAAGCTATTTCCATTGAGTTTTTCAATGCACTTAGTGTTTCGTCACTTTACACATCCGTATTTCCGGTTTTCTTTATGATAACATAAGTAGGAAGATTAAAGGGACAGTAAACGTGGGAGAAATGTTACATAATTCTGCACATTTAGTTAAACAGAGTGATCAAGCAAGCTGTGATTAGACAGGAAGCCCATGACACATTTAAAAAAAAAAAAAAAAATCATCAGGAAGGAGGCCGACAAATCATGTAAGTAGACTTTTACGTGCATTAATCTTTTATCTCTAACGTTTACTGTTGCTTTCATTTATATTAGATTCAATTTAAATTTGTATTCTGCACTATGATAGGCATTTATTGGATTTGTTTTCTTGTAAATCAGAGGATTTAAATTAAGTTGTTTCACTCTTCAGCTTGGTTTGGGAAATAACTCATTATTAAAAAAGCAGTGAGGTTGTCTCAAGAAGATATTTATAAGGATATTACAATTAAATAATTTGTTACTTTTTAATTTTTCTTTATTTCTAAAGTCTATAACTATTTCTAATTTATTTTAAAGTAGTGACAGGTGCCCTCATAATAAAGGTTACAGGAGACTGTGAGCAGGCCTTGAAGGGACATGACTGTACACACTTTTTATTTCATCCATATTTAATTAAAATTTCCTTCTAATACAACAGTACAAGTTGTATATTGCCTGCCAATGCTCAGTGTTCTCAGCCAATGATCATTAGCAGGAAGGGTCTATGAGCCAATGAGCATTAGTAGAAAGTGTCTATCAGCCAATGATCGTCAATCAAAAGTACACAATTAAAGGGACAGTCTACTCCAGAATTTTTATTGTTTAAAAAGATAGATATTCCCTTTATTACCCATTCCCCTGTTTTGCAGAACACGGTTATAGAAATAAACTTTTTACCTCTGTGATTACCTTGTATCTAAGCCTTTGCAGAGTGCCCCCTTATTTCAGTTGTTTTGTCAGACTTGTATTTAGCCAATCAGTGCCCTCTCATTCGTAACTCCAAGGGCGGGGTCACAATGTTATCTGTATGACACACATGAACTAATGCCCTCTAGCTGTGAAAATGCCAAATGCATTGAAATAATAGGCGGCCTTCAAGTGCTTAGAAATTAGCATATGAGCCTACCTAGGTTTAGCTTTCAACAAAGAATTACAATTTATTTTTCCTATCTTTATTTGAAAAAGAAGGCATCTAAGCTAAGGAGCCAGACAATTTTTGGTTTAGGACACTGGACAGCACTTGTTTATTAGTGGGTGAATTTATCCACCAATCAGCAAGAACAACCCAGGGTGTTCACCAAAAATGAGCCGGCATCTAAACTTACATTCTTGCTTTTCAAATAAAGATACCAGGAGAATTAAAAAAAATTAATAATAGGAGTAAATTAGAAACTTGCTTAAAATTGCATGCTCTTTCTGAATCACAAAAGAAAAAATTTGGGTTCAGTGTCCCTTTAATAGAACCCTGTGAAGATCTGCGCGTGAACATTTGAAAGCCTTGGTATTAAATTAGTACGAATTTAACATTATAGTTAAATCTGTTTTTATAAAGCAAACACTTAATACGAGTGAGAAATTAACATGTGGCCAAGTGTTTGTTGTCTTCAGTATATAGGGAAAACTATATTTGTACCAGTATAAGTTCTAAAAATATATTTGCATTGCTACATCTTTATACTGGGAAAGTGGCCTAATTGATTTGGAGGAAAAAAAAGATTATGCTTAGGCTTTGGCATTGGCTCTAAAGAGTTACTGTCACTTTGACAACCTTAGTTCAGTGTTTCTCAACCATGGTCCTCAAGTACCCCCAACAGGCCAGGTTTTCATCATCTCTAAAGTAGAGCGCAGGTGAAATAATCAGCTGCATAAATAAAAAGAGAGAAGTGCTCAACCTGGGAACGAACAATAGCATAATAGCTTGTTCTATGGCTAGTTACCACCCATGAAGCATCCTCTTTTTGCTCAACATGTGCCTTTCACAGAGAAGAACTGTCCTGAAGCATATCAGTCTGATCCTGACTCCACAGTACAGTCCAGCCCCGAAATACCAGGCAATCCCTCTCTGAACGAGAGAAACAGCAAAACCCCAGACGTACGTTTTGGCCTATTGTGGGCCTCAACAGTGAGGTGCAGCCATATCCCTCTAGGCACACTGAGCAACGGGTCCACGTCTGGATTCCTGCATCACACTTAGGGAGGCTTCCCTAAATGTCATAATTTGTATAAATAAAAAGAGAGAAGCGCTCAACCTGGGAACGAACAATAGCATAATAGCTTGTTCTATGACTAGTTACCACCCATGAAGCAGCCTCTTTTTGCTCAACATGTGCCTTTCACAGAGAACTTTCCTGAAGCATATCAGTCTGATCCTGACTTCACAGTACAGTCCAACCCCAAAATACCAGGCAATCCCTCTCTGAACGAGAGAAACAGCAAAACCCCAGACATACTTTTCGGCCTATTGTGGGCCTCGTCAGTGAGGTGCAGCCATATCCCTCTAGGCACATTGAGCAACGGATCTACGTCTAGATTCCTGCATCACACTTAGGGAGACTTCCCTAAATGTCATAATTTGCATAAATAAAAAGAGAGAAGTGCTCAACCTGGGATCGAACAATAGCATAATAGCTTGTTCTATTGCTAGTTACCACACATGAAGCAGCCTCTTTTTGCTCAACATGTGCCTCTCACAGAGAAGAACTTTCCTGAAGCATATCAGTCAGATCCTAACTTCACAGTACAGTCCAGTCCAGTCCAGGTTGAGCACTTCTCTCTTTTTATTTATGCAAATTATGACACTTGGGGAAGTCTCCCTAAATGTGATGCGGGAATCCAGACGTGGACCCGTTGCTCAGTGTGCCTAGAGGGATATGGCTGCACCTCACTGACAAGGCCCACAATAGGCCGAAATGTACGTCTGGGGTTTTGCTGTTTCTCTCGTTCAGAGAAAGATTGCCTGGTATTTCGGGGCTGGACTGTACTGTGAAGTCAGGATCAGACTGATATGCTTCAGGAAAGTTCTTCTCTGTGAAAGGCACATTTTGAGCAAAAAGAGGCTGCTTCTTGGGTGGTAACTAGCCATAGAACAAGCTATTTTGCTATTGTTTGTTCCCAGTTTGAGTGCTTCTCTCTTTTTATTTATGGAAATAATCAGCTGATCAGTAACCATGGTTACAAACCTGCTCTCACCTATCAGCTGATTACTTCACCTGTGCACTGGTTCAGCTACAATGAAAACCTGGCCTGTTGGGGGTACTTGAGGAGCGAGGTTGAGAAACACTGTCTTAGGGTACCACATTTACATGTTTCAGATTGGGTAGTGAAATTGCAAGTGAAATGAATGCAATACAATATGCTAATTACTCTATGTGCATGTGTATCATATGACCTGGAACATGAGTGAGAGACCCAAAATTAATATTTTGAAGTCAGATAAAATAAATTACTCTATGTGCATGTGTATCATATGACCTGGAACATGAGTGAGAAACCCAAAATTAACATTTTGAAGTCAGATAAATTAAAGGATATCTTAAAGCAACAGATCTTTTTCAGCTATTGAAAACCTCAAAAGTAAGCTTTGTACGTTATAAAATCTAGACAATAGCTAATAAATGTGCTCATTAGTACTTCCTGACGTTTCCTTGCTTCACATACAACACTGCTCTTTGCCATTTAATGTGTTCTAAGCTTGTGTTTATAATTCAAATCCTCCATTTATCATTTATTGTAAATAAATATTTTAACCATAAAATAACTATGTTACAATGTTAACCTTCCCTTTAAGTTAACGTTAGATTGCTTTTTTCTTGTTCTGATACTTTTTCACTAACTGATTGATTACAAGAAATGTACACAGTAGCCTAAATTACCAGAGGAGCCTAAAAATATTGAGCTATAGAGTGCCAACACCTTTCAAGTTAAAGGGATATGAAGCCCAATTTTTTTTCTTTCATGATTCAGATACAGCATGCAATTTTAAGCAACTTTCTAATTTGCTCCTAGTATCAATTTTCTTCATTCTCTAGGTATCTTTATTTGAAAAGCAGGAATTTAAGCTTAAGAGCCGGCCCATTTTGAGTTCAGCACCTGCGTAGGTGACTAAATGTAAGTGCATTAGGCCAAGTGCGCTAAAGGCGAAAGTGTATCAAGAAATACTTAAAATAGCATTGTCTCACACTCAGAGGAAAATGTTATTTTTACCATTTATAAATATGCAACAGAGAAAAACATTTTCTGTACAATAAGGGTGAGGTAGTTGCAGTTTGTTGTACAGTGAGTTCTGCAACTTCTTTCTTTAAAAGCTTTTCACTTAGCGGTTTCACAATGTACAGTGTAAGAACTGGTAAAATCCCATTTCAGAAGATGATAAGTTGCATTTACTTTCTTCATATGGAAATGAATGCCATGTAATCTTCATGATTTTAGATTGAAATCTCGCCAAAATAGAAAGCAAGTTTTTTTTTTAAATTAATTTTTAAAATCTCTAAGTACAGGTGGCCCTCGTTTTACAACGGTTCAATTTACACCGTTTCAGAATAACAACCTTTTTTTCCAGTCATGTGACTGCTATTGAAAAGCATTGAGAAGCAGTGCATTTATTAAAATAGCCAGTAGGTGGAGCTGTCCGCTTGTGTTGCAGCAAAGCCAAGCAAGCTGAAATTAATCAGTTTAACCAGACCTGAGCTATTGAGCAGATTTGAAAGGAACAAGATCTTCCGGTCTATAACTCAGTTATAGATTAGAATGCATAGAAAGAACTGTTTGCAGAAAAATGCAAGTGAAGTCTGTGTTGTGTCATTATTTTATTAAGTTTGTAATGCTGTTTAGCAAATGTTTTTGTTTATTTAACTTAGTTTAATTATATATTCTGTGTTGTGTGATTATTTTATTAGGTTTATAATGCTGTCTACCATTTAAAGTCTGCATTTCAAAGCTTTTAAAATAATATATTAGGTGTAACTTATGACAATTTTGACAGGGGCCTGGAACCTATCACAATCACTTCCCATTGACTTACATTATAAACTGGGTTTCAATTTACAACGGTTTTGATTTACAACCATTCCTTCTGGAACCTAACCCCGGCGTACACCTGTACACCTGTTATGGGCTAGATTACAAGTGGAGCACTTATTTATTGTGCGACCACAAACGGGCAAATTCGCCCATTTGTGGGCACGCAATAAATAACCAGCCATTAAAAGCTTGCTGTAGCAATTAGCGCTCAGAACATTAACCAGAGATCAGACCTCTGGTTAATTTTCTAAATGTCCCTCAATTTCCCCAAAATTTTAGTGTAGTGTGCCCTTTAACCCCTTAGTGACCAGACATTTTTTAAATGTTCTTACCGTAAGGACCAGGGCTGTTTTTACATTTCTGCGGTGTTTGTGTTTAGCTACAATTTTCCTCTTACTCATTTACTGAACCCACACATATTATATACTGTTTTTCTCGCATTTAAATGGACTTTCTAAAGATACCATTATTTTCATCATGTCATAAAATTTACTATAAAAAATTATAAAATATGATGAAAAAATGAAAAAAAACACACTTTTTCTAACTTTGAACACCAAAATCTGTTACAAATCTACAGCCACCAAAAAACACCCATGCTAAATCGTTTCTAATTTTGTTCTGAGTTTAGAAATACCTAATGTTTACATGCTATTTGCTTTTTTTGCAAGTTATAGGGCAATAAGTACAAGCAACACTTTGCTATTTCCAAACCATTTTTTACCAAAATTAGCAAAAATTACATTGTAACACTGATATCTATCAGGAATCCCTGAATAACCCATCACATGTATATACAGGGAGTGCAGAATTATTAGGCAAATGAGTATTTTGACCACATCATCCTCTTTATGCATGTTGTCTTACTCCAAGCTGTATAGGCTCGAAAGCCTACTACCAATTAAGCATATTAGGTGATGTGCATCTCTGTAATTAGAAGGGGTGTGGTCTAATGACATCAACACCCTATATCAGGTGTGCATAATTATTAGGCAACTTCCTTTCCTTTGGAAAAATGGGTCAAAAGAAGGACTTGACAGGCTCAGAAAAGTCAAAAATAGTGAGATATCTTGCAGAGGGATGCAGCACTCTTAAAATTGCAAAGCTTCTGAAGCGTGATCATCGAACAATCAAGCGTTTCATTCAAAATAGTCAACAGGGTCGCAAGAAGCGTGTGGAAAAACCAAGGCGCAAAATAACTGCCCATGAACTAAGAAAAGTCAAGCGTGCAGTTGCCAAGATGCCACTTGCCACCAGTTTGGCCATATTTCAGAGCTGCAACATCACTGGAGTGCCCAAAAGCACAAGGTGTGCAATACTCAGAGACATGGCCAAGGTAAGAAAGGCTGAAAGACGACCACCACTGAACAAGACACACAAGCTGAAACGTCAAGACTGGGCCAAGAAATATCTCAAGACTGATTTTTCTAAGGTTTTATGGACTGATGAAATGAGAGTGAGTCTTGATGGGCCAGATGGATGGGCCCGTGGCTGGATTGGTAAAGGGCAGAGAGCTCCAGTCCGACTCAGACGCCAGCAAGGTGGAGGTGGAGTACTGGTTTGGGCTGGTATCATCAAAGATGAGCTTGTGGGGCCTTTTCGGGTTGAGGATGGAGTCAAGCTCAACTCCCAGTCCTACTGCCAGTTTCTGGAAGACACCTTCTTCAAGCAGTGGTACAGGAAGAAGTCTGCATCCTTCAAGAAAAACATTATTTTCATGCAGGACAATGCTCCATCACACGCGTCCAAGTACTCCACAGCGTGACTGGCAAGAAAGGGTATAAAAGAAGAAAATCTAATGACATGGCCTCCTTGTTCACCTGATCTGAACCCCATTGAGAACCTGTGGTCCATCATCAAATGTGAGATTTACAAGGAGGGAAAACAGTACACCTCTCTGAACAGTGTCTGGGAGGCTGTGGTTGCTGCTGCACGCAATGTTGATGGTGAACAGATCAAAACACTGACAGAATCCATGGATGGCAGGCTTTTGAGTGTCCTTGCAAAGAAAGGTGGCTATATTGGTCACTGATTTGTTTTTGTTTTGTTTTTGAATGTCAGAAATGTATATTTGTGAATGTTGAGATGTTATATTGGTTTCACTGGTAAAAATAAATAATTGAAATGGGTATATATTTGTTTTTTGTTAAGTTGCCTAATAATTATGCACAGTAATAGTCACCTGCACACACAGATATCCCCCCTAAAATAGCTAAAACTAAAAACAAACTAAAAACTACTTCCAAACATATTCAGCTTTGATATTAATGAGTTTTTTGGGTTCATTGAGAACATGGTTGTTGTTCAATAATAAAATTAATCCTCAAAAATACAACTTGCCTAATAATTCTGCACTCCCTGTATGTTTTAAAAGAAGACAACCTAAGGTATTAAACTTGGGGTATTTTGACTCTTTTCATGCAACCATTTTACTACCAATCTATGCCAAATTTTGAAATAAAAATCTGGTGATTTTTTGACACACACAGCAATTTAACAATACATTTACTGAGAACGTTAAGGGTTACTGCCAAATAACACCCCAATATGTCTTCAGCAACATCTCCTGAGTACAGTGATAACATCCATGTATAGGTGTGTCGGGTTCTCTGTGGGCTAAAAGGCCTTATTTTGCAATGCCCCCTGAGTACACCAATGGCCCCCATGCATAGGTTTGACAGGGATTTTGGTAAAATACAGCACCAATTTTAGAACTTATAAAAAAATAGAATAGTGAAAAGTAAAAATCTGGCACAGTAAAAGTCAAAAAACAACAACTCAATAACAGTTAATATAACAACAAAAAAATTGCAAATGTAAAAATTGGACCAGTGTGTGATACTGCTTGAAGCAGTACCCAATGCAGAGTCCGGGCTGTCCAGGGCAATCAGGGCAGTAAAAGGTGGCGTTGTTTCTCTGCCCCCTCTTGGTACAGACTCTGCATTTTTTTTAGGTTTCTGCTTTGCGGCAGTAGGGGGGATTTTAAAAATAAAATGGTAAGCCCCAACTCTGCTCTCTCCCATCACCACCCGGGGAGCAGGTGCATCTTGGTACAAAATCCCCAAAATGACCTGGAGCTGAAACTGTAAAAAAGTCACTTCAATCCGGAGTTTGCTTTTTTGAACAACAAAAATGCGTTGTGGGTTGCAATCTGCATTAAGTAAATTGCAACCTTTTTGTACCAGGCCCTTGTCTTCCGCATAATTAGGTAGGGCTGCAGCAGCTGATCTGCCAGATCAACCCCACCCATATGCTGGTTATAAGCCTTGATGCACACTGGCTTCCTTGTGCTCTCAGCTCTGATAAATACAGAGACCTCCACAGTCCTCTCATTGTAGATGGTGGTAAGAAGGTATACATCCTTCTTGTCTCTGTACTTAACTGTCAACATCTCCTCTTGGTGCAGAGCTGAGGTCTCCCCCTTTCATAGCCGGGTGCGTGCAAGTTGTCCTGGGAAACCTGTGCGGTTCTTTCTAATTGTACAGCAATCTACTGTATCAAAAAAATACAGCAGCTTGAATAAAAGGACACTTGTATAAAACATTGTCTAGATACAAGTGGTACCCTTTGTTCATCAGGGGTAATATCAGGTCCCAGGCAATCTTCCCACTGGTTCCCATATGTTCTGGGCAACCTGGAGGGTCAAGGTGGATATCCTTTCCCTCGTACACCCGGAAGGTCTGAGTATACCCAGTCTCACTCTCACAGAGCTTATACACCTTTACTCCATACCTGGAGTACTTGGAAGGAATTTACTGTTTGATGCCCAGCCTTCCCTTATACTTCATGAGGGATTCATCGACGCCTATATTCCTTCCAGGTGTATAAGCCTCTGCAAACCTGGCAGCAAAGTGGGTAATCAGGGTGCAGATCTTATACAGCCTGTCAAACTGGGGACTCTCCCTAGGGGGGCACAGGCTGTGCATACCTCTTCCTCAACATACAGTGGGAGAAAATTGGAGCAGAGCAGATGGGGCTACTGCTCCAGTAGGAGCGGATGGAGGGTTTCTTTTTAATACCCATCAGCATAGTCAATGCCCAGAATTTTTTAAATTCTGATATATTGATGGGGGCCCATTGCTGCTTTGCCAACTATGAATCAGGCTTTGCAGCATGGAACTGATGGGCATATAATTTAGTTTAAGAAACAATGTTCCCCAATACATCAGAAACATCTCCATAAACTGTTGGGGGCTAAATCCTGTGACATCCACATTGATGCCAGGATTTGCAGTGAAGGGTGGGATATCTATATCTGGCCTCTGGCGATGAAGTGCTACCCACTCCTTAGCAGCAATGCCAGCTGGAGCAACACATTCTTTTTGGCAGGGTCACTATCACACTCACTTTATTTAGTAATCTGTCACAAAAAAAGTGCTGCTGTGCAAAAGCCAGTGATTTATAGTGTTCACTGGCAAACTAGGGTTTAATGGCTCTGAAAAGAACCTTTGGGTCTCACAATTGTTATAATTATTCTATTCTCTCTCTCTCTCGCTCTCTCTCTCTCTCTCTTGCTTGCTCTCTCTCTCTCCTCTCTTTCTCCTCTCTTTCATCTTTCTTCTCTCTCGCCACATGGGGGAGTGGGGAGGGGGGAAGAATTATGGGGCCCAGCAGTAACGAACAGTATTGCAGGATGCCTCGACATTGTGGCATTGCTGCAATACTGTTAGAGCGGTCATATTATCCGAGGACGTGCCAGGCGCGTCCTTGGTCCTTAATGACTGTTTTTTGTAGGATGTGCCTTGCATGTCCTCGGTCGTTAAGGGGTTAAAATAAAAATGTAGCTTTTAAAAAAAATAATAATAACTGCAGGAGGTAGTTTTAAGGGGTTAAATGTGGCGGGTGTGGAGTGTTAGAAAAAGACAGCACTGGAAAGTGCCTTTAAATTGCGGTCTATGGGAACTGTGTGTTGCCTGTAAATAAATATATATACACATATTAACACATAAATATATATGTATATAAGCATATACATATATATTTACACTTAGCTGCCAATCGATGTGCGACTTACTCCCTTGCCTTTGCTAGATCTCAAGCCATGTCTGATGGCATGAGAACGAGGCTCTCATTGGAGCCTATGTAAGTGAGCTCTCGCGAGCACAAAGCTTTCATGCAATGTGAACGCGAGGTCGCATTTGCATTGAGGTTAACTTGTAATTCCAGCACAAATTTGTGTGCACTGGTATTACAAAGTGGAGCACAAATATCTCTTTAGCGAATCTGACCCTATGTCCGTATGCAAATGGCAATCAGTATTTTAATACTTATCATAAACACCAGTCTATCCAATTTCTAAACACAGACAGACTCCGCTAACCCCTTTAAACCATTTGGTATTTCAGTGATTGGCAATCAATATTATCTGTTCAGTGTACTGTTGTGGGAAAATAGAGATCAAATCTCATGTGAGTTAACAATCTTGCCTATGTTTGACTTGCAAAGATTGTAATCACTTACACCTAGTTTACAAGTTTTGCGTTCGTGTTTTAACGCTGAAAAAAATGGCAATTTCAGTGTTAAAACAGCAACGCAGCCATTATGAGTCTTGTTGGTATAGCTGTACTGCAAGGCTTTCAGCCTGTAACGCAACGTCAGTTCCGCACTCGAAAAAATTATGTTTTTTCATGGGATTCCCATAGCGCTGCCGTTACGAGTTTTGCGGTGAGGCTAAAAAGCTTGCATTACACCCTATAACGACAAGTTCCGTACAGCCATCTGACAGCAGTAGTTATGAGTTTTACGCAACAAAACTGTTACATAAAACTCATAACTAAAGTGTTACAAAGTACACTAACACCTATAAACTACCTATTAACCCCTAAACCGGGGCCCTCCCGCATCGCATACACTATTTTAAAGTTATTAACCCCTAATCTGCCGCTCCCTACATCTCCGCCACTAATGAAATTTATTAACCCCTATTCCGCCGCTCCTCGACATCGTCGCCACTATACTAAAGTTATTAACCCCTATTCCCCCACACCCCAACATTGACTACACTATAATAAATATATTAACCCTTATTCCGCCGCTCCCTACATCGCCACCACTAAATAAAGTTATAAACCCCTAAACCTCTGGCCTCCCACATCACTACCACTAAATAAACTTATTAACCCCTAAACCACCAGCCCCCCACATCGCCAAAAACTAAATTAAACTATTAACCCCTAAACCTAATAATGCTCTAACTTTAAATTAAAATTACAAGATCCCTATCTTAAAATAAATAAAAACTTACCTGTGAAATTAAAAAAATTAAGTTTAAACTATAAATTAAATTATCATTACTATTATACTAAAATTAAAATAACTACAAATTAAATTAAATAACACATAAAAAAACCTAACCCTACAAAAAAAAAAATCTACAGTTAAAAAAAATAAAAAATACTAAATTTCAAAAAATAAAAAAAATACTAAATTACAAAAAATAACAAACGAAATTATCCAAAATAAAAACAATTACACCTAATCTAATAGCCCTCCCTATCAAAATAAAAAAGCCCCACAAAATAAAAACCCTATCCTACAATAAACTACCAATAGCCCTTAAAAGGGCATTTTGTAGGGCATTGCCCTAAAGAAATCAGCTCTTTTCCCTGTAAAAAAAATACAAAGACCCCCCCAACAGTAAAACCCACCACTAAACCAACCCCCCAAAATAAAAACCCTAACTGAAAAGGGCATTTGTATGGGCATTGCACTTAAAAGGGCATGCAGCTCTTTTTCTTGTCCTTAAAAGGGCATTCAGCTCTTTTTCAAATAGCCCAAACCCTAATCTAAAAAAAAAAAACACCCCAAAAAAAACTTAAAAAAATCACTAACCCCTCTTTAGGTACTCACAGTTGCTAAAGTCCAGCTTGAACGATCTTCATCCCAGCGGCTCCATCTTCATCCAGGTGGCTCTATCTTCATTCTGGCAGATCCATCTTCATTCATTGCGGGACCGGCATCTTCTTCATCCCTGCGGAGGGGGAGCAGTCGATGCACGGAGGCAGAGGTCCAGGCAAAGGTCCAAGGCGATGTGGGGGGGCTGGCGGTTTAGGGGTTAATAGGTTAATTTAGTGGTAGTGATGTGGGAGGCCAGAGGTATAGGGGTTAATATAAAATATTAACACTTTGTTAATCCCAGGTGTATTTTCAGCACACCCTTATTATTGCACATTCCTCTGTAGATCTCTCTGCTTACAGACTACAGTTGGTGAAGCAGAAGGAGAATGTGCTTATACTTTCCCATAAAAAAAGCAATAAGTGAGGACTTTGTTCGCTGTAGTTTCAGGAGTGGTTATGGAATGTGCTCTACAGTAAAAGTGTAGGAGTAGTTACTATAGGATATCATTAGCTTATATTGTAGCCTGTAAACACTACAAGAAAAATGTTAAGGATGTTTTTGTTTTGATTATTTTCCTAGACAATTACATTATGTTATAGATGTAAACAATACTTGCCAATAAATACCCTTTCTGCTTTTAATTTAAAGGACATGAATGTCAAAACTAAACTTTCATAAGTCAGAGCATGCAATCTAAATAGACTTTTAAATGTACTAGTGTTATAAAATTTACTTCTTTCTCTTGGAATCCTTTGTTGAAAAACTAGGCTCAGGAGCAACAATGCACTACTGGGAGTGAGCTGGTGATAGGTGGCTACATTCATATGCCTTATGTCGTTGGCTCACCAGATGTGTACTCCTAGTACTGCATTGCTGCTCTTGAGTCAAATTTAACTATATGGTTAACTACTTTGCAGAAGTTAAACACATAGGCATAGGCATTCACCTGTGTACCAGCAGCAAAGAATGAGGTATCTCATTAAAGGGATACTGAACCCAGATTTTTTCTTTCATGATTCAGCTTACGAGCCGTCCCATCTTTGTTTCAGCACCTAGGTTGTTCTTGCTGATTGTTGGCTAAATGATATTCACCAAGCAGCAAACGCTATCCAGGGTTCTAAACCAAAAATAGGCCGGCTTGTAAGCTTACATTCCTGCTTTTTCAAATAAAGATAGCAAGAAAATGAAGAAAATGGATAATAGGCATAAATTAGAAAGTTGCTTAAAATCATGAAAGAAAAAATTTGGGTTCAGTATCCCTTTAATGGCAATATGCACTGAATTAAAAACACTTCCTGTGCTGAGTCCAACTCACATACTAGAATAGTTTGTTAAAAGTTTTGCCAATAGCACAAAATTAGGAATTTTTATTTTGCATATTTTAGGCAATGTACTCTTAGCCATTTTAGACTTTTTTGTATAGGTTTACTTATGTTGGTTCTTTTGTGTTTAATTTTCCTATTTTCATTTATAAGTTAGGAGTCTGGACAAAGACAAATAAAATGTGTAAAAGTGTGTTAACCCCTTAATGACCACAGCACTTTTCCATTTTCTGTCCGTTTGGGACCAAGGCTATTTTTACATTTTTGAGGTGTTTGTGTTTAGCTGTAATTTTCCTCTTACTCATTTACTGTACCCACACATATTATATATCGTTTTTCTCGCCATTAAATGGACTTTCTAAAGATACCATTATTTTCATCATATCTTATAATTTACTATAAAAAATTTTATAAAATATGAGGAAAAAATAGAAAAAAACACACTTTTTCTAACTTTGACCCCCAAAATCCCACATCTACAACCACCAAAAAACACCCATGCTAAATAGTTTCTAAATGTTGTCCTGAGTTTAGAAATACCCAATGTTTACAAGTTCTTTGCTTTTTTTGTAAACTATAGGGCCATAAATACAAGTAGCACTTTGCTATTTCCAAACCATTTCTTTTCAAAATTAGCGATAGTTACATTAGAGCACTGATATCTTTCAGGAATCTCTGAATATCCATTGACATGTATATATTTTTTTTTAGTAGACATCCCAAAGTATTGATCTAGGCCCGTTTTGGTATATTTCATGCCACCATTTCACCGTCAAATGCAATCAAATACAAAAAAAATCGTTCACTTTTCACAAATTTTTTCACAAACTTTTGGTTTCTAACTTAAATTATTTACAAACAGCTTGTGCAATTATGGCATAAATGGTTGTAAATTCTTCTCTGGGATCCCCTTTGTTCAGAAATAGCAGACATATATGACTTTGGTGTTGCTTTTTGGTAATTAGAAGGCCGCTAAATGCCACTGCGCACCACACGTGTATTATGCCCAGCAGTGAAGGGGTTAATTAGGGAGCATGTAGGAAGCTTTTTGGGGTAGTTTTAGCTTTAGTGTAGTGTAGTAGACAACCCCAAGTATTGATCTAGGCCAATTTTGGTATATTTCATGCCACCATTTCACCGCCAAATGCGATCAAATTAAAAAAAACGTTAATTTTTTCTCAATTTTAGGTTTCTCACTGAAATTATTTACAAACAGCTTCTGCAATTATGGCACAAATGGTTGTAAATGCTTCTCTGGGATCCCCTTTGTTCAGAAATAGCAGACATATATGGCTTTGGCATTGCTTTTTGGAAATTAGAAGGCCTCTAAATGCCGCTTCGCATCACACGTGTATTATGGCTAGCAGTGAAGGGGTTAATTATGTAGCTTGTAGGGAGCTTGCAGGGTTAATTTTACCTTTAGTGTAGAGCTCAGCCTCCCACCTGAAACATCAGACCCCCTGATCCCTCCCAAACAGCTCTCTTCCCTCCCCCACCCCACAATTGTCCCCGCCATCTTAAGTACTGGCAGAAACTCTGCCAGTACTAAAATAAAAGGTATTTGGCCCTTTTTTTAAAAAAAAAAAAAAAGCATATTTACATATGCTGATGTGTAGGATCCCCCCTTAGACCCCAACCTCACTGATCCCCCACCAAACTGCTCTCTAACCCTTCCCCTCTGCAATAATGGGCGCCATCTTGGGTACTGGCAGCTGTCTGCCAGTACCCAGTTTTGTAACAAAATGTGCCTTTTTTTAAAAAAAAATTCCCTTTTCTGTAGTTTAGCTTCCCCCCCCCCCACCGAGACCAACCCCCAACCCCTTCCAGGTCCCTTAGATGATATTTTACATTAATTGCGTTTTTAATTTTTAACCTTTTTTTTCTGTAGTGTAGCGGTTCCCACCCGCTCCCGCCCCGTGCACGCGCCCGCCTACCACCCCCCCCGTGCACGCGTGCGCTCCCGTGCGCGCCCCCGTAGCTCCCGCCCCCGATCCCGCCCCCCTCCACTCCACACTGAGCACCGATGGCCGCCCACCCGCCTCCCACGTAAGCTCCCACCCACCAACGATACCGGCCACCGATGTCCGGTGCAGAGAGGGCCACAGAGTGGCTCTCTCTGCATCGGATGGCCAAGGGGGGTTATTGCAGGATGCCTCCATATCGAGGCATCACTGCAATAACCGGAAAGCAGCTGGAAGCGAGCAGGATCGCTTCCAGCTGCTTTCCAGACCAAGGACGTACGCCACACGTCCTCGGTCATTAACTGACTTTTTTTTGAGGACGTGTGGCGTACGTCCTTGGTCGTTAAGGGGTTAAAGGGATATGAAACCCAAAATTTTTGTTTCATATTTCAGATAAAGCATACAGTTTTAAACAACATTCCACTTTATTTCAATTAGCAAATTTGCTTTGTTCCTTTGGCATTATTTGTTGAAGGGGCAGCAATGTACTACAGGAAGTTATCTTAACACAATGACAATAGTCATAATTGTGCAACAACGAATTGGCGGCTAGCTCCCAGTAGTGCATTGCTGCACCTTAGCTTTATTCTTTTCAACAAATGATACCAAGAGAACAAAGCAAATTAGATAATAGAATTAAATTGGAAAATTGTTTAAAATTGTATGCTCTATCCGAATTATGAAATAAATTGTTTTGATTTCATGTCCCTTTAAATTTAGCATATAGTGTGTGTGTATATATATATATATATATATATATATACACACACACATAAATATATTTGTATATATATATATATATATAATAAAATATATATATATATATATATATATATACAGGTAGCCCTCAGTTTACGCCGGGGTTAGGTTCCAGAAGGAATGGTTGTAAATCGAAACTGTTGTAAATTGAAACCCAGTTTATAATGTAAGTCAATGGGAAGTGAGGGAGATAGGTTCCAGACCCCTTTCAAAATTGTCATAAGTAACACATAATACATTATTTTTAAAGCTTTGAAATGAAGACTTTAAATGCTAAACAGCATTATAAACCTAATGAAATAATCACACAACACAGAATATACAATTAAACTAAGTTAAATGAACAAAACCATTTGCTAAACAGCATTATAAACCTAATAAAATAATCACACAACACAGACTTCACTTGCATTATTCTGCAAACAGTTCTTTCTATGCATTTCAATCTGGACTGATTTATAGACAGGAAGATCTTGTTCCTTTGAAACCTGCTCGATAGCTCAGGTCTATCGATAGCTCAGGTCTGGTTAAACCGATTAATTGCGGACAGCTCCACCTACTGGCTATTTTAATAAATGCACTGCTTCTCAATGCTTTTCAATAGCAGTCACATGACTGGAAAAAATGTTGTTATTCTGAAACAGTGTAAATTGAACCGTTGTAAAACGAGGGCCACCTGTATATATATATATATATATATATATATATATAGTACTTTGCAAAAGTCTTAGGCCACCATTCGATTTGTTGTTTTATCAATGGTATAATTAGTATGTAATTATACAACCAGAAAATACAGGTAGTGATGTCGCGAACCTAAAAATTTGGGTTCGCGAACGGCGAACGCGAAGTTCCGCAAAAGTTCGCGAACGGGCGAAACGGGCAAACCGCCATAGACTTCAATAGGCAGGCGAATTTTAAAACCCACAGGGACTCTTTCTGGCCACAATAGTGATGGAAAAGTTGTTTCAAAGGGACTAACACCTGGACTGTGGCATGCCGGAGGGGGATCCATGGCAAAACCCCCATGGAAAATTACATAGTTGATGCAGAGTCAGGTAATTTATGCCCTTTATGGATTAAAACCAAACATTCCTAAATTGTTTGGAATAACGTGCTTTAAAACATCAGGTATGATGTTGTATCGATCAGGTAGTGTAAGGGTTACGCCCGCTTCACAGTGCGCAGTGTAAGTGATATACCTGCCCTGACCATGCTTTGCAGACCAGGTATCAGTGGTCAGATGGACCCTTGCCCCAACACTGTGTGCCAGACATGCCATTATAGCAGACTTATATGGCTTTGGCGTTGCTTTTTGGTAATTAGAAGGCTGCTAAATGCCACTGCGCACCACACGTGTTTTATGCCCAGCAGTGAAGGGGTTAATTAGGGAGCATGTAGGCAGCTTGTAGAGTTAATTTTAGCTTAAGTGTAGTGTAGTAGACAACCCAAAGTATTGATCTAGGCCCATCTTGGTATATTTCATGCCACCATTTCACCGCCAAATGCGAGCAAATAAAAAAAAATTGTTCACTTTTTCACAAACTTTAGGTTTCTCACAGAAATTATTTACAAACAACTTATGCAATTATGGCATAAATGGTTGTAAATGCTTCTCTGGGATCCCCTTTGTTCAGAAATAGCAGACATATGGCTTTGGCGTTGCTTTTTGGTAATTAGAAGGCTGCTAAATGCCACTGCGAACCACACGTGTTTTATGCCCAGCAGTGAAGGGGTTAATTAGGGAGCATGTAGGCAGCTTGTAAAGTTAATTTTAGCTTAAGTTTAGTGTAGTAGACAACCCAAAGTATTGATCTAGGCCCATTTTGTTATATTTCATGCTACCATTTTACCGCCAAATGCGATCAAATTTAAAAAAAACTTTTTTTCCGCAATTTTAGGTTTCTCACTGAAATTATTTACAAACAGCTAGTGCAATTATGGCACAAATGGTTGTAAATGCTTCTCTGGGATCCCCTTTGTTCAGAAATAGCAGACATATATGACTTTGGCGTTGCTTTCTGGTAATTAGAAGGCCGCTAAATGCTGCTGCGCATCACACGTGTATTATGGCTAGCAGTGAAGGGGTTAATTAGGTAGTTTGTAGGGAGCTTGCAGGGTTAATTTTAGCTTAAAGGGACATTATACACTCATTTTTTCTTTGCATAAATGTTTTGTAGATGATCTATTTATATAGCCCATAAAGTTTTATTTTAAAATAAATGTATAGTTTTGTTTATTTTTAAATAACATTGCTCTGATTTTCAGACTCCTAACCAAGCCCCAAAGTTTTATGTGAATACTGTCAGCTACCTTCTCCAGCTTGCTGCTGTTTGTGTAAAGGGTCTTTTCATATGCAAAAGAAGGGGGAAGGGGGGAGTGTCTTATTTGCCACTTTCCAGCTACCTTTTCAACAGAGCCAAACTGACAGCTTCTAAGTAAGTTTTTAAACAGTTTAATACTGGATTTTTATATCAGTATCTGTGCATTTTATTCTTTATAGTAGTGTCTATTACATGCAGTTATATGAAAATGAGTGTATACTGTCCCTTTAAGTGTAGAGATCAACCTCCCACCTGACACATCAGACCCCCTGATCCCTCCCAAACAGCTCCCTTCCCTCCCCCATCCCACAATTGTCCCCGCCATCTTAAGTACTGGCAGAAAGTCTGCCAGTACTAAAATAAAAGGTTTTTAAATTCTTTTAATTTTTTTAGCATATTTACATATGCTGTGGTGTAGCATCCCCCCTTAGCCCCCAACCTCCCTGATCCCCCCCAAAACAGCTCTCTAACCCTCCCCATCTGCCTTATTGGTGGCCATCTTGGGTACTGGCAGCTGTCTGCTATTATTTCACAGTCAAAAAAGTGTTGCTTTTTTTAAATGTACACTACTGTTACACCAGATATGAGTGGTGGCACTGGGCAAGTGGGTACAGTATACGCTGTGAGCCTGACACAGACGCTGGCAGGCAGGCAACTGCAATTAGATTACACAGGAAAAAAAAAAAAGCAGACTGATGTTCTAGCCCTAAAAAGGGCTTTTTTGGGGTGCTGTCCTTACAGCAGAGATCAGATGAGTCCTTCAGGACTGTAGTGGACACTGAATACACTAGCCTAGCTATCGATTTCCCTATTAAATAAGCAGCAGCTACACTGTCCCTCCTCTCACTAAGAATGCAGTTTCCAAATGAATCTAAAATGGATGCTGTCCAGGAGGTGGGAGGGTCTGGGAGGGAGGGTCTGCTGCTGATTGGCTGTAATATGTCTTCTGACTATGAGGTACAGGGTCAAAGTTTACTCAATGATGACGAATAGGGGGCGGATCGCCGGCGAACTGTTCGCGACATCACTAAATACAGGATATTTGTATG